>NW_026526677.1:86275063-86875063 GCF_024362965.1 Panthera pardus | reverse complement strand
GTGGTTGTGCAAGCTGGAACTCATGCTGCAGAAGTCCACAGTGAAGGGAACTCTCTCCACACTCAGCATTTGAGGCCTCTCTCCCCTCCCACACATCTGTCCCTGAGCCCATCTGTTTGTAGGACTGGGTAGGAGCACGTGGGGCCAGCAAAGAGAAGCCTGGATCCCAGATTAGGAATGAGGGAAAACATACAATGTAGTGAGGCCTTCTCCACACACTCTGGTCCCATTCACATATTCACACACATTTCATCAGGAAGGCAAACAGAACTGCTCAAATCCTGGGAAATTGAGGAATAGGCATTCTCCCAGAGGAATGCACATGGTAGGAAAAGCGTCCACTCCAGCACCCAAGGGGATGGGCAGGACACACAAGCCTCCAGGCTCAGAGGCCTGAAGCTCTGAAAGAACATATTTCATGAACTGAATGCAAAATTTAAAAGATATATGCAATGGACTTCCTAATAGAGGTAGCAGTGACCATCCCCTTCCACCAACAACAACAAAAAAAATCAATCATATAGAAAACAAACAAAAAAAATAGGTAACATAATGAGAAACTCTTCTCCCAGGATAGACACCCTGGGGCCAAGGAGCTAGGGGGAGTATGATGTTTAAAAACTGAGGGAAAGGGGGTTTTGAGGGACAGTCCCTGCATCACTGGCCATGAACCCTACCTGAAGGGGTCCTTTGGGGCCCAGCTTTCCTGACCTCACCCTCCTGACACCCTTTGAGTTTCTGGGCTCCAAGAAACTCTGCCAAGGTGTCTGCCAAGATATGTGCAGAGGTTCCCAGAGCCTCCATAGCATGCAAGAGAGCCAGCTGAGCAGGCCAAGAGGCAGGGAAGCTGCTGGCTGTGTCCTGCCTGCTCACAGATATGCTGCCTGCAGTGGTCTCCCACAGCTTGACCGGGCCCAGCAGAGACCCCTGTACTCCAACCTCAGGGCCAACCCGGATACCCCCGTCCCAGCACACATTATGCATTGTCTGGGTTAAATGCCCACTTGTCTCCTTCGGTGAGAGCCAGAGGGACTGGCTATGTTCCTTATCCTCCTTCACTGGCCAATCCAGAGGTTGGGACCAAGGCTGTGATGGGATGAAGGAAGGAAAGGAAAGGAAGCACATAAAATATCTACCAAGTGGGAATGTGGAGGGAAGCAATGAGATCTTTCTAGAATGTTTACCATGAGGGTCCAAAAAGAAATGGAATCTCCCTTTGATGGAACTCATCCAGGGAATATTTAATAGAAGAAATACTCATATTTCCCCCTGGAGATGTCAGGGAGGGTCACAGGAGCTGAGTACTAAGGTTTTCTCAAAGGTGGCACAAGTCTGGAGTTGAGCTGAAGGGCTAAGAGGGGCAGAGGTGAATCTGCACCTGCCCCACACTCTCTTCATTGTCCCCAAGAGCTGTCTATCTCTCCTCTCACAAATATGTGGCTCCTTCGGGAGAGTTCATCTACCCCACCTGGCGTCAGTGACCTCCCAGTGCAACTTATGCACCCACCAGTCTTGACCCAGCTCTACCTCCTCTCTTTCCCCAGCGACAGGAGTGCTTTTCCTTCCATCTCTAACCTTTACAGAATCCGGGTCACATCCAAAGGCACAGTAGTAGGCCCTCTGCCAAGTTGCCTGGGGGCAGGGGGCCGTTGTGCTCTGCTGGTGTGCAAAGCCTCCCATTCAAGCCTCCTGCTACCTGTGTTTACCAGGGCTGCTGAGACAGCTCTGCCGCTGAGGAAGGGGGGGGGGGCATCCTGTGTGGTCGCTCGTCTCCTGCTGCGGGGTGTACAAAGACTCATTTCCCGCGGAACTCGGGGCAGGCCTGACCTCGCCGACACGTGTGTCCGTCCCTTCCAGTCTGCGTCCCTCCTGGACTTTCTGAGGGGACACGTGTCAGCCCTGGCCCGGTGTATTACTCCATCTGCCTACCTTTCTCTGGAAGTCTTCCTCCGTCCTGGCCTCTCACTGTCTTCTCTTTCTCCTCTTCCCTTTCCCCTCCCCCCTAAGCTAAGCCCCCAGAGTGGAGGCAGTATAAAGACCTCAACTCCATGAGGCTGGGGCACTTGCGCTGGGTACTGAGGACGCCAACTTCATGCTCAGTGCACGCTCCGCGCCACTAGGTGGAGCTCGTTGAGCTGTTCTAGTGTGAACTTGGCTGATAACTAAGGAAGACGCTGCAGGCTGGGGCAGGGGTGAGCCAACATTCACCAAGCTTTCGCTGTGTCTTAGGAGCTTTTCATATGCTATCTTGCTCATGACTCAAAAAAAAAAAAGCGATTGTACAAGGTAGATATAATAAACTTTTCAAATGAAGGCATTGAAGATAAAGATGCTTGAGCAATTCGTGTAATTCAGATCCTGAGATTGATGGCAGCGTGGATACCGTCATGTCCTCTGGTCCAGAAGGAAACAAGGGCTGAAGCGACACCGGCCGGGTCACAGGGAGCTCCCTGTGGGAGCTGTGAGCAAAGGCCTCACACCCCTAAGCAAACAGAATGTGAAGCAGGAAGGAAGGGGAAGGAAGGATGGAAGGAAGGATGGAAGGAAGGAAGGAAGGAAGGAAGGAAGGAAAGAAAGAAGGAAGGAGAGGAGGGGTGGGGAGTCATAGGATATGTTTTTGCAGTTCTGTACCACCTGCTTGTTTCTCTCTTCCTTCCTTGCTGGCCCTTGAGACCTTCCCCTGGGATGCACTGGCACCCCTCCTGGTGGTTGGCTGTGAGAAGAGCCCTCCACGCACACCCTGGGTGGTGCGGGGACTGCTTGCCCCATGCAGACATGTGGTAAGCTGCAATTCTAGTTCCTCCTTAAAGAAATGGAGAGACGGAAAGAGGGGAGAGACAAAGGAAGAGAGATTGAGAATCCCCATTTTGGCATCTGGGCCAAGAAATGGGGACAAATGGAACTCTTAGTTGAGCTTTGATGTGGCATCAGAGCAGAAATTGCCTTCCCAAGCTTCATAAAGGAGGTCGGATAAATGCAGAGAAGCAGGCAGGAAGCTAAGGAACCTAGTTGCCCCAGTTGGTGCTACTCCTTCAGGATTAATACATTGAGAGTAAAATCCTAGAAAAAAAGAGGTTAAAACAGAAACTTGATTAAGTCTTAGTGATTCCAGGAAGAAATCAAAGGGAAGAATGCCACTGAGCATTCGGGGTTAGTTTCAGATGCTTCAGCCAAGAAATGGCATGGCAGGTCATTAAATGAATTTAGTTGAGATTCTGGGTTTTTATATTGTGGTTAATGAATCTAGGTAAGTATTTATAATGGTAATGGCAGAGCGACCATCAGCCAAGACACTCATTGTAAGGGAAAGTCAGGTGAAGCCTGGGGACAGAACAGGGAGAGTGTGGGACTGGGGGCATAGCCTTACAGGAAATCACTCTGTTTTCTGTGTGCTGGGTCGGGGCAGAGGTTGGTCTGGGGAACTGAGCAACAATCTCAGAGCTCAGCGGTCAACAGCTCTGGTCAGGGTGATGGTGAGTGGGACAGAGGCTTATTCAGGGGGTTGCTTTCCTACTTCTGAGATGATCTGTCTCAGTGAGGGATGGGGAAAAAAATCTCCAGCTGAAAAATGTCACCTTCAACCTGACACTGGAGCCAGAGCATTTACAAATCTGCCTGTCACCGTGACAGCCTGACAGATAGCAACCTTAGCTGGGACTGAGTTAAATCGCCACTATAAGTCTTGCAAAAAGTTTGGCTCTTAAGATTTTTATCATCGAGACAGGTTAAGGGATGGGGGGCATGGTTTCCAAACAGGAAGGGACTGAGGATCCGTGCCTGCCTCCTCAGAAACTCCAGCAGCTGCGGGATTATCTATTACCTGAGGGGAGGTGACAGGAGAAAATTACCCAGCATCAGCCCCATCTGTTGCTGAGCACCGTTTATTTCACCTTCACTAATTCACTTGGTTTGTCATTTTTCCTTTGTCTCTGTGTCATCCACCAAACCCTACATCTATTTGCCCTGGTGCTGCCAGCCGGGCATTGTGGCTGCAGAAACAAAGCCTCTGGTATCTTTTCAATGAACTGCAGTCACTCCTGAATCTCTCTCTCTCTGCTCTCTTCATTGTCATTTCCTCCATAATTGATTAGGAACTGGAGGCGGGAGAGGAGAGGCTGTGATTGCTTTTACAGCCTGGGTCTGCAGGCAAAGCACATTTCTGTGTTTGGCTCCGTCTCCTGGGACCTGCCTCTGTCAGGAAGAGGTGGCAGAGTATTAATAAGGGAGAGCAGACTCATGTCACTGGGAGAGAGGTTGCAGAAACGAGGGTAAAACCCTGGCTCTCACATTAGCCTCGGATGCTTGGCCATCAACCCCTTCCAGCCTCTGTTTTTTCATCTGAGATTCAGATTTAATTCCTGCTCTCCTCCCATCCACCAGGGTTGTTGTAAAGATTAAATGAGATAGTATAAGGGGGAAGCTCACTGTCTATTGACTGAGAAAATGAATTTATGGCACATAATGGTGCCTTGAATGTAATAAATGCTCCATGACTACCATTATTAGCAGTATGCAAATGTAAGTAATTATGATTTTTTTTTGTTACTCTCGCAGCATTTGCCATTCTTCTGGTTCCCAAGCTAGATAAAGTTTTTTATTGAACATTCATCGAGCAAGTTCCATGTGCCAGGCACTAGATTCTATCCTGGGGCTATGAAGATTTTTAAAACACAAGCTAAAAATGTGGTGCTTAGGTCTAGGAGCACAAAGCTTGGAAGACATGTCACAGAGTTGAGAACAGAGGCTGCAGGTGGGCTCCTAAGTTGGAAAGGAGGGGTTGGATTGCTAGAGAATGTCCTGGTTAAGAAAGTGACTTCTGCACTGGGTTTTCAAGGAGTTAGCCATTGAGTTGAGGTCAGGAAAGGGCATTCAAGTGGGAAATGCTCTCATGAATACCCCCACGCTGGATAAGGAGCAGATACCCCCCAGAAGTAAGGGGGTCCAGATCTGATACTGGCTATGTGGGCAAAAGAGATATCACAGAAGAAGCATATTTATTTCATGCAAAGCATCATGAGCTTTACTGAAGGGCAATGGAAACCACTAAATGTTTTTAAACAAGAAGCAATGGGAGCAGATTTGCCTAGAAGATCACTCTGGATTGGATGGGGCATGAATTGACAGGAAAGATCAGCCAGGCTGACAATATAGAGATCAAGAGCCTGCAAAGAAACTGCCTGCCTCAGGGAGGGAAGTGAAAGCAAATAATGCAATATGCACCATTGGACTCTCAGAGCTGAGGAGATGCTCCCCAAGGTATAGGCAGCATGGGGGGCTGGGAGGCCCTACAGGGAAGAACCCCAGTGGAGTCCAAAAGATCCATGAAGTTGCAAGCTTCCGCCAGCAGGGGGCAGTAGTAGAAGAGCTGAGATGCAGACCGTGCCTTCTCCAGATTCAGCCATGGAGGGTGGAGCAGAGAGCTGTCTGCTGGAGGAAATGCCAAATGTGTTGTCTGGAACATTTTCACCTTAAAATGTTCTGGGGCACCGTCAGGCCAAGGATTTTGTTTTAAAAAAATCTCTGTGATCCTACTGACAAGATATGTGCTGGACTTATATGAGAAGCCAGGGTCCCTGTGGTACTGCATACACACCTCTGGTTTGGTGTTTATTGCAATGTGGTTGCCCACCTATCAATTCCCCTGGATATAATGGTAAAGATAGAATTGGGTTAGCCTGAGACCTTACTAAAAGAATTATTTCATGTGTCTACATGTGTTTTCATATGCCATGTCTTACTGAATCCTTAAAGCAACCCTATGAGGTACATATTAGCACTTTAAAATGCAATTCAAATAAGTTACATGATTTGCCAGGAAATGAAGTAGGTTTTGATTCAAGAGCTCAGGCTCTCTCTGCTATTTCACACCAGATCTTTTCTTTTTTTTTTTTTTAATTTTTTTTAACGTTTATTTATTTTTGAGACAGAGAGAGACAGAGCATGAACGGGGGAGGGGCAGAGAGAGAGGGAGACACAGAATCCGAAGCAGGCTCCAGGCTCTGAGCCATTAGGCCAGAGCCTGATGCAGGGCTCGAACTCACGGACCGCGAGATCGTGACCTGAGCTGAAGTCGGACGCTTAACCGACTGAGCCACCCAGGTGCCCCACACCAGATCTTTTCAAGCTCCTTTGTCCTTTGAAAAAGGAGGTTTTCTATTTCATAGGTGGCAAAGCCGTGAGCAGTGTCTTTGAGTAGCCTATTAGGCATACCCACCCACCTTGAGAACGGAGGGGGATCCCACAGCAAATCAGCCTGGAGAATCCAAAATGTTTAAGTGTTGACTGTAACAAAGTTGCTTACATGGATGTTTCCCACTTAATTCTTGGGGCAACACAATGGGCAGGATTATTATCCCCATTTCCAGATGAGGCTCAGAGAGGTTACATGTCCCACTTGAGGTCTGTGCATTTACACAGCTGTGCTATTTGTTCCTGTCTTGCCTTGAGATTGACAGAAGCTGAAGTTTAGGAGCCCTGTTGGATGGGAGGGTTGAAGTTCATTAGGAAGGCTGAATTTGTGGCCCAGACAGGTGTACATCAAATTAACATTCTGACAAACAAGTTTCCCCAAAACAAAATGTTGTTGATATAATAGGTCTATGATAATCCAAAACCAAGGAGAAACCTGCCCCCCTGCAGGGAGAATAACCAATTCTATTTGGGCCACAAAAGAACTTTTATCCTCAGAACGAACAGACAAATTTCCTCAGCAGAGTTGAATGTCGGGACTGTGTTGGGTGCTCACTGTCACTCTGAGGATAGAGAGAATGATATGGCACAGCATTGGACCCACTGAGGAGGGGACCCCAGGGCCATGGGGAAGGGAAGTGGAATGCAGGCTCACAAGAACACCCCTGACGATGAATGTGGAGGGAGCCTAAAAGGCTCTGTGTAAGAGTCTTAATGTTTCTTGGGTCAAGGCTGTCTGGGAGATGTGGGTTAAATGCACAGTCACCTGCTGGGACCTCCCATTTCCCCTCCACACCTGGATCATGCCTCACAACATAGGGGGGATTTCATTTCATTTCATTTTGGATTTAGGATCTTCTCAGCATATTGTTTTCTCTCTACCTTTCTTCTCCATGGAGTCAGACTCCCAGGAAAGTGACCCTTCCCACTACCTAACTTCTCAGAGACTTGCTCCTCATGTGATAAACAAGCGTGATGATACTCTTCATACCTGATTGCTACGAGAATGGAGAGAATAAGTATATATGATAGCACTTAGTTCAGGAGGCAGCATATATTAAAGCTAAATAAATATTGGGTTTCCCTCTCCCTTCCCCTTTGTGTCTCAAACATGTGCGTGCATGCACACACACACAGGGCAAACCACAAACCTCACCAATAAATCTATGCTAAGTCAGAGTTAACTTAGAAAATCAACACGGTGCAGAGGCTTTTAGAGGACTGACATTCCTCAGGTTATGGAAAACAATAATAATAAATCTTAAGGAATGTCACCTTGCCCCTGGCACTGAAGACAAGAACCTGAAAACGTTAGTGGAATAGCCTTGAGTGTGTGGGGAAAAGCGACAGACAGTCTGTTCACAGCAAGGGAGAATGGTGGGTTTTAGAGGGAGCAAGCTGGGAGCACAGTGACTGGCCAGTTGTTGGACTCTGGATTCGTTAATTTCTCAGAATTCATTTCAGGATGAGGATACAGGGTAAAATGGCAGTGAATGTGGAAAGTACACAGATCACAGTCATTGACATTTTGGAATCAACTTGAAAATGCACACTCGTTAGTCCGGATCCATTCAGTCTCTCTGTTTCTAGGTCTCTTAAAACATTTTTTTAATGCTTGTTTTTTGTTTTGTTTTGTTTTGTTTTGTTTTTGAGAGATACAGAGAGAGAGAGAGAGAGAGAGAGAGAGAGAGCAAGCAGGGGAGGGGCAGAGAGAGAGGGAGGCACAGAATCCGAGGTAGGCTCCACACTCTGAGCTGTCAGAACAGAGCCTGACGCAGGGCTCAAACTCATAAACAGTGAGATCACGACCTGAGCCAAAGTCAGAGGCTTAACTGACTGAGCCACTCAGGCTTCCCCATTTCTCAGTCTCTTAGACACCACTCAGAGGTGCTGCTGTAGTTGTGGGCATATGGGCAGCTCTGAGAGTTTGGCTGGCTTTACCACTGCAGCCTTTTTGAGACTACTGCACTTGTGACTGTTTGACATATTGGCTGAATGTTTTTGGTGCTTAGGTCCTTTAGTAATGTGGGGGAATTGTTAATCTCCAATTATCTGTTAAAATATTATTTCTGGGCTCTCTCTTTCATAAGCTCCTATTAGGTATATGTGGGGTCTTCTCACTCATGATTGCTATTTCATACTTTTTCCTTAGTATGATTCTGGGGACTTTCTCAGATTTATCTGCCAATTTGTTTTTTTCTCTTCTCTGATGGTGCTTACCCATTCATTGAGGTTTTGAAATTCATGATCTCATTTTTCATTTCTAAAAGCTCTATGTTTTAAGACACCATTTTTTGAATTCTTTATAATTTCCTATGTGTTTGAATCCTGCTTTTTAAAAGTATTTTGAGCTAAATTATGCCATAGCCTCTATTATTTGATTCCTTGAAGTTCTAGGGGGTTCAGAAGAAGTGGCTGTTTCCTTGAATGTTTGGTAATTCTGGATTATGAGCACAGCTTCATGTGGCAATGGGAACTCCTTGTGGCCTGGGGCCAGAGCAGTTGTGTTTGCCTCTGCTGAGGGCCCTTGGGGTAATCAGCACAGGAAGCAGGCATCTAAACCCAAAACCTCAGCACACACCTGGAATTACAAATTCCCTGGACACACATGGCTGTTCCATCCAGAGCCCAGGTCAGGACAGACCAAAGTTCTTTACAATCTTCATGCAAATTTTGGAATTTTTTTCCCAATGCAACATTTGGAGGCATCCAAGGATGTCAGCCATACATGGAAATGTCATCCAGTTTCCAGCCTCAGTGCCCAAGTTCCTGTTAAGACCCTGCCCCTTACTTTTAACACTGAGGCTTCACTCTCCCTCCCCCAGCCCCAGGCAGCATGAGCAACAACCCCTACCCTCACCCTTCTATTTTAAGTCTTCTCCTTGTTGTTGGCCCTTGGAGAATCCCCCTTTTTTTCTTGAAATCATCATCATTAGCAACATCATAATCACGGCTGTTATTGAGCCATTATACTACATGCAAGCTCTGTTCTAACTGCTTTATATGAATTAACTAATTCAACCCTCATAACAATACTAGGAGGCAGATGCTGTAATTATCCCCATTTTACAGATGATAAAATATTTCCTTTAAAGAACAAGTATTCCCCATTGATTAAAAAAAAAATAGTCCCAAAGATTTAGATAGTAATTCTAAATTTTTTTTAACATTTATTTATTTTTGAGACAGAGAGAGAGCATGAATGGGGGAGGGGCAGAGAGAGAGGGAGACACAGAATCCAAAACAGGCTCCAGGCTCTGAGCTGTCAGCGCAGAGCCTGACGCGGGGCTCGAACTCATGGACCGCGAGATCGTGACCTGAGTAGAAGTCGGACGCTCAACTGACTGAGCCACCCAGGCGCCCCTAGATAGTACTTCTATAGAAAAGGATGAAGAATCAGATTCATGAAGGAAAATCATATTCCAGGGTTCACATAGCCAAGCCACCTCAGAGTCAGAATCAGTGTCCCTATGCCTTCACTCTTAGCCCAGTGCCAAATATTCCTGCTGAAAGTATTCCTTTTACAAAGTTCAGCTTATTTCTTACACTGTAATCAAGATTTGGCTTGCTGAGGAAAACCTGAGAGAATTATTATGGCATCCTTCCATGAAGGTTAACCTGGTCCCTTGTTTCAGATCACTGTATCATTGAGGACTTTCTAGCCTACCCTAGCATTGGGAAGATAGCAAAAGAGATTGTATCCCGCATTCACAAAATTACTATTAGAGGTTGGCTGCTAAGTTTCGTCTCCCAGGGAGGGTATGTCTCTCAAAGACAGATACATTTATAAATACAGATAGAAGGTGACTCTGTGGAAAGTGTTGAGTGATGTGGACTCCCTCTTTTTTTAAGTTTATGTATTGCAAGTTGGGAGGGGCAGAGAGAGAGGGAGAGAGAGCGTATCCCAAGCAGACTTGGCACTGACAGTGCAGAGCCCCATGCTGGTCTTGAACCTGTGAAGCCATGAGATCATGACTTGAGTCAAAACCAACCTCAGACGCTCAACCGACTGAGCCAACCACATGCCCCTGGACTCCCTCTTTTAATGTGAATTGTTTTGAAAAAATAAACACACATCTATCTGCTGAACTCTATTGAAGTCAACTAAGCAGCCTCTAGATTACACTTTGAAATTACAGTTACCCTTGAATGGTTTTGAACTACGCGTGTCCACTAATATGCAGAATTTTTTATAGTACATACTGTAAATGTATTTTCTCTTCCTTATGATTTCCTTAATAACATTTTCTTTTCTGTTACTTACTTTATATTTTAGGAATACATACAACCTACAAAATACATGTTAATTGACTGTTTATGTATCAGTAACCCTTCCAGTCAATAGTAGGCTATTAATAGTTAAGTTTTGGGGGAGTCAAAAGTTACAGGCAGATTATTGACTATCATTATTGAGATTATAAGCAAGAAGGGAATACAGGTTCTTTCTGCTACTTTCTGTCCTGAAGGCTTCTCTCTTCTTTCATGAAGATGACTGGACTGGAGCACAGGATGGAGGCAAGGCAGAAAGGGTGGAATCTGACAGGTTTGGGGCAGGAAAGAATAGGATGAGGTCTGAAACAGCACACTTCAGAGTCAAAGGAGAAAAAGAACCAGCCAGAGTGGCCAAGTGACATCAACTCTCAAGAGAAGCTCTATGCTGCTTTATGTGGACAACTAACTATAGATGGTAGGAGTCCAGAGCCCATGAGTAACCTTAGCCCTTCCTGGATATGGACAAAATGCCAGGAAGCTCATAAGACATTGCCAATATTCCCCACTTGTGTGGTTAATCTGCATTCCTGTCACCACCCATTTCCTGCTCATCACTCACACCTCAAAGCTCTTCTCCAAACAAATGATCCCAAGTTCAACTTCCTGACTCTGCCAATATACTTTCCACCTGCAGTATCTTTCTTTTTGCCTGTAACTTGCCACCAAACCATGTATTCTACCTCCTATATGACATTCATTTCCTTCATAAAACCTGAGATAGACTTGTTCGCATCTGTTCTACACATCAAAGTCTCCAGCGTGAGGTATGGTACTTGGGACCACAGAGGCAAACACACAAAAGGACCTTTTGGGATGATGAAAATGATCTGTACCTTGATTATCGTGGCAGTTCTGCAAGTATATATGATTGTTAAAATTCATTGGCTGATACACTTAAAACGTGTGCAACACTTATAAATTATACTCAATTATACTGAATCTCCCATGTTAGACAAGGAGGGGTCCAGAGCACTGAATCGTCACAGAGTTTCTAAGTGTCATCTAGGAACACAAGTAGGGCTAGACTATGCAGAAGATGCTGAAATTAAAAATGCACTTTCCAGGAATAAAGTTTTAAAATGAGAGTCTTTGAGCACATACGATAGTCAAGCATTATGCTAGGGCCTGGGACTATGAATAAAATCTGATTTAAGCTTATAGTCAGATAGGAAAGTAGAAAGTTCCAATTTAGTGGGTAAGTTCTATGATAGAGGCAAGAGTGGAGAACTGTGGGAGAGCATCAAGCCCAGGTAAATGGCACAAAAGTCTTCCTGCAGGAAGTCCATATTGAGCCCAGGAGATCAGGGGGAATCCTCCAGGATCACTGGTGAAAGCAGCAATCAAAAAGTACTGAGAACCTGTATACATATGTGTGTGTGTGTGTGTGTGTGTGTGTGTGTGTTCACAGCCCTTGAAGACCATGACTCTTGACCACATAAAAATGAGATACCACACTTGGGTTGGAAGCTAATTGAGGGGCTGAGAAATCCTCAGTGTATGCTCACACTGGGGACAAACTCTGGTGATGAACAGAGCAGTTTGGTTAGCTGTGGTCCCCTTTCTCTAGGAATCTGGTTAAATATTATTTCACTTGTTACTTCTGATTATATTAATTATCATCTAAGGAATTGTCTTTCTTGTTCAGAGTCTCAGTATTTTATTGCATCTATAAAGAAACGTTTCCCTTTTGTTAAAACTTCAGTAACTTCCAATATCTCAAAGATGATTTCCGTGTCTATCAAGATACATGCTTCCTATGGATTTCTTTTCTTCTTATTCTTTTCTCTTTAAGAGATCTCCTTTTTGCCCATAACTTCTGTTATTATCTGTAAGTTCCCAACTCTTGGGTTTATATCTCTAGCCAAAATCTCTCTTCTTAGCTCCATTTGACCCAATTGCTTACTGGGTCATAATAATCTTCTTAGCTCTGCAATGACCCAGTTGTGTACTGGGCCATAATAATAGCAAACACTTACCTAACACTTACTCTTCTGGGTACCATTCTAAGCACCCTGCATGTATGTACTCATTCAGTCTCCACAGCAACCCTGAAGGTTCTAATATTGTATAGTATCCTCATGGATGCCTTCCAAGCACCCCAAACCCAACATATCCAAAAGTGATGTCCCAATTATTCCCATGAAATCTGCATCTCCCCCCCCCCCATATTTCGAATTTCATTAAATGACATCATCTTTCCATCAGGTACTCAAACATATAACCTAAAATTCACCCTTAACCTTTTCCATATTCAATCTATATTCAGTCACCAAGTTTGCCCCTCTCCTAGCTCCGTCTTTTTTTCTTTTTAGAAAAAGTAGCATCTTGGGTTAGCTAAGGGTTTTGGATTTGAAGACAGACTGTTTAGGTTTGAATCCTGGTTCTGACACTTAACAGCTACAAGTCCTTATGGAATTTACTTAAACTTTCCGAGCCCATCTCAATGTGAGAATTGAATGAGCTAAAACATGTAATGCATTTAGAACAGTGCTTGGAATGTAGTAATGAAATATTTCTTCATCTGTCTCTGTTTCCAGTTGGTGGACAGTAAAATACACTAAAAAGAAAAAGGCATTTGGTGACAGACAGACCTGGGGTTATTATACTTTTTTTTTTGCCACTTACTTTATGTGTGACTTTGTCAAATTGGTTACTTCACACGCCCAAGTTTCTTAATCTGTGAAATGGAGATAATACTATCCACCCACAGGGCTATTGTGAAGAATGTATGATAAACTCTATATAAAGTCCCTTGCTTAACACTTGGCATAGGATAGATAACATAGATATGTTGTTCCTCTTCTCCTCCAATCGCTTCCTCTATGCACTCTCATCCACTTTTTAGAAGAACATGATTCGTTGCCAGAGAAGCATCTGGGCATGGTGGATGGGAAGGAAAGATGGAGCAACTCAGCAGATTTGCCAGTTTTGCCATGAAGTGTGGGTTCAGAATCATGGGCAACAATTGGGCTTCTGACATCCCCATCTCTCTCACTTTTTATCCTTTTTTAACAGCTGAGTATACAGTTAGATTATAAATTATGACCTTTTATTGTAACTGTATACCAATGTTCAATACTCACATTCCTGAAAAAGTATTTTCTCCAGCTCTTCCTCCCTCTTTACATCAAGTACACTGCTGAGTGCCTTTTCATTTCATAATTTTTTTTAAAAAAATTAATTTATTTTTGAGAGAGAGACAGAGTGAGCAGGGGAGGGGCAGAGAGAGAGAGAGGGAGACACAGAATATGAAGCAGGCTCCAGGCCCTGAGCTGTCAGCACAGAGCCCGACATGGGGCTCAAAATCACGAACTGTGAGATCATGACCTGAGTTTCAGTTGGACACTCAACCAACTGAGTCACCTAGGAACCCCTTTATTTCCTAATTTAATGGGGATTCAGCAAGGACCTTGGGGATAAGGGACTAGATAAACACAGGGTTGCCCGCACCCCATCAGATTGAAGGCTAGGGAACACATTGAAGGGGTGGAGATAGGACAGCTAATAATGTGTGGGATCCAGGGCAGAATGAAGATGTGGGACTCCTGATGAAAAATTGTCAAGCATTTACTTTTGTGTACGGTATAAGAAAGTGGTCCAGTTTCATTCTTCTGCATGTCACTGTCCAGTTTTCCCAGCATCAGTTGCTGAAGAGACTGTCCTTTTTCCAATGGGGGAATGGGTTAAATAGGTGATGGGCATTAAGGAAAGCATTTTTTGGGACAAGCAACAGGTGTCCTATGTAAGAGATGAATCACTGGGTTCTATGGAAGCCAAAACTACACTGTATGTGAACTAACCTGCATTTAAATTAAAAAAAAAAAAATCAAGCATTTCAGGATGGCAGCAGCAGAGCACAAACCAAACTCCAGGCCCTCTGAGCTTGGGGTCATGTAGGACTGTATGGAGTCTGCAGCTATAAGGCTGGCCCACATGGGGAGGACCTAGTTTTCTTTCCCACATGTTCAGGAGGCCTCCTCTCAGATGCCTGCAAATACTCAAAATCTTCTTCCTCAGCCAGGCCTGTCTTTTCACACTTCATCCACTTCAAGCATCAGAAGATCACTTAAGAGTCAGACTCCCCAACATCAGATCTGATCTCTCCTTCACTGGGAATCAGTGTGTTCTTTGAACCCCTGATTTATCAGCCACTGCTTCTCCAATGCCTTTCACTCCTTTTCTTGAAAAGGTAAAGATGTTACCAATATAGATGTGCTGATTTTTGAAAGCCAGTATTTAGTGAGTGCTTATTTAATTTCACACAAAGCATTTTTAACATAATTTTCCTATTTAATCTTTAAAGTCTTCTAATCAGTAGACACTGGTATAACTCCATTTCACAGTTGAATTTATAGCCTTAGAAGGAAAGGCCAAGGATCTTGTCCAAGGTCACACAGTGATCAAGTGGTGGAGCTGAGGTTAGAATCCAAGCCCCGTGATTTCGAAGCAAGGGAAGAGTGTTTACAGAGTCTGAAGAGATGTGTATTAAGAGACATGTGATAGAATCAAATGGCAAACAACAACAAACAGAACAAGGAGAAACGAACTGCATTTCTGTCATGAGTACTGAATACTATTGTGGTGCCAGTTTTTCCTAAGAGAATTTCTGGTTTTAAGGCAATTCCAAGAAAACATTAATTGTCTTGTTTTGTTTTGTTGGTATAGCAGTTAGGGGAGAATGATATTAACTTTTAGCCACAGCTAAGAAAACCCCAACAGAGAAATTAAATGGAGGGTGTGGGGGACAGCCCTCCTTCTTTTTATTTTTTATTGATGTATAATTGATATATTCTATAAGTTTCAGGTATATAACATGTTCTGATATTTGTATACACTATAAATGATGACCACATTATCTAATTTCCTCATCCCCATGTAATGTTTCATAACATGCAATACAACATCACTGACTGTAGTCACCATGCTATCCATTACATCCCCGTGACTTATTTTATGACTGAAAATTTGTATCTCTTGACCTCCTTCTCTCATTTCTTCCACTCCCTATTCACCCTTCTTGAAACTACCAATCTGTTTTCTGTATCTATTTGTTTTGTTTTGTTTGCACATTTGTTTTGTTTTTTAGGTTCTGTATGTAAGTGAAGTCACATTGTATTTGGTTTTCTCTGATTTACTTCACTGAAACTAATACCTTCAATTACCATCCTTTTCGTTACACATGGCAAGATTTTATTCTTTTTTATGTCTGAGCAGTATTCCATTATGTATATATAACACATCTTCTTTATCTAGTCGTGTATCCATGGACACTTAGGTTGCTTCCATAACTTGGCTATTGTGAATAATGCCTCAGTGAACATGAAGATGGATATATACTTTTTAAAATTAATGTTTTCATTTCATTCAGATAAATACCCATGAGTAGAATTACTAGGTACTCTGATAGTTCTATTTTTAATTTTTTGAGGAGACTCCATAATGTTTTCCACAATGATCACACCAATTTACATGGCCACCAATATTGCACAAAGTTTCCTTTTTTCCACATTCTCACTAACACTTGGCATTTCCTGTCTTTCAAATAATAGCCATTCTGACAGATATGAGATGCATTGCCCTGGTGATTAGGGATGCTGACCATCTTTTCATGTGTCTTTTGGCCATTTATATATATTCTTTGGTAAAACGTCTATTCAAGTTCTTTTGTCCACTTTTGATTAATAGTTATGTTTGTTTGTTTGTTTAGCTATTGAATTGTTTGAGTTCCTTATATATTTTGGATACTAACCCCTTATCATATACAGGATTTGCAAATACTTTCTTCATCTGGTAGGTTGCCTTTTTATTTTGTTGATGGTTTCCTCTGCTATGCACAAGATTTTTGGTTTGATGTATTTCCATTTATTTATTTTTGCTTTTGTTGCCATTGCCTTTGGAGTCAGATTCAAAAAAAATATTGCCAAGAGAGATGTTAAGAACTTTGGTATCTATGTTTTCTTCTAGGAGGTTTCTGGTTTCTGGTCTTACATCCAAGTCTAATCCATCTCAAGTTAATTTTAGTGTATGGTATAAGAAAGTGGTCCAGTTTTATTCTTTTGCATGTGACCAGCCAGTTTTCCCAGCACCATTTATGGAAGGGATAGTCCTTCTTCCATTTAATATTCTTACTTCTTTTGTTATAATTTAATTAACCAAAAATGCACAGGTTTATTTCAGTGTATTCTGTTCTATCGATCTATGTGTCTGTTTTTATGTCAATACCACACTGTTTTGATTCTATAGCTTTGTACTATAGTTTGAAATTAAGAAGCATGATGCCTCCAGCTTTGTTCTTCTTTCTCAAGATTGCTTTAGCTATTCAGGAATTTGTGTGGTTCCATAAAAAATAGTTTTAACAGTTTTTTTTTTTGTGGCTTTTATAATTTTCTATACATAAAATAATGTTTTCCATAAGTAGTAAGGATTTTACTTCTTTCTTTCCAAATTCAATGCCTTTTATTTCTTTTTCTTGCCTAATTGCTCTGGCTATGATTTCTGAAACTAAATTGAATAGTGGTGAGAGTGGGCATATTGTTCTCTGATCTTAGGAAAAAAGCTTTTGGTTTTTCACCATTGAGTATGATGTTGGTGATGGACTTGCCTTATATGGTCTTTATTATGTTGAGGTATATCCCCTCTATTCCTGCTTCATTAAAGTTTTTATCATAAATGGACATTGAATTTTGTTAAGTTCTTTTTCTGCACCTACCGAGATGACCATATGATTTTTATCCTTCATTTTGTTAATGTGGTATATCATGTTGATTGATTTGCAAATGGTGAATTCTCCTTGCATCCCTGGAATAAATCACACTTAATCATGGTGTATCATCATTTTAATGCACTGTTGAATGCAGTTTGCCAATATTTTGTGGAGGATTTCTGCATCTCTGTTTATCTATGTTGACCTATATTTTTTTTCTTCTTTTTTTGTGGTGTCCTTGTGGTGGACACCTTGTGGTGTCCTTGTCTAGTTTTGGTATCAGGGTAACAATAAACTTATAAAATGAGTTTGAAAACGTTTCTTCTTCTTCAAATTTTTGGGAGGGTTTGAGAAAAATAGGTATTAAATATTCTTTGAATGTTTGGTAAAATTCACCAGTGAAGCTATCTGGTCCTGAACTTGGTTTGTTGGAAAGTTTTGATTACTGATTCAATCTTTTTGCTGATAATTAATCTATTTAGATTTTTATTTATTCATGACCCACTCTTGAAAGATTGTATGTTTCTAGGAGTTTATTCATTTCTTCTGGCCTATCCAGTTTTTTTGCTATATGTATTTTTTAATGTTTATTTTGAGAGAGGGTTTAGGGACAAAGAGAGAGGAGAGAGAGAATCCCAAGCAGTCTCTGAACTGTCAGTGAGGATGCGGGGCTCAATCTCATGAACCTTGAGATCATGACCTGAGCTTAAATCAGGAGTCAGACAATGAGCTGGCCGAGTCACCCAGGCACCCCTATTAGCATAAAATTGGTCACAGTAGTCTTCTATGATCCTTTGTGTTATTTTGGTATACATGGTAACTTCCCCTCTTTTATTCCTGATTTTATTGATTTGAATCATCTCTCTTTTTTCTTACTGAGTCTAGCTAAGATTTATCAGTTTTGTTTATCTTTTTTAAAGAACCAGCTTTTAGTTTCATTGATCTTTCTGCTGTTTTTTTAAGTCTCTATTTCATTTATTCCCTCTAAGATCTTATTTTCTTCCTTCTACTAACCTTGAGGCTTCATTTTCTCCTCTCTTTTTCTAGCCCTTTTAGGGTAAAGTTAGATTGTTTGAGATATTTCTCATTACTTGAGGTAGGCCTGCATTGCTATGAACTCCCACCTTAGAAATGCCTTTGCTGTATCCCATAGACTTTAGTGTGTTGTAATTTCATTTTAATTTGTCTTAAGATATGTTTTGTTTTCTCCTTTGATTTCTTGTTGACACACTGGTTGTTCAATGCACGTTGTTTATTCTCCAAATATTTGTGATTTTTCCTGTGTGTGTGTGCATGTATGTGTGTGTGGATGTGTACACACATACACACACACACTCCCCATCTTCATACCATTGTGGTCTTAAAAGATGCTTGATATGATTTTAGTCTTCTTAAATGTATTGAGGTTTTTTGGTAGCTTAATACAAATATATCTTGGATAATGTTAGATGTACACTTGAGAAGAATGTGTATTCTGCTGGTTTGGGATAGAATGCTCTCTGTATATCTATCAAGTACACCTGGTCTAATGTTTTGTTTAAGGTTGATGTTTCCTTATTGATTTTCTTTCTAGATGATCTGTGCTTTGATGTAAGCTGGGTATTAAAGTCCCCTACTATAATTTTATTGCTATCCATTTTCTTCTTTATGTCAGTTAATATTTGCTTTTTATAGTTAATAGCTACTATGTTGGATGCATAAATATTTACAAATATTATATCTTTTTGCTGGATTAACTGCTTTATCATTATGTAATGTTTATCTTCATCTCTTGTTACAGTCTTTGTTTATTACATATATGCTGCTCCAATTGACATTGCCTTATAGGTCCCTTAAGCTATCTTCACTTCTTACAATTATCTTCTCTTTCTTCCTTCCTTTCTTTTTTTTTTTTTTTTTCTTTTTGCTGCTCTGTTTGGGTGAGTTTCACTGTCCTGTATTCCAGGTCACTGATATTTTCTTATGCTTCATCTAGTCTTCTGTGGAACCATTCAGTGTATTTTTTCAGTTCAATTACTGTATTCTTCAGCTCTGTGACTTTTTTGATACTTTCTTATTTTTTCCATCCCTTTGTTGATGTTCTCTCTGTGTTAATCTATTCCTATTGTGATATTGGTGAATGCCTTTATGACCATTACTTTGAATGCTTTATCAGATAGCGTACTTGTTTCTGTTTCATTAAGTTTCCCTCCCCTCCCCCAGAATTTTATCGTATTCTTTCACTTGGAACATATTATTACTTTGTCATTTTGCTTGACTCTCAGTGTTTGTTTCTATATATTAGGTAAAACAGTTATCTCATCCATTCTTGAAGGAGAGGTCACAGGAAGACTGGAGATGTGTTTCAGTCTACTATCTGTACAGTTCCCTGGGGGTTGTAATCTGCCAAGAATTATCTTTCTGATTAATTCAGTTTCATGGGGCCCAGAAAAACAATACCCTCCTCTGGCCACCAGAGCCAGGTGTTTCAGGGAGATCCCCTGTGTGGCTTGCCTTGACCTGTCAGCTTTGGCAAGGTAAGCCAAGGCAAGCCAAACAGTGCAAACCTGTTCACCAGATCTAGTAGGCTAGGGCCATGGGAGAGTAACATAGCTCTGCTTATTTGAAATCTTTTCACAAAGGTATAATGCTATAAATTGTGGGGTTCTGGAATAAGAATCAATAGATTGTTATATGTAACATAATTGGTTGCCCAGAAATACTGTTATGAAATGTAAAATTTTTTTGCATGAATATGACAATTTCAGAAATCAGTTAGTTAAGAAAGGGGTATTCAACAAGTCGTGTAGATTTTTCTAATAGTAAAAAATCTATATAGATCCCAACTCCAAAATAAATTATAATTAGAATACAGAGCAACAAGTAAAATATAAAATCATCAGAACTTGAAGTGAATGTAAGTAAGTCTACATGGGATTAACTGGGCAGAGAAGGTTTGTCTATGTGCAAATGCAATGACATGATAAGGGAGGAAACACTAATTAGGTATCATTAAAATTAAATATTTCTGTATGCCAAACAAAAATGTAAAATCAAACAAAGAAGGTAAATATTTTTAACTGCACAATAAACTCTCAATATCTTTACTATGTAATGAACATCAAATATCAATAGGAAAAACATAAATATTTCAATAGCAAAATAAGCAAAGACTGAAAAGCTAGTTAAACTATGTTAGTGATCAAGAAATACAACAAAAACATCTAATCACTTTTCATCAAAGAAATTCAAATTAATTATAGTTGAGATGTGCCTTTTTGTGCCTCACAAACTGGCAAAGTTTAGAAGAATGTTAACCCTCTACCTTCACAGTGGGTATGCTTAAACACTACTGTTGGAGATATAAGCTGAAAAGCAGTGTGGCTGTATGAAACAAAGGTATTAAAATACCTATGCCATTTCACCTGGTGCTACCATTTATAGGATTATATCCTAGGGTGGTTAAAATATAACTAATAAAAGGTTTTTATGAAAGGCTATTTTTTGCAGTTCTATAAAACAACAAAATAGCGGAAACAACCTAAATGCCCAGCCTTAGAGAATGGTTATATCCAGTGAATGTAATGAAAACTGTGAAGTCACATGTTTCATTTATTCATCAAAAATCTACTGAGGACTGTCCATGTTTTAGAGATGGTTCTAAACCCTGGAAATGCATTAGTTAGTCAAACAACAAAATCCCTACCCTTGGGATTTTACATTTCTGTGGAAAGAAAGTAGATAAAAAGCATAACATAAATAAATTATAAATAAATAAATTTATAAATAAATTATAACAAATGCTGGGAGACCATAAGTGCTAAGAAGAAAAATACAAATGAGTAGGTGATGACAAGTAGCAAAAATTAAGGTGGTAGTGGATTATTACAGTTGGCCTCACTTTGAAGGTATTATTTGAACAAATAAATGAAGATAACAATGGAGTAAGCATTGTGGACATCTCTGGGGGCAGGATAAAAGATTCCATAGATGTAAAAGAGACTACAAAGGCTATGAAATGGGAGCTGTCTAGTGTGTTCAAGAGCAGTTAGGAAGCCAGCGTGGAGCACATGCAGGTATGGGGGGTGATGAAAACACAGGTAAGGCAGGGAGGAGGGGAAGGAAGGTACTCCCCTAAGAGTAGGGTTTTGTAGGCCACTGTAGAGATTTTTGTTTTTATTCTAGGTGAATGGAAATACATTGGCAACTTCTGAGCAGAGGCATGGCAATGAAATGATATGTTTTCAAAGGATTGCTCCTTCTTATCTATTGTATTTAGACTTCAGGGGGACAAGAGTAGAAACAGTGAGAGACTTATGGGGAGATTATTTTCAATAATTCAAGAAAGGGCTAATGGTAGAAACAGTAGAGGTGGTAAGATAGATGTGATGGTTAGTTTGAAGGAAAATGCAATAGGATTTCCTAAAGGATCAGTTGACAATCATAAGTGAAAGACAGGAGTCAAGTTGACCTAAAGGTTTTTGGCCTGAGCATCTGAAGGAATGGCATTGTCCTTAACATGAATAGGAAACCTTGGCTACAGAAGACCAACAGTCACTGTTCAACATGTTAACTTTGAGATGCCTGTTAACTATTCAAGTAGAGTTGTTTAAAAAGACAGTTGGTTACATAAGTCTGTAATTCAAGGCATAAGTCTCTCAGGATTGATACATTTGGGATTAATCAGCATATGTATGGTATTTAAAACAGTAAACCTGAATAAGATCACAACACAGAGGATAGAAACAAAAAAGCAACTACCCAAAGTTTTAGCCTCAGGGATTCCACCATTGAGAGAGTAGGGGAGGCAGAGGAACCAGTAAAAGGGGTAAGAGGGAGTAGTCCTTGTGAAAGAAGGAAAAAACAAAAACAAAAATAGGAGATTATGGTATCCTGGAAGCTAGGGGAAGAAAGTGTGCTCTAAAGAAAAAAAAAAAAAAAAAAGATCAACAGTGTGAAATGCTGCTATGTCAAGTGTGATGAGGACTCCACCCTGGATGGTAATGTGTGGGTCATTAGAAATGACCTTGACAAGACCTAGTAATGTGAAAGTCATTAGTGACCTTGACAAGAACAGTGTCCGTGTGGTGGGGGCAAAGAGATGCAGAGGAAGACAGTTGGAGACAGAAAGTCTGAACTAACCCATCACTGGTTCACAGAAGTCATCTTCTTTCACCAATTCAGAGACAATTTTCAACTTTCTCTCATATTAACAGTCTTCTCCTTTGCCTGGATCACTTTTATCAAAAAACAACTATTCTATAATTACTCCTATCTATTTTCAAAAACTACTTAATGACATAGAAAAATGCTCAGGATATCTTGTTGAATGAAGTACATAACACTATATAATATACCAGTGTGATGCCACCATATACCCAAACATAACATTTAGCCTATTTTTCTTAATTCACTAATCTAGTGGGTCTCAAAGTGTAATTCTCAGACCAGCACCATCAACAACATCATGGAAATTATAGGAAATGCAGATTTTATGACCACACTCCAGACTCAATTAATCCAAAACTCTGGGGGCAAGGCCAGCCCCTGTGGCTTATAAGACATTCAGGCTGTTCTGATGCCTCTTTAGGACAGCACAAGGCTAGGAATTTAGCCTGTCTTTGTATGGGAAAACAAGAATGTCACGCTGCACCCTGGGTATATAATTATAAAGAAATGGAAATTTTTAGAGCAACAAAATAGAAAATAGTTGAGTACATGTTCTAAATATAAACCACACAATGCGATACATGCAAGTAAAATAGAGGGAGAGAAAAGATAACAATCCAGCTAAGCACAAAAGGGTATTGTTGTCACTTAACTGTGATAAAGTTCTGTTTCTAACCATTTACTTTATTGTCCTCTTCCTATCTACATGGTTCAGCTTAGTCTGTCTCAACTTAGCCTCAGCTATTAAGTGAAGTCCAAATGTTAAATGCCTCATTAACACTTCCTGCCACCAGGAGCAATTGTGTCTGGAGTGATTTTTTCTAACTTCATAGACCCAATTCATTATTTTCTATCTTAGAGAACTAGTCTCTGAAAAACTTTTCTCTCTTCCTATTTTCTCTTTTCTCCCCAGGAAAGTGTACACTACAGGTAGGCAAACATATCCTCTCTTCTTTCTGTGTTCCCAAGTCTTACTCAGGTCTGCTCCCCTCATTGTAGTATCAGTTTAAGTGTGCCACATTATAGAATAATCAAATGCCACCATCAGGAACAGCACAGATGTAAGACATGTAGCCTATATCTTCATATAGGGTCGTCCTTCCCTAGTGTGCTATTGTCCACTGGAACTCTATGATGTTGGCACATTTGATACCTCATTGCTCTTGTCCTTCTACAGACATGGCCATCTTCCTCAGCCTTTGCCATTTCCTGTGGCCGAGAAACAAGGCAATGTGGTCTGGGTGGTGCTATTTCACTTGATTTATGCTCATTGACATTTACTGAATTGGGCTCCTTAATTTCACAAGCTGAAGCAGTCCTAGAACCACACTTTATAAATGTTTTTAATGATAAAATAAAGAAGCAAGATCTGTTTATACATGAAATTATGCTACTTGCTTCAAGAAAATTCACAACAAATGCTTGTTTCTAGGAGCTGGTGGTATAAGACAGATAAAAGAGTAATTATGAGATAAGTGGCAATTACTGGGGAACAGGTCACCCTCAAATACAATGGCTGAACTAAGATAGAGTTCTACTTCTCTCTCACCTGACATTTCAGAAATAAATAGGCTAAGGCCCCACAGTTGCTCTGTCATCTCCAACACTTGGTCTCCATGATTGTTCCAATTTTAACCAATCCCCAGTTAGTAAGGAGGAAGGATAAAGCAGGGTAAGCAATGTAAACCTCTTGTGTTTATATGCCATTGCCTCAAACTTAGCCATATGACCACACCTACTGTAAAACGGCTGGGAAATGTAGTCTGTAAATGCATAGTTGGTGCCCAACTAAAATAGGAAATAGGGAATTGTAGTTTCTTTTTTTAATTGAAGTATAATTGACATACAATATTATATTGGCTTCAGGTATACAACATAATGACCAGACATTGGTATACATTGCAAAATGATCACCACAATATCTAGTCACCATCTGTCACCATAGAGAGTTAATACAAAATTATTGACTGTATTAGCCATGCTGTACATTATATCTCTATGACTTAATATTTTCCAAATGGAAGCTTGTACTTTTTTAATGTTTATTTATTTTTGAGAGAGAGAGAGCTGCAGATGGGCAGAAAAGGGGGGGGCAGAGGATCTGAAGCAGGCTTGGCACTGACAACAGAGAGCCCTATGCAGGTCTTGAACTCAGAAACCACGAGATCATGACCCCACCTGAGCCTAAGTCAGGTGCCCCTGGAGGTTTTCTTGTAATTGAATTGTATGAGTTCTTTGTATATTTTGGATATTAACTTTCTATTGAATATATGATTTGCAAATATCAAGAAGCAGTTTCTAGGACTGAAGAACAAAAAGGGTTTCCTGAAGACTATTAGTTTTCTATGACTGGTACAAAAATTACCACAAACTGAGAGGCTTAACACAATGGAAATGTATGTTCTCACAGTTCTGGAGGTTACAAGTCTAAATTAAAGGTGCTGTGGGGGTTGGTTCCTTCTGGGGACTATGCAGGCACCTCTATTCCAACCTTCCTGCTGCCTTATGGTGGTTGCCAGTATCTTGGGTATTCTTTGGCTTATGGCCATATCATCATTCCAGTATCTGCTTCTGTCTTCACATGGTGTTCTCTCTGTGTATCTATCTAAATCTCCCTCTCCTTTCTCTTATAAAGATTCCAGTCATTGGATGTAGGGACCACACTAATCTAATAGAACCAAAGATCAGGGGTTGTGAGGAGTTTGTTTTTATCTGAGGCCTCTCTCCTTGGCTTATAGATGACCACATTCCTCATGGCCTTTCCTCTGTGAGCATGCCCCTCGTATCTCTATGTGTGTCTAAATTTCTTCTTATTAGGACAACATCATATTGCATTTGGGTCCACCCTAAATCACCTTTTTACAGGACCTGCTTCTAATTAAGGTCACACTCTGAGACTCTAGGGTTTAGGGATTCACATATGAATTTTGTAGAGAAGCAATAAAAAATGTAACACTTTGTCTTAATTTGACTATTTATGAAAAGACCCTATATCCAAATAATGTCACATGAACAGGCTCATGGGGTTAGGACTTGAACATAACACAATTCAATTCATCAGAGAAGCTATTAGAAGTATCCTGAATATTATGTCAGCAGTGAATGCAGTTTCATTTAAAACACAGGTTGACAGGGAAAGAAGTAATGCAGAAAGGGAGGCATTTATGGAATTCCTATTCCTATGGACGCTAGAATTGAATCAGGGAAACCATAAGTTCCTTGTGCTGTAAATCCAGCAATGTTTCCCAAGGACAAGTCAGTTTGCAGAGATTGGGAAAAACGTAGATCAAAGGTGAATATAGGACAAATAGGTGGGAAGATGTATTTTAACATTTCAGACTATTTCTTCCCCCAATCATTATTTGCTTTTTTTATGTACATTTAACAGCTTTATGAGGTATAATTGATATACAATAAACTGCACATATTTAAGCATGAAAACTGAGCATTTTTTATGCATCTGTTCACTAGGGAATTTTGTCAAGATCTAGCCACTATACACCCTCCCTCCTGTTGTCCACCTGTCCACAGATACAACCACCGACCTTTCTGTCCCCATAAATGAATTTGCATTTTCTAGAGTTTTATATATTTGGACTAACACAGTACTTATTTTTACTCAGCATAATTTTTTAAGTTTATTTACTTATTTATTTATTTATTTATTGAGAGAGAGAGAGAGAGAGAGAGAGAGAGAGAACAAGTGGGGAAAGGGCAGAGAGAGAGAGAATCCTAAGGAGGCTCTGCTATGTGAGCACTGAGCCAGACCCGAGGCTCCATCTCACAAACCCATGAAATCATGACCTGAGCCAAAATCAAGAGTCAGATGATTAACAGACTGAGCCACCCACGTGCCCCTTAGCATAATTATTTTGAGATTCTATGCATGTTGTTGCATTTATCAATAATTCCTTATTCTTTATTGTTGAGTAGTATTTCATTATAGGAATAAACAAGACTTTTTGTGGTCAATTGTTACATTTTTCTTGAGCAAATACTTAGGAGCCAAATTGTTTGATTATCTAGTAATTGTTAGTCATTGTGAAATAATTAGAATTAGAGTCATCCTAATAAGGATGTAGTAGTGTCTTATTGTGGTTTTTGAATTTCCCTCATGACTAATAAAGTTCAGCATCTTCCTGTATGCTTATTTGCTAATTGTATATATTCTTTGGTATTATGGATGTTCATATCTATTGACAATTTTTACTGGGTGCTTTTAGTACTTATTTTTGAATTTGAAAGTTCTTTACATATTCTGGACAGAAATTCTTGAGCAGATATATGATTTGAAATATTTTTTCCTGCTCTGTGGCTCATCTTTTCATTTTCCCAACAATGCCCTTAAAAAAGGAGAAATTTTAAATTTTGCTCAAGCCCAATGTATCATTTTTTTTTCTTTTATAGATTGTGTTCTGGTATTGCATCTCAGAAATCATTACTTAACCCAAGGTCAGAAAGGTTTTTTCCTTATTTTTTTTTAAAGAAGATTTTACATTTAGGGCATTGGTTCATTCTGAGTTATTTTTGTATATGGTGCAAAGCATAGATTAGATTTTGTTTGAAAACTATAGAAATCTTATTGTTTAAGCACTATTTATAAAGCAGATTATATCTTTTCTCCACTGAGTGCCCTAGCACTTTGGTACAAAAACAAAAACAAACATCAGCATTTATAACCATGGGTCAATTTCTGGACTCTGTTTTGTTCCACTGATCTATTTTTTGCTAATACTACACTGTTTTGGTTTCTGTAACTTGGTAACAAGTCTTCAAATAAAGTGACATTAAGCCTCCAATTTTGTTTTCCTTCCTCAAAATTGTTTGGGTTATTTGGTGTGTTTTGTATCTCCATGTGGATTTTCAAATTAGTTTGTTAATTGCTACTAACAAGAACTACCAAAATTTAGATTGAATTTGTATTAAGTCTATGGATTAATTCTGAAAGAAGTGCCACCTTAAAAATACTGTCTTGTGGCTGACTCAGTATGTTTCTATTTGTCTAGGTCTTCTTTAACTTATTTCAGTTATGTTCTATAGTCTTCACAGTACAAGTGTTGGATATCCTTTGACAACTTTATCCCTAAGTATTTAAATTGTCAAGGTGTTTTTTTTTAATGGTGTTGTTTTTTAATTTAAATTTCAGATTACTTACTGCTAATATATGGTAATTCAATTGATTTTTGCATTGAACATTTTATCTTGCAACATTTCTATACACATTAGTTATAATAGCTTTTTTAAAGATTTCATCAGATATTCTATATTGGCAATTATGTCATCTGCAGATAAGTTTTACTTTTCCCTTTCCAATTTGGATGCGTTTTATTTCTTCTTCTTACTTTATTGCATTGGGTAGAACTTCCAGCACAAGGTTGAATAGAAATCATGTATATAAATCCTTGTCCTGTTTTTGAATTTACAAGGGAAGCATTCAGTCTTTTACTTTAATATATGCAGATATATATTGTTTTTTCACGGATGCTCTTTATTATCAGATTGAGGAAGTTATCTTCTTAATTTGTTGAGATTTTCTTCCCCTTTAATCAGGAATGGATATTAGACTTTGTCAAATGCTTCCTTCCTTATCTTGTTGGGAAAACATGCTTTTCTTATTTTAGTTTATTAATGTTGCGAATTACATTGATTTGGCTTTTGAAAATATTAAACCAACCTTGTTTTCCTAGGATAAAACTTTCATAGTCCTGATGTATCCTTTTTTATATTATTAAATTTAATTTACCAAAATTTTGTTTAGAAAATTTGCATTATGTTCATGAGGGATATTGGTCTGTAGTTTTATTTTTTTAATGACCTTTTATAATTTTGGTGTTAGAATGATGCTGGACGCACAGGATGAATTTGGGAATTTTCCCCTAGTCTTCAATTTTCTGGAAGAGTTGTGTATAACTGATATTATTTCTTCCTTAAATGTTTAGTGAAGTTCACCAATGAAGCCATCTTGCCTTACATGTTTTGTTTTTGTTTTTGTTTTTTTTTGGTGTGAGAGCTTTCGCCTACAAATTCAATTTCTTTTGGATCTTATTTTTAAGATTTGCTGCATGAAGTCAATGCAAAGTTTTGCTGAGGCAAAGTACTTATGAATACTCTACTCAATGCCTCAGGAATCTTAGTATTTTTAGTCTGGCTGATAGCAAAAAACACTATACCTGACCCTTTGTTGAGTTCTGGACACTGTTTCTTACAATCCCTTACATGATTCTTTCTCCAGACTTTGGTAGTTTCATCGCATACAGGCACCGACTCCTCTACTGAATAGGGCCTCTCTACATATCTCTGGAGTTCTCTCTAGATGAAAGTATTCTCCTCCCTACTATTCTGCTATGAGAACTCTGCTTTCATTTCCCTGGTCTCTTGCTGCTCGATTTAGGGAGTCCTCTGCCTGATTACCCCATCATGCACTGTGCTTGGGATCTCTCTCCGGGCAGTTAGCTTGGACAATTGTACCTTATTTGGTTTTACATCTCTCAAGGATTACTCCCTTTCTGTGTCTGATATCCAGTGTCTTGAAAACCACTCTGCTGTATATTTTGTTCTTCTTGTTATTGTTGCTTTTATTTCATGTGGGAGGGTTATCTGGTGTCTGTTACTTCGTCTTGGTCAGAAACTGAAGTTAGAAGTTTGGTCTACGGCCATACCACCCTGAATGTGCCTGATCTTGTCTGATGTTGGAAGCTAAGCAGGGTCAGGCCTAGTTAGTACTTGGATGGGAGAAGTTAGAAGTTTGCTTTTGAATCTAGGTAAACCATGCAATGTCATCCAGGAAAGGCAGCTGTTCGGCTATGTCAATTACATAATGTTAGAAATAACATTCAGGAAGAAGGGTAAAGACAGAGCTTCTAATAATCTATAGCAATGAAACCTGCCACTGAAGTATGCAAAGGTCACATGGAGGATGCTCATAACAGAAGCATGGGAACCCACAACCTTGCAGGCTTAATATGGTAGAGAGGGCACTGCCTCAGGAGGGCCAAGACAAAGAAATGATAACTTTCTGAATGGTCCTTTGAGTGCTGTAGGAACTTGACAATAAGCCATTTCATGCCTGTGATTCCAAGCTAAACGTGGTACTTATTTGCTAAGTGTGGAGGCATTTATGGAGGCCAAGGGGACCCTGTTTATTTTAAGCATCCTATTGTGTTCTATCAATACTAATGGGGGCTGAGCAGCCAAATCATCATGTGTTACATCCATTGGGAAATTCACTCTCCAAGATCTAAGTGAAAACATAACAATAGCTTCAAGTTTAGGAGACATTTGTAAGGGGGCAAGTCACAAATATTTAGAAATTATTCTGTTCTGAGCATGCGCAGAATGCACTATTTTGTTTGTTTGGTTTTTTGCAAGATGTCATTCTCACACTGATGTTATGCCATCTTGAGTATATTTTTTTCCGTAAGTTGTCTTAAACATCTTCATGAGAGGAAACATAGGCCCCTGCTCAGGTGTTCAGTGGGTACTTCTTTAGAACAAAGAAACAGCATGATTCAAAAAAGGAGGTGATGACCAACACAGGCTACAGATACTACTGCTTCAGTTTACCTTTTTTTTTTAAGAAGCCAAGAAGTTGCCCAGTAATGTATACCTGCATTATGCCAGGCAGTGTGCTCAGTGCTTGACAGTTATTCCTTTGAATTCTAACAGGCATGTGTGACAACATGATCACAAATCTATGGAGAAATAAGTGGAGATTCAGAAAGGCCATACACCTTGCTAGATTCAGTGTGTCTACCTTCAAATATCAAGCTATTTGTTTATGCTGCCTGAAGAATGCTTAGCTTTGGTCATATCTGTATTAATTTATTCAGTGAAGTACTCCTGGAAAACAGAACACTCTTAGGCTTTGCAATCAGACAGTATAATATTTGTAAGACTGGCTCCACCCCCCAAAACATCATTCATTGATTCGACAGATATGTATTTTGGGTGATAAAGGGGGTGGGGAAAATAGACTAGACTGAACTCTTACTCTAAAACTGGAAATTTAATGATGGCAATGTGGAGATTCAAACCAGTTTAGACTAACATCTGTGCTTGAACTCTTTCCGCAACATCATCTTGCATTACCAATATAATTTAGCATCATGTCGACTGCCATTAAGCTAATGAACTATTTTGACTTCAGAGTATATTATAGTGGCTTAAAGTATGGACTATGAAATAAGCAACCTAAAATCATGCCCCATCTCCACTACTTATGTCTATGAGATCTTGGGTAAATTATTTACCTTGTTTTTGCCTCAACCTCTTATTGATAAAATGGGGGTGATAAGAAGAATCTATCTTATAGGGGTTTTGTTAGGTTTAAATGAGTAGAGGACTTGGATGAACACTTAGTCCACTATAAGTACTTAAATAACCATTGTTACGATCTTTTTTTTTTCTAACATAAGAACTCTTTTTTTAATTTTATTTATTTATTTTGAGAGAGACAGAGAGTGCACACACGTGCACACACATGAGTGGGGAAGGGGCAGAGAGAGTGGCAGAGAGAGAGAATCCCAGGCAGGCTCCACACTGTCAGTGAAAAGTGCCACCCAGGGTTCGAACTCATGAACTGTGAGATCGTGACCTGAGCCGAATTCAAGAGCCAGAGGCTTAACCTACTGAGCCACTCAGATGTCCCATTACTATACTTTTCTTCTTGGTTTGTATATAGAAATATCTCTTTCTTTAGAGTAAATGGGGGATGTTTTTCTTTCCTATAGAAAAATTAGGGCACTTTAAATCAATGATATTAGAATTAGAAAGAACAATAGAAAATATCTTTTAAAATACATACTCTTGTTACCCTCCAAAAAAATCCTGCCCAGTTAAGTAACCTTGAGAAACCAGAATAAACTGGCTAATTAGCAACAGAATTATTACTAGATCCCAGGAGACTGCAGGAATTATTTTTCCTTTATATTTATCATTCTCAAATTTCATCTTAGCACAGTGGCTTTGGAGGCTGGAAGACCTTGGGAAAATTACCTAAACTTTCTGAACTTTAATTTTCTCATCTATAATATGGAGATATTATAATCCTAATCACTCATTAAGATTTTGTGGTCATAAAATGAAATAATGTATACAATAGATTGAGCAGATTATAAGTATCCAATAAGGATTATACATGTATACTGGCTAAGAGCTCTGGCTTTGTAGTCAAATATACCTGAATATGAATCCACCCCTGTTTACCAAATTGTTGGGTAACACTGGGAAAGTTACTCAACTTCCCTTAACCCTTCTCAGTCTCTTAACTTGTACAGTAAGGATTTGACTGCCTCTCTCTTAGGGTTGTTGTGAGAACTAAAGAAAATAATGCTTGTAAAGCATCAAGCACAATTCCTGGCATATGGTCAATGTTCAATACACAATAACAGATGTAAGTATAATTATAATTGCTTTAATTATTATTTTTTCAATCATCTGGTTTCCATTGTGTCAATATTATTATGTTCTTAAATTATTATGTTCTCCAGGGTTCTGGACATGCAGGCCAGCTCACTACATGTAAGTAGGAATGTAATCTGGATCTCCAGCCAGTCATTTTTCCCCTCACAAACTACAGTCAGTAAGAGTGAATGGTTTGGCATGTAAAGTGACAAGATGCCTATTGCCTGACTACCAAAAGAAAAACTTGGGTGAGATTCCTTTGATACGGACTTGTCACCATAGGGCAAGATTCCAAGGTCACGCTCCAAGACATAAATAATTGGATTCACATTTTAATTTAGAAACATACAGAGTTCAAGATCTTGGCTAACCTTACAGAGAATGAAGGAGTAAGATGAAGGATAATGTATCGATGACCGTAAATATGCTGATGTTGATATTTTATTTTTTACTTTCTATTAGATTCTAGTATATGCCAATCTATATCTGTTATCTATATCTATATCTATATCTATATCTATATCTATATCTATCTATATCTATCTATCTATCTATCTATCTATCTCTATATATATATATACTATCTATATCTATTACTATTTTCTAACTTTTCAGAATGGGAAACTCTGCCCAGAGAGGCTTAGTGATATACCACTCAGGGTCACATAGCTATTCAACAGCAGATCTGAAACTGGAATCCAGTTCTTCTGGTCCTCAACTTGCAATTCTTTCCATTATAAAAAATGGAGATACCAAAATCCTCTTTTCAGAGTGTCCATTGAGAGTTATAAAACAGCATCTTCTGTCATTCATACCACCCAGTGGTGTTTTAAGCTCACTTGCCATGGCAGCCATCAAAGTATTAAGCTCCTCAAAGCAGGATTGGCAAGGCAAATTCAGCTTTGCTATTGTTCATAGTGATGGCTGGAATCATGCAGAGCCAAGAATCACTTACCATTCATCCTCTTCCATTCAAGTGATATAGATCACACAGCTGCTGGATCAGAATTCAGCCTTCTCCATGATGGTTTTGCTGTATGGTATCTCCCCCATGATAGGTTTATGCTAAGTATATAGCAAATGAACACAGGTATAAACATGGTAGTTTATCGATCATTCCTAATTTTCTTCTTTCTTCCTCTTTCTCTCCTTCTTTCGCATTCTCCCTTCCCTCCATCCTTCCCCCTTTCTATGTAAATAACAGAGTCCTCAAATCCATGTCAGATTTCAAATGGTTTCAACCAAGCAGATCAATTCCAGTCCTCAGACCCCATGCCTCTGGAACACCAGACAACAATTTTAATGAGAAATGTAATAAGAAAACCTATATGGATTTTTTTGCCTTTTGTCATCCTTCTCATTTGCTTTATTTCTCCTCTTTGATATCTTCAGCAAAGAAATGTGTGTGTGTGTGTGTGTGTGTGTGTGTGTGTGTGTGTGTTAGAGAGACATATTTGTGAAGATACTGAGTAATCTGCTAGTAACACATGATGTTGGAAAGGTGGTTTGCTACTCATTGGCTCTGAAGTTACAGGATCTTCAGAGGGAAGGGGATATGGCTGAAGTGGTGGTAGCAAACAGCAAGAAAGCCTAAGGGTCAATGCAATTTCTTTGAACAAAATAAGGAATCCATGGTTATGATATTTCAAAATAATTTCCTAGTTTGACATTATTTATCAGGCAGTGGATGTTTTTTTTTTACATTTTTTTTCAACGTTTTTTATTTATTTTTGGGACAGAGAGAGACAGAGCATGAACGGGGGAGGGGCAGAGAGAGAGGGAGACACAGAATCGGAAACAGGCTCCAGGCTCCGAGCCATCAGCCCAGAGCCTGACGCGGGGCTCGAACTCACGGACGGCGAGATCGTGACCTGGCTGAAGTCGGACGCTTAACCGACTGCGCCACCCAGGCGCCCCTTTTGTTTGTTTTTTTTTTTTAAATTTTTTTTTTCAGGCAGTGGATCTTTTAAAAGAGGTCATTTAGAAAAAGTAAACAAAGGGAGTGACTCTAGATTTTGTAGCAGAAGCTACAAACCAATACAGTAATTAGCACTAAGTAGATGAGTATGTGTGTTGGGGGTGGGCACTGGTATCTGTGCTGTTGCTCTGTTCTCCTGTCCAGATGTTGTACCAGCTGCAGGGTGATAGGGATGCTCATGGACCTCACCTTCTCTACTTGTCTGCTACATAGCTGCAGGCTTCTCTCTTTGGTTTTCCATCTGGCTCCTGGCATCAGGAAGTAAAATTATTATTATTTTTTTCCAAATGAAAGGCTTTGAATCACAGCTGTTAATTACCAGATAATTATTAAAAACACATATTGCCTACTGAGGTTTGAGAAGACAACTCATGCATGTTTCCTGGCCCTCTCTCAGAAGCTTAGCCTCAATCATTATATATGTTTCTTCAAATAACAAAATGTGATTTTACCACACATTCAGTCAAATGCAAATAAGAAGGGTAGTGAAGATATTCCAGGACACTGTTTAAAGTAATAAAGACTTTTTCTCCCTGCACAGCATGTTCCAGAATCTCAAATTGCTTATCTTAGCCCAATGCTTGATTCGGATTACCTCCATTTGGGGGCCTTTCAAACACCTGCAGCCCTTCTGATGGTGCTGACTAAGGCCTGTGTACCAATGATGCCCGAGAAAAAGAAAGAAAAGGCCCAGCAGAAGGGTACTCATAAATTATAGATCTCAGCTGTCATGCTGGGTCGCTGGAACTAGGGTGAGGGACAGATGGAGGCTGCCTGAGCAGGCACAGCCCGGGGGTGGAGAGAGCAGCCAGTGAGAGGTAGATTCTTTGCATGTCAGGGGAAATGACTGGAAATTATGGCTGGACAAAGGAAAGGAAGCAGGCGTGGGGCTCTGAACTATGTGTGCTGGAGGGAATGGTGGAGAGAGAGCTCCAGATGTTTATGGGGCATTGCATGGATTTACTGTCTTGAATCCCAAGTCTGTGGGACAATGTGATCAGACCTATAATAAAGGAATATTTTGTGATTTCTAAATTCTCAGTATGGTGCCAGGCTTGTGAAGAAGATGGACATCCAAGACAAGCTATCTCTTTTCATGGATCTTACAAACTAGTTTGCAACAAAGACTATAATGGATGGGATAGTCCATGGACAATATGGACAGACACTAGGTGTTAAATTCACTCATTCAATAAGTATTTTATTTTATGTTTTTAACATTTATTTATTTTTGAGAGAGACGGAGACAGAGACAGAATGCGAGTGGGTTGGGGCAGAGAGAGAGGGAGGCACATAATCTGAAGCAGGCTCCAGGGCTCTGAGCTGTCAGCACAGAGCCTGACGCGGGGCTCGAACTCACGAGCTGTGAGATCATGACCTGAGCTGAAGTCGGACACCCAACTGACTGAGCCACCCAGGAGCCCCAATAAGTATTTATTGAATACTCATTACCACATGAATCAAGTACTGTATTAATGAGCAAAATAAGAAAACATGAAATGATATCTCTGCTCTCCTGGAGCTTATATTCTAACAGAATGAGACAAACAATAAAAAGATTGAGGAAGTGAAATATACACAATGTTATATGCATATAAATGCTATGGAGAAAATAAATCAGACAACAGGAATAGGTTGTCATGGTGGGGGTGAATCTAATTACAAACAGTGTGACTGGGGCAAGCTTCCCAGATGTGACCTGAAGGAGGTGAGGGACTGAGGCATGTGGACATCTTGCGGAGAGTGTTCCAGGCAGAGGAAGAAGCCCCAATAAAGGTGTTGAGGCAGAAGCAAGCCTGGTCTCAATGACTGAAGGCAAGTGATTGACAGGGACAGTGAGGAGTGGGGCAAATGAGGTCAGGGAGGTAAAAATGGAACCAATGTATATGTGGGACCTGGAAAGCCATTACAAATATTTTGGTTTTTTGCTAGGAGTGAGATGGAGCTCTTTCAGATAGCATTGAACTGAAAAGAGATGTGACGTGACTGCAATGCCAACAAGATGTTTCTGGTCCCTGTACTGGTTCTCAAACTTGAGAATTGCATTAGAATCACCTGGAGGACTTGTTAACACACCTGCATTCAATGGGTAGAAGTTAGGGACTAAGGTTTTGCTTTACTAGCAAGTTCTAGGTGACACTGCCACTGCTGTTACTGAGGATCACAATTTGAGAACAGCTCTAAGAGGAACAGTAGGAAGCAATGAAAGATGAAGCATCACAAGCTCCATCCTAGGGGAGGTGTATGGATTTTAGACCCTGAGTAACGTGGGGAGAGGGAGAACCTCTCAAGAAAAGAGAGATTATAGGAGCAGATGAAGAGTGGTGTGTTTTTTCTTTTCCATTCTGTCTTCTGCTGGGAAGAATGTGGAGAAGTTTATAGAATAAAAACACAAGGGATCCTGGCTGGCTTAGTTGGTTGAGCCTCAAAATCTTGATTTCAGCTTAGGTCATGATCTCATGGTTGTCAGATTGAGCCCTTAGACTCCACCCTGGGCATGGAGCTTGCTTAAGATTCTCTCTTTCTCCCTCTTCTTCTGCCCACCCCCCTGCTCTCACACATGTGCATTCTCTCTCTCTGTCTCTCTCTCCCTCTCAAAAAATGTAGAATGCAGTTATCTACAGACCTTATCTTTGGTAAGTTCTAGTCTCTCTGGTACCCCCTTTTGAGGTTCTTCTTTTATTATGCTCATAGGAAAAGAGGGATCTCACATATAAAGGTCAACCTTGGTCTACAGGGCAGTCTGATTGCTGTCATTACTGCCCAGCACCTCTCCCTCTTGGGTTCTATGGCTGCCGTCCCTTTTAGGCATAGTGTCTTTTCTGCAGGACACCAACCTTTTGCTGTAGTTCCCAAATCACCCACAGCCAAAAACTACTATGAGCAACATACTTTTAATGAAGTCTTGTGAGGTCCAGAAGTGATAGCACAGCACAGAACAAAAAGAAACTTAAAACTAGATACCAAACAACCTAAAAATTTCTCAGTCATCCCTGACTTTAGGAATATCTTATTGGCCACATTTCCCAGACTCCTGCTTTATGACTAGGTCCTCTTCTCTCCCCCAAAAAATCCATTGCCCCATTGCTCTCAAAGGTATTATATGGAGCAACTTGATGCTTTGTTGTGTCCTCACTCTGCCTCCAGTCTACACCCCCAGGGGCTTTTTCTTCATCACCCTAGAGGGCTCAACAAGACCTATTCCTAAGTAAAACCAGGTTCTCTTAGGAAGATAAATTATGTGGGCTTCCTGGGACATCCTGTCTCAAAAAAACTGGATGTCTTCCTCCTCCTTCTAGTTACACATATGATTTAGCAAGATGAAAAATATCTCAAATAGCTCAAAAACAGTGCAGGGAACTGAAATGAGAGTAGGAAATTATGGGGAAACCAGTACACAAAACATATGCTCTTACATCCTAAGCTTTTCTATAAGACAGTTCAAATTTAGCTTTTCATATACTTTCAACAAAAAGGGGAAGCAAACTATAGGGGCCACTTTCCTTCCTTTTTGAACTCAAGAGATCAGCTAAGTGCAGCAGGAGGAGAACTTGTAGTCAGGAGAGGGAGAGGGTCCAGCTTATCAACATACCAGGCAAAGGAGTTTAGACTTTGTATGAAAGGTACCCAGGCACCCATTTTAGTATTTTTTTTAAGAAAGACAGGTTTTTTTTTCTTTTTTTTTAATGTTTTTTTTTTATTTTTGAGACAGAGAGATACAGAGAATGAGCAGGGGAGGGGAAGAGAGAGAGGGACACAGAATCTGAAGCACGATCCAGGCTCTGAGCCGTCAGCACAGAGCCTGATGTGGGGCTCGAACTCACAGACTGTGAGATCATGACCTGAGCCAAAGTCGGATGCCCAACCGACTAAGCCACCCAGGTGCCCTAGAAAGACAGGTCTTAAACAACATCTAAGGAAAATCAGTCTGGCAAAAGTCTGTAAGATAGATTGTAGAATAGAGTCTGGAATCAGGGCAGCCATCTGAATTCTCGGCCTCATTCAAGATCCAGGCTAGGGCTGTCAGTGCTGTCCAGCACCCATTCATTCTCCAGCCTAACTGCTGAAATGTAGCCCTTGGGCCAAGCTCAGTTTCCATGCAACCTCTGCCCCTGTCTTTCTGACCATCCGCATGGAAGCCATCCCTCTTTCTGCTCTTCTAGAGACCTTAATACATGGTGCTTATTACATCTGTGTTTTAGGTATTTGCAGACATGTTTATTAGAAAATTTGCTCCACAAGAGCAGGGGTCACCTCCTAGACCACTTTGCCAAAGTTAGACCAGAGGTAGTGCAGTAATAATAACAATACTAGCATTACTTAGTGAGCACTGAAACACTCAGGTAGGCTCCCTCTCCCAGTATACTCCATAGGATAGCTGAAGGTAATAGAATAAGGTGTAGGGTAATGTAGCTTAACTTTGGGGAATAGCGTGTAATGATAGAAAGTATCCATTTTGGAGTCAGACTATAATATGGAGTTGAAATCTGGAATGCACTGGCATTTACAAGCAGTATAACCATAGACAATTATATAACCTTTCTGCCCCCAGGTTTTCCTCCACATAGAAGGGCCATTATGAACATCAAAAGAGTTAAAACATGTAAAACACATCAAAAAAGCACTTGTAACGGGCTGAGTGACCAGTTAAGTATTAGCTATTAGGACCATTACATACACTGAGCATTCAATAAATATTGGTGGGGTGAATTCAAGCACCTGGGGGTCACTATTGAATATGTGATGTTGAAATCTTCACCAAAAGTGTTTTGTGAAAGCAAGTTAGTTTTCCCAGTATATCAGCTTTCTGGGAATTAAGTTGTAATCCACATAGTATAAAATGTACCATTTTAAAGTATATAATTCAGTAGGTTACAGTATATTCACAAAGTTGTGCTATCATAACCATTAATTCCAGAACATTTTTACCACACCAAAAGGAAACCTTATATTCATCAACAATCACTTCCCATATCCCCTCCTCCTAGCCCCTGGCAATCAGAACCTACTCCTTTCTGTCTTTATGGATTTGTTTACTCTGGATATTTAATATACATACATTGAATTGTTCAATATCTGACATTTTTGTCTAACTTCTTTCATTTAGCATGATGTTTTCAAGATTCACCCATGTTATAGCATGAATTAGTACTTTGTTTCCTTTTTTGGCTGAATAGTATTCCATTGTATGGACATACCATGTTTTATTTATCTATTTATCAGTTGATGGAAATTTGGAATAGTTTTGTTTATCATTAATTCTGCTATGAATATTCATATATAAGCTTTTTTGTGGACACATGTCTTCATTTGTCTGGGGCCTATACCTAGGAATGGAATTTCTGTTTCACATGGTAATTCTATGTTAACACTTTTAAGAACTACCAAACTGTTTGCCAAAGTGACTTTATCATCTTATCTCCCTACCAACAATGTATGAGGTTTCCTTTTTCTCCTCACCTTTGTGAAAACTTGCCACTGCCTGTCACTTTGGTTATAGCTGCCTTAGTAGGAGTGAAGTGGTTTTGCTGCCTTAGTAAGCAATCACAATATCTTGTGATTTGCATTTCCATTTCCCTAATGACCCATGCTGTTAAGCATCTTTTAAATATGCTTATTGTCCATTTGTATATCTTCAGCTCATTTGTTTTTAACATGACACACTGGGATGAAGATGGTAAATCTAGATAAAGTTGTTCAGCAGTAACATATGTCCTGTGAATACACAGGCATATAGGTGAGCACAAGGGACTGGAGTTAGAGTCCTCCTACTAATCAACACATGGGTGGCTGCTGAAGTCATCAAGAGGCATGAGTTCGAGGAGGAAGCGATGAGGAGAGAATCCCTGAGCCTCAAGAAATATCTGCACTCAAAAGTATAATGAATTAGGGGAAGGGAAGAAGAAATAAAAGGATCTGCAGAAGTCAGGAATGGAGGTCGGGTGCCTCTTAGAGAGCAAAATGTAATTTTCCAAGAATTCTATTAGGATCAGCAAACTTCCCTTGTTAGTGGTTTCCTCTGAAAGACAAAAAAACAAAAACAAAAACAAAAACAAAAACAGTCCCCAGGAAGATCACTGACAGTTCCAGAAGCCAGTCAGTAAGAGGACACCCAAGTGAATGAGGATATATTTACCCAGAGTTTATTGTATCAGACCGCTAGACTGTTTTTTTGGTTTGTTTGTTTTTTTAATCTATGACATACTCTACAAATCATAACTTAGAATATTTTCCCTTATAATTTCTCAAACCAGAAAAAAAAATCATAATTTAATAGAACACATGGCTGTTGGCCCACGACCCATCCCCCAACGTGTGTTCTCACTTTGGTCCTTCATGTCCAATGTCTAGACCCTAATTTTGTCCTATTTTGAGGACTCAAAGGAAAATCACAAGAGCTGTGGATCTTTCTATACTTTATGCTCACTTGGCTTCTTTAGATGAAAGATAATGTAGATTAGCTCCCATTTTCATGTTGCTTAAAATAATTCAGGCTTGTTGGGTATGTCTGTGCTTAGTTTTGATGCTTACCTTCCATTTCTGCCTGATATTAGAGTGTTTCCTTAAATATGATGCTATTTAATCAACTCTAAATTCCTCTAGAAAAGGCTATTAACTGTTCCTATTTATCCCTCTTATTTCAGTTTATTTTATGCAACTTCAAACATAACTGACGCTTGCCCAGGCCCATTGTTGGAAAATAAAGGTCATAGCTGGGGGCACCAATCATCACCTTTCCAGACTTCCACACACGTTTGTGCATGCATATGTCAATCTTTTCAATTTTCTTCTTGATTTAGTGGAAGCAATCAGAACACAATTGGTGCTGAATGTTGGCTGCAAAGCTTTCTTGAAAAAATTCACCAACAGGCAGGCAGCTGCCTGGCTGGACCCCATGATTAAGTTGACCAAAATGCATTTAAAGAGGCCAGGGTCTGCCCAACACAGTCTCAGAGATAAATTCCTTTTCTCTGAAAAATGCTTCATGGGCTGGTCACGGTGGCTGTTTTTAGCATATATTCTGCTGTGGTCCCCCTGCAGTCTTCCCTCCACCCCAGAGCCTCTCTCTGCACATATGCTTGTCCATTTGATGTCCTACTGTGTGTGGTATGGCATAATGGTTAGGAAGAGCTATGCACTTTCAAATTCAGCTATCCCCATCACTTCTTCAATGGATAATATTGGACACCCTTTACTTAAAATCTCTGGGCCTCCATCTATTCATCTGTAAAGTGAACATAATTAAAGAACCCGTTTTATGAAATGGGCTGTCATGAGAGTTAATGAGGTAAGCTATAGCAAGTTCTTAGTACAATAGAAAGTGCAAAGTCCATCTTGCATTTTGTTATTTATTAACCTAATTTGTTGTTTATTTACCCAGTTGTTCAATATGGAAACTTCCAAGTCTTTGTAAATAGCCACTTATCTCCTCATTCTTAACTCTCTATATCTAATTGATTCCTTCTCTGTTAATTGTATCTTGGGAAATCTCTAGAATCCATCACCTTTCTATTTAGCCATCATTGGTTCGTTTAGGACCTCACCCTGTCTCAGTGGTTCTGCCTCTCTCCCTCTACCGCTGAAACACTCTTGTCTTTCCCAGGATCATCAGGGTTGTTTTTCCTAAACACAGAGTTGACTATGTCAAATTGAACAACTAACTTTCTCAGTGTGAGGTTTCAGAAGAGGAAATTTTAAGGCAATCTATCAATTGTAATTTTGACGAAATGCCCCCATGTTTTTGATTTTTATGGGTCTTTTTGTTTACACAAAGTCTCATCATCTCAAGCCTGGTGCTATGTCATTTCATTCCGTTATTCAGTGTTTTCAGTGTGAGTTTTATGTATTCTCAGAGGGCGCTGAAGTAGTTCTTGGTGATGCTTGTTTGATGTTTGCTTGCTTGTTTGTTATTGAAGTATAATTAACATAGAATGTTATATTAGTTTCAAGTGTACAACATATTGATTCAACAATTCTATACATTACTCAGTGCCTCACCACGATGAGTATAGTCACCATCTGTCACCATACAACATTATTACCTACACAGTATTACAGTATTATTACCTATATTCTCTATGCTGTACTTTTCATTTCCATGACATATATTTTATAACTGGAAGTACAAACTTCCATGACTTCTTGATACCCTTTACCTAATTCTCTCAGCCACCCACCTGTCCCCTAAGTCAACCACCAGTTTGACCTCTGTATTTTATCTGTTTGTTTCTTTGTTAATTTGTTTTATTATTTACTCCACATACAAGTAAAATAATTTGATATTTGTCTTTCTTTGACTGACTTATTTCACTTAGAATAATACCCTCTAGGTCAATCCATGTTTTCCCAAATGGCCAAAGCTCATTCTTTTTATGGCTGAGTAATATACCATTGTATTCATTTTTCACATCTTCTTTATCCTTTCATCTATAAATGGACACGGGTTTCTTCTGATTGCTTATAGAAGCCAGAGGGGGCAAAAAATATCAGCTACAATTTCTCTCTTGATTAAAGAGCAGTACCCTCTGAGTAGAATCACATCAGTTAGTAATATTCACCTATCCTACAGAATAATGTAGACATGGGAAAGTTACGGTCTCTTGTGCTTCAGTCATGTGTTCCCAATGATAATTTCAGTGTCTTTTTAAATTGATTTTGTTGGTATAATATAATGTTCTACATTAACATTATTACAGTGATAGTCATTTATTAATTTATAGCATTGGCCTGATGAAGGTATTATTAACCAACTATTAAAGCATTGCTTTAATGAAAAAATAAAATTCCCTCCGTCAGCTGACATCTGTTACTCTCCTATGCAGAAATGCTGCTGTTTCCCCAACTCCATGAATAAAACTCAAATCTCCTCAGAATGGCACTCAAGGCATGTTATAATCAATTAGTCTGACCTTTTCTTTCATTGCTCCACTAACAGGTTCCTTGCCTCTACTTTTCTTTTCTGGCTTTTCCCCCATTTAACATCGTCATATTTCCTCATGCCATTAAAATTTCTCTAGAATGTTATTTTAATAGCTGCATAGTAATCGATCATATGAATATGCCATAATGGATTTAATATCCCATATTGTTGATCATTAAGATAATTTGTAATTAACTGGTATTAAGAGTAATGTTATAAAAGCATCGCTGTTCACATTTTTTTTGTCTACATCAATGGATAGTTTGTTGGAATATTTTATTGATAACTTGAATGTATGCTTAAAATACTAACTGGTGACAGACTCCTGCCAGGCATAGACATATGTGACAACAAAGGGACCTTACAATGGAGCAGTACAGGGAGGGAGGCAAAGGAAGATGGGCACAAGCCCATTAGTCAATAACTTCCCATCCATAACTCTAAGACATTGTCCTCCAGCGCAGAAGCTGATTTCCTGGGTTGTCCTTTTAATGGTCTCTCTAGAAATAACCCTGGTTTTGGAGTGGCTGAATAGCCTTTACCATTGTAATGCAGCCAGGATATTTTATAAGGCCCACTTAAGGATCCAGTACACACCCCACATTCTTTTTTAGCTTTGATTTACATTTTTTTTTACTTTAGTGATACCTTCCTTCCTTCCTTTCTTCCTATCCTTCCTTCCTTCCTTCCTTCCTTCCTTCCTTCCTTCCTATCCTTCCTACCCTTCCTTCTTTTCTTCCTCCCTACTTGCATGCCTTCTTGCCTTCTGTCCTTTCAGCAAACATATATTGTGGGTCAAATATGTGTTTGCTGGTGTGCTGGGTGGAGCGTCCCAGAAGTGCATGAGACACAGCCCCATCTTAAAGAAGCAAAACTCCTAATTCACAAGACATAGAGTTAAGAATTTTTACTTTTTTCTCTAATTGTGCTATTCATATCAGTGGCTTCCAACTATTTCTTGTGCTTGCATTGCCCTGTTTTTTCTTTAGGGTAGTGACGGACGTTATTAATAACTAGTCTCTTCCCCTTTGCTTTACCCCAAGTTGTGGGAATGTGCACAAGTCAATATTTCTCTAAAATGCTGTGAGCTTCCTAGATAGAAGCTACTATTATTACTACCACTATTAGTATCATTATTAATAATCCAAATAACAATATCAGTATCACCAGCAGCACACTATCCCCCTGTGCTTCCATTCACAGTCATTATTATTATACCCCTTTTTAGTATTTCTCCACGATCACCCAGGGGCTATTCAGAAAATTAAAATCCAATAAAAAAGAACGAAGAATAATTAAAATAACACCAAGAACAATAGCAGTTAGATGACAAATACTGGAAAAGCCAAGAAAACATAACCAAGGGGCTAACTTCACTGTGACAGGTGCTAATAAGATCAACTAAGAATATGTGACAAAATCCTTCCTGAGACCTCGAAAATTCTCTCCTTACCCAGTGGCCTTTTTTGCCACTGAGGTCTCAAGAGGTGCTAGATTGTATAACACTTATTTAGCTGATCCTGCCAAAAATGTGCTACTAGGGGGAAAAAGATGAAGAAAAGAAAACTCTTTCATTATTAGAGGCACACTGAAGAATATTTCCCCTCTTGCCAGATGCTGGCAAAGCTCCCAGGCACTTTTCACAGCTGTCCAGATCCTAAAGAAACCTTTTTGGAGCTTAAGGGGGAACTTCATACTGCATTCCTCCCATGTTTTGTGCACCCTTGTAGGCTTTGACCTCAGTTTCTCCATCTGAAAAATGGATGCAATGTTCTGACATACAACTCCTGAAGAAAGACAACTAAGATGGTTATTTCTATACAGAACCTATACCATAGTAACATGACAGTCATTTTGTTGAGGCATATAGGTATTAAAAGTTGGAGGGGATGGAGTTTTACTTCCTGAAATGTAGTCAGGTGCAAAAAAAAAAAAAAAAAAACCAGCTAGAATAGACAAGTTTTGTGTTATGTATTCCTTGACAAGGTATACATATTGAACAAAGAATATATCACTGAACTTCACCTTTAAAGGACATGAAATCGTCACCTATGTTTACATGCCTGCTGTTTCTTTGGGGGGCATTCATGCAATGTAAGCTGTTGCTCCTTATGGCAAAGATCAATGTTGTTATGGCATACAGTGGTATGGTGGGGAGAGCACCAAAGGAAACTCCTTAGGTTTTCATTTGTGAGATAGGTATCCTTGAATATTCTTGAGGTACTTCTGTGTATAAATTTTCAAAGTAGTATGACTCTCCACAAATCACTACTGTCCATGTCTTAATTTTCTCATATAAAAAAATTAAGGTCATTGGGCAAGCTGTCCCTTCCAACTTTGACATTATTTCCATTATTTCAAAGATGGGAAACTAAGTCCAAGGTCATATACCTCAGTGGGTGATGGACGTCTAGAACCATGCACATCAGTCCTAGATTCTATTGTTATTTCCACATCACCAACATATACTGTATCCCAAATGCCATGAAAATAGTTACCTTTCCCTATTACAGACCCACACACACCTTTACCTGTCTGCCAGGCCTAGTCTACCACTCACAAGTTGAAAAGTACTCCGCAGATAGTCTATTAGGTGACTCTGAAAACTTCATTGTCTGTCTGAGACACACACTCAGCTCTACTTACAACGCACTATGGCACTAGAGCAAGGGGCAGGGTGGCCCCGCCTGCCCCTCCTCCTTCTCTCCTCCTTACATCAATCAGCACAGCCTTGGCTGCCTCCTCAAATGGATTTCACTTTCTGTTCCATCTCATTTGACACTTTATCAGCTAGAGATGGCTCTGAAACGGTGTTCTGTCAGCTCCTGAGACACATTCCATATCTGCCAAAAACCTCTCACTCCCTGGCAAGGCAGCTGAGGACACAATAAAGGAGAGAAAAAGAGGTAGATGATTACCTTAACTCAATTTTGTTAAAATAGTGTGAACGTTTCCCTGACTTCTCTTAGGGTAGCATAAGGAGAAAGGAGGAGGAGGGAGGAGAAGGATGAATGAGGAGATCACTGTCATCTCTGTTTCCATCCAGAAACGAGGTTTGTCCATCCTGGTTGAGAATTTGGTGCTGATCTGTGACATTCTTATGTATTATTATGACATGTGTTTACTCTACAAAGAAGACATTTTTAATTAATGATTCCTATGTAGGGAGCAGTATCATGACAAGGTTTCCAAATGTAGTGACTCTCCTCAAGGAGCTTAGAATCATATCTACTCTTTCAGATGTATGATAGCTATATTTATTTAGAAAGCTACTACTACTACTTCTGGACGTCCATCTGTCAGGCTAAGTGTCAAAGCGAGGAAGGGAATAAACACTGGATTCGGATGTATCTGGCATTGTGTAAGGAATCTGACCTCCCCCCCCAGAAGTAACTTGTTTAAGAGGGGACAGTTTGTCATGTCAGTGGAGCCCCACTGCTTAGGCAGTTAGGGCTGAGAAAGGAAATAAAGTCATTGGAAAGATTTTACATGAATGGGAAGGGGAGGAGCTTAGGCACAGGAGTGGAGTAGGACTGGTGAATCCCACCTCTCTGTCTTGAAAGACCCCCTCCCACGCCCCTCTGTCTGGGCCACAAACATCAGAGATCAAGGAGAACCTTTGTTCTGAAGTTCAGTCAGCATATTTGTTCTGGTACATTTGTCAGTGGAAGAGAAACCATTCATGCTATTTGTTTGGCTGTACCTCTATTTTTATCTAGGATAAACTGTGTTGATTTTTCAGCATTTTCTTATTTTTTATTTCATTTGCCCTCCAGAGCTCAGGGAAAAAAAAACAAAAAAAACAAACAAACAAACAAAAAAAACCAAACCTCAAACATCATTTTACTTCTCTCTTCCTGATCCTGGGGGGAAGATTGATATATCTGGGTTTTATGATGTCTATGCTCTCTGCTCCCTTTCCCCTTTTTCTTTTCCTTCTTTGTGTGCTTCCTCCTTCTCCCTTACCCTTGCTTCCACAAATGTCTTCCACCTGGAACCTAATTCTTGATGTCTGCCCCCGAGGGAGGTGGGGGTGGGAGGTGAGGGGAGTTCCATTCTCCTCAAAGTCTATCAGAAATATGAGTGTCCAGGACAAGGTTGATACCCCAGACCTCAGGTTGCCATCCTCGGCATTTTCTCTCCCCTTCCCAGTTTGGTTGAAGAAGTTAAATGGTTTATTTTTTGATATGAAAATTAATTTCTGGACAAAAAGAAATATGCCTGCACAGGGGCCAAATTTGTGTTGTCTCATAGCATGGCTGTAATTACACTGTAGATCAAACTGACTCCTTCGTTTTCAGTGGCTTTTTTTCCTTCTGTGATGTCCCTGAGGCTGCCAGGATAGCCAGCAGCAGTGGTTTTCATTAGCAGCAGAGCAAGGGGATGGCGATGGATAGGCTGGGTTAGCCATCATTCGTAGGTCTCCTTCCTCAAATTCTTTTTCTGGAGGGACATGTACAATCCAGAAAAACACAGATAGACTCAGGATGCAGGTCTCTTGACACAGTGTGGGGGTGAATGGCAGGGGCGCTGGAAGGGCCCTTCACCATCCTTTTGGTTGCAAACACTACCACTCACCTGCTTCCAGCTGTCAGCCTCAAGAAGGGTTTGACACATTCCCCATTACCACATTGCCTATCAGAAATCCGTGTTCACCTGCTAAAAATGGTCACTGTGAATTAATATCAAGGTAAGAACTTGTGAAATAAGGCAGAACCAACAAGAAATTTTCCAGAGTAATGAAAGTGAAGTGGCTTTTATGCTGTTTTCAATATTTTGAATTCTAGAAAGATTTCCAGGAAAACCATGGTTTCCTTCTTTCATATCCCAACTCCCATAGCTAATTATAAATTGTTTGTACATAGCTCCATTATTGTTTTTATTATATATAATTAGACCCCAAGATCTATGGCCCTCAAGTGGACATCTACTTTTGGCCAATAAGCCATGTATTATTCTCCAAAAAAGCTTATTTGATTCTGACATCTATAGTGTGAAGGAAAACTACTTATTCACAAAGGGCACTAGCGATCCTTCATTTTCCCCATAATATATTGGGAGAAAATGATTTGTGTGTGGAGATAGGAGTGCTCAGACATACTTCACGTGAGAAAGTCAACCGAGGAGATGTTGACAAGTCCCATCAAAGGAGCCAAAGCTCAAGAATAAGATGATATGATCTCCTGGGTTGAACTGAGGGCCAAAGGATGTGGCCCTCAATTCCTGCAGCTTTGCCACTGGCCCAGAGTGACCATTCATGTATTCTTCCCATCTGCCAAGTGGGGTAACCATCCCCTCCCACCGACATACTCATGGGATCATCTTTTTTTTTCACAGTAGCATTTTCAACATGAGTGAGCTTCAATGCCTCTAAGGAAAAAGTCCTTCTCACATTTCCATCCCCACAGTTTTTTTTTAAGGAAACCAATATTAATAGTGTTTTGAGTGCTTTTGAGAAATAAACAGTTCATTCATCTCATTGGAGTGGACAAACAAAACAAAACAAAACAAAACAAAACAAAAGATGGGTTTAGGGATTCAACATTTGAAGATTCCAATCCTAAATTACTACCTATTACCACCATGGATAAATTACTTATCCTCTTGGAACTTTATTTTCCCAATATAAAAAAGTGGGGATAATACTGCCTCCCATGAAAGGCTACAAGCATAATCAATTGTCTTTATTATATCAATACTCCTGTAACATTGAGAGAAAGGTTTTTTTTCCTAAGTGGCTTGATAACCCATGTAACATCTCCAATTACCACACATGGCTCCCAGTTTGCTTGTCTATGCCTCTTCTGTGCTTTCCGTGTCTGCAAAGGGCTTTCAAAGTCTAGGGAGCTCAGTGCCACATGCTAGAACCTGTCATACCACAGCACCACCTATCCTTTGCTTCCCAGTCCAGGGATGGGAAGACACTGTTGTTACATGAGGACTGTGTTCCTGGTTAGAGTAGCAGTATTTGCCAGCAGGAGAAGAAGAAAGTTAATGTTTCAATACGTCCCAATACATGCCAGATGGGAAACTGCAGTTGTCAAAGGTTGCCCGAGGTTCATTCTTCTCTTCATTTCTCAAATATAGACAGATATATGGCCACTGGCTGAATCTGAATATCCTGCAAAAACCATGAGCAAGGGGGTTCAAATGAAGGGGAAACAACCAAAATGAGGAAGGAGCTGAATGTGCAACCTCTTAGACCCAGGAGTGCGATTATCTGACATTTTGGTTTAATGGGGGAAAAAATGGTTTGGGAATCAAATGTAAGTTTGAAGCCTCAGTCTGACACTTAGCAAAGTGCTGAGGAAGTTACTTTTTTCGCTCACTTCCAGGTATTTTTATTTATAACACCAGAATAACATTTCCCTCATCGGGCTACTAAGAATGTGTTCAAATCTCAGCTGCCTCAGTTACCACCTGCTGGTCTCTGAGAAAGCTGCTTGCATCTCTGCACCTCGGTTTCCACATCTGTGAAATGAGGAAAATAATCATTGCTTGTCTCAGAGGGAGTTGTTAGGATTCAGTGATATGGTGCACAAAGGAAGCCTAAGGCCAACTGTACCTAACACAACGCATACTCAACAAGAATAGTCCTTTTTCACTGATATGTGGCTATTATTAACATTATTATTATCTTATTGATTTTTGCTTGTGATCCACACAAATAAATAGTTCTACCTACCAATTGGATTAGAATGGGACACTAGTGAAACTGTGTGTGTTTCTAAATGGCTTATACTAAAATTCCTAGAAATTTTTCTTTTTCTGAAAATTTTTCTTTGACTCTGGAGTTTCCTTCCATTTAATCCCTGATTCTCTCTCTCTCTCTCTCTCTTCCATGCAGTAAAACAGAGCTGCAGGCAGTCAATTTCAAGTCAGTGGGCTGTGAAAAGCAGTTAGAATAATAGTTTATTGACCCTGAATGTGGCAGCTGGAACTGAGGGCAGGCAAGGCTCAGGCGGACCATAATCGTCACAATGGAGGTTTGATCTTCCTTGATCATTGCTGTGACCTTTAAGAGACAGGATGCTTGCAGGGAACTTGGTGAGCACCATCAGAGCCCCCGTGTCCAGGGGAAATGGCCCAGCCCAGAGAGGGCTTGGCCTGATTGGAAAGGAGACAGGTGACCAATGATGGAGAGTCTGTGTCTACACACTTCCGTGCATGTGGACCCCACATCATCTGGGGAATCTGCAGGTCAGACTTCTGAAAATGTCTTGACTTCCATTGGGAATGCTGATCCCCAAATTCAATTATGTCAGACCCACACTGAAGCACTCCATTTTTCAGATCATCTTTGGCAACTGAGAGTTTGCTACTAAATACTAACTTGCCTTCTTCATTCACTCAGGTGACCATGGACTTTCTGATGGTAACATAATTATGAAATGAAAACAAAATTAATCTATTTTAATATTTCAATATTGTTAACAACTTGCAAGTGGAATTATAAGTAAAAAGATAGTTGAAAAGTAAGGTTAAGAGAGAAACTCAAGGAGAAAGAAAGGAAGAAAAGAAGGAAGGAAGCAAGGAAAGTTAGAAGGAAGGGAGGGAGGGAGGAAGGAAGATTATATTTTGCATAATTTGTGAATTGAATGTATAAAAATTAAAAACAAGAATATATACCCATAAAATACTATACATTTAATAAAGAAACTCAAAGTGTGCAAATTTTGGGCAAATTTTGTTATGGTCTTTAGAAATTATTTCAAATAATAACATGTTACTTCATTGTATTTACAAATGATATCTTTACTTTTGTTGTCTTTAAGTTTACTCATTTGGTGATCCTTCCAAAATTTATATTGAAAGGAAATTTATATTGATAAACACTATGTAAATAATTTATTTTTGTTTTTGTAAGAAAGCACCAATATAACTAAGGGACATATAAGTTTCTTTGGGTATCTATAATCTGGAGTAGGGTGTAGTTTTTCTCTTGGGCTAGAGAAATAACCTCTGTGAATTACATGGAAACTGTGATTTTAGCCAAGCCATTTCCAATATTAGATAAAAGGGTACTTATGCCAGTTTAAAGGTGTTGTGAGCTCTGGGTGACATATATGAGAAGGGAGCATAAATTATGTCTTTTCATTTAATTTCTTTCCATTTAAAGCAGGGAAAGACCTGCTTTCCTGGTGAACAAGCTGGTCAGCTAAAAAAAAACAACAACATGTAAATAGAATTGATGGCTGTGACAGAAATAGAAAAATGGGGCCATGTATTCAAGTAGAACAGGATCTAGGTGAAGGGTGAGAACACAGACATGAAATAATATTTTGTTTTTCATAGTAACAATTCAGCAAGTGCACAAATTAAATTTGTATGAACTGAATGCCTAAGTGCTGACTGTCTGCTGAGGAAAAGTGTGAAGAGGCATTTCTGAAGGTTGACACCAGAGGCTGATAGATTCAGCTTCCCTTTTTCCAATTGTTTATGCATTTGTATGAGCCATCTGAGGTCTGTAACGCTGCTTGATTGTTCAGTTCAATTATTGCAAGAAGGGATTTCAGAAAAAACTAGTTTTGTCTGCTTTCCCTCTCTCACAAAGGATGCAATTGTTTCCACAAAAGCTGAGACTTGGTGGTAACCTCTCAGGCCTGAGCATCTGTTTAAGAGCTAACAGCTTGGTGTTTTTATTGTTAACACTTTTCCAATAGTGCCTTTTGCTGGTTATTGTTAATGTTGTGTGTTTTTTTCACATTTTAAAACTAATAACCCTTGGTTAGGATATATCGGTTTCTGGTGTCTGATAATTATTTAAGAAATACTTTTGAAAAAAGACAAAGTGGAAGAGAAGGTAAAATGTAGAGGCCATATTACAAGGTTTACATTTACAAATTTTCCCTTAAAAAGCAATATTCTATTTTCCAGAAACCAGGTCAGGCAAGTTTTTATGCAAAAACTATGAAACAAGGTAAAACCGGATGAAAGATACTGCTAGAACCTTCATAATACTCTTCCTCAGAGAGGTAATTTGTTATGTGGATTTTAAATGTCTTTGGGATCATGGATTCGATTAAATGTAATCATGTTATGGAATCTTCCTACTAAGTGCTCAGCCAGAATGAACATGTACCAGGCAGAATAATGACTTATCCCATTTTCCCAATGTATCTGTGAGCCACTGCCCCTTAGTGCATTTTATTTCCATGTCTCAAGGAGAAGAGACAAAAAAACAATAAGATTGGGAAGTCATGTGAAATAGTGGAAGCAGCTGTTCTTATTTTTCTGAAAATGTGTACACCCTTCACGGTGATACAGATCAACTAGAATTCTATCTAGAGTTTCAATCTGGTATGTTGGGGCAGAGGTAGCAAATTCACGGCTATTCCCTGATACTTAGAGGACTCTACCATCCAGGCCATTCATTCTGGCACCCAATCCAAATATGCCCTTTGTGTTCTCAATTTCCTCAAGGTATATTTTGACTGTAATAATCTCCCAGCAGCTGATTGTTCTTCGGATAAAACCTAAATGTCTTTTACACTAGGAGCTCTTGATATTCCAAAATTAGCCCATTTTTGAGAGGCAGATCTCTTCTGCTTGCTATCTTTGGAGATACTATCTCTGTAACTTGAAGCAAGTCTCTTAACCTTTCCTGATTTCCCCATCTGTGAATCAGAGGTAATTATTCCTAACTTTTAAGGAGCCATTGAGAAGATTAATTTGTTAATGTTTGTAAAGTACTTTAGATATGTAAAGTGCTAAGCATTATTAAATTCCATACAAATAAATTGCCATCTAGGCTCTAAAGGGACTAAACAATTGACTTTATTCTTGTGAGTTTATAATATTTTAGCAAATCTACAAAAAAGTGGGTTTTTTCCATCCAACATTTGTACAGAGATTATTATTGTTTGTAATATAGAACAAGCAAATCAACCTCTCCTCCCTACTCAAGTTAATAAAAACATAAAAGAAATGGCTGTCATTAGAAGCAAACTAAATGTCCTGGGGGAAAGTATCTCCCAATTTCAAACATTGCTGGCAATTCCCTCTTTGAGCAGTCTGCAGAAAACCTGTCAGAGAAGGCAAAGAGAAGAGTGAAGTCTATTAAGGAATTGGATGTGGATTAGACAATTCATGTTTAAACAAGAGAATAAATTTCTAATTGCATTGTTTCCTAGACTCTGTAACAATTTTCGTAAATAAGCATAACATATTTGCCCTCAAGCCCACTTCTTTAAGACACAGGGCTAGCCTCTGGAACTGGCTAGACTTTCTTCAGCCCCAGTGATACTCAGATCCTGGTTAATGAATATTCCTCTGACATAATCCCACCAGGTGGATGCATCAAGTTTAGCATTTGTATCATGCTTGAATCACTGGAGACTGACAAGATATTAGACTATATAGACCACTGGCTGCACTTGTGTATATCTCCTGGGCAAATGCAAGAACTTTGCATACTGACAGAGCACCCCCCAAATGATGATTCAGATGCAGGCATTTCCTGTATTTATGAAAGGGTGATATTCTTTAAGCAAACCCAGGCACACAAATACAGGGACTTCTGCTGGAGTGGTGCTGACTTATTCTGATTGATGGTGCTACCAGAAACCACTTTGCAGAGTTACAGCCTTGGATGACAACGATTATTGCACATATTACTGAGGCTGTATTTCCTGGAGCTATCCCTGCAGGATTTGAAGGATTTGAGAGAGAACAGTGTCTGTGTCTCCTGCACTGGGGGTTAGGAGGTATCATCAGGTTAAGGGCTCTGCCCTCCACATCCTCATCTTTCAAATGGGGAGAGTTATTCAAGCTATCGCCTGCCTTACAGGATGAGGCCAAAGTGATGGAATAAGCGTGTAGGTGTTGGCAGGTTTAGAAGCCTATGCCAATGTAATTGATATTCTCAGAACCACTATTTTTGCTATGACCAAAGCATTCTGTCTGGATTAATAATGCCTTTGTCTCCATCATGCCATCCTCATCTGCTTGCTGTGCTTAGCAATTAGAAAAATACATATCTTCACAGAGAGTAAGTGAAGTTATAGCACTGAAATAAATCCTTCTCAGTGGGCAAAAGAGACCCTTTGGTTTTGCTTTTGAATTTCATCAAAAGAGGTATTTCAAGGGAATATGCTCATTGTCTAATCTGTGCCCCTCTTGCTGCTGCACCTCATAACACCTGGGCTGCTGGGTGGCTTGTGGCAGGACAGAGTATAGTCGGGAGACTTGTGAGGGATCCATCCCACTCCGCCTTGCCTTCTCTTGGGGAGTCTTTACTCTCCTATTCCTATGGATGATCAAGAGAGCAAGGTAAGTAGATATGGTGGAGAAAAAAAAAAAAAGAATCTTCCTTCAGAAGGTGACTTTCAGGGTTGGTGAGATTTAATTTATTTCTCTGTGGCAACCATCAGGGACGGACATCTTTCATAGAGCTGGCTGGGCACATTTCCTGCATGCTGATGGGATGGGGACATGTGCTGCTCTTCCTCAACCCCAGAAAAGTGAAATGTTGCCCAATGGGGAGCTCTTCATTACTTCTATGGAGGGATATGATGTAGCCAGATCGGTGTGAAAGTTTTAGAGACAGGAGAGGAGGAGGCTGCAAAGTAAAGACAGATGTTCCAGAATGCATTTTGCATCCCTTCACTCTGCACCCAGACACTAGGTTTCCTTTGCTCCATCCTTATGGTGTAATTTTCAAGATCAAGATAAGCATGAAGCATGTTGCCTGTCCCCTCCTGTACAATTAGCAGTTTCAGGCTGTGCTCAGATGAATAGATCTGTGAGTGTGCTCGGACATTAATAAGGCTATGCATTCAAATAACCTTTATCTTCCAAGGAGCTCAGACTGTTATAAATGATGCAACATTGCCTTTTTTTCTGCTTCAGACACTTAGTGTTCTTATAAAACTTTGAATTTAAGGATTATCCTTCATGAAGCTAGCGTAACATTAGAAAAAACAGTAACAGGGGCGCCTGGGTGGCGCAGTCGGTTAAGCGTCCGACTTCAGCCAGGTCACGATCTCACGGTCCGTGAGTTCGAGCCCCGCGTCAGGCTCTGGGCTGATGGCTCGGAGCCTGGAGCCTGTTTCCGATTCTGTGTCTCCCTCTCTCTCTGCCCCTCCCCCGTTCATGCTCTGTCTCTCTCTGTCCCAAAAATAAAATAAACGTTGAAAAAAAAAATTAAAAAAAAAAAAAAAAGAAAAAACAGTAACAATGATAACAACAAATTATTGCAATGGAGGCTCAACAATACATACAGAAAAAAAAAAATCAGAGAACTGGAGTTTCAATGCTGGGTTAGTCACTTAGTGTCTTGCTATGGTAGTTTCAGCCAAGCCCCTTAATCTTAGACACTCATTTTCATTACCTGTAAAATTGGGGTAAAAATATCTAACCTGCAGGGTTGTAGTAAGGAACAAGATGAGATAGCTACTTCATTGTGAAACATTATCCAAATATGAAATGTTTATTATAACCATTTCTTGGAAGCCACTACATCCCTAAGGAGCAGTTTGCTTTTTATATAAATGTGCCAGAGGGAAACTAAGGCACAGATGGAAAATGTACTTTTTCCTACTGCAATCTATAAACTAACAACTCCCAAAACTATTAATGCAGACAAAGCTCCTGTGAGCTAAAAACTCCCACGTCAAGATGCCAGCTGAGTAACTTACAGGCACCCACCTCGGCATCCTTTATGAGTTTCTTTGCAAACTCGTTCCTCCTGCCCAGTTCCTTTTTCCACTTGTGGTACAGATTTCTGTGCCAGGAGCTGGCACCACATCCTGGCCTGCTCTTCTATACAGTGGATGGGACTGATTACACCTCCTAAACCTTTCTCCCTAGGTCTCCTTGCTATCCAGACAACTGATATCTCAGTGAAGCCCCTTGTGTTTCTGCTAAAGGCAATAGGTTTGTAACTGCACTGCCTGCCTGTGGTCTTCTGTTCCTTACTCCTGAAATCATCTTCCACAATCTTGCCAGAGCTATATATGTAAAATGCAACATGAACCACATCCATCCTAAATGTAACCCATCCCCCACACCTGCTGCCATGGACCATAGAATAATCTCAAGCTTTTCATCAAGGTAAATAGGACTCTTCAACCAAACAACTACATCTCATCAGTGCTACCTCTCAATGAAACCTGCAGCAACATCAAGTCAATTTCCTAAAAGCACTTTGCACTTACCATGTCTCTTTCATCGACATTCTGTTCTCCTTGCATAGAACCCCTTTCCTTCCTTTCTTCATCTTGCAAGCACCTCATCATCCTGTGATCTCAAGTACACCTCCACCAGCACATTACCGCTGTGTCACCCTGATGGAAGATGGGCCTCCCACTGTGCTCACAGGGCACCCTGTGGCACCTGTCACCTGTCATGATGACTTTAGTCTTACCTGATACATCTTTCTTCAAAGAATCCATTGACTGAGTTTAAGAAGTTTTAATGCTACCATTCATACAAGATTAGGTGCTGTGAGCCAAATGTTTTCAGTTCTATAGTAGATCTGTGTGTGTTTAGTCATACAATCACTCAACCAACTTTATTAAGTTGTTAAAGGTTTACTATGGGACAGATACTGAGTTATGTTCCAAATAACATAGGGGTTCTTGGTTAGGTTTCAGAGAATGTACTATGTAGTGTATAAATGGGGACACAAGCTTCCTTGGTAGTCCCCAGAAGCATTGAAAGTTCTGAAAATAGAGGACTACAGCAGTAGAAAAAGATTCTTACCAGTAGGGGTCACTGCAGCTAACCAGACACCCAGACACAGCTAGCATTGAGAGGCATTAGGAACTCTGTCTTGAATTAATAACATTCTAAACGTTTTCTATTTATATGTGAAAATTCACATTTCTTTGTCTTTTGGGACTAGACTAGATCTATTCATTCTCCTTTAATGGTTTTGTAAACACTGTGTCTTCTGTGACCTGCTCCCCTCCTCCCTCTCTCCCTGTGCCCATCTACTGCCTCTTACTATACAGCGTGAGGAGCAATTTTTATTTTGATTGTATTCATTTCCTATAAGAAGAGAGGCTGTGAGTGAATCGTACATCGGTTCAAATGACTTTCTGTTTTGAGAATGTTCCCAGAGGGGTGCAATTCTTTTAATTTATTTAATCTGATGTGCTTTTTCAGAATCACTCTCCTCTGCAAAACAGATGGGAGGGGACCACACCGCACTACCTCTCTCGCTCAGCTCCCCATGGAGGCTGGGCTCTCCACATAAAGTGTGGGGGCCGTGTGTGGCTGTGTGGTGCCACAACACACTGGAAGAGTTCTACAGCATTGTGGGGTTCTTGACATCAGAGGGTTTGCTTTTCTCTTGGGCCTGCCTCTGTGGCCTGTTCCGTGTTTTGTTTGGACCAAGAAAAAAGGACACAGAACAGCACATGTCCTTAGGACTTAGATCCACAAGTGTGGCACATGAATGAGACCTTTTTGGACATTAAATAAATCAACAGTTGAAGCAGGAGTGGGTGCAGGAGAACATGTAATAAATGCAGCCAATTTTATTCCCAGTCAAATGTGTTCTGAATAAACTCATCAACAGTCATGTAAGTCACCAGGAGCCAGGGCTTATGGGTCACACAGACTTGGGTTTGCATCCCAGCTGGCCACTTCCCAAGAATGTGAGTTAAGCAAACTGATGTGTTTGAGCCAGTTTCCTAGCATGTGATAAAGGAATGACAATAATATCCACATCACAGGATTGTTCTGAGAAGTTAATGGCTGGGAGTTCACAAAGTGCTCAGGCTCGTGTTGGGCACAGAGTAAGCACCCGAAAGTGGCAATGAGAGTAAATGTTATTATTAACTGCGTAGAGTTAACACTATAGGGAAATCATTCTTTTCTTTCTTTTTCCAATTGACTGAATTTGGCTCATTCAATGAAAGCCTTGCTTTGGATACCTTAGACCCTTGGACCCACATCTGCTCTACCACATACATCTCCACACCATCACTGTTCTACCTGCATGACTAACAGACTTTTTTCCTGTCAGCTTTATAAGGCAGAGACTGAGTCACCAATGCCTCTATGCCTGTCTCTTTTCCTCTCATGTTTAGTCAGGGTTCTGTCCTAGAGGAGTGGCCCCATGAATGCTCACAAAAAGAAAGCCAGGTAAGCTGTCCTATGACCACCTACTCCTTGGTTTGTTTACTTAAGTTCCTACTTAGGTGATCTTAGGTGACAAGCCATTAATTAGGCACCTGCTTATACATGACAGAAAAAAAGGCAACAATTAATTATCTTATGTTCCCAATTCTCCCTAAATTTACCTTTCAAAATATCTATCTTGCGTATCTTTTTGCGAGAAACACCTTTTTCTTTTATTCATGAGACTAGGTGTTGCCAGCTTTGTCCAGGGCTGTTATACATGGTTGTTCAAGGAGGACAATCTATACATCTGTGTGTGGTGGCCCTGAATCTCACTCAGTGTCTACTTAGAGAGAGACCCCTAGGACATTACATTAAGTCACATGCACATTGCCACATACTAGTATATTTTTACCATCTTTATTTTTACTGTAAGGAAAAATGTTACTCTGGCAACAAGATTATCACCTCCTTCCCTGTAGGTTGCCACTCTAGTCTTCTGTACAAGTTACCATGAAGTTACAGTTTGTTGGTACCTCCATCAGCTCAAGGCAGAGACCCAGTAGCCTCCCAGCCCTCCCTTCCTGCAGTCCTATCACCTGAGTTGTCACCAAATCCGGTTGATTTCCTCTTGAGGATTTATGGTGAACTCTTCAATTTCCACTCTCTCTACTAAGGTCCACACCTCAGCCATCTGCTTCAACTACAGCAATAGCCACTGGCTGGCATCTCATGCCTCGTTCTCCAGAGTCTCATTCAAATCCTTCCCATCACTGGGGTCTAGGTGAGATTTGGAAAGCATGTATTCTTATGCTCCTCTCCTTCCCTACCAGTGAATTTCCATTCCACTTAGGACCACAGCCTGACCGATTTCCACGATCTGGAGAGCTCTCTTCCTGTGATCTGTGCCATCCTTCATATTCTCTTCATGTGCCACTCCCCGCTGCCTCTGTGTTGTCAACCACAGGGGCCTTCTTTTAGTCCTTTCTATCCCAAGGTCTTCAAACGTATCCTGCTCTCCATCCAGAAAATTCCCCAGCTCCCCCTTCACTGCCTCCTTAAGTCCTACTCACCCTTCAGAGTGTGTCACATGTTCTTCCAGAGGCTTCATCTCTCACCTTTAGTCTAAGTTGAGTGGCTTCTATTATTCTCTCTTACCACACGAGTTATTTATACTTCTATTAATACTTATTACCATGTGTAGATATATATTCATGAATTTTTGCTTAACACCTGCTCACAGACTACATCATCAGCTCCAATGCGCAAGGATCATGTCTTTTGTTGTTACCATTTTACACTCACTACCTATAGTGCAGTACTTGGTAAAAAAAAAAAAAAAAGTAAATGTTCGAAAATTTGCTTAATGAATGGAGAAACAAAGGTTAATTTTATTTTTCTGAGTATTTATTTTTTATTTTTTAATGTTTATTTATTTTGAGAGAGAGAAAGAGAGAGAGAGAGAGTGGCAGAGGGGCTGAGGGACAGGGAGACACAGAATGTGAAGCAGGCTCCAGGCTCTGAGCTGTCAGCACAGAGTCCAATGCAGGTCTCGAACTCACCAACCATAAGATCATGACCTGTGCCGAAGCCGGACACCCAACCGACTGAGCCACCCAGGCACCCCTATTTTTATGAGTATTTTAAAACTCAATTGATCTCAGGTAAATGCATACCAAAACCACTATGAGATACCACTTCACACCTATTATAGTGACTAATAATTAAAAAAAAAAATAAAGCTGACCATAAGTAGGTGTTGGCCAAGATGTGAAGCAGCTGGAACTGTCAAACCCTGATGGTAGGAATGTAGAAGACTTCGAACTACTTTGAAAAATATCATGCCAATTCCTCATAAAGTTACACATATATCTAGCATATGACGCTGTCATTTCACCCTTTGGTATTTATCTGAGAGAAATAAAGTGATATGTTTATGCAAAGACATGTACACAAATGTTAATGGTGGCTTTATTTATATTATTCAAATCTGGAAACAAATCCATGTCCACTAATGGATGAATGGATAAACACATTATGATAAATCCATATTATGGAATACAACCCAACAATAAATAAGAATGAACTATTAATAAAGGCAACTATATGGATGAATCTCAAACGATTATGCTGAGCCAAAGAAGGTAGATACGGAAGAGCACAGATGGTTGAACTCTATGATTCCATTTATATAAAATTATAGGAAAAGAAGATTAGTTAATCTATAATGATAGAAAGCTGAGAAATGTCAATCTAGAGCTGGAGGGTCATGGAGTTGATTGCTAAGGATGTGAGGTAACTTCCTGGGGTGATGAAAACATTCCCTATCTTAATTGGAGTGGAGGTTACACAGATGTATACAGTGAGCAAAACCCATTGAACCAGGTGTTCGTAAATGGATACATTTGATTATATGTATGCATATGCATGTATAATGCCTTGATAAAGTTGGGGTAAAAGCTCAGTTGGGCACATCAGGGAACATCTTTTTTAAATGGTTGTATATAGAGGTTTCACTCTTGGCCCAGGGGAAATCCTAGTAAGCCCAGAGACTTGAGACTGGCAATGATGACAGAGGAGAAAGCAATTAAGTTTTCTTTGACCATATTTTCAGTTTGTCACTGCAAAGTGAAGCTGGGGGCTCAAGGCATTAAACTACAGATACATTACATTTAGGGTTGCCAAAAAAAAAAAAATACAGGATGACCAGCTAAGTTTCAGTTTATGACAAATGATATATAAATTTAGTATAAGTACATCCCATGCAATATTTGGGACATACTTATGATAAAAATATATATTTGTTTGTCATCTGTAATTCAAATTTAACAAGGTATCCTGTATTTTTATTTTCCAAACCTAGCACCTCTTCCAGCATACTGTATTATCACCAAAATGTTTGAATGCGTATATGGCAAGATTATCTTTTGAACATATTTTGCATTTTATGATGCCACACACATGGAAAATTGGAATCAATACTAGGTTGCGAAAATAATGTGGATTTTGTAGTGAGTCAGACCTTGATTCTAATCCCAACTTTGCTTCCTAACTCATTTTGAGAGTTTGGCCAAGCTGTTTAACATCTCTGCAAAATGAGGATAGTAACATCTCACTCAGTTTTATTGGAGGAGTGGTGATAGAAGAATTAGGTGTTTGGCATTCCTAATTCAGATGACACTTTCCTTGCTCTTTGCTGCCCTGTTTTGGTCTGTAGAGGTCAGCGTCTTGACTTTCAGGAACACTAGCACTGTGGTGTCTGAATCTGAGGCAAGAACAGCACGTTGTTGGCAGTCAGTATATGTCTACAAAGGATGCTGGGTTGTCATCTTGATTATCAGCACCACTCTCCCACACTCTCTGTGTTTGTGATGAGGTAGGTGTTGTAGCAGTGGTGGTAGGGAAGAAAATGAGATGTCCTTTTCACAGTCTGCTAATGCTTTTTGAGAGGAGGAAGGAGGTGTGGAGTTGAAAAGAAACAGGGAGAGGTCTTGATTTACTCTGAAGAAATGGGGGGTACCTCATATTAAAGAATTGCTACAATAGGGGATTATTTTATTGTAGGAAGAGAAGAGAAAAGGCTGTTCAGGGGGGATAGTGAAAACTGCTTACTGCCCTTACTTACTTTACCTGACAGTAACACATAGACCTGAAGGCACTCAGTGAAATTTATGGCCAGTAAATTCCCAGCCATTAAAAGGAAATACTTCTCTATCTACTATGCAGTTGACTGCTGCGGGGGGGGGGGGGGGGTCATTCAAGCAGAACCAGGGGCTATGTTTAAAAAGGGGACCTGGCAATTTTATGATCCATAAAATCTTGGCTGGTAATGCAGCTTGGAGTGGGGAAATGGAATGCCATCTGGGAGCCCAGAGTGAAAGCTGTTGCCTTCAGTAAGAGCAGGGCCACTTCTCCTAGTTCAGTATAACCTCAAACCCCAGCTCTTGGTTCTGGGAACATCATATCTTTCTTTGATCCTTCACTCCTAGACCTGGGAGACTTCCTTTGTTGTTCATCTACAGGATGCTTCATCATCTTCTCTTTCCCTTTTCCAACAACTGCAACTAGTTCCCAGTATGAAATTCCTTCTCTTGGAGTTCTGCTGTATATGCACTCTGCCTGACTGGCCCCTGTCTGATGCACCTGGATATGCCATTTTCCCTGGGTATTTCTGCCTGTCACACACCATCTTTTTTTAAAATTGTTTTTAATGTTTATTTATTTATTTTGAGAGAAAGAGAAAGCACCAGCAGGGAAGGGGCAGTGGGATAGGAAAGAGCAAGTCTTAAGTAGGCTCCACACTCAGTGCAAAGCCTGATACGGGGCATGATCCCTCAACTATGAGACCATGACCTGAGCTGAAATCAACAGTCAGATGCTTAACCGAGTGAGCCACCTAGGCACCCCTGTCACAAACCATCTTAATGGGATGGATACATTAACAGTTATCAGTGTAGCTTCACAGTCAAAGGGAAACCTGAACTGAAGGAGACTTGGGTACTAACTCTCTTCCTGCTCTTCTAGTACTCATTTTGAGAGATGTTCTAGCTCCATAGTCAATGCTGCGTGACAGGAGATAGTCCCTTTCACTCAGGGGAGATGGAAGCAAGGCCAGGACCTGATGTTCTATACTTCCACTTGTGTGGCTTCAAGTGAAATCACTATGCAGTTATTGTTATTATGCTTGATGTGCTTGCTTAGGAGGAAGTTGTCCCTAAGGTATTCAAGTACAACAGGGATTCAAAGTCATTTAATTATGTTACAGAGGAACTTAATCAGAGCAAGGGCAGTTGGACAAAAATTAGTGAAAATGTGCCCAAGTTGAGAAAAGAAACCCACACTAACATTAGAATGGAGAGAATATTTTTTAAAACACTGTCACTAAAAGTATATTCTAGGAGTGAAATGTAGGTAAAGGATTTAATGTTTGTTACTACTCTACTAGCTTCAAATTTTAAACAGAACTTCCCTGAATAGTTTTGGGGTCTAAATGATTCATATTTTCAAGAACCCCCAGCTGGTCACTGGACGTTGCAGGAGTCTGCTGAGAGCAAGTTGCCTTACTTAAGCAATAGCAGGAAAGCCCAAGATTTTAAATCCTATGTAGACTATTTTATACAGTTTTACATTGTTCTATCTGAATGGACAAGAATAAGCTCCATCTAAATACAGAGTTACAAATAGTGCCATTCTTTACAAGTTCATCTTTGAAAGCAACTTCTTAATCCAACTCAGTCTTTTTTTCCCACTAGCTAGTTGTAGTAAACTCTGATGATGTGGGCTTGTAACATAGGCATGCTTCATTTCTGGCCATTTGCAGGAAATTGAATTTTATTTACATTTGAAAAAATTGAGTCGCACTTCACATTCACCACAAAATACTGTCTTTGAAGCAACATCCCCAGAGTTCTTTTAACATTTTTTAAACATTTATTCATTTTTGAGAGACAAAGACAGAGCATGAGCGGGGGAGGGGCAGAGAGCAAGGGAGACCGAGAATCTGAAGCAGGTTCTAGGCTCTGAGATGGCAGCACAGAGCCCAGCGTGGGGTTCAAACTCACGAAATACGAGATCATGACCAGAGCCAAAGTTGGACACTCAACTGACTGAGACACCCAGGCACCCCACCCCCACCCTCCCCCTCCCTGCCCCCCACCACAGAGCTCTTTTAAAGAGAGAGACAGAGAGACAGAGATTGAGAGTCTTTACCATTTTAGTACCTTGGAATTTTCTGAATCATATTGTCTTAAAACATCTATTTGCCTAGATAAGTCCTAATCGAGGCAGTGACCATTGGAAGATAAGTGGATCACCCATCTTCATTGACATAAGGAGCAAACTTCATAAGTTCAGACATTGCATTTTTGAAAAGTTTAGTTGAAGATAATACAATGAGAAGAGCAAGGCTGTACCCATATACTATTGTTTGGAATGCATTTTTTGAAAACCTTCACACCTTTATGATTCTACTTGGAACACAGCAGCCATAGCAAGAAAGTTCACAGCTGCACTATTCGGGTACAAAGAAGAGGATTGGAAGCAACAATTTTTCTCTGCTCTTTATTCCCTGGTACTGTTCATCGGCATATTTATAAGTTCTCTAAAAAATGCTTCAGGCTTTTTAGGGAATGAGAAAATAATTCCATCTTCATGGTTCCAAATAAAGTATTCCTGGGGCTGCAAAACCAATACTGTATAGGCTAAGATTGCCTGGCATTCTGGAACCTGAGAGCAAACAGAAGACAGTATTCAATAGACACAACTTTGCAGATTTCATTCAAATATGCATTGGAACATGGACATTTTCACTGGTTTACCAACTTTTCTTTCTTTACCCCCTTTCCCTGGCTCTTATCCCTTCCTCCTTTTATCTCTAACTTATTTGTTTGAAGAACACATACTGATATATTTAACAACAATTCTATTTGCCTATAGGAACAAATTCACAACCATATAAAAATGGTAAGAGATTAAAGAGAAAGATTGTTCTTCCATTATAGGCCAGTTGCCTAAACGTATTTAAAATCTTTCTCATGATGTTAATCCTTGGCCTTGTTAGAGCTTATTTTCATAGATGTTACCAAACTTTACGGAAAAGAATATACTTCATCCAGATCACTAAATTACCTTCCTGAAATTGATTAGAGAGGGAGCAAAAATCCACTGCAACCTTGATCCCAAATGGATTTCTCTCTCCATGAAAGTGTCCAGGTTTCATTTTGAGTTTTAGTGGGCTTTTTTTTTTTTTTAGGTATTCTTTATAGGAGGGAGAGGGTGATGTCAGAGTGTTAATGAAAAAACTAAATAACTCTCTGAACATGAACCCATCATCTGAACAACAGAAGCTAATTTTGAATTATTAAAGGAGGCTGGATCACAACTCACCACTGAGAAACAGAGGGAGGGAAAACGCTGTTTGGGAAGTCCAATTATTTCTGAACCAGAGACAGTCTTATTAAGTTGGGCAGAAAATTAATTAGGCTAATTAGAAAACCTCATTGGAATTCAGCAAGGAGTTATGAGAGGAAAATGACAACCCTGGATGTGGTAGTTGAGGGAGAAGGTTCTGGGGGAGAGTGAAATGAGTTTTTCAGGAAGCAATTGGAGGGTGATTCACGCACATCGCGGTTGATCATTGGGTCACTTCAGAAGGAAGCAGCAGCGTTTTTATAGACTTCTGTTCCCAGTTGTGGGTCTTCACTGAGTATTAAAAATGATGTCTTGTGTATGTTATAAGGGGGAAAAAAGAGAAAAAAAAACCCTAAGATTTATTCTGAGGCTTCAGGGGGATTTTATATTTATTTTGGTATTTCCGATATGCTGGTTCATCAGCATGGCGCATTGTTAAAAAGTGCTGGGTGGGTGTTTTTTTATCTTCACGGATTTATGGAGTCCTTAAAACATCTGTTCCGTTCTGATTCCCTCGCTCAGTACAAAGACGTTAGTCAGGGGAAGTGTCTAACATTGCACTGTTTCAATGCACTGACGTTGGCAACAGCTAATAGAGATAACCCTGATGAAAGAATCAGTGGTGTCTGGGGGCTGGGAAGCAAGGGCCAGGGGATGCCATATACAGGAAAAGGTTTATGGAAACTGGGCCACGAAATGGGACTTGGTGCCATAGACACTGAGACTTTGAAGTGAGGCAAGAGGAACCCCAGGAATAGGGCACATGGGATGTTGTGTAGGCTGAGAAAACCTGCTTCCAGGTCATTGTGATGATGGAAAATAACTTCCATGTGTCTTCTAATGCCTTATTACAGTACCCTCCTCCTCAATGGGACCCTCCCAGGAGAGGAGGCACCATCCTAGCTCCTAGGGGAAAATTCTCACTTCTGTTGTTGTTTCCTGAGGGAGCAAGGTTCAACCCATCCCAACTCATCAGGATGGAGGGAATCTCAAAGAGGAGACATTCTCCACATGGCATGGGGGGTAGGACAGAAGTCTTGATGAAACAGATGTTACCATAGATCAGAAATTCCTTAAAATAGACACAATGGAGGGAACAGAACAGAACGCATATTTCATATGCGTCAGAGGCATTGTCTGCATTTACCCCCCTGCTCCTCACAGTGGTGCAACTTAGTAAGTATTGCTAGTCACATTATACAGGTAAGGCAACTGAGATCCAGGCATTGAAATCAGGTAGGATCCACACCTAATAAAAAAAGGAAGCTGAAATTCAAACTCAGGTGTTATATGGACTGAATGTTTATGTCCACCCAAATTTATGTGGTAAAGCCCTCATCTCCACTGTAATGGTTTTGGAGATGGGACCTTTGACATGCAATTAGAGTTAGATGAGGCAATGAGGGCGGGGCCTTCATGATGGGATTCATAGCTTTTTGGGAAGAGATAGAGAGGGAGAGAAGAAATTTCTCTCTCTCCACGTCAGGGAGGACAGGACAGGCAAGGACACAGTGAGAAGACAGCCTTCTGCAAGTCAGAAAGGGAGCTCTCCCCAGAACCCGACCATGGTGGCATCCTTATCGAGGACTCTGGCTTCCAGAACTTGAATGAATGAATGCCCATTGTTTAAGTTGCCCAAGGTATGGTGTTCATCATGACAGTTTGAGCTAACTAATATAACAGGTTTGTTTACTTTTGAAGTCCCAAGACTTTCAGCAGCCCCACAGTGCTTCCAAGAGCCCCTTGGTAGTCGCTGAGAAAACCAAACATGCTTTACATAGGTTCCCATGTGGCTCAGGATAACAACAGTAGCTCCTTAAGCCCTTGTATAAGTTCCTATAGTCCCAGGATAATGAAAACTTACCCTGCTTGCCTAGAGAAGTCCCTACTTTCACCTTCCTCTGGGGAAGGGTACAGAGGATCTTAATCACAGGATTTCAAGGTGAGATTTTGGGGGAAAGGAACAAAGTGATACCAAAGGGTCTGAATTGTGAGTGTCCTTCATCACTGCAGCTCACAAACACAGACAGATGGGCGGCATAGTCTCCCTGTAGGCCAGGGGCAAGTCAGGGCTGCATGTTGGAAAATTACAACCTGAATTTGTGGGGCTGACATTGGGCAGTCCACTTACACTCCCCCAGGCCCAGCAGGTGCGGTGGCCTCTTGCCCCTTCCTTGGCATGGTCCTCTTCTGAGGCTGTCCTTTTCCCATCACTGAGTTTGCCTGTCAAGCTGAGCCAAGTAATGAGACAGGAGTCAATTAGTTCTCCCCAATAGACTGCTCCCATGTCTATTCCCAGACTCCCAGGTGACCCCATTATGATAATGGCCCAACCTGGCTGCTCTCAGAACAGGCCTGATGGAGAAGTGAGAGCCTCCTTGAAATGCGAATTACAGAGAGGCTGGCAGACTACAGCTCTGTTCCCTGCTGGCTCTGGACAGGAGCCTTCTGCCTCCCCATTGTCACTGCTGAGCAATGCCATGTGCTTATTCATACCACATGCTGCTGGCATTCCAGGAACATCCCATCGTGCCATTCATTCCAACAATGGGCTCGATCTGCTGACACCCAGGGAGACAGGTGGATTCAGAGCAAAAAATGTGTTGCTATACACTGGCATCCCGATCTGAACTCAGTCTTTAGAGCAGGTGCCCAGCTTTTATATCCTCAGCTATGTGATATTGTTCTTCACTCTGGACCTTGATAAATACACCGCTTTTAGAAAACTGAGGCAGCCTGACTGCAAAACTTTGGGATAAAAAGATTAGCAAGTCAGTCAGCATCTGGTATTTGATTTAACATCTTAGTCTTCTCAAATATTTGAGTCTTGTAACATTGTGATAACACAAGCAAAGCAACATCATGATATGGGGATTATGTGCTTCAACAATCTCAAATAATTTTCAAAAGAGTATCATCCTCGGCCTCTGGCAAGCTTCCCATCCCATGTGCACGCACTAGTCATTGAGTCAACGCAGGTAGCTGAAGAGTAGTTATGTAATATTTAGCCAGGACTAATGCTAAATTTTTAGATAATTTAAAACCTAGAGATTAAATGTGTGTCATATGTGTTAGACTGTGCAGCTAAGGGTATTATACTATCCATGTGATTTATAGCTTTAGACAAAATACTTTGTGCACTGGGGTTGATAAAATCCACCCACATGTCTGAATCTAGAATGGGAAGCTGAAGAGTCTTCACAAGACAAACCCCAGAGGTCCCCATGCTGGGCCCATGTTGCTTTGTTTCTCTTCCATTCTGTAGGCTGCTTTATATAGTCCATGTCCCTGTAGTTCTAGGATAATTTATTATTTAATTATGTAACCATTACATAATTTTTAATCTTCATCCTTCAGTGTTTCTATTGTTGTTAATGTGACTGCTATGGAGGCACGTAAGTTTTATTTATTGTTTCCATTGTACAGCAATAATTATGTAACTCTGCAATTCCGCAACTATTATTTCTATTTGTTTAATTACATAACTATAACGATATTAAACCTCTAAAACATTTGGTGATAGATTTATGCAGAAGATGCTAGGAGACAGCAATAATAATGATATATCAGAGTAATAATAAAACTAAATAATAGTATTAATATTAATATTAATGGCAATAATGTAATAAGCAGCAACATTACCATTTGCTTTTCCTTCATGCTGTATTTGGTCTCTTTAATGGGTTCCTTCCCAAATCTCTGTGGTTAATTAGCTATATAACATTTGGTACTCAGCAGTGGGTACAACCTCATTTCCAGACTTTACCTGGCAAGGCTGTGCTTTATAGAATACCAGATGGAACGGGTCTGTTCTGTCCTTTTTTATAAGCCTTGGAGTGGGCAGATTTCTTTCTTCCCTGTGTTACCTGGGGACCATCCATAGATAGGATACCCTGTGCTGAGAGACACAGATGCTACAGAATCCTAAGAACCTGAGATATGTTTGGAATGCAGGTGTGTGCTGTAGATGCACCGTTTTGGTGGAAAGATCATGGGGTTTGGAAAGAGACAGATCTGGATTGAATTCTGGCTCTGCCACTAACTAGGTGACCTTGAGCAAGTTAGCTAGTTCCTTTGGACCACAATTTCCTCATATATAAGATGAAGATAATAATATCTACACAGGAAGACTGCATGTGAATGAAATAAAACAATGGGTGCCTATGACTAGGCCTGTGGTTGATGACTGTTGATAGCTATTGTTTTGGAGCAATTAGTCATTGAGATGAAGAGGGAGAACACACCTTGAAGCTGCTTCTTTCTATGACTCACCTTGTTTTTGCCTTCTCCCCTCATGACCAGGAGTTCCCTCCCTTCCTGATCCCCAAAAGTCACCAAAACAGTTAAAGAGGTAACATGTAGCCAGCGATCACTGCACACCACTTCCTTTTCATTCATTATCTGATTAATCATCATAGCCACCCTAAAACATAAGGGCAATTATTATCTCTGAGTTGAGGAAATCAAGACACAGACAGGTTAAGAAATGTGTCCAAGTCTCCCCAGTTCATTGGTAGTGAGCCCAGCCAGTGTATCTCCACAGCAGGTGTTCTTAAGCTACACTCTGTATTCCTTCCAGGTGCATAACCCAGCAGCTGCATAAAGAAGAAACCATATGAGCACCTCCTCTCTCTAGGGAACCAACTTTCTCCTTCCCCCTTTCCACCACCCCAGTCCATTCTCTGCAAAGCAGTTTATCTAATAATCTGAGAATGCAAATCAGTGCCATTATCGCTACTTTTAGACCCTCCAAAGACTTTGTTACTCTCAACCTCTTCCCAGGGCCTAAATACAAATATCTGTATGATTTGACCTCATCTCTTCCTATTCGCCAGACCCCTGGCCTTCTCTGACTCTGCCATGCTCCACCTCCATTTCTCTCAGGCAATTGCATTCAGTTTCCTATGCCTGTAATGCTTTCTATCTTCTCATCCTATACATCTCCACTTATATAATTTTCACCCAAAGCTTTACCTAAATTAACCTTGGCCCCATGTCCTGATATTCATTAATAAACATCTTATATGTTTCATGTATAACAGGTACTATCCTGCACTTCTTTAAATTTTCTGATCATTCATTTTTTGCAGTGTGTCCTCCACTAAGGTGTAAACTTTATGAATCCAGGCCCTGTGTCTTACTTGTTCACAATCCTACCTCTAGACATAGCTCAGGACCTTGAAATCAGTAAACATTTGCTTATGGGAAAGAATGACTGTCTGTCTTTGTGTGGCCATATATGCCTTTGGGGGTTCAAATAGTTCATATACAATGGGAAGAAAAGGATATTGAGTTTTCTCATGAGGAATATTAGTGAACATCCAAGATGTGATATAGCACCCATATTCAGAAGTTTAGACATGGGTGAGAGTATGTTTATGGCTCTGGAACTGGGAGTATAGTAAGGCAATAATGTGTTCAGCTGGGGAAGAGTGCATCAGAGAAAGGCAGCTGAATCAGACACATGTGACAAGTAGAGGGGGAGAGTCCTGTCTTGTTCCATAAATGTGAGGAAATTCAGGGTTGTTGTTCCAAATTGACATCTGACTCAGAACTCTGGTACTCAGAGCAACTACCCTTCCAGAGGGCACATAGCAGTCCTCCATTCTGCCAAGAGTATCTCTTGTTTCTACAGTTACCACCAAAGAACCTACATTATTCCACCTGTCTTCTAATTATTATTATTTTATTGAAGCATCTTCCTTCCTTGGCTTATATACATGTGTGATCTTAAAAATATGTTATGTTGTTTAAAGCAATGTGGTCTTTCTCCTTTCCATCGACTATTTTCCTTTTCAATCACATGCTTTTCATTCCTATACATCACATTTCAGTCACTGCCACATGAAACATGGAGCATAAATATTCAGATACAGCCCTTTTTATCATCTTTCTAATTCCCATTTCTCTGTCCAATTCCCCAATTCCCCAAGGGATATTCCTCTCCCTTTTTCCAGTGGCTTTGTTACCATTACACTGTCTTCCTCAATAGTCATCACCCATATTTATTTTATTTTTAAATTACTAACTAATGTGATTAAGTTGGAATTACTTTATTGTGTGTCATCACTCTATATGTATTTTATTTTGTGCTGAGAACTATAAGCAAGGCAATAAATATCATGTAAGGGTTAACAATTCAACGTCCAGAATCAATTGGCCTGGGCTCCTAATCTCAGTTCAAAGGCAAATTGCTTAACTTTTTAGGGGCCTTGGTTCCATCATTTCCAAAAAGTGTTCAACAATCTGACCTCATGAGCTTGTTGTAAGAATTAAACAAGGTAATCCAAATAAAGTGCTTAGTACCTTAATACCTGAATAATAATAATAATAATAATTATTATTATTATTATTTATTATATGCTTGTAATGAAATAGTTTATGGTTCTAAAAGCACCAGGAGAGAGTAAATCATGATTCCCAATCTATGGGACCCCCCCTAGGGCAGTGTAGACTAAATAAATAATGTGACCTAGATATTTTTGTATTATTTTTGAAAGGGTGAAGTTTTTGTTATATTTTAAAATATAGCTCATTTAAATGCTATTGACTTAATCAAATCAATGTAAATCTTCACAGAGGACTTGGAGGGTTTTGATAAGGTCTTGATATCTCAAAAGGTTGTTAAACATTGGTATAAGTTGCCCAGTACAAAGACCGGGCATATGTCACATTCTCCAAGCAGTTCGCTATGACAGCAACATATAATTAAGCATTTAATGGCATCTTTTCTGTTGATGATCTTCTTATCTCACAGAAACTCCCTCCTAAATTTTCCTATATTTAACATTTCACACCTATTTCTGAATTCCCAGTACTTCTTCCCCATTCCATCAATTCATATTTTATTCTCCATTTATTTGATATTTTTAGTTTTATAAAGTAAAAAGTTTTCTACTGAAACTATTCTTTCAATTAGGAAGAAAAGCACTCAAACCCTCTTCAAGCTTTATGCTTCTGTGAAAATGTTAGCAGAGAAACTCCAATGTGAAAACAAGACAAGAAAGGAGGTAAGAAAGAAGGAAAGAGAAGGAAATTAAAGAACAAAGAAGAAAAAAGAATGTTCACCAGTAACTAGCTTTTGGTTTCTCTAAAGCATTTATGTTTTTTTTTTCCCTGTGGGATCAAAATATGTTGAGTTCATTAATTATAGATATTTGAATAATGGTGTCCTATAGGGGCTCTACAACCCTGCCTGTGGAGAAAATTTTACTTTTTTTTTTTTTTTTTCAAATAAAGCAACAGAGATTCAGACCATTGGTGAGAAGTGAAAATTTTCAAGGTGACAGCTAGTGACTAGAATCAAGGCTGTGGGCTACAAGTGCTGTGTTTTTTTCTACCTGACCATGAGGGAAGGCTGGGGGATAGGAACATCAATCACATCTCTGCCTTGCATATTCTGAACCAATTGAGAAACAATGTAAGAAGGCAGATGTCCATCCAGTCCAGGCAGACTTGCAATCCAACCTCAGATCTCTTACTAATCAATGGGCTGTTCATGGCATGGTGAAGGCAGATGATACATCCCAGGGTACTAGTCCAGCCAGAGTGCACATGCTCAGAAATTTTCCCAGGCTGATTAGACAGATAGATCTCTCCTCCTCTCAGGGGAAGTGAGGAGGGAGGATGTTGCAGAAGTGTGATTCCACTCATGTTTTTTCATGTTACAGAAATAAGAGGATGAGACATGGTTTGAATAGCCCATGTTGTTATTTTGTCTGTTCATTTGTTTTTAATTAAATCATTTACCCAGCTAAGCAGTCACCAGATAGGCCCCGCCCCCTAACAGGGGAGACCAGAGACCTGATGGCTGGTGCTGAGCAGGCTCAAACTATTGTTTCCCTCCTCCTTTTCTTTTTTTTTCATTTTTATTTTTTTAATGTTTGTTTTTATTTTTAAGAGAGAGAGAGAGCATGAGGAGGGGAGGGCAGAGAAAGAGAGGGAGAGACAGAATCCTAAGCAGGCTCCAGGCTCTGAGCTAGCTGAATGGAGCTTGATGAGGGACTTGAACTCACAAACCATGAGATCATGACCCTAGTGAAGTCTGATGCTTAACTGACTGAGCCATCCAGGTGCCCCTCCCTCCTCCTTTTCTACTGAAGGTGGAGAACCTAGATTTTAAAGTTCTCCTTAAAGGTTCTCCTTTCGGAATATGAGGGGATGTACTTGTAGACCCAGCCCATTTTTAGAGAGAACTTGTCAACACAGAAGGGATTATCTTCCATTGGTAGTAGAAGTGCTAAGTTACAAAAGGTAAAACATTAGGTCTAAGGCTTCCCAGGACAGTCAGTGTAACTTTCTCTGCATGAGTTCTTAGGCAAGTCTGATTGGAATTAGGTGTTTACTTTGTAGGTTCCGGGCTGTGACCATTTCTGAGCCCTGGCTCTGTAAGTCATGAGATTTTCCTAGTAAGAAACGTCTGCTAAATTAAATCAATAGCCTGTGGGTGGAAATAATAGCTTCCACATGCAGGAATCTCAAATTTCTGAGCTTCATGAAACAGAATTGGAGCTTCCTGAAGTCTCCTGTTCATTGTTTCTTTTCCAGTGCTTTGCCATTGATCCCTGGGACGATTGGGAACACTGGCCCTTCACAACTTTGCTCTGCAATCTCACGGTCAGTATGATGAGTATCACTGCCTGCTGCCTCATTTTCCTCAGCCAATGTTTCTTGAGCCAGGGTTAAGTCAGAAAGGACTGTCATTGAAGAGACACCATTTGTGTCCATAGGTTTATGTGGGTGGTGTCGTTGTTCTTTCTGCTGTTGTTCTGTGTTCTGGACTCTGATTTTTGTGGATACTCAGATTGGGATGATGCTTCCTTTCACATTTTTTGTAGCACTGGTGACTCACATGAAAAGGTCTTCTAAAGAATATGCCAGGCAAAAAAGAGAGCCCACCAGTCTGGATGAACTGGAAAAATCTAGCAATTCCAACTCTAAAACTTATAAAACAGAACCAGTAATAAAAAATGTATTTCTTGATAAAAGGCATCTTAGAAATTTTCAAAATGCTGCATCTATCTCACTTAAAGCTTTTATCAACTATGTTACTCCTATTTATGATTACGGGAAAATGTAGTCTGACCCTTATGTGATTCTGTATCTATACTGCAGCACATGAAAGACTCAGGGTTCAAGCTTTGAGCAGCATCCAGTACATAGATGACAAGGTTAGAAATTCAGATACCAAGATGCCAAGGCTTCATCATTATTGCTCCATAATCTGTCTAGGCTAAGACTACAATCTACCCAGGTATATGAGTCAGCACTGACTGGGACATGTTCTGGGCCTTTATCATCATCATCACCCATTTAATCCTGGTAGCAGTTTAAAGTGAAGTTTTTAGGCCTCCTTTGGTCCCAAGTCCATGCTCTTCCATAATTTCCTTGTAATTCAGTATGAAATATCAGTGTTTTCAAGAAAGGGGGACTCCTTGTTCTGCTGGATTGATGTAGTGGGCAACCTGGGCTCTTCAAGTGTTCAATGAAGCTTTTCTATGAAGGTGACTGTCCCAGATGCAGCCATCTCCAGCACCATCTGCACACTACTTGGGCTCAGAGGTGCTCTTCCTTGCTCTAAACCTGGGTAATGCCATCTTCTCTCTAGCCCCACTTCTGTCCCCGGGGAAGTGCCTTAAAACTTGGACTGGGGGAGAATATGAACCCTGCACTTCTAACAGAATCATGTTGTTTCTCTTTGACTTTAAGAATGTCAGAAAAAAATTTGAGAATTCTGTTGGTAGTGGTGTAACATAGTGTATGCTTTATTGAGCAGTCCACAGTGAAACATGAGGGCTGAAGTGGACACATTGTCACACGTTATCTTCCACATGTTCAGGAAACTTTCTTCTTTTTTCCATTTTCTACCTTCCTATGCCATTTCCAAATGTATTTCTCATAATCCTCTCTCAAACCAATCCTAAATGTTGTTGTTGTTCGTTTATATGCTATTTTCAAACTGGCATTTAACTTAAAAGAAGTTATTAATATCTCCTATAGGTTTAGTATCATTCTAGTTCTTGGTAATAGTGATTTGAAAACATATGGTCTCTGCTCAAGGGGAGACTCTGTGTGTGTGTGTGTGTGTGTGTGTGTGTGTGTGTGTATAAAAACACATATATAATAATATACGTATTATATGCATATATAGTAATATAAAACTATATATACTATAATATATAATTGTGAATATATAATATATTAAAATATCATGTATATCCTAGCCATAAAATATATGACTATTATACCAAATCTCAACAGTTATAGTGCATAGTAGGCAGGATTCCATAATGACACCCATTTCTCCTCCCACCTGCACATACACCCAGTATTTTCTCCTCCCCTCTAGTGTGGGTGGAGTCAATGGATATGATGGGATACTATCCTTATGACTAGGCTATTGATCAGTTGACTTTCGATCAATCAAAAGGGACATTATTCTGGATGAGATGGACCTAGTCAGGCCAGTCCTGTCAAGACAAGGTGCAGTGTCAGAGAGATATCCTCCCGCTGGCCTGGAAGAAAGCAGCCTATGGAAAGAACCACAGAGTCTGTGGTCATGACTTAGAACCTGAAAACAGACTCTAGGACCTGAATGTGATCTCTAGCTGACAGCCTCATTTCAATTGGTCACAAGGAAATAATTCTCCTAATGATCTGATAAAGCTTGAAAGTGACCATTCCCTAACTGAGCTTCTAGATGCCAATACAGACTGTCGACACCCAACTTCAGCATTGTGAGATACTGAGCAGACCACCCAGCTAAAACAGAAGGACCCCTGACCCACGGAAACCATGAGATGGTAAATTTGTGCTGTTTTAGGTGTCAATTTTGTGGAAATTTGTTCTGCAACAATAGAAAACTCACACATGGCATTTATACCAAACACTGGAGGATCAGAGAGGAGGGAGCAGTTATCCCTACCTAAGAAAGGATGAGTATGTTATAGAGAGGAGATGATGGTTGTGATGAGACTAAAAGGAATAAAGATTGGCCAGAAAAAGGGGAGAGATGTTTATTGTTGTGATACCTTCCAAGATATGTTTGCAGAACAGCAGGTACACTGGAATATCTAAAGGGTAGGCTGCTATTCTCACTTTAGTTCTTTCTTAATGCAGCCATTTCAAAATCATATTTATGGATTGGACATTACCATGGGTAAATGGGAGTTTACCTTCACCTTAGCTTCCCATATCACTGGTGTGCCACATATATGATGTTGCCTAGCATTCCCTGTATCCCTTTCCTTAGCATTAGTCTTATACTGATGCATTTTTAAAATCAGAAACGTGTTGTAAATGCAGGCAGCAAATAGTTGAGTGGGTATCTTTACCTTTTCTTCAGACATTTTTCTCTTCTTTCTGACTATCCATTCTCATGTGGCTAATGTGGTACGTCACATGCATAACCTTAGCAATGCAAAGTCACACACTGTCTTGTCAAACACGATGTCTTTATCCAAGAGTGGTGTAACTTGATTGTGTTCCAACTTCAGGATGTCCTCCTTCTTCATTTCAGGTGACTAAGCGGTGCATGATCTTCCTCCCCTTTATTACATGGTTTAGGTTCTCGTGTATCATTCTGTCAGCAATGGCTGCTGGACTCATAGCAAAATTCCCACTAGTGTTTTAAAGCCTGGGTTCAATAGTGCTAAGAACCTCCAATTCCTGACATCTCCTGCCATGCCATTTTTAAACAAAATAGTCAATAGCCATGGAGTCACTGACTTTGCCTTCTTCCGTTTTTCCAAAATTGCTCTGAAGGCTTCCACCAAGCTTGGAGTACTTAATCGTCAGTGAATTCTTCATAAGTGTCAGTGGGAGACCCATCTGTTCCAAGAGCTTTCCTTTATCTCAATAGCTTTTATTAAGCTTCTTACCCCTCAGGCTCTGATTTTTGCCCCTTACAACCTCAATTTCTTCTTCCATGGCAGCATCCCAGGAAGGATGGTGATGTGCTCCTTCATTTCTTCCTTCTCCTTATTTCTGTCTCCCCTTGGGGATGTCCATTCTTATCACTCACACTAACCCTTGACTTTTCACACAATTACACACACTGTCTTATGGAGCTGGAAAATTCATTTTTAAAAAGTCACTGAACTTTTTTTTTTCTTTTTTCTTTTTTTTGGCCCATGAATACACATTTCCCCACCGTGTGCTTTCTGGAATAGTTTTCTCCACTTTGTATCACTCCAGCTAGGCCAACAGAGCATCTACTTGCCACAGATGAATTCATAGCAAGCAGGATAAATGAAGAGGTCATATTTTTGGCTCCAAATATAATTTTCCATCTCTGTTTTAGGTTGTGTGGTCGCCAAGAATTGAAGCAAGTTTTTCTTTCACTTGCCATTAGGAACATTCCTCAGAGCTGTTCTTGTGGTTTCCAGGAATGCATTAAACTTAAGGTGAAGATAATTTTGCCTCAGCATTCAATATGAGTGTATCATTAATGATCTGAGTGCTGTTGTGGGCTACTTCCTTCCTAAGATGCCTGTGGCTTTTAGAGCAGACTGATTTCAAAACTGCTGAGAGGAGCTCAGTCCCCTGGACAGACCCTGTGGTGACTCAGGAGAAAATGAGTATGTGTATTCCCTTTCTCTTTCTATTCCTCTCACTTCCCTGTCTATTCACGAGGCTTAGCAATGCACATCTCTCTTGGAGTTTTGTTTTTTATGGACGTTAGAAATAGTAACTCCAGAGGTAAAGAAGGCTTTCTCTGCTGTAAGCCTCACTGTGGCTTCTATTTCAGTGTCCCTGGATTGTAACTCAGCACAAGCCTCCTCCAGGGGAAGGCTGTCCATGAAGTTAATCTATGCTTTAAAAAACACAGTGAGATGTATCTTAGAAAAAGAGCATGTGGAAATACTTTTCAGGGGGCTGTCCCCTGAAAATATCAAATATGGAGCATCACTGCTCCACTGTGGTTGGCAGCTTTATTTATTAGTTCACTTGGTTTATGGTTTAATATCAAGGTGCTTTTTGCTGTGTTCAGCACTTGCTCAACAAGGAGGAAGATCATGTGTTTCTTCCCTGGAGGTGAGCTTCTCCACCAGGCAAAGTTGAAGTGAAATTTTGGCCACTTTTAGACAGCAAGACTCAACAAAACTAAAAAGATTTTCATTTTCACTTTCCTTACTTGATAAATTCCCGAAAGAAAACATTTACTCCCATGATTTCCCTCTTTCCTCCACTGATGTCACCTGAAAGTGTGTATTTAGGGACTATCTCTTCCAGATACCTATTTTGATCATATCTTCCCTCCCAAAAGAATAGTCATCAAGCAATACTTGGTGCACGGTACATACTGTACCTCTGTCTAACTTAGACACACCTTGAAAGCATATACTCAGCCTTTTTCCTCTAGGAGCTTTTAACTTAAGATATACATGAATTTAAGAATTTCAGTGTCGGGGCGCCTGGGTGGCTCAGTCGGTTAGGCGGCCAACCTCGGCTCAGGTCATGATCTTGCGGTCCGTGAGTTCGAGCCCCGCGTCGGGCTCTGTGCTGACAGCTCAGAGCCCGGAGCCTCTTTCAGATTCTGTGTCTCCCTCTCTCTGACCCTACCCCGTTCATGCTCTGTCTCTCTCTGTCTCAAAAATAAATAAACGTTAAAAAAATTAAAAAAAAAAAAAGAATTTCAGTGAACATAATGCCTATGGCAAGATGAAGGCTTCTGTGCCAAAGAAGCAAAAGTGATGTGAACTTGATGCTGAGCCAGTACAAGTTTTGATAGGAGTTATACATAATAAATGACGTTTTGGGACTGTGTGTTAGTTAGGTTAGAATCAGTGCTTGACACAAGGATTACCCACACTGCTTGACGTATTTCCAGCCAGTTCCATGGACCATAAATCACACTTAAAAATTCTTTCTAGAACAATAGTGGTGCCTTCTTTATTTCTCCACTTGTGCTTCTCTCTATCGAGGTAATGGTAGGTAACTTGAGGTTGTCTGGAACAACAAGCTTGAGTGGAAGCCCCACTCTCTATCTGGTCCCAGTTCCAGGGCCCTGTGACTTTATTAGTTGAGAAGTATTAATGGGCCTTTTTGGCCCAAAGGCTTTTAAAGTCTTATTTTACATTATTTGTCTTCTAGAAGCAGTTTCTAGCTTGTGCAACTCCAAATTTCTGATACTTTTATTCTGTTTCCTTCTGTCTGCAAACTAGCTCACTCTTTCTTGAAATACCTTGCCAAACACAGCAAGGGAAGATCAACATATGCTAGCATTCTGGCTCATTCCAACCACCTTCCCGAGATGCACAGGCTCAGCAGACACTTGGTCTGCCTTCCACGCTAACAAGGGTGACAGTTTTACCAAATGTTTCACTACAGCAAGCAGGGACTTCCAGCTTGCTAGATCTGTCTCCTCACTGCCTACCACAAAACTGCTAAGCTCCTGTCAGATACTTTACTTTTTTTTATTGTTTTTTTTTCCGGCAGCATCTACATCAAAGCCTTGATTTTTGTCTTGGTTCAGGTAACACTAGCTGTTAAAACAAACAAATACCCACATTTTAATGGCAAAACAGAATGAAAGTTATTTTTCCTTCATTTAAATTCCAATGCAGGTGTTCCTGGATCATGAAAGAGTGACTTTCTGCCACATAATGATCCAGGTGCATTCTGTCCTGTGACTCCACTATGTCTTAGGGCTTCCCAGTCTTCAGCATCCAGCCAGCTGAGGAAGTAACAGTGGGATGTGTTTGTGGCCCAGCCTTAGAAGAATGCATATTACTTATGCTCAAGTTCCATTTTGCTATAACTCAGCAAATGGCTGCACTGAAGTGTGAAGAGACTGGAATCGTGGTCTCTGTCAGGTCAGCTATGTCCCAGTGACAACAGTACAGGAAGAAAGTTCAAGTCACAAACTTTTGGTGGCAGAAGCTGCTTCTGCTGTACATGAAGAAAGGTTTTGGTAGAAATTATGTGTTTAAAGGGAAAATGAATATTCATCAATACTTATGTATGTATTATGTACTGGTGTAGATGTAAGTGTATGCATTTGTATACTTGTGTATATAAATATAATATTTATATTATATACTATAGTATATATATCAAATATAACATTTTCAACAATACCCTCTAGTATTGTAGGGTTAGACAACTTGATTTGAGAAGAGTTAACGTCAAGGAGAAACTTGATTCCATGAAGAAAATACACACACACACACACACACACACACACTGTAAGTGAAGATCTTTTCATGGACAGTATGATCCTAATTCATCCTCATGATACAGGGGTTCTTTTTTTAAGTTTTGAAATACAGAAATCATGAATTCCCATACTCAATTTTTTATGAACAAATCCTTTCCCAAATGCAATTCTGATGTTCATCTTCACTGAAGCATTTAGTATGAGATTCTTCTCTCATGCCTACCATTCTTAGGAGGAGTTTGAAGTAGATACCTGTTCTGCACAATGTGCTCTCCTATTCTGTATTCTAGCTTCAAATTATGGTATTAAAAAAACCCAAAAAATTATTCTTATTTTAGCAAAAATGTTTCCCAAAAGTATTGTTAGTAATGCTGTGAGTTCACTCTAATTTCCTGGTAAATTGCTATCATCAGATATTACAAGTACTACCAAGTTCCTGGTTACTTCAGGAATTTCTACTTTATATTGGCGTAGTGACAAAGTTTATCTACAGTATATGACTGTGAATGCTCCAACATGCACTTCCATTAATAGAAAACACCATCATTTTTACATTAATCATAAAGGGAATTGATAATTGCCTATGGGAGTTTTTACCTATGAGCAAAACTGTTTGACCCAATTATGTTTGCATGGTGATGGATGAATATATTGAATTATGATAAACAGATCATTGGTGGATTTCAGGGGAAGAGAAGAAGTATCCCAGGGGAATAAGCCATGAGTGAGCAAGTGCTAAAAAATTTAAAAACTGATAATACTGTCATTACATCACCTGTCACAGCTCAGAAGTTAATCCCATTCAATGAAAGAGATGAGAAGGTAAACCTGGTATGTTCAGTAACATTAAGCACCTGTCAGTCAAATCCCAGGATCCACATGAATTTGTAGAAAAGCAACAGACACCCTCTACAAGGAGCTAAAACCTGCAATGCTAGCTGGTGACTGGCTTTCCAGAAGGTCAAACTGAAGCTAGTACAACTGGCTCCGTACATACTTATGCTTCACAAAAAGATAAGACGCCAGTCTTACTTCAAAAGCCATTGGCTATATTCTTTTAAACTTGAAGTTTAAGATTCTATTTAGAGTTGATAAAGTTGAGCAAGAAATTTAAGAGTGATTGATCAGACTTACTTCCTCAGAGACGTCCCTTTTCACACACTCAACTGTTCCAAGGCTGAGGGGTGTTATTTGTTTGCAATGACTTGGATAGAAGGTGATTCTAAGGTAGAAGAAAGATCATGTTAGCAGTAATCAGGAATACTACGGTTACGACAAATTACAAGGTCCTCAAATTTTACACTCATTTATAAAATCTGACACATTTGTTTTTAAATCCAGCACTAGCATATCATTATAGTAATATGTATACACACACACATATATACACATATATATGGTAGTAATACATATAATATATATTATATATCATATATACATGATATAATATATATTATATTATAGTAATATATATGTGTGTGTGTGTATATATATATATATATATATATATATATATATATATAATATCTGTCTCATTTTATCCTCATGTTCAACATTAACTTCCTTTCTCATTTTCCCAGACTTATCATGAATACCTCAAGTTTGGCAGCTAACTAATGTGGTAGAGAGAATTCAAAATGATCCTCCTGATTCTCACCCTCTGGTGTACATGCCTGTGTAATCCTCCATGTTTGAGTGAGGACTAGATGTATGAATGTGATGAGATAGATAGCCTATTATCGCTCCCTTGGTTAGGTGTGTTGGGTGGCAAATTTGATTACATTGCATTACATAAGTTTCTATCATAGAAGACTTGAAAGGGATAGGAAGTCAGCCAGATGCCTTCCTTTTAGCCTGGAAGAAAGCACACAGCACTGTTGTGAACTGTGCATGAGGGCTATGTGCCAAAGATCCAGTCAGTCTCTAGGAGCTTATAACTAGCAAAAACATGGATGCCTCCATCCTACAGTACAAGAAATATATTCCTCCATAGCCAATGAGCTCAGAAGAGAACTCAGAGCCTCAGTTGAGATCACAGCCCTTGCTGACACCATGATTTAAGCCTAGACAGATTCTGACCAGAAGATTCATGAATGTTTGACCCATGAAAATTGTGAAATAATCCTTTTTTTTGGTTTTAAACTGCTAAGTCTTTGATAATTTCTAATGCAGCAATAGAAAATTAATACAACTATACATAAAATTTAATGTTCAATTTATTATTCTATTTCATTTTATATTCATACATTCATATATACATATTCATACATATATATTATAAAATTGTTTATTTAAAAAAGATGTTTATTAATAACTTGAAATATGACACATAGTGTACAAGATACCAGTGATAGGCCACAGTCTCTGCCCTCAAAGTATTATAATTAGTAAATAAATTAGGTATATATAAACAAAATCTGTTAAGAATGAATCACATTCTTGGGGCACCTGGGTGGCTCAGTCGATTGGGCATCGGACTTTGGCTTAGGTCTGATCTCACTGTTCGTGAGTTCGAGCCCCACATTGGGCTCTGTGCTGATAGCTCAGAGCCTAGAGCCCACTTCAGATTCTGTGTTTCCCTCTCTCGTTCTGTGACCCTCTCCTGTTCACTCTCTCTCTCAAAAATGAATAAACATTAAAAATTAAAAAAAAAGAATTAATCACATTCTTAACACATTATCCCCTAGGAGTTGCTTGTACTGGTATAGGAAGGCACAAAGAGTAGTAAGTAAGTAAATAAGCCTTATTATGGGATGGAGGAATCAAGGAAAGATTCTAGGGTCTTTGGGTGGCTCAGTTGATTAAGTATCTGACACTTGATTTTGGCTCAGATCACAATCTCACAGTTCATGGTATCAAGCCTCTGCTGTCAGCATGGAGCCCACTTGGGTTTCTCTTTCTCCCTCTCTTTGCCTCTCTCTCTCTCTCTCTCTCTCTCAGAATAAATAAACTTAAAAAAGAAAAGATTCTTTTATAAAATTCAACTTGAGGTAAGTTTTAAAGAAGAATAGAAATTCTTCAGATGGAAATGGAAGAGAAGAGTATTCTGAACAGAAAAGCTGTCTGACTAATCATAGAAGATGCTTGGCAAGGCACTTTAAGTAGGTAGGTAAGAGAAAAAGAGGGCTGCAGTGGAAGAGGCAGAAATGAAAATGAGTCTAAAGAGAAGTCTGAACAGGAAGACATCTTAAAGACATGACACGGAGAGTCGTCCAAGGGGTAGCAGCATGGGTATCACCTGGGAACTTGGTAAAAATTCAGAATCTCTGGCCCCATCTACATCTACTAAATTATAATCTATGTTTTAACAACATTCTCAGGTGATTCAGAGCTACTTTCATGTTTTAGAGCCTCTTGATGATGGTGAGTCTGGACACTATCTTTTAGATAAAGGGAAGATATTAAAATGTTTTAAGGGGTGTAGTAACACAATCAGATTGAGATTTCAGAAAAAGCATTAGCAGTGGGAGGGATAATGAAAGACATATGTGACAGAAAGCAGAGGAATAGTTAGACCATTATTCTAACATTCTCAGGTAGGAGAACAAATGAGGAACAGTGGACACAGAAAAGAGTGGACAAGTAAGATAGATTTTAAGAAGAGATAGCATATAGAATTTGAAAACCAGACCAGGGACACTGAATTGTTTAAAATGAACATCAGGGGTTGGTTAATACAACTACATCGATGGAGTGGTCATTTTTGAATGTAGGATATACAGGACAAAGGGTGAATTTTAGTTTGGAAACACTGAGTTTGAGATGGTTGTGGGACTGAGGTAAAGATGTTTAGTAGGAAATGGTTATATGAGTCTCTGGGTCACTAGAAAAATCTGAGTCACTTCTAGGTCACTAGAAAACTCTGGGTCATTACTCAGCATGTCAGGGACTTGTAGGGTGTATCTGAACTTATGAGTGAGTGAGTGATTTCTGTTCAATGTTTTCTTCTAAAATTTTTTTAAGTTTATTTATTTTTGAGACAGAGAGAGACAGAGCATTACCAGGGGAGGGTCAGAGAGAGGGAGACACAGAATCTAAAACAGGCTCCGGGCTCTGAGCTGTCAGCACAGAGCCCGACACAGGGCTTGAACTCACGGACCACGAGATCATGACCTGAGCCGAAGTCGGCCGCTTAACCGACTGAGCCACCCAGGCGCCCCTCTTCTAAAATTTTTAAGACATTAGAATCCATATTTCCTCCAGCACTTGATTTTTACTCCTCCACCTTATTAAAATAATACTTATAAAATACATATATCCAATACCTATACAATACACAATACATGTATCAAATATTAAGTTTTGAAATGAGCTAACATACCTGGCAGCCATTTAGATTCTGATGTGAGGATTCTTCCTGCTCCTAGGTGCGAATTGATGCAGGCCAGGAGGAATATCCACCCATTCCTCAATTTTCATATACCCTCTCCTTCAGGGATAAATATAAAGAATGAAGAAATAACCATAAGAGAAATGTGAAAAGATTTTGTAGAGTCTTTGTTGTACTTACACGATGAATATGATTATACCCAAGATGTAAGGGAGGAAAAGCAATTAAAAAAAAAAAAAACATATACTACAGAAAACACAAAACAACTTTAGAGAGTATCTTATATATAATTTCCATAAAGGCAAAAAAAAGAAATCACTAGCTCTGTGAAAAAAGCAATAAAATAGAAGATGATGTAACAGCAGATTGAGTTAAAAAGAGAGTTCCATTATATCAAGAAATATTTAAGGAAACTAAAATTCAAGAGAAGGAGTATAGGACAGAAATAGCAATCTAAAATTTAATCAGTGATGCAGAGAACACATTTGGGAATGCTTTTTCCTTTTCAAAATTAAAAGATGAAGAACAAAGAAATGAATTTAAAGCAAAGAGAATAATTCTTATCTAAGGAGAATTTGTGTCCTATAAGGGTATGCCATGCCAATTGAGAGCAACATATATATAATACCTAATCATTTCCTAAGCTAAATAAACACTTTAATTTGAAGAAAGAGCACATTTAGTAAATGCCAGTTGAGGTCAATGGAAAGAAAAGAGCATAAGGGTATATGAACCCAATTTAAATATGTTATACTATATGTTAATTTATCATTGTTAAATGCTTGGCAACATAACAAATGCTTAATAAGATTCTGTTGAATTAATAAAATACTGCAAAAGACAAACATCAAGAAGCTAATAGTAAGGCTTCTAGAATATTGCTTCTGGCCATAAAAGATTAATTGGTATCAGAATTTCCCTCTGCTGTTAAAACTAGAAATGGAACATAATATGTGCATTGATGTTTTTAAGATATTGGACAGCAATCAGTGAAGACTCTGATCCTTGAATAAATGAAATCAGGTAAGGCAAACTCTTTGATCTACTCATTTTCAACCCAGAAGCATTTTTCTGGAAGCACATAGGTGTTGTTGAGGTTAATACATAGAGATCAGTGTTCAGTGAGGTTGAGGAGACAAGAAGGAGGAAAGTACACAGAGAAAAAGAGCTGTGGAAATCAACACAGGGGTCCCCATGACTTTACTGATGTATACTAAGGGGCACATCCATAGAGTGAACATGTGCACAGCCAGGAAAAGAACTAGGAAGGATTTAGAAACTGGATAATTTCAGGAACTCAAAAAGAACTAGGAAATAACTCAAGGTTTGACCAACTAGAATGGAGAGATCTTATTGGAACTGTGGAGCATTCAGTGAAGACAACGGATGGAAAACAATATGGAAAGTAAATGACAAAATTTTTATTTTCTAAAAAGATCAAAAATTAATTTTTTATTTAGAAGAAATTTTTATTTATGAGAAGACTGATCCATATTATGAAGAAGACAATTACCAAAAGGGAGATGAAAAAGGATATATTACTACAGCGCCTACAAACTTCAAATGGACATTAGGGAGTATAATGAAAACTGGATGCCAATAAATTTGACAACTTAGATGAAATAGAAAAATTTCTTGAAAAAAACCAAAAATCACCAAAATTGTCACAAGAATAAGTAGAAAATCTGAACAGCCCTATATATTATATTATATATATATATATATATATATATATATATATATATATATAATGAACTAAATGCATAGTTCAATATACCCACAGAGAAAACTCAAGACCTACATGAATTCATTGGTTAATTATACCAAATAGTTAAGAGAGAAATAATACCAAACCTATAGGAAGAATTTCAGGAAATAGAGAACTAAGAAGTTTTATAAGGCCAGCATTACACTGATAATAGAACTAAAGAAATTATAAGATAAAAAGGATATATAAACCAAAGTCACATAACACACAAAAGTCCTTGACAACATATTAGCAAATTGAATCCACAAATACATGAAAATGATGATTCAACCTAGGGATGTAAGGTTGCTTTAACATTTGAAGATCAATCTAACTATTCATAACACCAAAATAAATGATAAAAAAGTCAACAGATGCACAACAAGAATTTGATAAAATTCAACATCTATTCACAGTAAAAGCTCTCAGCTAATTGAGAAGATAGAATTTGACAATGGGAATCCACAGAAAACCTATAGTTATCATTATAGTGGGGAAAGAAAAATGTTTACTCCTTAAAATTGAGAACAAGGAAGATGTTTTTACCTAGTGCAATAATAAAGAAAAATAATAAAATTTATACAGATTAGAAAGATGTCCAATTGTTCAAATTCACAGTTGGCATGATTATGCACTTAGAAAATATGAAGAAATTCACAAAAAACACTAGTGCTAATAAGTAAAATTAGCAAAGTTGTATGATACAAGATCAATGTATAGAAACCAAGTTCATTTCTGTACACTAGTAATGAATCAGGTATGAATTATAAAATTCAATTTAAAAAAATCCTATTTATAGTGGCATCAAAAAACAAAATATTTAAGAATAATTTTTCAAGGGGCACCTGGGTGGCTCAGTCAGTTAAGCATCCAACTTTCGCTCAGGTCACAGTCTCACAGTTTGTGGGTTCAAGACCTGCATCCAGCTCGGTGCTGACAGCTCAGAACCTGGAGCCTGCTTCAGATTCTGTGTTTCTCTCTCTCTCTCTCTCTCTCTCTCTCTCTATTCCCCTCCCCGGCTCATACTCTGTCTCTCTCTGTCTTTCAAAAATGAATAAATGTTAAAAAATAAAAAAATATGTTTTCCAGATTTATTGAGATGTACAGTGTGATGATTTTGTACATATATATATATATATACTGCAAAATATTTACCACAATAAAGTTAGTTAATACATCCTTCACCTTACATAATTACCATTTTGTTGTGGTGGTGCTGAGACCACTAAAACTCTATTCTTACAGAGACTTTTAAGTAAGCATTACAGTACTGATAACTACAGTCACCATACTGTGCATTAGTTTCCTAAAACTTACTCATCTTATAACTGATGAGTTATAAGTACTTTTTGGTACTCTTTGACCAACATTCCCCATTTCCCCCACCCCTCAGCTCATGGCAACTACCATTCTATTTTCTATTTCTATGTGCTCAATGTTTTCAGATTCCGCACATAGATAAGAGCATAGTCTTTCTCTGTCAGTCTGACTTATTTTACTTAAAATGATGCCTTCAATGTCCATTCATGTCATCACAAATGGGAGGATATCCTTTCTTAGGGCTGAATAATATTCCATTGTGTGTGTGTGTGTGTGTGTGTGTGTGTATACATACATATATATATATATATATATATATATATGTATGTATATATATACTACATTTTCTTCTTCCATGGTTGAACACTTAGATTATCTCTATATCTTGTCTATTGTGAAAAACACTACAATGAACATGTAGGTGCAGATATTTCTTCAAGACAGTGATTTCATCTCCTTTGGATATATACTGAAAAGTGGGATTTCTAGATTATATGATACTTCTATTTTTAAATTTTTGAGGAATCTCCATACTGTTTTTCATAGTGGTTATATCAACTGATATTCCCATCAACATTGCACAAGGGTTCTCTTTCCTCTATATCCACACCAGCATTTACCTTTAAAAAAAAAATAATGTGTATTTATTTTTGAGAGAGAGAGAGAGACAGAGCATGAGCAGGGGAGGGGCAGATTTAGAGGGAGACACAGAATCCGAAATGGGCTCCAGGCTATGAGCTGTCAGCACAGAGCCCGACACAGGGTTCGAACTCACGAATCACGAGATCATGATCTGAACTGAAGTTGGACGCTTAACCGACTGAGCCACCCAAGTGCCCCAGCATTTATTATCTCTTGTTTTCTGATAACAACAATTCTAACAGGTGTGAGGTGATATCTCACTGTGGTTTTAATTTGCATTTCCCTGAAGATCAATTGATTTTCAACAAAGATATCAAACAAATTAAGTGAGGGAGAGGATGCTTTTTCTATGTATGGTACTAAATGAACTAGATGCCCATATTTAAAAAAAATTATACCTTATATCATTCACAAAACTCAACTCAAAATGGATGATAAATATAAATTTAGGAGCAAAAACTATAAAATTTCTAGAAAAAAATAGGAAGAAATATCTGTGACTTTGGGGTGGGTAAATATTCCCTAGATCTGGGACAGACAACACAAATCAAAAGGGTAAAATTATTAAATTGAACTTGATCAAATTTAAATATTTTTAAGTGTAAGAAAATGGAAAAGCAAGCCACAATTGGAATATTCTTCTTGCAGGTATATGACAAATGACTTGTATCCATAATCTATAAGCCAATCTTACATCTCAATAGTAAGAGGTCAGATAACTCAATTTTTTTAATGGGCAAAGTGTTTAAACAAATCCTTCACAAAAGAAGATTTATGAAATGCCAATGAAAAGCCTCATGAAAAGATATTCAACATTAAGGCAATGCAAATTAAAGCTACAGTAAGTACCACTTCCCACCTTCTAGAAGGGAGACAATTTTTAAAAGATTGAAATAGAACATGTTAATGATGGTGTGTGAACAGGTAGAACTCTCATATATTGACAGTAGGAATATAAAATTATATAGTCACTTTGGAAAACAATTTGATAGTTTCTTATAAAATTAAACAAACAATATACGAGCTGTCAATCCCTGGGCATTTACCTAAGATAAATAGATATGTGTCCAAAGACTTGCACACAAATGTTCAGAGTCACTTTATTCACGATAGCCAAAAATTGGTAATAATCTAAATATCCATCAGAAAATGAATGGATAAAAAATTTATATTATAGCCACAAGTTGGAATTCTATTGAGTAATGATAAGAAAATGCTGATATATAAAACAGAAGGTATGAATCCTAAAAACACTGACATTATCCTGAACCAAAGAAGCTAGATATAAAGGAAAACAGACTATATAATCCAAATCATATGAAGTTATAGAATGGGCAAAACCAAGCTATAGTGAGAGGACAGCAAAGCTCTGTTGCCCGGCATCAGGGTCAGAGGGAGAGTAAGAGAGGGTTGGTGACATAATTGGAAAGGGACATGAGCTAATTAATTTGGGGAGGTAGTGGAAATGTTCTAAAGCTTGATTGCAGTGGTAGTTACATGAGTGTGTATAATTGTCAAAACTCATTGGACTGTGCACTTTGAATGGTCCCATCTTATCATATGCAAAATATACCTAATTCAAGCTGATAAAAATGAGTTTACAAATGGTTTAAAATTTCTCTTTCTGGTCTTTTTGTATTTTCCAAACTCTTTTCAAATTCATATATTAACATTTTCATCAAACATAAACTAGTTAAAAGATTCTTTGTTTCCACTGTCATTGCTTATGCAGTAGACCTTGCACAGGTATTCTGCAAGCAACCTAGTTAGCTCTACCAAGTATAATCAGGACCTACAAAAACTAATCCTTTAACCTCCTCACTGTGTGTGTGTGTGTGTGTGTGTGTGTGTGTGTGTGTGTGTGTATGCCATATATATGCTTTTTTTTTTAATCCAAAGACATATTTATTCATTATTAAAAACAAAAACAAAAGCTGCAGGTGATCAGCCTTTGCATTGGAATCAAGATTTACAACATTTTTCATCAGTCTTGCTGGACATGATTTGAACAGTCTTCTTGTTTTGTTATGTAAAAGTGTTTGCAGGAGCCAATAGGGTCCAAGCAAGCCAACCACTTACAGACTGAGAGCACCTGAAATGTGGTGAGGCTAATGCTAGATCAGAAGCAAAAACCAAGATTATATGAATTTTAACAAGTGAAACATAGTGTGAAATGAGAGGGAGATAAAAACAGACCAGAAATAGACTCAAAAATGAGACAGTTGATTCATCCAGATACCCAAGGAAGCTAATTTTACAATTGAGCCTTTGGCAACTAAGGCTAACAAAGAAATTATGTCGTATTACTTAATTATCCTTTTCCACTGAAAGAAAGCATGGCGATTTTCTGATAGAAAATGTGTTCCTGGAGCAGAACTCAAGACAGAATTTATTATGGGGACAATGAACTTTTGGTAATGAGATAAATGATATTATCAACAGAATTTTTAAAAAGCCAGCACTCTGCACAAATACACTGTCCTCACGCCCAAGCGGGCAGAGGAGGGGGTACTAAGATAGATGCTCGATAAAGATGGTCAGTTTGGGAGGTGAAGGCATTGCTTTCTGATTATCTAACTTAATACAGTGGTAGTAGCATAGGAGAGAATAAAAGAAAAAAAGTAGTTTATATGCTTATTAAGCAGTTTTCCTTAAACATCAACAATATTAGGAGAGCCTCTGGTTGATGCTGGGAATCAGACAAGGTATGATTGAATCCTCTAACAAGTACCTGTAGTGAGGGCATCCTATGTTGCTGTGATGGCCATATGCTTTCCACACCAGATGGGAAGGAAGATGTCATTCTGCTGTGAAAGTTGAGGAGACAGACAGAAGGCTATTGCACTTTAGAACAGGTGGGGACAGCAGGATTTCTTTCAGGTAGAGCCAGCATTTTCTTCAGGGAAGAGCTTTCTGTCTCCTAAACTGGCACACGTTTGGTTAAGACCTCAACGTTTTACACAATGTGGAAAAAATTAGCTTGAAAAAGTTTAAGGCAAGTCTGTAGCTGACCTCCGTGTCCATCAAAGGAACTTAGTGTTAACACTGGGGAATATATATCTTTTCACGTTACATCTTGATGCACTTGCCAAGACAAGTAAGCTACAAGGTGAGTTGAAAACTTCACCTGTGCCTTGGGGTTACATATCTGTGCTCACGAATGTCTTACAAATGTAGTGTTTACAAGTTTGATCAAAGTGATGCTGAGACATTCAGGTTCAGATTCTTTTTGAGAGTAAACATTGCTAAAATCAAAAAGTGACTGGAGGAAGGTAACAATTTGATTCAGCATTATTTGGTGCTCTGGATGATTACTGAGAAGCCCTCCCCTTCCAGGATAAAAAAGATTAAAAAAGCATATATATGGTAAGCACTGTAGGAAATTTTTAACAAAGCAAGTAAAACATTCCTTTTTTTAAGTATATTTGTTTTGAGAGACAGAGTGTGTGTGTGTGAGCATAAGAAGGGAAAGGAAGAGAAAGAGAGGGAAAGAGAAAACCCCAAGCTGGCTCCAAGCTGTCAGCACAGTGCCCTATGTGGGACTCGATCTCATGCACCATGAAATCATGACCCTAGCCAAAATCAGGACCCAGGTGCTTAACCAACTGAGCCACCCAGGCGCCCCACAAGTATAACACTCTTAAAGAGCTTGAAATGTACAAAGACATAACTACTCTTTTAGATTTATCATGTTTTTTTAAATATGAAAAGAGAACTAGATAATATGTTAAGGGTCAATGCAAACTGATAACATTAAAATTAGAGACTGCACTTGCAGGAGGCTATTTCATCACCAACACAGGTTAGCAATAAAGTTTAGATACAAGTCTGAAGAGACATTCATAGAGTAGTCTTACACTATTGGCTGTTGGCCTTACGTTATTCCTGTCCATTGAGTTAAAGGCGAATTTAATGAATACTGCCAATAGATTGAACTTTGTTACGTTATTTTTAATGTGAAGGAATTATATAAATGTAATTATATAAACTCTGGGTTTCTGTAAACATCCATATATATGTCATTGTGTGTGGAATAACATTACTAAATCTGCATTCTGTATTATCTCTGTCTTGGATGGTTAAAACCAAGTCTCTGATTAATCACAGAATCTATACTCATGAAGGCAGAGAGATTATTTTTTTAAATGTATATTAAATATAATTTAATGTCAAATTGGTTTCCATACAATACCCAGTGCTTATCCCAACAGGTGCCCTCCTCAATACCCATCACCCACTTTCCCCTCTCCCCTAGCCCCCATCAACCCTCAGTTTGTTGTCAGTATTTAAGAATCTCTTATGGTTTGCCTCCTTCCCTCTCTGTAACTTTTCCCCCCTTCCCCTCCCCCATGGTTTTCAGTTAAGTTTCTCAGGATCCACATAAGAGTGAAAACATATGGTATCTGTCTTTCTCTGCTTGGCTTATTTCACTTAGCATAATGCCCTCCAGTTCCATCCATGTTGCTATAAATGGCCAGATTTCATTCTTTCTCATTGCCAAGTAGTATTCCATTTATATATAAACCACATCTTTATCCATTCATCAGTCGACAGCCATTTAGGCTCTTTCCATAATTTGGCTATTGTTGAAAGTGCTGCTGTAAACATTGGGGTACAAGTGCTCCTATGCATCAGCACTCCTGTATCCCTTCAGTAAATTCCTAGCAGTGCTATTGCTGGGTCATAGGGTAGATCTATTTTTAATTTTTTGAGGAACCTCCACACTGTTTTCCAGAGTGGCTACACCAGTTTGCCTTCCCACTAACAGTGCAAGAGGGTTCCTGTTTCTCCACATCCTCCCCAGCCTCTATAGTCTCCTGATTTGTTAATTTTAGCTACTCTGACTGGCATGTGGTGATATCTCAGTGTGGTTTTGATTTGTATTTCCCTGATGAGGAGTGACATTGAGCATCTTTTCATGTGTCTGTTGGTCATCTGGATGTCTCCTTTAGAAAAGTGTCTACTCATGTCTTCTACCCATTTTTTCACTGGATTATTTGTTTTTCGGGTGTGGAGTTCGGTGAGTTCTTTATAGATTTTGGATACTAGCCCTTTGTCCGATATGTCATTTGAAAATATCTTTTCCAATTCCGTCAGTTGCCTTTTAGTTTTGTTGATTGTTTCCTTTGCAGTGCAGAAGCTTTTTATCTTGATGAAGTCCCAAAAGGTCATCGCTGCTTTTAATTTCCTTGCCTTTGGAGATGTGTCAAGTAAGAAATTGCTGCAGCTGAGGTCAGAGAAGTTTTTTCCCATTTTCTCCTCTAGGGTTTTGATGGTTTCCTGTCTCACATTCAGGTCCTTTATCCATTTTGAGTTTATTTTTGTGAATGGTGTAAGAAAGTGGTCTAGTTTCGTTCTTCTGCATGTTGCTGTACAGTTCTCCCAACAACATGTGTTAAAGAGACTGTCATTTTCCATTGGATATTCTTTCTTGCTTTGTCAAAGATTAGTTGGCCATACTTTTGTGGGTTTAATTCTGGAGTCTCTATTCTATTCCATTGGTCTATGTGTCTGTTTTTGTGCCAATACCATACTGTCTTGATGATTATAGCTTTGTAGTAGAGGCTGAAGTCTGGGATTGTGATGCCTTCCACTTTGGTCTTCTTCAATATTACTTTGGCTATTCCAGGTCTTTTGTGGTTCCATACAAATTTTAGGATTGCTTGTTCTAGCTTCGAGAAGAATGCTGGTGCAATTTTGATTAGGATTTCATTGAATGTGTAGATTGCTTTGGGACGTATTGACATTTTAGCAATATTTATGCTTCCAATCCATGAGCATGGGACGTTTTTCCATTTCTTTATATCTTCTTCAATTTCCTTCATAAGCTTTCTATAGTTTTCAGCATACAGATCTTTTACATCTTTGGTTAGGTTTATTCCTAGGTATTTTATGATTCTTAGTGCAATTGTGAATGGGATCAGTTTCTTTATTTCTATTTCTGTGGTTTGATTATCGGTACATAAAAATTCAACCAATTTCTGTACATTAATTTTGTATCCTGGGATTTTGCTGATTAACATTTGTTTATTTTTGAGAGACAGAAAGAGGCAGAGAACAAGCGCGGGGGTGGGGCAAAGAGAGAGGGAGACACAGAATCCAAAGCAGGCTCCAGGCTCTGAGCTGTCAACACAGAACCCCATGTGGGGCTCGAACTAATGAGCTGTGAGATCAGACCTGAGCCAAAGTCAGACCCTCAACAGACTGAGCCACCAAGGCGCCCCTAGAGAGATTGTTTTTTAAAAGTTCTGAATTGAAATAGCTCCCAAACAATTCTAATTTATTTAATTGAATCGCTTGATTTTTCTTAGTTCTCCCACACCTTAGATAAGGCCATCCTTTCTTATAATATATTTCAGTTAATTGCTCAATTCTGATACTGATGTTTAAATGACATATTTGTGCCAATATGAAGGATGAGATTGATTTATAGTATTTTATTAGGTTTTGGTGCTAATGTAATACTTCATTTAAAAAAATTTAATTGACCCAGAATATTTCCAATATCATCAGAATCTAAACGTTAATGAAACCTTGACTGTGAACCAATCTGGTCTCAATTCCTATTAAAAATGGCAGATGTTCGGGGTACCTGGGTGACTCAGTCAGTTAACTGTTTCTTTATTTCGGCTTGGGTCATGATCCTGGAATTTCAGCTCAGTCATGATCCCAGAGTCATGGGATGGAGCCCCACATGAGGTTCTGTGCTGAGTGTTGCTCCTGCTTGAGACTCTCTTTCTCTTTCTCTTTTCCCCTCCCCCTCTCTCACTCTCTCTCTCAAAAACAAAAACAAAAACAAAAACAAAAACAAAAGGCAGGTGCCTGGGTGGCTCAGTCAGTTAAGCATCCAACTTAGGCTCAGGCCATGATCTCACAGCTCAGCTCCTTAGTTCAAGCCCTGCAGGGGTTCTGTATTGACAGCTCAGAGCCTGGAACCTCTTTCAGATTCTGTGTCTCCCTCTCTCTCTCTCTGCCCCTCCCCAGCTTGTAAGGATGCATGAACTCTCTCTCTCTCAAAAATAAATTAACATTAAAATTAAAAAAAAAAACCCGCAAATATTTAATTTGATCTGTTTGGGGCTTCTACTTCTAAGGCAAGGTTAATTTTTGTAAATTTGCATTTTTTTGTGTTTTTTTGTAAGAGTTTACCTTTTCTAATTTTTTAAAATTTATTTTATGAGAGAGAGCATGCCTGTGAGCAGGAGCGGGAGAGGGGCAGAGAAAGAGGAAATGAGAGAGAGTCTCAAGTTGCACAATGTCAGCAGGGAGCCAGACTTTGGGCTTGAACTCACTAACCAAGAGATCATGAACTGAGTGGAAGTCAAGAGTCAGATGTTCAACCAGCCGAGCCACCCAAATGCCCCAGCATTTTGCTGTTGTTATTGAGTTTCAGGCAGTATTTCTTAAAATATTTTAATCTTTATGGAGTCAGTATTTGTTTTTTGCCTTTTCTTCTTCTTCTTCTTTTTTTTAAATCTTCTCTCCTAATTGTATTTACATCTGTTTTCTGTTTTCTTCTTAATTAGGCTCAAAAAGGACTTTTCAGTGAACTGGGTTTTGGATTTTTTTCTCCTTCTCTTTTGTATTTGTTTGTTTGATTTTAATTAATTCTTGATTGCACCCATGTTAAACCCCTTCTTCCTAAGATTGTTTGCTTGTTCTGTTGTTCTTTCTCTAATTTCTTGAGTATTGAGTTCATCCATTTTTCATAATTTTCATTAGTAATAAAAACAAGGATATAGTAAAATTTTACTGGTATTCCATAGATTTAATGTGAAGTATTTCCATTTAATTTGTTTTCATTGATAACTTCTAATTCCCTTTTCTGACCCAAAAATGATCTGGCATATATTTCTTATTTTTTAAGTAAAGATTTTGCAATGTGCTTTTATTATTTATTTTTAATTTAAGGAATTTTGGTCAGAGAACATTGCCTATAAAATCTTTAATTTTAAAATTTTATTTAAGTTTTTTGTACTCCAGTGTAAGAAAAAAAATTGTAACTATCACTTGTACATACATAAATTAATACAATCTGAATACAGCATATAAGAATGAAAGATTTTATCTGATGCCGATTTATTGACTGTATTCCTCAGTTCTTCTATCTCATCATTGCTTTCTGTCCACTAAAGATGCCAAATTCTAAGAAATTTGCATTACTATTTCTTAATATAAGTATTTTTATCAAGTTCTTGAATTTGGATAATTTTGTTGTATATAATCGACTGTATATTGTATAAATATATAGATTGACGCCTATTACATCTTAATTACTCTTCATTCTATGGTTCCCACTTTACTTTTTCAGAAATTCCACTGTGTATTATTAATGGTTATAGTCTTTTCTGCTGACATAATCAGACATATATTTCCCAATTGTTTGAAAACAGTGTAAAATACAGTTGACCCTTGAAAACACAATGGGTACGGACACCCACGCCCAACATATAAATGTTGACTTCCCCAAAACGTAACTACTGTTGACTGGAAGCCTTACTAATAACCTAACTGATCGATTAACCCATCTTTTGTATATATATACATAATCTATTTATTATGTACATAATATATAATATACATAATATATATTATGTGATATATATATATTTGTCATATATATATGTGTGTGTATATATATGTGTGTGTGTGTGTGTGTGTGTGTGTATATATATAGTATGTTGTATTCTTACTATAATTGAGAGAGAAGAAAACATTCTTAAGAAACTCATAAAGGAAAGAAAATACATTTATAGTTCTGTGCTGTAAATATCCACCTGTAAGTGGACCCAAGCAGTTCAAACCTGTTTTGTTCTAGGGTCAACTGTATAATCTCTCCATTAACACTGACTTTCATCTACAAAAAAAAATAAATAAAAATAAAAATAAAAATAAATAAATAAAAACCAAAAAAACCTCTTTGTCTCCCAATCCCAATCTCCAAATCCTCACCAGTTGGAAATGGAAACCTTTTCTTCCTCCTCCCCATTACCTCACACCAAATCTTTGATATTCTTTAGATTTCTTCTCCTGCTTTCTTCCTCCACCCCCACTTGAAGTTCTAGATTTTGATGCAGCATTCTGGACAATTTTTATCATTTGTTTTTAAGGACATGCCTTATTTTACAAGGGTGTGTTTAAATATATTCTTGGGCAATCTCTTCTAGCCACTTTGGGAGAAACACAGGCAGGTGCTCATTTCCCATCTCTGTTTCCCTTGTCTCATCCTCTTCACCCTGCAACGTATGTTCTCTGTTCTGCCTCATCCCTTGTTTTCTCTGAGTTGTTCGTGAGGATTTCTGTCAAATGGGCTATATGCATGAAGCTGTTTCTGAATTATGGCCTAGTCTGCATACCTTTCTTTTGCTCTGACAGGTGAATGGAATCCTGACTGAGCATAGGATTCGAATAATTCAGTCGCATCTCTCAGTCATCTGGGATGTTATGTCATTGTCTTCCAGCTTCCTGGGTTGCTGATGAGTTCAATGCCAGTCTGATTCTTTCTCTTCTGTAAGCCACTTGTTCTTTCTATGTAACGGTTTGTAATATCATATATTTATATAGCATTCTGGAATTTTATTGCACTATGCTGAGGCATGTATTTTACTTATCAATCTAGCCTGAACAAAGTAAACTTGTTCAATATTCAGACTCAGATCTATTCTCTGTTCCCCCAAATTTTCTTCTGTTATTTGTTCAGATTGTGACTCTCTCTTCTCAGTTGTTTTCCCGCATATAAAACAATTGTTTATTTATGTATTAAACTCCTGTGTCTACTCTAATGATTATTATCTCTTCATCCTTTTAATATGTTCTTTGAGATATACTTTGCCCCTGATATTCCAGAGGATCAATTTGAGTCTCAACAGTGGTATTTTCTCTTTTTATCCAAGTATAGAATTTATATATGTATATATAGATATATATATATATATACACATATGTGTGTGTATGTATATATATATAAATTCTATATATAATTCTATAAATTCTATATATAAATTCTAAATATATATAAATATTATAAACATATAAATTATATATAAATTATATATATAAATCTATAAGTTCTATATACATATACATATATAAATTATATATATATATATATATATATATATATATATATATATATATATTTGTTTTGTCATCCACAGTGGCTGTATTTTGTTGACTATGTGCACTCTTTGTTTTGAAAGACTTTGATTCTCTGCCCCCCTCAAATAGATCATTTTTCTTTGTCAATAAATTGGGATTCTGGTCATGCTGAGAAATACTAGATAGGTGGGAGATGAAGTGGTCTCTCCTGCTGGGGGTCAGTGGAATGGAAGTAGTGAAGCCCTCCTTCTAAATCCAGTTCTTATTACTCTTCTGGCTTCAGGACCAAGGAGGACTCAGCTCATCTGTTTAACTCCTTCTAGGCTTCTTGAGGAGCTAGGAGAACTAGACCATTCAAACCAGGAAGATGTTGAGAAACTAATCTCCCACCAAGGATCCCACAGATTTCTGTGAGATAGGCTCATCCCAAGATCCACCATTTTCTGGTTTGGACATAGATTCCCTGAAAGTAATTTCTAGTTCTTTTCCAGCTTACAGGACAGGACAGCGAATCCTACAGGAATTCTCTTTATCGTAATTCCTGCAGAGTTGCTTGCATCAGACTGCCTATTGGTCTCAGAAATGTGGCTCAAGAGGAACAGATGAAAGTCAGAAATAAAGCTAGAAAAATAGCATTCAGGTCCCCACTTTACCAAGTTTGTTTTAATCGTTCAGAAATCTTTTTGGAGCCATCTCTATCAGACCCAGAATGCAAGCAACAGTTGCAACAACTGCTAATTAGTGGTAGCTCCTTAAGGTTTACCTAACACATTCGATCCTTGAAATCATCCTGTGTTGTGGGTGTCACTGTGTGAAAACAGGTTCAATGTGTTTGGTGCAATATCTAAATTTATACACTGGTAAAGAACAACAAAACCAAGCTTTCTCTCCGAAGTCCAATGATTTTTGCACAACAATTTTAACAAGGAAGAGTAAGTCAAAGCTTGCTTTCATCGTATCTACTATATATAAGTATATAATAATGTCATAAAGCAAAGTAGTAGGAAAGTTTATAAAAATGTAAACAACTCCCAACATCAATAGGAAGAAAGTACTTTCAGATATTCTGGTAAAGGGAGGGCTATTATCTTTTATTTAGTATGATATGATTTTTCTAAAGCCAAGGACGATATCCTTTTTGCTTGTTTATTTGTGTGTGTGTGTGTGTGTGTGTGTGTGTGTGTCTTCATACTTCTATTAAGTAGCATTTGTGTGTATATGTGCATATACATACATAGACATGTACCTACAGAAAAGTCTACAAATAATAAGTATAAAACTTCATAAATTTCCCAAACTGAACACATTTATTGTAAATAGCATCAAGGTCAAGCAACGCAACATTGCCAACATGTAAGAATCCACCTCACGCTATTTTGAGGTCATTACCTGCCCTTCGAAGAGTGACCATCACTCGAACTTTCATTAGCCTAGATGACTCTTACAATGACAACCTGAATTCTATATACAGCATTCAGTGCAGAATGTGTACTGTGATTGATAAATATCTGTTGGTTGAGTGAATGAATGAATGCATCAGTGAGTAACTGCATGAGTCAAGTATTAAGTGAAGAGAACTTTAGAAGGTGAAACATTGCCACCTATGGTTTTGGAGCCAGAGATTGAAGTGAAGATCCAAGTTTAATTGGTTGTGTAATTTGAAGCAAGTTAGTTAATTTCACTAAACCTCAGGTTCCTCATGTAAAAATAGAAACACCAGTGTCTAACTTATAGGGCTGTTTGTCATAAGCCTCAAAGTTAATGTATGTAGAATCAGTGCCTAGCACCTAATAGGCTATTTATTATTGGTACCTGATAATTGTTATGGGAAGAAAAGAGACCCAGCTGTCTGTATTTTGGGCATGACTAATCCTCCTACCTTACTCTTTTCTGTCATAACATTCAAAACCCTTTAGAAAAATGACATTTTAATGTAGTGGAAAGGGTTTAACCATACTCAGCATCCTAGAAAAAACAAAACAGCAACAACAAAAAAGAAATCAACAAATAGAGAATGTCATGGAGGGTAATGCAGCTAGTTTGTGTCCTCATATGAGTTAAAGTCCTGGTCTTAAATTCTGTCCTTCTGCCTGCAGATTCCTCTGAGCATAGTACATAAGTTCTCTTGGATTTCTGATCCTCCAGGCCCTGGCTTAGTCGTGGTGGTGGATCACCAGCCATGTCCAACTAGATTGAAGATGGCATAATTTCAAGCCCAGGTTCTAACTCTACACTTGGTTGTTTGAGCCCCACAATCATGCAGCCTCACTTGACTTCCCAACCACAACCCTAGAGTTCATGTTCTTCACTTCTTTATGGTGCTGCCACCACCTTTGCATGAAGTACCCTCTCTCTGACCTCCACCCCTCTCTGTCATTACCTCCTTGCTGTTTTTTATGTCCTCTGGACCCATAAAGGATGGATAGAAGATGTCCAATAACAAATAGACTCAGCATCTCCATACTGCTTTTTTTGATATGCCGTCTGTGGCCCTCGCTCTTCAAATTGGTATTGCTTTCATTTTGTTTTCAAGTTAAAAAGAGTAAGCATTAAGGCAGTTGATTTGATATGTAAGAAGAAAAATTAGGCTATAAAAATGGTTTGTTTTCTGCAGATCTCATCAAATATCTGTTTAGTAGGTGCACACTTGTGGAAAGAAACGTATTTACTTTAGTTAAATTGCTTAATTTCTCTTACTAGCACTTATCTCTACTGTAAAATGGAATAGTCTGGATTGGATTCCCCAGAGTGAAGTTAGACAAATGTACATCTGGAAGTTGAGTGGAGAGAGTCCCATTAAAATAGAAGCCCTGGGACCTCTCCTAAGTGAGAATTGCCAGCCTGCTTAGAAGGACTTTTCAGTACTTCCTTTTCCCGTCTCCATCACAAAAATTGCCAAGCACTGAGAGCTACCCATGAATATAGTCTGAGAAGTTCATATGGAGTCTGTTGTGTTCATGGTACCGTTTTTCTACTAGTAATAACGGTAACACTTCTACTACTTGGCCACTGCCACTTCTTTAAATATTATTATTAATGATAATAATGAACTTCATGAAATGAATGGTTGTCTCTGTCCTTTTAATACTCTAACTCCAGCACCTATTATCACACAAGGGACTCAGTATATATTGATAAATGACTAAATAAAGGAAAGCCAGATGTTGTGCCCAATACGTTATCTCTTTTAACTTGAAACAACCTAAGGAATTAGAAGCATTATCTCCATTTTACAGATTTTATTTATTTATTTATTTGTTTGTTTATTTTTTAATTTTGAGATAGAACAAGAGCAGGGGAGGGGCAGAGAAAGAGGGAGAGAGAATCCCAAGCAGGCTCCACATCATCAGTGTGAAGCCCGATGTGGGGCTCGAACTCACGAAAAGTGAGATCATGACCTGAGGCAAAACCGAGTCAGATGCTTAACCAACTGAGTCATCCAGGTGCCCCAGCAGGTTTAAAAACTGAGTAGCAAAGATGTTAAACAATTTATGAAAACCATAACAGCTGTGCTTCCATCCTGGGCACATCTGATTTGAGTCTATACGGTACCTTCCACTGCTCTGTAAAGTGCTGGATTTTGCAAGCACAAGGCAGGAACTTCTTTTTCGAACAATTAAAATCCCTGTTTTATGTGAACCTTACACACCGTGTTTCCTGCTTCTGTTTCTCTCTTTCTGTGTGTGTGTGTGTGTGTGTGTGTGTGTTTAAATGAGTATTGATGTTCTAAGAAGAAATCCTGGCAGAAGATTCCTGGAGTAGAGATGCAGTTTTGAGGCCTGGGCATTGGTCTGAGCATCAGAACATGGGCTGAGGTCAACTTCTACCTATGAGCTACCGTGCTGGAGTCTGATTCCGATCATCTCTGTGTCAGAGAGGTAGACAAATGTGATGGTTCTTGCCATGGAGCAACAAGAATGATTAGAGGGCTAGAGGTATTGACTTGTGAGATAAGATTAAAAGACCTCAATATTTATTCATTTGTCTGAGCTGTGACTGTGGGACAGATAGGATAACCATCTACAAATATTTGCTGGGTGGGATCACCTCAGACCACTGAGCTCTCCAGGTGATCAGATGCTGACTGTCAGAAAGGGAAGAAGGGGGTTGGAGGTGTGAAGGGTAGTGGCATGTGCAGTCTGCTGCTGACTCCTCGGAAACACACTCAGTGTTCTGGGTTTCTTCTTTATCTCTGGCTTGGGTGGGTCGATCCATATCTGCATCTGCCCTGTAGGTAATCACATTGACATTTGGGGTACACACCAGTCTTTAGCACCCATGTCATGATCTTGTTATGGACTGCTTTATAATAAGGCAACAGAGTAAAAGGGATAATCCTTTAACTCAATGATACTCAGAATTACAGAACTCAGGTAATGTATCTGCAATAGCCATAAGCTAAAGAAGTCACCAGATGTCTTCATGATCTCTAGTTTCTGGTATAAATTAACAAACTGTGACATAAGTATTCTGCTTCTATGTCTCATTCATAATTTACTATTATATTACTTGGGAGCTATCCTAAGGAAGATAGAGCTCTACTCCTTGCTACTTTTTAACCAATCCATTTACTGAATTCCACAAGTACTTGAATAAGGAATGGCAATAGGTTGAATGCAAAATAGGTACTAGATGACTATTATTTGAATGAATTTATGAATTAATTAATTAATTAATTAATTCATGCATGAATAAATAAGTAGTATACATATCACCAAAATGTATCTTTTATCCCTAGAATGCATGACATTTGAAGCCATAGATAGTGTAGAATTTAGAGAAACTGAGTCTCATATGGTACATGAAAAAAAAAATGCATGTTCTTTGAAAGCCCCTACTTGGATGGCACCACATTAAATAAAAAGCACAGCTCAGAGAGCTATAGAGTAGGTAATGCCCTCTAGAGATATATATTATGGTCCCCCTGGCCATGTAGTAAGTAAAGGATAACTGAGGGTTTGGAGTTAGGGGAACCTGAATTTGCATTGCAGTTCTATATCTTACTGGATGTGTGATCTGATGCAAGCAACAGAAACAGTCAGCAGTGCTGCAATATTGGACTCTTTATTTAAAATTTCATATTTGTGGAGTACCTGGGTGGTTCAGTCTGTTAAGTGTCTGACTTTGGCTCAGGTCATGATCTCATAGTTCATGGGTTCGAGCCCCTCATCGGGTTTGGATTCTGTGTTTCCCTCCGCCCGCTTTGTCTCCCTCTATCTCTCAAAAATAAATACATGATTAAAAATTTTTTAAAAAGTAATTTAAAAATGTCATATTTGTTTATCAATGATTGTATTTATTTTGATTTTAAAAATATTAACATAGGTATGTTGATTACTGAGTTTGTTGTCACCCCTTTAAATTTTGATCACTGGCTTCTCCTTAGTCCCACCCTCTCAGTATCACTGTTTTCTTTATGTACAAAATAGGAGGATGATTTCTCCTTCATAAGATCATTGTTAGATTTAATGAGCTAGTACAGTGTCCAGGTGCTCACAGCGTATGCTTAATAAGTGCTGGATATTATAGTTATCAGCGATTTTCTTAGTATCGCTTAAGAAAGGAATAGTGGTGTTTCAGGACTATCTTTAGATAGACTATCGGTACAAGATCTAATGTTTAATAAGTATCTTGAAGAAATGATACCAGATCACCTCAAGACTCTCTTTTATCCTCTTTTTTTTTTTTAATGATTCTTTCTTATAGCAAAACACTACTCTGTCAGAATACAGCAAAGACTTGCTCATCCAGCATTGTCCAGATGAGAATTGTGGTCCCACCTGTGCAGAGGCATAGGAAGGTCTTAGGAGTTCAGTTCACATTTAGGCCAGTGTGGTGCTGGTGCACATTAGTTCAGGGGGAGTAGCAGATATTTGTGACATTTCTTCTGTCCATTGGGTGTGGTCTGAAATGTGGGAGAGGCATTGACCCATGTTGTGACACTGCCTTGGCAGGGGGAGTGTCAATTGACTTGGGACCCAGAGCCAGACACAAAACAATCATCATGATAGAACAATGGGCACAGTTGCAAGAATGCACAGGGTTCTCTGAGAATGAGGAGAGGGCATGTGTAGCCTAGAGTGGAGGGGTGACATTTTTGGAGTGGGGGATGCCTGACGTGCATCATGAGAGTTGATCAGACATTCCACATGTGAGGAAGGGGGAAGGCTCTTCAAACAGAGAGAATGTCAGGAGCAAACGCCATGAACCTGCACTCGGATCCAGAAATGCTTCCCTCCGTGTCTGGCAGGAAAACTAATCCACACTGATTACTTCCCCAGACAGTACCTAATATAGGGAATTGGTCAACAAGATGTGGGAAGATTGAAAGGACAGAAGAAAAGACTGAAGCCCTCCCAGGTTTGGCAGGACATGGGTAAAAAGTTAGAATTGTCAGAAACTGAAAGTTTTAGGAACAGAAGAAGAAGAAGAAGAAGTAGCCTGCAGAGCTAGGCACATTCCTCCAACCTCCAAGGAAAAGTGCAGCCTGGCTGCTCCTGGGTCTCAGAAACAGGAGGGGCACCTGGGTGGCTCAGTTGGTTCAGCCTTCTGCTTTGGCTCACATCATGATCTCACAATCCATGGGTTTGAGCCCCACGATGGGCTCTGTGCAGACAGCGTGGAGCCTGGATCCCGCTTCAGATTCTGTGTCTCCTCTCTCTGCCCCTGCCCTGTTCTCTCTCTCTCTCTCTCAAAAATAAATAAACATCAAAAAAAAAATTTTTAAAAAAAGAAACGTGTAGGAGGGACCAGGCAGAGCTGCTAGTCAACCTCTGGGAGGGGGCGCTGCCACTGCCTCTGCTGGCTCCCATGACAGGGAACAATGAGCTGGGTTGGGGACTGTGGAGAGAAGCTGGAAATAGAACCAGCTGTTCCTGGAACAAAGTACTGCTGCCTTGGTGGAAGGCCGTTGCTGAGGCAGTGCTGACATGAAGAGCAAGCCAACAGGAAGCAGTAATTCCCCTTCCCCTTTTCTGTCTCCTATCCTTTGCTTATGACCCTGCTGAGGAGCTAACACAAAGCCAGCTGGCACCGAAGAAATGTAGTTTGTAGAATCCCAGCCTCCGCATCACAGGCAGAGCATATAGGGTACATTTGGAGCTGAGAGACACAGGAGCTGATAAGTGATGTGGGATGATTGGCATCAATGTATGAGGTGAGAGGTTGGAGCTGGAGCTAGGTAGAACCCGGGAAGGAAGGGCTTGGTACTACTGGGTCCCCCTGGAATCCATGGCCCATTGTTTGCATTGAGCCTTGCCTTATGGGGAGAAAGAGTCCCTGTCTCCCTTCCTCTTAGACAGGGTGGCATTAACAAGTCAGTGTAGGAGGAGTTGAATTTATTACACTTACAAATAGTTGGAAGTGATCCTTAGCAAGTCATCGAAAATATTTAGCAAATGATTAAATAGATATATCTTTCCTCCTTTTGTTTTCTCTTGGTAAGGCACTTCATTGTTTAATGAGTAACTAAGGAAATACTTAACAGGCTCTAATAATGTAATTCTAATTAAATGCTTTTTACATAAAAAAATTCAGAATAATGTGTTTAGTAAGTAATGGTGTTTCTGAATAATCTTTACACCAATGAAATGACTTAAAGACCATTTATTAGAAGGCTGTGAGATCATGTTTTCATTGTTTTTTTTTTTTTCATTGTGGTTTGCAAGGGTGAGCAAAAGAACATCAACAAAACAGTAAATGGAATTTTGTACAGATGAACAACTCTTTCTGCTCCACATCTTCACCCACACATCTTTATGGAGCATTTACTACATATGTGATCCCAAGGAGGACATGACACAGTGAGCTTTAGAAAAAAGACTGGTTCCTGCCCTCAAGGAATTTACAATTGAAATGAAGAGATGCAGTGGACAAATAGCATTTATGTGTCCCTATGGCAACATATTTGTTTATTCCAGAATCTGAGAATATGAGGCAATTGGGATTTGTTCAAATAGATGTCTTTCCTTTATTTAATGGCTCACTATGAGAGTTAGTTGTTGCTTACTTTTTGTTCTTTTGCTGATGTAGGCACGAAACCCTCAAATAGTGAAAAGTAATAAAACAGTATGATAATGTGTATAAATCAATAATGCATTTTACAACAATTACTAATGTAAGTCCCAGGTGTTTTTCTCATGGATGGATTTTTATATTCACTGGAAATTAACAATCACTTTAATATGTATCACTAATTAAAAACTGTTGGATAATTTCCAACAGATATTAAGTAATTATTGGCAATTCCATGTCAGCACCAGTAAATAATTATCTCACCTTGTATCACATAATTAAAATTACAATGCCCCCCAACAAATATTAGACAATCATAAATAATTCCAATTGTGCACAATAGCAGCCACACATTCAACTTGGTTGTGTTTGTAATTTAAAATGACATTTTTCATTTGACTGCTGATTTATGAAATTTTTAAAAATCAATTTGCCTTCCTTAATGGGCTAATGCCCTTTGGGGATACACCAGATGTTCTTCTGCCCAAGGTTGGCAGCTGGGCAGAAAAAAATTAGCCAAGCATATTCATACAAGACCTAAACAAGAAAAGGGTAGTGATAATGGGCAGTAGGGTTAAGTAAATTAACTGAAGATTTGCTATAAAGTGGTCCTTGTGATCCTCATCTTGATGATTCATATGGATATACAGGCTGCAGTCTGCAGATTCTCTCTGCATCTCTGTACCTCACTTTATGGGTGCTACTATTATCATGGAGAGGTCAGAGGACTGGCACAGTGATGCCTTTTCCTTCTGTGTCTCTGCTGGGAAACAGCATTTCAGTGCAGGCAGGAGAGGGAGGCTCTTCCAAATACTTGATCGCACTTGCCCTCCTATTGTCTACATTCCACCAGAAGAAGGGCAAGATAGTCGAGTTGGCAAGACTAATGAGTCCAAATCTTGATTACTTGAGAGCAGATAGCATTCAATTGGTTTGCTTAACAACCACTTAATGAGCACTGACTCTGTTCTGGGTACTCTGATTGGTGTTGATTTTAAGGGTTTCCAACTTTTAGAAAGAGAAGCAGTAAACCTCCTCTGTTATTTGACCTCCAACAGTTTAAGGCCTATTGATCTACATCCATAAAAAAGTTATGTGCTCATTGTCCATTTCTACTAATGTGTGAATATCAGATATGATGTGGAAAGATCATCTCTGACTTTATGGATTCTGGGGTATTAGTATGGGTCATTCAGGGTATCTGCAATCTCCTTCCCTGTGGACAGGAAATGAGAGTATGACCATCTGTACTTGCACCTGCCTTGGGTTATTCAGATGCTTTCAGGAAGCAGATGGTAACACCCAATGAACTTCTAACTACCTGTTCAATGATCTCTCCCCTACTAGACCATTAAGTTCCATGAGAACAGAGTTTGTGTCTATATTAATCAAGTATGAATTCACTGAAATTAGCCCAGTGCAAATATTTGTTCAATTAATTGTTGATTAAAATTCTAAAATAGTAAAAAGAGCAGAAAGCAAAATTGTCAATACCTCACACCCTTTATAATCTACTAAGAATATTCATCTTGAAAGACAAATAGGCTACATACACTATACTTCATCCCCAACCCCAATCTGAGCCCAGTCAGGACTGGGCTTAGACTCTTAATGACTCGTATGACTCTTAATGGAGAGTATCCTTTGAATTGTCCCATGCTGATGCAGAGTCAGGCTGTGGTGTTATACCCTACACAGAGTTCTGGGATGACTCCAGGGACCATGCCAGGAATCATCTGATCTGGGCTATGAGAATTGAGAAAGAACACAAGGAACACAATAGGTATGCAAGTCAGATCCAAAAATGTTTTATTTATTTGTTCTGTATCTTCAGGTAATGTGTGGGCTATACATAGGATAGGATTCATTAAGAATGCTAGGTTGGAGAAGAGAAGCGGTAATTATTGGCTACTATAGAGAGCAAAGAACCCAGATCTTCAGGTTTGGAGATCAGCCTGATACATCCCAGCTAAGTGGAGATTCTGTGTCTGTCTGTGTGCTAGAGGTGGAGAGATGGGTTCTGGAGCTTTGAATCTAGTGACAGCTGATCAAAAATAGTAGTTCCAGGTGGATTGTCACTGTTTCTCTGAGGTGGGAGAAAAGATGTGCCTGTGAAGATGGAAGAGAAAAGAAATAAAGAATCAGTATGAGTCTGGCCCAGTTGCTAGGTTGGCAAAGTATATTCTGATATTCTAGACAAAATATTTGATCCATACAGAAAGTCACTTCTGAAAGTTTTGTTTGAATAGGTAGGTGAGTGAAATCTCGGGAGTATGAGGAATACCACAGCAAAGTTTTCAAAATTACGGTTGGAGTAGATTCTATTAAATGTCTGGGTTGGGCATATTGATATGTGGAGATGGTGCTATATGATAAAAAACAATCAATCCTTTTGTTAAACAGTAGATTCATGTGGATGGGATCTGGATTCTTGAATAGCCGTGCTTTGGGGTACCATAGTGGTTTCATTAAAACCTACTGACATATTCAAGAAGATGTTTAATGAATTTCTAGATTTGTTCAGTTCCCAAAGGATACAATATAGAGCATTTTGGCAAGTAGCAAAAGGGTAAACAGAACCCCTGTCTCTCTGGGAGTCTTTTCTCCATTTCCTAATGTAGCTGTAAGGTAGAGGATTTTACACAGACACTGACAATCTTTTTTTCCTTTAATGGAGGCTGATTTGATGATTGCTTTATCTAATGCTAAATTCGAGCAATTTAAAACATGTATTGTTTCTATCCTCTCTCAATCTTTATACTGACTGTGTCCTACAAGCTCTGATCCTTGCATCAAGGACTGGAACCATTCTAGTACTACTGACTGGGTGTGTTCTCTTCCCCACTAGATTGCTCCATTTCCCCACTCTACAGCAGTGGTTCCCTAGATGGATGAATTTGAACTTTGGTTTCAGGTGATTTTAACTTACAGCCTAGTCTGCCTCTTACCACTTACCAGCTCTTGGTCATTTAAAAAAAAAAAAAAAAAAAAAACAACTTTTTTGAAGCTTATTACCTTTGAGAATGGAAAAACAGTAGCCATCTCCAAGGTTATTCGTGGATTTAATGGGAGTAATGTACACAAAGCACCTAGAGTGGATCTTGGCACATTTGAAGTCCTCAGGAAAGCTTAATTTCCTGGTCACTTGGCCTCAGGCTAGCAGAACGGACAACAGTGAAGGAAGTCCACGTTCTCTGGTGAATGCTTACACTGAAGCAACAAACGGATTTACCAACATGAAGGGTTTGTGACTTTTAGAATTTCAGAACAATGTTTGTGGAAAGAATTACAATCTCCAGTGCCTTATCTGGTGGAGCCGACCTAAAGAAGTAGTGTTTCCCATTTATTGAAGACAAAACAAGCAGGCTAGGAGATTTGTCTGCCCTTTAGCCCCTCCTTCTGTTTGTGCTGGGAGAATGTGCTTTAAAGCTATGAACTTCCACTTCTGTCATTCCCTGGTCCCTAGTTCTCAGTGGGGATTCTGAAACATGGACCCACAGGTGTCCCCAACGGAGGCTACATAACATTCCTTCTCCCTGCAAAAGATTCATATGGGCTAAAGAAATCGGATGGGTGCATTTTGCTTTGTTTCAATAACATTTGGTTTTGCTGCTTTTAATCATAGGTTCCCCTGAGCGTGGCATGCTTTCTGCAGCACACACTGGCTGCATACCTAACAGATATTTTGAATACAACAGCTTGACTCCCCTGCTGCTTGGATGATAGCAATTGGCTAGGTGTTCTATCCTCTTCCTTCTCCCCCCTCTATGGATGCAAGGAGATTTCAAGTGCAATTTGGCCTTGCACATCAAACAGCAATTTTTGTGCAGAAACTACAACCTCCAAAAACTCTACCCTAATCAAATCTATCAAGCCCAATTTAGGGGCAAGCTTGTGTCTGTTTATCAAGGAAATGGAGTTGAAATTGCCCCCTTTAATGGAATCACAGCTGCCCACCATAATCTTTCACATGGATGTTTGAATTAATGGCAGGACATGGCCCATGCTCTCCAACTTTGGAATTTGATTCCAGTTATAGGAAATTGCTATAATTTCTGTTCTGGGATTCTCAGGGATGTTGGGGCATTTTATGCCGGGGTTAGAATTAATGTGTCAGGGGAATTAAAGAATTCAGAAATAGTTGGGGGGAGATTAGCAGTTTTACACAACAACTGGTGAGTCACCTCTGCATCAAGTCAAACCCACTGCCATCCATGGGAATTACTTTTACCAAGTCAAGGAGAAGAAAATAGAGAAATGATTTTTTTCTAAAGTTGAGATTTTAAGTCAGAACATAGCAGATATAAGTAGAAGGTATTTGTCCCTCTGAACTTAGGGCAGCTAACTTGGTTCAAATGCATATTAAGGGTTATTACCATAGAAGGTGGGCAAAGTAGCCAGCTAAGACGCCTTGGTCCTTTCTGGGCCAGCCTGGGAATAGACCAGCAGCTGGAGGGAGCAGTCCTCTAACTTCTCCTTCTCCTCCTTGTTTCACTTCTGAAAGAATCTCAGGACACTGAATTTCCCTCCACTGAAGCCTCAGTACCCCCTTAAAATTGTGTTCTGGCAGTTTTTCCCTAGGAGGGCATCATTTCATTTTTTAAAACATCCTTACCAACAGACATTCTTTCCCTCTTTCAAGCATATTAGCATCTTGTATTTATATAGAGCTATTCTTACCATGTTTGTCGTGCGCATCTTTATATTTTTATCCCATTTTATTTTCACAGTACAGAAGGGAGGTGAACTATTTATAATGTAATATCATAAAAGGGGAGACCAAGGTTAAATGACATAGCCAAGGAATGGTGGCATTAGAACAGTTCCTTCTTCTTGCAGACCCAGTGCTCTTTCTATGACTCTGATGTCTTTCAACTTGCTACCCCTCCCTTTGTGTGAGTTGGAACTGGGCACATCCTTCTAGATCCAAGTCAACATGCCCTGTCCTGTGTGGCCCACATACACTTCCTGCTATACCTCCTTTCTCCCTCAAAGAAATTTTTCCTCATCTTCCCCTCTCTAGCAAGGAATCATTCTGAGTATTACAATTAATCGGTAGGAGAGATCCTGTTTTTGTGAAATGCACCAGTCTCCCTCTTTCCATTGAAAATGAAAGTCCCCTAAATTAGAGAATCATAGAAATTTAATAAACAAGGGGAGAAAGCCAATTCATTTCCTTCAATAGTGGCTAATGACACTCAGAAAAAAAAAAAATGCCCCAGTTAGAATTAATTCAGGTTTTCCTTGTTTCTTTCCCTCCTTCCCAGCTCTGCCTGGGAAGGCCATTTGCATAAAAACAGCATTTCAGCTACTTGGAGTTTCATCATCTGGTGGTTATTCTTCCTCTGAATTCATCATCCCTCTATAGCCTTCATGTCTGCACCCACCAGATATGGGGTGCCTTCAAGTAGGAGGGTACAAATGAGCACCCTGGAGGCCTCAGTGTCACAGGAGTGTGCTGGTGCTGCCCCTAAAGTGCGGGGTGGGGGCCTGGGTCAAGAGGGTAGACTGCTGAGTGGCTCTGCCTCCACATCCTGTGGTCGCTCTGCTCTCGATCTACTGATCGATTGTCAATCGTAGGTATATGTTGGGAGTGCGGAACGCTGTGGCTGGTTTCCTGTGAAATATGAGTGCGTGTTTCCTTCCTGCCTGCACTTCATATGGCTAACTAATAGCCCGAGAAGCAGAGAAAAGACAGGGGGAAGCAAAAACAAAGTGTTATATCCCCCCTACTTTATACATTGCTCATCGGATTATTGATTGAGGTGTATCCATTCTATTGTGCAATATCCTTTGTTGTTTTTGAGAGTCTGATGTGCTGCCCACCAGGGTGAGAGCATTCGGGCAGACGCAAACCCAAGTCTGGCCTGGTCAGGAATGGATAGCACCAGTCACTGATGTGTGCAAATAATCCTAACACTTGATTTACCTGGTATCCCGAGTTCCGAACACTTCATAAATTTGCAAAGCAGTGAATAAGACCAATTTAAATAACTTTCTCTGCTATGGCCGGTGTATAGGTTCAATTTTGTGGGGGTATTTTCCTTCCTCTCACTGATAAACTCTGTGAGAGAACACGGTGCACTTGGTGGCTACTGTCCCCCAGGCCACTTCATGTTTCGCCACCTGTTTTCTCCTCATTATACTTTTTTTTTCAACTCTTCAAGTTTATCACTGACTTATTAATCATCGGATAAATTGGCTGAATCTCAATTCATCATACTCATTTCTACAACATTTCCCTAGGCCATCTCCTGCTCCTCTCAGTGAGGGTTACCTTCCTGGCCTTATTTCTGGGACCACCATTTCTGGGGTTACTTGTTCTCTGCCCCCTCCTTGGTCCCTCTGCCTTTCTTTACCTCCCAACCAAAATTTTCCCAAACCAGGTTTGGTCCCTGGTCCTTTCCTTTCTTTTCTTTTCTTTCCAAACCACCCCCCCCTGCCTTTCCTTCTCTATACTATCTTCCTTGGCATTCTTATCACCTCCCACTGTCCAATTATCACCTCTGTGGGAATGAAGCCTAAATCTGTCTCTAGCTTTGACTCCTATCTTGAAATCCAATCCCACATTTATAATTGCTTGAGGGGTATCACCAGCTCTCTCCCCCTGGCCCCTACATAAAATCTGTCTCTCAGGTATGTTGATCTGTTGATTCTAAGTTTATAGTTTCCCACCTCCCCTTTCCATCTGCACCACCTGCACTCGAGTTTATAATGTCATCACTTTTCACTTGAACTATCAGAACAACCAATTAATTAATCTCTGTCCCTTTTGTCTCTACTGTTCATATATCTGCTGTGTTAATCTTCCCAAAGCATAGCTCTGACACTTGACACTCTCCCTAATACTCTCCTTCCCAATGCCAGAAAAGTTAAGTCTAAATTCTTTTTCCAAGGCATGGGTGAAGGTGGTTAAGCCAAACTCATGGGCTTAACACTCAGTATTTTTCATGTGCATGCTCTGTCCATCTCAAGCCCCTGTCTTCTTCCTCTGCATGCACCAAGCATTCCATGCTGCCCTGGACAGCTAGTAGCTTTCTGAACATGTAGCACTGGGTGATGTCTCTGAATTTGATTATGTTGTTTCCTCTGCCCATATTATCACCCTGCCCCACCATCCAGATAATTTCACTCCATCTCCTCCACATTGATAAATGCTTTATCATCTTCCAAAACTCACTGTAAGGATTATGTTGTCTCCAAAGTCTTCTTTTACCCAAGTTGGCAGTTTTATCTGTTCCTTTCTCTGTACTATCACAGTGTCATGTATATCTCTGTATCACAATAGCTGCTTCTATAGGGCTGGGACCACCTTGGCCCAGCACCCAACGTAGAACGAGCATAGGATCAATGACCAGCCCTCACCCTCTAACCATTCTGGATGTTTGTTATCATGTGAGCATAACTGTGATTTCCTCTCTCTTTGCTTTTCCTCTGATCCTGCCTTCCAGCTCCCTTATTCACTTACCAAAATCCTGCCTATCTTAACAAAGCTCAGTGTAATGCCTCCCACAAGAGGCATGCTTTGATCTCTTTTTACCAAATGTATGTGTGTGTATGAACTCCAAAACATGGAAAGCACGTGGTTTGTAATGAATAGACTTTCGATAGGATGTGGACTCAGACAAATAGAACTTTATTTCTTCACTCTTTAAAAGTTTACTGTATACCACTCTAGTACTTAATCTCCCCTTTCAAGGATGCCAATACTTCTGAAAGATCTTATGATTACACCTGGAACACAGCAAATGATTAATAAATGTTAATGCATGTTCTTCCTTCCCTAAGGCACTTTTCATTTCATGACTTTTAATACAGACATTCATGTCATTTTCTTATTGTCAATAATAGAACAAAGCTCCCAGTGGAAGAAACTGTATCTTATTCACGTTTCTTTCCCAGCAGTGACTATAAGAACCTGCTATATAATTTAGTTGTTTAGAATATTTGTTGAATGTAATGGAGCAAACTGATTTGGAAAGCTTTATGTTTCAAAAATAACATAGTTTTTTTCTTTGCAAAAATTATATATGGTGTTTATGGTCATAACTATAAAATGTTGGACATCACACTTTTGGTGAAGAATGTAACCTACTTGACAGCATATTTCTGTCGGAAAATCAGATTAGACATCCATCATTTCAATTTACTGTCTTAACAAAAATATTGTTATTCTTATTGTGAGGACTGCCTCTTATATCTTTATAGGCATGAAAAAAAAATGAAACACCATTGACTTGACAACATTCTTTTCAAAAGTGGTCAATGGGGTAAATTAGGTTACCTGGTATCCACACAGTAATTGAGATTTTCTATAAATCTAAGTGAAAAATCTTTGAAAAATACTATTCTCTACAATGGGGAAAATTATAAAAAATTGTTTATATGCCTTGAACTACTATGCCTCAGAATCGTAAGAATGTTCTGGTAACTGTTACATTTAAAGGTCACTGAACTTCAGTTTTCTCTTTTGATAAAGAGATCAAGGTCAGTAATAATTAGATTGCAAAGTTGAGATGAGAACCACAGGTGAGGTTCTTTATTTCAGTGTTTGTCTTTGTTTCTACATTTCTGAAGCCTAATTAAGAGTGTCTGGAATAGAAAAAGTCCTCAATATATACATTTATTGAACATGTGAAGAATATGAGGAATTTAAAGTATAATATCATCATCAAATTCATATTGTCTAGTGCCAGCCTCTTATTTTATATTAAGTAATGAGACACAGAGAAAGCAAGTGATTTGCCCAATGTCACACAGGAAGCTACTTGCAAAGCAAGGAGCAGATTCCAGATTCCATGTTCCCTGGCCTAGTGTTCTTCACACACATCAAACCACATCAGCCATTTCCCAGATGTGATATACTCCTTGATAACAGGAAAAAAAAATTCAACTAGTATTTATTAAGCTCTTATTATATACCAGGCATAGTGCTGAGCACTGCTGGGATTACAAAATGGATTACAGAGTCTCTGCTTCTAATTTCTCAAACTTTGATGGAGGAGAAAAACACATAAACTACTGCTAAATATTTGTTGGGAAATAAATACTGTAATAGAGATATAGGGGAAGTGCTGTGAGCCCACAGTAAATGGAGTTAATAAATTAAATTCTAGGATGGGCAAAGTTGGAGGATGTAGAGTGGTACTCACAGGGAAAAAGTGTGCTTCTCCAGGAGCACAGAGGAGGAGGAGGGTGCTGCTGCCCCAAAGTCCATGACTTGGAGGAGCCATAGAAAGAATATGGAATGAAGACTGGAAATGTCAGTTTGGCCAGATCATTGAGGACCATGAATGCCATGTATGGGAACCGGGACTTGATATGTGATGGGAAGCCTTTGAAGGTGGTTGAAGATGGGCACTGCCCTTTCTGGAAAGCCATCCTGGCTGCAGCATGACTACAGTGGCAAGATTGACAGCAGGGGGGACGATTACAAGGCTACCAACAAATCCGGGGAAAGTTCTCTACAAACAGGGGAACAGTGCTCAGAATAGAAAGGAAACAAACAGGGGAGACGTTATGGGGGAAGACTTAGCAGGTTGGGCTCTGAATTCAGTCTGGCTGTCCCCTTTGTGTCTTTATACACATGTTGAAATTCTTGGTGCTATGTTTTTCATCTGCAAAATGTCCATTGACAGTGCTGGAACTGCAGAGTGCAGAAAAGGGTGCTTGGCTTTCAGAAAGTTTGCAATAAACATTAGTGGTTGTTGTTGGTAGAAGATGTAAAAGGCAGATTCCCCAAGGGCAAGCACTTTGTGTCTCACCACTGTATTCCCAGCACCTCAAAGAGTGTCTGGTATATATTAGGCATCATTTAATAAATATGTTATTACTTTCGTAATAATAATTACCAAAGTTTACTGCTTTGTATTTTTTCCTTTTATACCCCTCTGATATGATTGTATATGAAGCCATTTACATAACAATAGTTATCTTTAAACATTATTATTATTATTATATGTTATCTTTAGATAGTATTCACTGATAGGTAGAAGGTTAGTAATAATCTCAATCTTTGCATGGGATGTCTGGGTGGTTCAGTTGGTTGAGTGTCTGACTTCAGCACAGGTCATGATCTCATGATTCAAGGGTTTGAGCCCCACACCAGGCTTTGTGCTGACGGTGCAGAGCCTTCTTTGGATTCTGTCTCCCTCTCTCTCTGCCCCCTCCCCTGCTTGTACCCTCTCTCTCTCTAAATATAAATAAACATTAAAAACTTAAAATAATACCAATCTTTCCTAAAACTATCTGTTTCAATGTATTCAGTAGAGAAGATGAACACTTTGCAGACATCATTCCTTGAATTCCTTGAATTCCTTGATTTAGGAGATTTGTGAACTAAGGTTACTGCTGGAATGATTCTAAGTTTAGGATTGCATTTGGATGCTCAGTTGACTGAATGGATCACAAGAGGCCAGTCATGCTCTCCCTATGACTCAGTTTATTTATCTTTAGAATGGGATTTATGAGCTGACTTCATAGAAATATCTGTGTTTAGGAATGCATATGTGTTAATGGATTAGGAAAACTTAAGGCAGTAGGTGGAGAGGGTTCATAGTGTGTGCACAGGCTCCTAATGGCAGTTATAAGTCCAGTTATAAGTCTTCATGAAGAGTTATCTTTTCACTTCTGTCATCAAGTGTATCAGTTTGTTTGATCAGAATTCAAACCCCATTATAATGTGAAATCTATTCTTCCAGCCACCTTCAGCAAACATTTATAAGACACCTGCTAGGGGTCACACTCTGCTAAGAATGATGTAAATAAGTCTAAAGAAGACACAGTTCCTGTGAACTATGAACACAAAGAAATCATACCTATAAAAAATAGGTTAAATAAAAGGAAAAAGTGCTACTGTAGAGAGATATGTACAAAGTAGGAAATGGAGAAGAATCAGCAGTGTTGAGTGGAGTTGGTGTGGATCAGAGCAGGTGCCAGGGACATGAGCTGGATGTCCTAGTGTGGGTATGATTAAGGAGAGGGTACTTCCAGCTGTGGTAACAAAGCTTGCAAAGCTTTTGCAGCTGGGAAGCTTGTATCAAGTCATCACTGGGAAGAAGCACACATAGGAGGCGGCATATTAAGAACTAGAATAGAAAGGGAAGAAAGAGTTGGGTCAATTAAAGTGTGCATGTATACACACGTGCACACACATACGCCACACACATACTGCACACACCAAAAGGCTGCTGGAACAGAAGAAAAGAAGTAGCTAGTGAGGGCTGACAGATTTGGACTGGAATCCTAGATTCTTAATCCTTTTGGATATCAGTTTTCTCATCCATAATATATGATTCATTACATCTACATAGTGGCATTAACATGAGTAGGGATATCTACCACATGTTCTAAAAAATAAAGGAATTGGTACATACATATATAAGTGGATATATTTGCTTAAGTGTATACACATATATAGTTGTATGTCTATAACGTGTTTGCAGAGAGAGATACCCATTGATTTGGTGATGGACAGTCAATACTTAACTTCTTTAGTTCCTTCCCCAATTTCTATGGAAGTCCTTGAAAGAATAGCACATTCATTTAGACCAATGTGCAACAATGACACTAGTTGGTTGGCAAAAAAGTGGCTCTCCTTCCTACATTGCCAGCTTTCTTGGGACAGCTGATTAATACTGTCCATGTCTGATTTGCTTCTTCAAGTTGCAGTGTTGCCATTGGCCCTTCACACTCACCTATACCAAGGGATTTGCTGCCATTAGTTCGTGACTATGCCTTCTGAAGCCGACAGTCACTGCAACAGTCTTGTGCAGGATATTACTGAAAGATGGGGGACTGAGCAGGGAGCAGAGACTATAAAGGGATGGGCACCAATGGCACAGATTTCTGAGTTACACCCAGCACTTGAAATTGTGTTTGACCACAGGTTTCAGAATTTCCTAGGTATGCTCTCACTCCCTCTCTTGTCAGCTGCTATCTCAGTTTTGTTGCTGTAAATTCTTTCTCCTTTTCGGAGAACTCTCCCTGATTTTGATCTGCGGCAACTGTACCCTGGTGACAACCCACAATCCCCACACCAGCTTCTCTGTCTGTGTCTCAAGGTAGAGAAGCTACAGGGCTCTGCTGGCTGTCCTTCCAAATCACCTCCCAGCTTTGTTTCCAAACTCCTGCCTTGATGCGGTGTATGTTTTGATAGAAGGTTAATGCATACGTGAATACACAACTTTTGATTTATTGTCGTTGTGAGCTCATCACTCTTTCCTTTAAATTAAAACTCCCTCCAGATGGGGATCTGTGACACAGATTTATTGATCTGCAATAAAACCTCACTCATAATCTCTACAGCTGCCCATTCATCTTCTCTGGAAAGAGGGTTCATTACTCTGGATGTCCCAAGAATGAAAGAAAGAAGCTAACTTTCTGCTTTTGTTCCTTTTTCCCCCTCCTATGCTTTCTGCTTCTCTCCTCCCTCCCCTTCTCTTTCCACCCCTCCCTTTACTTCATGAGTTCATGGGAATCCCCCAACAGAATCTCTCCCTTTCCCCATCTCTTCATGTTCTCTTATATCTGTCTTCACTCCCCTGCCACCCACCCCAAAGATGTCCTAACATTTTTAAGCATCTGGAGAGCATTCTGACATTGAATCTGATCTGTGGCTGTCCACAACAGCCCAACCCTCCACTCTGCTCCTTCCAGATGGGTTTGTACACCCTGGTGTGGGCAAGCCACTGAGGACTCAGTAGAAGAAGGAGATGCATAAGAAAAAAGAGAACCTCAGACTCCAGACTGATAGAAATCGGACCAACTGGCAGGTGGTAAGTCCTAGGTCTGTGGCTGAAATGGATAATTGTGGATAAAGAATGCTTACAATTGTGTGTTTTGTTGGGTCCAAAGAGCCTTCTGATTTATTGCCTAGGAGATATACTGGAGTGCACACATGATCGAGGCTGCTTCCACTGGTCAGCAGATGGCTTGGCCTGTGTGCCAGGAAGTAGGAGAAGTAGCTGTTACCTCAGACTCAACAGAAGGAAGGGCAAAAGGACTTTTGGAGTGATCAGATGGATTGTCTAGTTAGTTCAGTGGAATATCTCTTCATATTGCTAAAATTCTCTTTGATTCCCCTGCTAGAAAAGAAAAAAAGAAGAACATGGGTATCATCTAGTCTAGTGGATTTCAGCTGGAGTGTCATGATACCCTGGTGTGTTGCAATCAGTTGTATGGTATAATGTAATATCCCAGCATGTCACAAGTAATTTGTTATTACCAATAATAAAGTACTGAAGTTTGCAAATGAACTACTTAAAACAATCAATTAGAACAGATTCAAGGTTATACTTATAATAATGTCATTTTCACTCACATGAATTCTGATATGATTTCTTGAATAGAAATGGGATGTAGTTAGAGGTAAGCTGGCAGGAATTACACTTGGTATATAGGGATCTGATGGGCATGTGCTGAGCATCCATCACTGGGAATTGAGAATTACTGTCCTGGTCTGTCTCTCTCTTCTAGGCAGGGAGGCTGTCCTTAGCGGAACTGTAAGTACTCATCTCTTGGGCCCTTATAGAATGACTAAGGATGCAGCTTCTCATCCTCATTTTAAAATAGCAAAGCCAGAAACCAGAGCCAAACAGTGATTGCCAAATGTACAAATTGTAACCCAAATGTACAAATATGCATTCCAGTGCACACTATCCACTGACCACCACCTCCTCCAACAAGCAGGCATGAGGAGCTCGGGGCCAAAGTGAGGAGGGAACAGGTGGAGGAAGAGAGAGTGGGAAATGAATCATTGTTTATCACTGTAATCAGGAAGCTACCCCAAGCAGGTTTAATCACCCCGTGCAGAGAGGGATGCAGAGCAAGTTTATGGTTTACAGTGAGCAGGCTGACACAGCTGATTGATGTCAAATATGTCATGATGTATATTGTAAAGCAGGGAGATTTAATGGTGTAACTCCATGGCAGGCTTAGAAGTGAGTTGCTGCAAAGTAAGGAGTGATGGATGGGCTCATTTACATGTAAAATTGCCAATGGCATTGACAGCACTAGTATGTGAGGAAAAGATAAGAGGCAATAGCAAGCTTCACTCTTGTCCTAGTATTGGAATATTAAAATACAGCTGTGGCAGCATCTGGAATTTGCAATGGACTTTAGAGATATAATTATTTTTCACCTTTTAGCCCTGAAATAATCTACATCTTCTATAAGGCTTTCTAAGAAGTCACCATACCGTCCCCAGATCAAGTGTTTACAGTAGACGGCGATGCTGGTATGAAATTCAGCTGTATAAGGATTGTTAGCAAACAAAAACACTCCATGGCATTTATCTATCCCTAACAACCTCAAAGTGCTTGCAGAGTAACAGTGTGAAATATTGAAACACCAACTTTAAAACTCCATTTGCCTTTCCAAACTCTTTTTTTTTTCTCATGGGTTTCTCTGCCCCATGCCAGGAAGAGAATTCATCTCTCTCTCTCTCTCTCTCTCTCTCTCTCTCTCTCTCTGTGTGTGTGTGTGCATGTGTATATGTGTTTCTTTTTTATCCTTCTCTTTCTTTCTCCTGTAATAAGGCTGCCATTATGTGAGGGCTAATATCTATTATATATGAGAATGGGGAATTGATTTATCCTTTCCACAAATAAAGATGTTTGGATCAACTCCAGCTAAACATTCAACCACGTGGCTAGACTACTGGGTGGAGGCTGGCTGGCTGAAGAACACTTCATATGTGTCTACAACGTTAGAAAAATGACAGTGTACCATTAGAGTCTGCCCACCTGACCTTCTTTCTTCTTTCCCTTCCTCCACCCTGGCGTTCCTATTTTCTCCTCTATGCAATGTACCCCAGGCATCATGCTGTGTATTAGAGACACAGCCGCAAAGGAGACACTAGATTAGAGTTTGGGATGTAGAGAACAATAAAAACCTCATGACAGTGAGTCGTAATGGCTGCTATAGGGCTGCACAGGAATATCTCTATGGGGCAAAGGGAGACAGGATGGCTGACAGATAAATAGGGAGGACTTGTTGGAGGAGTTAGCATCTGAAGGTAGCAAAACAAAGTGGAATGGGGAGATTTTTCCAAGGAAAAAAATGATCTATGTGTGTCCAGAGTGAGAAAGTGTTCGGAAAATTCAAGGATATGCAAGTACTATGATGCAAAAACACAGAAGCACTTGAAAAGGGACAAATGAGATGAGATTTTAAAAAAAGACAAACAATAAGGGGGTTTCTGGGTGGCTTAGTTGGTTAAGCATCCGAATCTTGATTTTGGCTCAGGTCGTGATCCCATGGTTCATAGGATAAAGCCTCTACTATCAGTGCAGAGCCTGCTTGAGATTCTCTCTCTCCCTCTCTCTCTGCCCCTCCCCACCTCTCCAAATAAACTTAAATAAAAAAACAATCAATATCCTGAGGAGCCTGGCTACACACCTGTTTAAGTGGTGTGGACCATGACAGCCAAAAGTTCCTTTCGTACATGTAATGATGCTTTAGATTTGCCATGTCTGTGCATTTGCTTTTAATAAGCAGTATCTTATTATTGGATATGATGGTCAATTGTATGGTTAGAAGATATGTTGACAGTAATAATATCATCAAAACTATTCTTTTGGTGGTGTTTATTTCTTGCCATTAAGCACATCATGTTTAAAACTATGGATTTACCCAACATATTTGTCAATTCAATTTAATGTTTTTATGTACTTCTCCAATACAAGATGATTGTTATCATGACAGTAAATTAATTTTATGTGTTAGTTAATAGCATCCATTCTTTATCATCCAATCATTCTTTCATTCCTTCCAAACATATTAATTGAGAATCTCCTAAGTTCAAGACAATTTGCTAGGTGATAGGGACACAATGATGAATAATATAATGTTTTTTAATGTTTATTTATTTTGAGAGAGGAAAGAGAGAGAGCTGGGGAAGGGGCAGAGAGAGGGGAGAAAGAGAGAGAGCACAAACACAGGAGGGGCAGAGAGACAGGGAGTGAGAGAGAGAATCCCAAGCAAGCTCCACACTGTCGGCATAGAGCCTCACAAGGGGCTGGATCTCACAAGCCATGAGATCATGACCTGAGCTGAAGTCAAGAGTTGAGACACCTAACGGAGTGAGCCACCCAGGCACCCCAATGTAAAGTCTTCATAAACTAATGAGGGAGATATACATATATGTGTAGATATATAAACATGCATAAGTGTATATTAAATATACATATATATAATATATATATATATATACATATATATATATATATATATATATATAGTTACATAGTTATATAGTTATATAGTTATATATGTAAATATATATCTACATCTGTACCGGTATCTATAGAATGGTTGTCAAAACAACATAAACTGAACTTTTATAAATAAAGGACTGGGGTTCTAGGGATCAGAGAAATTTATGGCCTTTGCTACAGCCTAGGATGCTCAACAGAAGAGATATTTGAGCTTTATCTTAAAGAACGTGTAGGAGTTTTCTATGGGCAAATTTTACAGATGAGGAAGCTAGAGAGTTTTGTTACCAATAGCTCACCTACTTAGAGTTTCATTGATTTTCACCAATAAAAGCAAAATAATGTTATAATTCTTAGGTTCATGCAGATTTACACAATAACCCTTTATTCTTCTAAGGACTCAGTCTCTATATTACTTCCATGTTGCTATCAGCAGTGTAAGGTAGTGGTTAGGACCAGAACCTCTGGGGTCACACAGACCAGGGTCCTAATTTCATCTTTGCCACTTATTAGTCATAAGATCTTGGATGAGTCACTCACTCTCTATCCTTTATTCCTCTCATGTGTAACAGTGCCTACTTCATAGAGTTCATTGAATATTAAAAAAAGGTAATGTGCTTAGCTTTGTGTCAAGCACACAATAAGAGTTAAATAAATGTTAGCCATGTATGATTAATATTATTATTATTATCTGTCATTTAACACCTAATGAAACATTGAATGAACCACAACACAGTACCTTTATGGAGCTAATGTACCTCCTAGAAGCCCTAATAGAACACTCTTCTCATCTCTCATCAGGAAAGATGTGGTCCCACTACAATAAATCACCAACACAAAAGTGGGTACACATCATCCCTATTCTCTGCTTGCCACTTGGGTTTAACTCCCAATTATTTTGCTATTTTCCCTGGTGTTTCCTTTTTGCTATTCAGCTGAAAACTTCATGAATGTGCAGTTTACTTCCTCTTCCAGATCATTAACAAAGCTGCTATGAACGCTCACACCTGGCTCTCCTCCTTCAGACTCCCTCCCTCTAGGTGCCTCCCCCACCTGCTTCTCTGCTAGACCAGATTGTGAGTCCACGCAAATCTGTTCTTATCACACATATACACTTCATGTAAAAACAAAGGTTCCAGAACTCTTTCATGCAATTTCAGATGGCAGTACATTTTCACTTCTCCCCTCCCCTTGTTGAAAAGAAAAATATATATCAATGGCTTGGATCCTAAGAAGCACCCCTAAACTTGGTCCTACTCTCAATCCAATGAAAGGAAACTTGAGAAAAATAAAATGAAACTCCAAAATAAAATAGGGAAGTGAGAGGCAACCCCATTTAAAACCACTCCAGGTTCTCATCCCTTGTTTGGCACTGAATCTCCGTGTCCCAGGCTTTGCTCATAGGTATGCATTGTTTCCACAGCTGCCCCTTGTTCTGCATTGCTGCATCCACCCCTATGTCCTGTCTAGAAAGCTAGACTCCTCTTGATTCCTTCCTCTTCTATCACATCCAGGCAATTGCCAAGTAAGCCCTGACAATTCCAACTCCCAAATGTCTCTCAAAATCAACCTCCTGAACACACTAGGACAATCTTCAACCTCAACACACTAGGGCAATCTTCAACCTCAACACACTAGGGCAATGGCTTCTGACAGTCCTCCTTCATTTTAACTCTTCACCAGTCTATTCTCTACTCAGCAATCAATGATCTGTTAAAATGGATATGCAATCTTGTTACTCTCCTTATGTCCATGGCTTTCTAGCACCCTCAGGATGGGATCAAGCTCGAAGCTCCTTTAATTGGCTGAGAAGGATCTTCTTAACCTTCATGACCCTTCATCTCCAATGCCCTCTTTGTTACCTATTGCTACTTTCCTGTTCTTTTACCTTCACCTTTATGCTGATACTGGCTATCTACAATTTATCTGTTGGTTTTGAGCTTAAATATGACTTCTTTTTGGGAAGCTTTCCAACCCAACTACACTCTGCCCTATAACCCACTTACTTGCTTCCATAGCTTTTTAAATCACCTGATCACAGTACTTACCATACTATGCTCTATTGTAGGTAGACACTGGCTGTGTTCCTTGCTGGGTTGTGCTCTGTGAGAGCAGGCATTACCTCTCTTGCTCACAGTAATCTTCTAGCATAGTCCCTAGAGCACAGTAGGTGCTGAATATATATTGGCAGAATTCTTTAAGAATGTTTAAAACTAATTTTGAAGGAATCCTTTTGAGATGGGGGAGCAAAGCTAGACAAGGATAAAATCAATATTCCCCTGGGAGTGGGAATGAGAAACTGTCTTCAGAGGAAAAAGAATGGTTTGGTTTTCCACCATGTGTTTTCCTGCCACCTGTGTGTCTCTCCAGCCCCTCTCCTGATCGGGATCCAGTCCATCATTTCTCTCAACTTGACAGTCAGCAGAAGGGCCTAAATTGGGATATTTTCCAGAGGCAGGTTGAGTAAGCACCAACTGAGCTGACCCTGATAGAAACGCTTAAGAAGCTTTGCAGGAGGATTAAGTCTTTAATCTTGCTTCCTTTCTGGTGGCAGGAACAGATTCCAGCATGTGGGCAGGGCTAGACTGCAGTGTCTCTGATCCTTGGAGATGCAGGCTATGGGGGGTTGTGCACTGGAAGCCAGTAGTTGGGAATGGGAATAGAGATCTGGCAAAGACACATTTGTTTCCATTTCAACATTTTAAAAACCCATCTGAATTATCTTCTCTTTTCTCCTCCTTTATTTACAATTCAGAAAGCTTTCCTGTTTCTAAATGTGAAGTGGTCTCATTAGTGGCTGGAAAATTCTACATGTGTGGATTATGTAACAACTAAGGCTAAACCCAGAGACACAGAAGCAGAAGAGGATTTATTCTGGATCACACCAAGTGAATCCATGGAGGAAGCATCTGAGGCTTAGTCACTCATCATGAATACATCTCAGATGCACTTCTCCCAAATCATCTGATATTTTCACAGTGTCATGTGGTATACAACATCTGTCCTTCAGCTCTCAGTACTCCTCAAACAGTAGACAGTGCCCCAAAGACTACCTAGCATGGTATTATTTATTTTTAAGTTCTGAAAAAAGAAAGTTGACATTTTTATAAAATCTGGGGTATATCCCTTCTTGGATACCAAATATTTTAGAGGTTTTATTAATATAGATTAAAGGCAAAAGCAATTGACTTCTGAGTGGGAAAATAATTTTATTGGATATGAAACTAGAGAAAGGGTTTTAAAGATTATTCAGTCCAACTCATCACTGACAAGTGAAGAACCCGAGTCTTGGAGGTTTACCCCCAGATTACACACCCAATATTGACTAAGCTGGTGTTTTACTGTATCACATTAGAAGTTTTAGAAGTTAAGGGTTTTATAATCCTGTGTTTTTGAAGGGACCCCTAGATAGAGTAAAATCAGGTTATGCACAATTTGAGGCTCCTTTCAGCTTGAAGGCTTAGAGTTAGATTACTAGGCTAAGGGTCCATCCATACCATAGCCTAAAACATAGGAGGCACTGAGAGAACATTGACTGGATAATGTTGACTTTGTGCTGTCTAGCTTTATGTAATCCAAGTGGGTTTCTGGGTGAATCTGTAACTTCTACATATTTTACCTAACCCTCCCTGAGATTTTTTAACTGTTTTTCCCCCATGGCACAATATGTGTTTCCAGATATTTCTTATTCGGGCTGCAAGTTGTGTGGGCATTTTGAAACCCAGGAGCACATGAGGATACATCACCTTATTTGGTTCTTGCTGGGTCTGTTGTTTCAGGTTTTAATTGCAGTACACCGAGGTGAGTCTCTATCTGAATTGCTCAGACCTTCTTTGCATTCACATCCAGGCTGTTCTGACTCCTCTGTATACCTATGTGAATTTCCCTGAAAGACTCAAGTGTGTCATTGTACTTGTGTATTAATAATGTATCTGATTCATTACTACTGCACCCCAAGCAATATGACCTCAGGGTATATACATGACATTTAAGACCAGGAATTATTTCACATAGAACAGATCTGGTTAAAAAATAAAATCATCTTTAGGGATTTAGGGAGAGTGAGAATTTAATGGATGGAGCTGATTTTGGAAAACAAACACTCAGTCCTCAAACTGCTTCTCTCAGTCCTTTTGTTGTATTAGGAATGGGAAACTGGCCTCAGCCTGACCTCATACTAGCCCTGACTCCTCCTGGGCATCTAGCAGCAGCTCGCCCAGCAGAAGTGCCACCTCAGATTTGCGACTGCTCTCCATCTCTTAGTCAATGACATAAAGAGGCAGGGGAGCCAATGTGAATATCTGGGGAACCCTCAGTCTTTTATATGCAGCATATGTTTCAGTATTTCCAAAGGTTGTCCTGGAAGTGGGTGCTAAGCATCTGCACTGACAATTTCCTCTGCCTACGTCCTTCTACCCCCTTGGCCCTACTTCTCTGGAATAACTCACTGTCTAGCACCAAGGTATTGGCCACACCATTCCTATTAACAATAACCACCAGCTCTTGCATGCACCGACTTGCAAAGAGGCATGCACTGCCTCTTTATGTCATTGGTTTATACTGAGTAACTTCTGGATATATTCCTAAGCTTGCAGGGACTGAGCAGTAGATGGGGCTGGTGCCAGCTAATATTGCTGGATTTAAATAGTACCACTTACTGTCTTTGCAAATAAGGGTGAATCCTCTTGACTGTGTTCTTCCAAAGAGGTTGTTCATCACCAACAACACTGAAAATGATAGGCTGGGGTGTTTACAAGGAACACCCTGCACTTGCTTACTCTCACACATTAGCAGATTTTTGAACCCAATAGGCACCAGCTGAAGGAGTCTGAGAGAGACAGTGACCTGTAATCTCCCTCCCTGCTTCAGAACCCACCTTCATGCTGCAGTGCATCCTGCACAATGAGTTCCAGGGAATTCATTTAAAATGGTTTTCTACTATCTTGTGGACATCTCTGCAGAGGGGTTCCCACTACCCCAAACCTGCCTCATTTTAACCCAGACTCTCTCCTACTAACTTTAGTAAATGGGTGAGGCACATTTAAATGAAAGAGAAGACATTTTTTAAGGAGTTGTAAGAATCTCTACCTACTGATGGACTAAAATCTCACTAGGTGCAAATGTATCCTTCCTGGAGGAGAAATCAAATCCCTTTTGGCTCTGAAGCCATACATTTGCATATTGATAGAATCCATGGAGTTGTGTAGCTGGGTTGGGATATTAGAAACCATCAAGCACAATTCAGTGCAGCAGTTTGCCTCTTGGGAAGTGGTGAGGAGGGTGATTATTTAACATCTAGTGAGGCAAATATACTCAATTTCCAAAGGCAAGCCATGCTTTGATTTACCCATTAGAGGTGCCATTCGCTCCTTCATTCATTCAATCACTGAACCATTGCTTCTGTGTCAGAAATTGTCAGTAACTGGAGATACTGGAGGGAAATAATAATAGTATCAAAGTGTGTGGCCACAACACTTATCTTTACTGTTTATCCACAATTGCCGACTGTCTGTGTAGCATCTATGCAGAGGTAACAGGCATTACACGTTCTTATCTCTGCCTCATATCACATGCACATCTTTGATCTCTCCACAGAGATTTAATACATAGAAAAAGCACTCAGTAAACATTTGTGCCGATTGTTCTACATGAGTTCTGGGTCATAGAGCTGCCAAACACAAAGGGACTATATAAGGGACTATATAGGTATCTAGTTACCAGATCCACCCCCCGCCCCCACTTTGTAATAGACAAGGACACTGAGATTCAGAAAGTTTAGCTTATTTGCCAAAAGTCACAAAGCTAGTTGTTGGTGGAGGTGAAACCATACCCCACTTGTCTTAATTGCCTTCTGGAAACTCTTGGTAGTATATGAATTCATGACAAAACCCTGGAAATGCAGCTAAAGACTGTAAGAGATAACCTAGGTTACAGGGTTTCAATGTTGGCTGCACATTTATAGTCATCTGGAGGAGCATGCAAACCCACTGAAGACAGGGTTCTACTCCCCGGAAATTTTAAGTTCTTGATTTGGGATCAGTTCTGGACTACATTATTTATAAAAGATGTCCTAATGATTAATACGTATTGCTTTTAAGAAAAACTCCAATGGACCATTCACCTACACATTCTACTGACGTGTTCATTCATTCATGTATTCATGTATTCATTCATTCATTCATCCATTCATTTCACTCCACATATTTCCCCAAATAATATTAGCAAGAGAGATGTACATTGGAAATCTCCAGAGGAGTCCATATCCTGTGTCAGAAACATTCTGCTAGGCTTCTAGCATACCACAAGCACTTGCCAAATCCCTTATCTTGTTACTAAACATCACTAACAAGCAGGATTAGCCAGAAGCCCAGGAAAACTTACAGTGGGACCCCTTTTCCAAGTTTGCCCCACACAGGAGCCACTCGAAAGCCCTGCCACTATCTGCTGAGACCACTTTCACGTTCAGGGCTGTGACAGAAGGCACCAGGGGCTTGTTTCCCTTTATTTACTTTTAATTATAATTTTCCTGCGTGGTTCTGCCCTCCCGTGAGAGTGGCAGCACCCTGTTAATGGGATCATGTGGTGTGGAGGCTGCTGTGCGCGTGTGTGCTGCTCCTCCTGTCTCTGAATTTCACCCAGATAATTGATTTTGGTCTGTTCCCTGACACTTGCCTTTGCGGCACAGGGTGTTATTAGGGCCTTTGTTCCATTTTTGAGTGACAAAGCCTTTACAAGCCAGCCGAGCAAAAGCAATTGTTGCATCTCTCACTTTTCTTATTAACTAACAGAGAATTGCAGGCAGCTTGAAACCCGCTGAGAGAAATAATAACATAAGCGGCTGCTTGGGAGCAAAGTGGGTCCTTTCAACCACAACAGCCTGGTGAGATTAACAAGGGCCCCTCCTCTCATTTATCTGCTGGATCTGAGCTCTCCATCTTCTGTCTCCATCCCCATTGTCTTTCTCCCATTACATCTTTGTTTCTGGACAGCTTTCCACCGCCTAAACCCAGCACAATGTTCTACTGAGAAGGGCTACCTGAGATTCCAAGTGGTAATAGGATGCCCCACATGGACATCAGCCCTGCTCTGTGCCCCAGTTCTCTAGGGATTGGAGTCACTCACCCCAGTGTCTGCTGCTGTCTAGTGTTCAGGAGCTTTTGTGCTTGCTTTTACATAGTTTTCAATTAAGATATTGGTTGTGAAAGATTTCAAACATACAAAAGAGAAAGACAGAAAATGAACATTAGCATATCTACCACCCAGATTAACAAAAAATATGTCACCCATACAGATGAATCCTTCCATGGTCCATTCAGCCCCCCTCCAACCCCACAGAGTTTGAGACCATCCAAATTTGATATCATCATCCTCAGGCATTTATTTATATTTCTACACATATGTGTGTGTCACTAAGCAATGTAAAATACCACTGGCATGCTTTCAAACTTACACAAATTTCTCATACCATGTGTATTCATCAATTCAAACATTTTACACATGACTTTCTTCCAATTGAAACATGAGCTAAAGTTGCTCATTGTTTACCTTGAGTACTATATTTTATCCTGTGATAAATCACAATAACACACTTACATATTTGTTTGTTGGGGAAGGTTTGGTTGCTTGCATACATTTTGCTGTTACAAATATTGCTGCCCATCACATCTGGGATTCCTAAATCCTTGTGCACACACTCTAACTTTTCCTAAGGCACAGGCCGAGACATGGGATTGCCAAGTGGTAAGGGTTGTGCATTTTCAACTCTAGTAGGTGATGCCAAGGTGTATCCAAAGGGATTTTCTCCTAAAATTGTAAGAAAATGAAAAGTATGGATTGTTATTGCTATTTCATGTGTGAGCACAGGGAAATAGTTTCTCCCTTTGTGTGGGCAGAGACAATCACATGGGAAAAGAAAACCACTTTCTCCAAGTTTATAGTCTTGCTCTCCCACCATCCAGGATGTCCTAGCTGAAAAGAAGCATCACAAGATCCACTTGCTAATGGAACTAGAAACTCATCCCTTGCTCCTGTTTTCCTTGGTGACTTTGATTTCAATTCTAGAGCTGTTGGGAGGTAAGATCCTTAGTCACAGACATACTCTTTCCTGTGGCCAGGCAGAATGATCTCTGCTCTGTGGAAAGATGTTCTTATTTACCCAGAATTCCAAGCCAAGTGACACTCTTTCCTCTGTTTCCATGTAAGTTTCAGGGGGAGTCGGCTGGGCACACTGGCAAAAACTTCGATTTTGCTGTAACGGTTTGTCTTGGATTTACATTCTCACCTTCACTAGTATTGTGATCGTAAACAAATACTTAACTTCTCAGATTCTGTGTCGTTATCTGTAAAAGGAGAATGATCACATTTGCTTAAGGAAATGAAGCATAGTTAAAAGCACAATGCTTGGCATTTGGTGACTGCCCAGTAAATGGAAGATGTGGTGTTAAGTGTATGCTGTGCCCTGCACAGCTGGCATAAGGTGGCTTGAACCCTTCACTGGAGGAAAGGCTCCTCTTAGAGGATCCTTGCCCCCCACCTCCCTTCCTTCAGACTCCAGTCCCCCGGGTTGGAACATACTGGGTGTTTGGACCTCATGGGTTGATTTATGACAGTTTAGGGAAGAAGTAGTGTTCAGAGAGCTTTCCAAGACCTACCCTCATTCTTACCCCAAGGAGACATTTAGAACCAGTTTCTGTGGAGACAAAAGTCTCAGATATGTGCATGTGAGGCTCCTCTCTTGACCCTCTTCCCCACCCTCCTGTGACTGTGCTGTAGAATGTACAAGAGAAACTTCCTACCTCTCTCAGTAAAAACTCAGTCATGTTGAGACATCTCTGGGATCTCTTTAGAGGTGGGTGAGAGGGCAGGTCAGAATTCATTGCATCTACAGGGCACAAGTCTGTGGTGCTTTTATGTCATTTCCTTCCTCACAGGTATTGTTTCCTCATGCAGTTGTTGCCCCATTTAATGGCCCTTCTGTCTTTGTTTCTGTCTCCAGCTCCTCTTCTCCTGATGCTCTTCTCACCCTTTCTTTATTTTCTTACTCTTCTGGGCCTCCTGGCACCTCCTGTCCCCAAGACTCTCGTGCAGCCCTTTCAAATGAATGCAGCCCTTTAAAATGAATGATAACTGCAAGGAATAGAATTGTAAAAACAAACAAACAAACAAAAAAACAACAACAAAAAAAAAACAACAATGTTTTCTGCGCACCAATGTGTAAAATGTACAATAACAAAGCAGAACGGCACTAAATGAATTATGGTTAAAAAAAAAAAAACAAATTACCAACCTGTCAAATACCATTAACACTCGCATCCGTAGGAAGAATAAGAACGTGCGTACACAGGGAGCTTTTCTTCTTTTGCAAAGCAAATATCAGCCCCTCATAACAGCTGGTTTCAGTGTCTTGAATGAGTAACTGATAAAGAAAAGGGAAGCAGAAGACTCTCAGATGAATCGTTTCTCATAGTGTCAATGTCACGTGTTACTTCTGTGTGCGGTTCTGATGCATGCTTATGTTTGAGTAAAGGCTCACTGCTTTCCACGGGCTTAATGGTATTTTATTCCATAGGATAGGGCAGATAGAAAAGGGGAAACCTAGGCAACTGGAGTGGTGGAGGGATGGAGAGGTGGATTTTTTAACTTGAAGGGTCGATTTGTTTTCAAAAAACAGTCTGGTTTAAAAGGAAAGCCACATACACAAGGAAATCTCTGTGTAGAGACTAATAGGCAATATCCATTTGGGCAGAGAGCAGTTGCTTTCTCCTTACTTTCCGTTTTCCTTTATAATGCTGAAAGTCAGTATACAAGGAAACTGGGTCTTTAATCCCATAGGAGTTTGGCCTTCACAGAGACACCTCAGAGTTCATGTAAGGAATGGGGAAGAAATTATATTTCTTGGGAAGTGAATTGCACTAATGGTGATAATCACAGGACTCCCTGAGTCCATGGATATTCTTCATTGATTTTCTTTTCCAACATTGGATAAGAGAAAACTTGCTCACTGGAGGCAGAGCAGAATCCAAACAGATTCTCACCTTGCAGTTGCTCACAACTTCTTTGAATTGATCTAAATCTCTTGGCTTTGCTTTCAGAGGAAAATTAAATAGCCAAGGCACTAGTTGAGTATAAAATTAGAAGTGGGAGAAACTAAATTATAAACAAATTTTGCTCATGTGGTCCACAGGAGAAGCACATTACATCTTTGTTCAAGGAAGGCATTTGCTATGAACCCCCAGGATGACCTGTGACAAGTTCTAATTAACAAGTATCTGCTTCTGTTCTCTGTTAACTAGAGATAATACTTCTTGCTAGACTTTAATAGAACAGAATACAGCCTTTTAAAGTGCCTTGGGACACCTTGAGAAAAATAAATGTAGAAATATAAATTAGTATTAATGCTATCATTGCTTAGTTGAAAAGAACATTTTCTTATCATAAAAAAAAAGAACTTTGAGTTAGAGAAGTGTTATGGTTACACTATTTCAACTGAAACTAAATGGATTTCGATGGCTAACCCTAAACATTAAAGAGTATTACTTTGGCCTGTGTTTACATTTATAATGTCCAAGTACAAGTGTATGAGTCAGGAAGATGTGAGATTAAGTGGAGACTTTTCAGTTTCTGTTTGCTCCATGTACAATTCAACACTGTGTATGATTACAGTGTTACTTGCATTTAAGTGCTTTGTTTTCCCCTGGGTTACAAACATCTAAAGGAGGAGGGAGGATAAGAGGATGAAGAGAATTTAAAAGAATTCTCAAAAGGCATTGTAGAGCACATCAGCTGAGGACTGAGTTATAAATGAATCTGAGGAAGAGACATTTAATTTCATTCCACATAAGCTTAAAGCTGAACAGTAGAACTTACCAGGCATAATTTTACTTACCAGGAGCAGCAAATTTTAAAAATACTTCTTTGTCTAGAGGAAAATAATTTAAGCTATTTGGTAATAATTATCTGTTACATTTGTTAAGCATGTTGCAGTTCATTGTTCCCTATAATTTCTACATAATTCAATTCCACAAATATTTGGTGAGTGCTCACTAGGTTTCAGATTAGTGGTGGGTTTGGGAACGTAAAGCTCAAAGAAGTCATAATCTCAAGGGGGTGACAGAATATGAGATAGACACATAAGATAAATGAATAGAAGGTAATGTGGCCAATTCTGTAATTATGGAAAATATAAACCACTGGGAGAGCATGGAAGAGTGAGCAATTAATTCTGCCTGGGATTGCACTTAAATCAATCCAGAATATGTATTTATGTAAGCATTCATTCATTCAAATAGCAAATAATTTTTTGCTTGTCTACACTGAGACAGATCTTTCACTAGCCAAAGAATGACATGAATGAAACACAATTATACACTGAAACAAGTTGAAAAATAAACAAATCTTATTTAGGTATTGGTCTTCCTCGGGGATGCCTTTCCTCATCTGGTAAGTGAACAGGGGAATTAGTAGGAGTTAACAGCATAAAAGAGAGAGGGAAAACATTCCAGAAAAAAGGAAGGGCATGGATAAAGCTCTGTTGTAGGAGGAATGCAAGTCCCAGGGGACGGAAGAGCAAGGAGGAACATCGTGTGTATATTAGTTTGATAGGTCTACTGTAATAAAGTACCGCACACTGGGTGAATTCTGGGAACTGTAAGTCTGAGATCAGAGTGACAGCTGGGCTGGTTCCTTCTAAGGGTTATGAGCAAAAATCTGTTCTGATTCTCTCACCTAGTTTCTGGGGGTTGACTGGACATCTTTGGTGTTCCTTGGTTGTGGAAGCATCATGCTGATCTCTGTCTTCATCTTCATGCAGTGTTCTCTCTGTAGGTGTGTCTGTATCTAAATCTTTCCTATTTTCTAAAGTCACCAGTTGTATCAAAGTAGGGGCTTACCCTACTTTAGTATGACCTCATCCTAACTTAACTAATCACAACTGCAAAAACATTATTTCCAAGTAAGGTAATGTTCTAAAGTATTGGAGGTTACGCCTACAGCATATGTATTTGGTGAGGGGGCAAGCCAGGCTGACACTTTTTGCCTTTGATTATTTGAGGACTGATAAATCATGTTAGGGAGTTGGCTCTTTATTCTATGATTTGGAGCAATGAGTGATGTCAAATTTGCATTTCAAAAACATCTCCCCATTTTTTCATGTAGGATTCATTAGAGAAAGATTAGATATGGACAGATTCTTTGGAAACTATTGCAGTTATCTAGGTGAGAGATGATGGACTAGAGTACAGCAGGAAGGAGAAGATTTAAAAGAAGAGAAATTAGTAGATTAGGGTGATGCTTAAGAGGTAAAATCAAGGACCATGTGATAGATTTGAGTGGTAAAGAAGGATAGGGTGAAGGATGGCAACTGGATGGAAGGCAGTGCCATTTAGTGGCACAGGACCATATTTAGGAAGGAAAATCTTTAATTTAGTCTCCACTATGTAGAATACAAAGAACCTTTGAAACAACCTAGAGGAGATGTTGAGTATGTTGTTGGAGTGCCCTATAGCTCAGCAAAGAGATCTGAGGTAAGATATAAATTGGGGGATGATAATTTTTTATGTTGATTCACCAATTAAGCCATGCATGTGAATAAAATGTCTTAAGGAGAGGGCAATATAAAATGAGGAAAGTCTGGGGATATGCTTGCCAAACTAATACTAAAGGCTGGTAAAGGAGTGATAACTTACAGAAGAGAAGTGACCAGAGAAGTAGGAGAAAAGCAGTCAGACAAGTCAAAGAAGGAAAGTATTTTAAAAGAAGGGAGTGTTTAACAATAAAATGTTAATTGAGACAAATTAAATGGGGGCAGAAGAGGTGTCCATTTTCATATCATGAAAATCATTGAAGTCTTAGCATGGGACCTTAAGACAATAGTTAATGCAGTGGAATGAGAAGTAAATGGGAGGAGGGGCCCCTGGGTGGCTCAGTCAGTTAAGCATCTGACTTCACCTCAGGTCATGATCTCTCAGCCCATGAGTTTGAGCCCTGCATCATACTCTGCTCTCACAGCTCAGGGCCTGGAGCCTGTTTTGGATTCTGTGTCTCCCTCTCTTTCTGCCCCTCCCCTGCTTACACTCTGTCTGCCTCTCTCTCTCTCAAAAATAAGTACACATTATTTTTTAAATAAGTAAATGGGAGGAGAGGAAATCGATAAAATATATACAATTCTTTTGATAATTTGTTTGACTGAAAACAGGAAGCAAAATGGGCTATCAATGTAGGATGTGTAAAGTCAAATGAAAGTTTCCGAAGATAGATTGAGGCTGTTTAAAGGCTGATTTTTATAGAGAACAAATATATACACAAAAGAATGAAATAAAACTCAGCAATCTTAGGTTCTGGAGAAAGCTGGAAGGATAAGAAACAGTTAAATATTGAGAGAGAGAGAGACAGAGCAAGGGAGAGAGAGATGAGTTTAGGTAAGAGGAGTAATAACTTGTACATTGTACTAGTATGGAAGAAAAAGAGAATGTGTCTTAATATGGGTATAATAGTGGGTATGCTCAGTTTGAGAATAAAAACAGAATGGTTTTCTAATAACTTCTGCCAACTTTTCTGAAAAATAAAATCCCTTTTCTCCTATGGCCATTAAGTATTCTGAATTATACCTGTTTAATTCCATAACAATTCAATTGATTAAAATTTTATAACTTGGGCAATCTGGTTTGATATTGTAACTTCATATGTTATTAAATTCTGCTTTACCATAAAAATTCAGAATTTGGTTTGAATGGCTTGGAATGTAATGGACATGTAGATTTAGTCCGCTCACTCACTTCTTAAACCCTTCAGTCTTCCTTGGATAGGTGATGTTCATGCAAGGAAAGAAACAAATGAAAGTCCTTGACTCATTTCATCTTTGAGGGCACAGATAAGTGTGAAGAGATGCAAAAAGATATTCCATCAAAATGGAAACCAAAGAGAGCAGCAGTACCTATGCTTATATTAGACAACATAGACTTCAAGTCAAAAAATGGTAACAAGCAACAAAGGTCATTAACTAATGATAAGGGGATCACTTCAGCTAGAAGATATAACAATCATAAAATATAGGTACCCAACATCTGAGCATCTAAATATATTAAGCAAATATTATTAGACCTGAAGGGAGAAGTAGACAATGACACAACATAGTAGGGGTCTTCAATATCCCACTTTCAACAATGTGTAGATCATCCAGACAGAAAATCAATTAAAAAATTTTGGATTTGATTACACCTTTAGATAAAATGGACATAAGAGACATGTATAGAATATTCTGTCTAACAGTAGCAGAAAACACATTCTTCTCAAGTGCACATGGAACATTCTCCAAAATAGCCAATATAATAGGTCACAAAAAAGTCTTTGCAAATTTAAGAAAAATGAAATCATATCAAGTTTCTTTTCCAACCACAATTGCATGAAACTAGAAATCAGTAACAGGAGAAAGGCTGGAAAATTCACACATAGGTGGAAATTAAACAAGCACTCCTGATCAACCAGTGGGTTAAAGAAATAATTTTAAAAATCTTGACAAAAATAAAAATGGAAACATAGCCTACCAAAACACAAATTAGTCTGCGTAAGAAGCTCTAACAGAGAAATTTATAGCAATAAATTCTTGCACTCAGAAAAAAGAAAGATCACATAAAACCAACTTAACTTTACAAGTCAAAGAATGAGAAAAAGAACTAAGTTAGTAAAAAGAAGAATGAAGCAAAGATTAGAACAGAATAAATGAAATAGAGACCAGAAAAACAATAGAAAAGATCAGCAAAAGTGAGAGCTGTTTTTTTTTAATGTAAATGAAATTGGCAAAACTTTAGCTGAAGTAACAAGAAAAGGGAGAAGACTCAAATAAAATAAGAAATGGAAGAGGAGACATCATACGTGGTACCACAAATAAACAAATAAGTAAGTAAGTAAGTAAATAAATAAATAAATGATATCGTAAGATACTACTATGAGCAATTGTATGCCAGCAAATTAAGCAACCAAAAGAAACTGATAAACTTCTGGAAATATACAATCTACCAAGACTGACTCATGAAGAAATAGAAAACTGGAACACAGTAATAATGAGTAAAGAGATGAATCAGTAATAAAAAATCTCCCAACAAAGAAAAACCTAGGACCACATAGTTTCACTGGTAAATTCTACCATAAATTTAAAAACTAATACTAATACTTCTCAAACTCTTACAAAAATTTAAGGAGATAAAATGCACCCAAACAAATTTTACAAGGCTAGTAGTACCCGGATACCAAAGCCGGATAAGGACACTACAAGAAAATAACCGTACAGACCAATATCTCTGATGAATATAAAGTCAAAACACTTCAACAGAATATTATAAAACCATATTCAACAGCACATTAGAAGGATAATACACCACATTCAGGTGGGATTTATTCCTGGGACGAACGATGGTTCAACATATGGAAATCAATAAATGTGAGACACCACATTAATATTTTGAAATAGGTAGGGATCCAAACATATGTTTGTCCATGCTTGCATCTGAATAGCCAAGTATAGCTGGAGATCAATCTACCCTACTGTGTGACAATCTCCAGCTATACTTTTTTCAAAGTATACCTATTTCAAAATGCAAGAAAGGTGCAAAGGAAACCAAGGGGAAAGGTAATCTGAGATATTAGCAAGACTATAATTGACAAGAAGGGCCATGGAATCCAAGTAATTTAGGAGAAAATGTAGAAAGAGAGAATGTTGATGTTGGGGGGAAAAAAAGAGGAATCTCAACATAATATCTCATATAGTCTCAATATAAATGTAATCTATAATATAATAAATATAATATCGAGATATCCGTGGGCTTTACACATTTTTTCAGTGGAAGTCATTTTAAAATACTAGATAGTACGATGTTATGGAAAGACAGTAGAAGCTTAAATCAATTTTTAAAGTAGGTCAGTTACAGATTGTGATAAATATTGTGATCTCCATGGGAGCAGATCCTTAAGGTGGAGTGGGGAAAAGGGTTATTGATTTTTAGTAGGTCAAGAATGGAGAAGTCAGGATTTTGAAAAAATTATGCAACTTCTAAAGTCTTTGATGAATGAGGAGACAAGGAGGTTAGTAAAATGGCAAGAAGGAGCTATGGACATGGAATTGACAAATGGCAATTTTAACAAGAAAGTAAATCAGTAGTTGTATGGAAGTGGCAGTGATGATCAGGAAGGACACCTCCACACCTGCAGACTCTGAAGCAAGTGTCAGTTTGAGAAAATATAAAGCCAAGATTGCAAAGAAAGAAGTGTCCTCAGTATATATCGAAGTTTAGCTAGCCGGCTAAAGTTAAATGGTTATCTTGAAGTTCAAGTTACTTATGGGTAGGTAAATATAGATATCTGGTGTCATTATGGATCCTATCTTGTCATATTCCAACAAAATGACCAAATGTCATAGACAGTTAACTCCCTAGTTTCTAAGTCCATCCTTTTTATAATCTTAAGATTATGCTTGTCTGTACTTAAATGATCTCGTAGCAACATTTGGTGATAATAGTTTCTAGGTGTACCATTTCAGGCTCATGCATATAAACTAGTTTCCTATTGGGAAAAATATTTCAATATTTGATCCTCATTTTTCTTCCTTCTCTGGGAAGAATTGTTATGTTTATCGTTCTGGTATCAAATGAACTGAGTTTAAATTTCTTGTTCAATGCATAGCTATGTGACCTTGAAAAGCTTTTAAATCCTCCATGCCTTATTTTCCTTCTATGTAAACTGAAGGGAGGGAAAATCTTTACCTCACAGGAATGTTTTTAGGTTTAAATTAAATGATTCATGCAAAGCACTTATCACAGTTTTGACCATAGCAAATGCTCAATAAATGTTAGCTGTTATTGTTTGCATGATTATTGCCACCATTACCTTCACCCAATTACCAACATCACCACTACTATGACCACCATCATCACACCACTATCACATCTACCATCACATCACCATCACCATCACCATCACCACAACCTCCACCACCATCACCTCCACCATTACCATCATCGCCTCCACTGTCACTACCACTACCACCACCACTATTATCACCATGGCCACCAACAGCATCACCATTAGCATCACCACCACATCTACCACCATCATCACCATCACCTCTACTGTTACCACACTACCATCACCACCGTCAACACTGTTACTACCACCATCATCATCATCACCACTACCACTGTTACTACCCTCTGATTCTGATCATCGGATGTCTTTTCTTTCCACTTATTTAATAGCATCTCTTACTACCAAATTAATTATTTCAACTTCTATTACTCCTGGTATTTTTTTATTCTGTTCTTCTGATTATTCTAAGGTCTATTAACCTTTCAATGTATTAGAATAGCTGAAGCTCACTTTTATATTTGAAACTAGGTATTCAATGAAATTAACCATACACAATTGAAGCAGGTAAAAACACTTATTTTAGCCTAATGATGACCACCTTACCATGACCACCTCTGTCTTTCTGTCTTTGTCTTTATTTCTACACATATATTCATGCTTATGTCCAAAGGTCAAAGTTATACAACCTCCTTAATCATCCCTTTACTTAAATATGGATGCTAGTGATGAGCTCTTCTGGAGCACTGATCTCTCTATCATCTCAAAGTAAACCTTTTTCCTACTTGGGACTCATTTCTTGAATTGAAAATCGGAGATCCAAGATGTTGAAGGGCGTTTTTTTTACATATATGTATGAAAAATTAATAAATGACTAAAACTGTCATGGTTTGCATTTTCTTATAAAACATATTAATAAACTGATATCTTTTGAAGGTGAAGCATGGCCGTGAACAAGCTGTAGTCCCATCCTGATAAGAAAACTTTGCAATGAGATTAGAGTCCACATGCTTGGAAAATGGCAAAACAGGACATATGCATGCACACTGAGCTCAGGTTGGACTTTGTGTGTACTCTAAAAAGAGTCACTGCCCCAGTTTGGTGAGTTCTCCAAGTCTTCAGGAGGTCAGGAGTCCAGGCAGCTTCTCCAAAGTGCAGACCATTGTTAAAACCGCCCCACTCTCAAATTTATAAATGTGTAAACTGTTCAGGAGAACTGACAACTTGGGTAACAAATAATCATTCCCTGGGGAAGTCACAGCTTGAACTCCAAAGGAGAGCATTCTGGAATTGCATTCATACCATGGCTTTTCAGGAAAAATTAGGTCGCAGACACTCTCACTCTGAATTAAAGAGAATGAATTTTACTTGACTACTCTCAGACCAGCTCTGTGTTCAGATTATCTCAGGTTCACAGAAATCCTTAAATATTCATGCAAGCATAAAGGATCCCAAAATTAATCTACATACTGGAGGTAGAGAGCAGAGATGTCTGATTTCCAGGTACATATATATGTGAAGAGCCAATATTACTAAATTCTGCACCTGAGGAAGATTCTTCTGCATACCAGATGGATGACAAAAGGGAAAACACTTTGTTTCAAAACCTACTTCAACTCCCAAGTCACCCATCAAATAATCTACACACACTCAAACACAAGCACAAACACATCAAATTCTAGATGTTAGAGGAGTAAAAAAAAAGAAAAAAAAAAAAACACAGGCCATATGTATGCAGGATGCTGCTTCTTTTCACTCATGAGTTCAGAGTAATTTTTTCACCTGCTAACTCAATGTCAGAGTCTGAGAGACCAAATTCAGACTAAACTGCCAGGGGACTAAGCATGTGATGTTTGGCAAAGTAATCATTACAAAGAAACCTTACTTCTAAAGAAAGAAACATGGATGCCCTGAGGAGAATTTGACCTGTATGTTTGTTCTTTGATGGAAAAAAAAAAAAAAAAAAAAAGCATGATTCTATAGACTCACTAGAAGTAAAGACTTTACTATGAGCTTTATTTCTAATCACAACATAGGACAAATTTTGTTGTGATAAATTCCGATGGCCTATGGAAATTAATCTTGACTTTTCCTCAGCCTGGATATGAGGCAATCTAGTACAGGGAAACCCAGAACAGGATCTGGAATCAGAGTTCTGGACCCATCACTTACCTATTTTGTGGCTTCAGATGAATTCCTAAGATTTTCCAAGCCCAGGCTTCCCTGGCTGTAAAGCAAGGAAAATAATAGTAACTCTCTCTCAGGGTTGCTCTGGGGATCATTTGAGAGAAGTATATGCCTGCACATATGCGTGCATGTAAAAACACACACACATATACTCACACATACATATACACTCACACACATATACACATTATGTACATACATGCATGTGTACATACATATATAAGAACATGCCTTGAAAATTAAGTGCTATTGAATGATAAATTAATATTAAAATACAATTTAGACTGCTCCTTGTTTTTTTTAACGTTTTTATTTATTTTTTGAGACAGAGGGACAGAGCATGAACGGGGGAGGGGCAGAGAGAGAGGGAGACACAGAATTGGAAGCAGGCTCCAAGCTCTGCCCATCAGCCATCAGCACAGAGCCGGAAGCGGGGCTCAAACTCACGGACCGAGAGATCGTGACCTGAGCTGAAGTCAGACGCTTAATCGACTGAGCCACCCAGGTGCCCCTAGACTGCTCCTTGTAAGGTATTTGTTGTAATGAGATTTTCCCCTTACTAAGTATGGACTAATTAGCAATTGTTCATAGGATGAACAAAATGTATGTGAGATGGCAGGGCTAGAATTATAGTCAATGTCCAAAAATAAAGTTTTTCTTTGCATGGATAGAGCCAGCTCACAAGACTGGCAGCATCTCTACCTTTATGTGCGAGCCAAAAGGTGGCTGTCAAGGCTAAATGAGACATTAATTGTGACTTGAGGTCTTGTAAGATAAAATTCAGTGAAATGAACATATAGTTCTTAGTTGGTTCTCGTTCCCAACCCACCATCTTTTCTACTCATACCCATGTCCTAAAGGAAGGAGCTCTGAGGTAGTAGTAATTGTGAACAACGTGGTGTTCAGGGACACTGACCTTCACATCATCGAAAACCCATGTACAACTTTTGACTTCCCCAAAACTTAAATTTTAATAGTTTACTGTTGACCAGAAGCCTTACGGATAACATAAACAGTCAATTAACACATATTTTGTATGTCATATATATTATATACTGTATTCTTACAATAAATAAGCCAAAAAAGAAAACATTATATATAAAATCATAAAAAGAAAATACATTTAGAGTATTGTACTGTATTTATCCAAAAAATCCACATATAAATTGACCCATGTAGTTCAAACCTGTGTAAGGTCAACTGTGTAGCCTAGTGGTTAAAGGTGATGCTACATTTAAGGACACAAACTGTGCTATACAAAAAAGGTAACTTCCTTTTTCTCCCTATAATAACTCAATTTCTGTTCCCAGACTCCATTTTGCCCAATGACAGAAATCACCTCATTATTTCCGAGGTTTTTCTCAGCAGTTTTATAAACTCTCTTCTCCCTTCCCCATCCTGTTGTTTTCTCTCTTTCTTCTGAGGATTGATCTAAGGTCTAACAATCTTATGTAGCCTTGTGGCATGGGGGTGTGGTGAGGTAGGGCAAACATATGGATTCTCATTTTTATCTTGATATTCTCTGCCTTGTCTTTGTTTATTGGCCTCTATTTCATCTCACTTTATTTCTCTGTCTTTGTTCTACTCAGAGTGGGGGACTCAGAGCCCACCAGACTCATGCTCCTTTAGCAAGATTTTCAAGGTTGAAATTCCTTAAGGCTCAAGATGAGGTCTTCCTCCTTCCTCCTCTATATTCTCTCATTCTTCCTTTCTTCCACAGCCATGGCCCTAAATATGACCTATAGGCCACTTGTTGGAGAAAATGTGTACTTTCTGCTTCTAATTAATTGCTTATTAAGCCTTTTTTTAATGTTTACTTATTTATTTTGAAAGAGACAGAGCAAGCTTGTAAGCAGGATAAGGGCAGAGAGAGAGGGAGAGAGAGAGAATCCTAAGCAGGCTCTGCACTATGAAGAGCCCAACACGGGACTCGATCTCACAACCTGAACCAAAATCAAAAGTCAGTTGCTTAACCAACTAAGCCATCCAGGCACCCAAACTCATTCATGTTTCATTCAGTCAACAACTGGCAGGCACTGTGCTCAAGGTTGTAGCTTTGAGTAACACAGAGGTAATCTGACCACACAGAGCCTCTATTATGAACTTTATCAACATCACACTTTCCCTGTCATCATAATCAGCATTATCACTATTACTTATTACTCTTAGTGTAGACCAAGCTTCCTTGAAATAGTTCACATACATTAATTTATTTCATCTTCATGGAAACTTAGTAGGATAAGTGTATTATTATGTGTACTTTACATATGAGGCACAGAGAAATTATGTAATTTAACCCAGATTACACAGCTACTTAGTACCATAGTCAGGAGCCAAATCTAGGCTTTTTTGCTTTATACCCCATGATTTAAATCATCATATGATATTGTCTCCAATTGTATGTTAACTAAATATTTGTTTCTTTAATATCTAACCAAGAAGATGGGATTGATGTTCATTATTGGTAGTTGTTAGGCAACTAAAATCTTCTGAGATAGGTCATTGCTATTGTGACCCTGGTAGTTATTTCTCTCAATGAACATCTTTTACACTCTTACTATGTGTTCAGTCTTGCTCTCAATCCTGAGGAATACTGCAGCAAATAAGATCTGAAAAAATCTCCACCGTCAAGGAGGTTACTAATCTGGAGAGTAAATGTATTATAAGAAGAATAAGAGATTTTAGGGGAAGGTGGTTACCTCTTCTTTTTCACTTTGGACTTTCTCTTTGGGCCCAGATCTGGGCCCATTGCCTATTTTTAAGGTCCAAATGTTACTGCAAAATCTAATGTATAAGTCCCACACTAACTATTCTGAAAAGTGAATGAAAACTGCCAAATACATGTATGTATGTGTGCCTTGGAGGTTATGACATATGCCATCTATAATGTTGCTAGGGATTGATTTTAAGCACCCTAGTCTGAGCAGTTAGGTTATTCATAGTATGTATAACTAACAAGAACTGTCTCTAGAATGTATAAATAACTTCTAAAAATAAAAATATAGACATTCAGTAGAAATGGCCAAAAGATTTAAACAGATACTTCATAAATGACCAATAATTTATAAAGGAATCTGACTCTACTGATCATTAGGAAAATATAAATTAAAATCACAATGGTATATTAGTGTATATCCATCAGAATTACTAATATTAAAAAGTCTGACAATACAAAGTGCTGGTGAGGTCTAGCTGTAGACCAGCTAGACCTCTCTGACATTGCTGTTGGGAGTCCAAATTGGTACTAACATATTGGAAAATTATTTAGGACTATTAACTCCAGAATCTGACATTATTTCTCCTAGCTTAGATTCCCAAGCATAGATATATACATGCCCCAAAAGATATTCTACAAAGATGTTTCTTCCTAGCTGCTGTATTTGTTTTAGCCTCAAATTAGAAGCAACTCAAATGTGAACAGTCAAATGAATGTATGAATTGGGATATATTTATCCAGTGATATATTACAAAAGACCGAAACTGACAAACTATACATAACATGGATGAATTCCCAAATACAATATTGGGCAAAATAAACCAGACACTGAAGAATCCATAACAAGTGATTCTGTTTATATGGAATGTAAAAAGAGGCAAAACTAAACTGCAAATAGAAGGCAGGATAGTGTTTGCAGGGTAGAGATTGGAAGGGGTCAGGAGAGAGCCTTCTATGTATAGGTAATGTTCAATTTCTTCAAATGGTAATGCTAATGCATTTGTGTTTACTGTGTGAATATTTTTCATGCCGCAAACTTAAAATGTATGCATTTTTATATGTATCTTATATTTCAATAAAAACTTTTCTTAAAAAGGTTTAGTATATTTATCACTTTTCATCTGCAGTTCCTTTCTCTGTTTTCCAAGGTTTCACATGGAATTCTAATTCTGTCAACTAGATTGACAACTCTTCCAGGGCAGAATTCTTGCATTTTCAACTTTGTAAAGCACCTTTAAATATTTTTGGACCTAGGAGTGCCTAGGTGACTCAGTCAGTTGAGCATCCGATTCTTGATTTTGACTCAGGTCATGATCCCAAGGTTGTGAGATCAAGCCCACCCAGCTGGCTAAGTGCTGAGCATGGAGCCTGCTTCAGATTCTCTCTCTCTCCCTCTGCCCTTCTGATGCTCTCTCTTTCTCTCTCTGTAAAATAACATTTGAAAAATATTTTTGGACCTATAGTGAATGAATTAAAAGAATTGTCAAGGATATTTTCAGTTTTATATGTCACTGTGCAGCACATCACCACTAGACAGTGAATGCTTGATGTGTGAATGAAGGCATGAATTAATGTTTTCTAAATTACATAAAAAAGTTATTCTCAGTATCTACACTAGTATGCAATTATCTGAGCCTGGAAAATCATACTTATTGAAACTGGTCTTCCAATGAGCATGATCTCCACTTATGGTTCTTTCCATTTTATGAGTGGCTGGACATTCACTGAGTCATTGCAGAAGTCAGTTACCCAATAAAGAATGTTTTGTTTACTTTAAATATGTGAAAAAATGGTTCCATTCCTCAGGGAATTATTAATTACTGGTTCACTAATTACTTTGGAACTGCTTTTGTTAAAGAAGTCTAGGCAGTTGTTTGAATGAATTCTTATTTAAGTGAGTAATTAGTTGGATCAAAATAATTGACTAAATTAAGAAATTCTGTAATAGACATTATTTTGGTGTCAGTTTGGTTTTGCTACTAGTAATGTGTAACAGATTCGTTGTGTGATTAGTAATAAATCTGTCACTCCTGGAGGGATCCTTTTTAAAACAAAAAAGAAGGAAGTCAATTTTGAGGCTTGTGGATAACCCAAGTATTCCCTACATACAAGCTATGAAATATTTTGCAATTTATTTTTAAAATAAAAATTTTAATTTGAGTTTACTGACAAAACTTCAAAACAAAAGTGTCATGAAAAGCTTTTTAACATGAAAAACCTCTTGTTGGAAAGGAATAGGTATTTTTTGAGCCATGTCAGTGTCAAGACCAGGGTGGGTGGGGGTCCCTTCATGCATAAGCCTTTCCACACAGACTTCTATGAGGTTCACACCTTCTTCATTTGAAAAGGTACTTCCTCTGTTACTCCACTGACCTTCACCCCCTCAGTTAAGTAGTTAGCAACTCTGTAAATTAGGTTTTTTAATGGATTGTGCAAATCCTAAAACACTGTTCTTATTATAATGTAGGTGTTCACTGGTAATTGTTTTTGTGATCTAAGAAATCAGCCTAGCTATTAAAAGTGAATCAACAACGCATGAATGAGTTGATACTTAGCAGATTCACATCCAATTGGGTCTCTGCTGAAAGTGTTTTTTCTGTTTCATGATTGATATGGTTTTTCTAATGATGAAACAGATCACCCCTAAGCAATGCTAATTCTTCTGTCACACTTACTCTGGATGATCTTTAATCATTAGTTTGAAGGCCAACCTAGAACAAGTGCAGTAAAGGATTTTTAACCGGCACCAGCTCCTGGATTGGAAAAGTTACTACTGTGCACCCACGGGCTATGTAGAATGTTATATGAGACCGATGCTCATTAACTGCCAGGATATAAGGCTCCATAGCGGGAGGAGGAACCACCATTTCTATGCAGGGAGATGTGACTCTCGGTGGTAGCGCTCCTGACATTGGAACACATGTTCTAACTGGGGATGACTTTAACTGCCTGAGCTAGAAAGAGGTCGCGTATAATACCAGGTTTTATATTAAACAAAAATAAATTTTCTCTAACGCGAGTTTTCAGACAGGTTGTCCTAATATATTAACTTCTGTCTGTGTTTTGAATAGTCAATTTCACGGTGAAATGAGTTCTTAATAATATATTTACCACCTGGGAGAAATCTCCCAGCCATCTGGAAAGGAGAGGGGATTTAGTGCCTCCAAACGGAGATTGGATTTTTTTTCACAGTTATTTATTTATTTATACATCAGGTAGTGGGAAGGATGACCTGGTTCCAGCACTGCAGTGGGCGGGGCATGGGCTGCACCGGACTGTGAGCATGCTCCTTGACCATGGATCCAGGAAGGCGGGCTCTGTTAGCTGTGTCTGCAATCTACAGGGTTAGGATGTAGGAGATCCTGAAGTAGCATCCCATATTATATTAAGCACCTGCGGGGAATATAGAAATAGTAAAATTTAGTGTCAGGCCTTGTTTGATTTCTGCATTTTTGTGGGGGCAACAAATGGTAAATGATCAGAGCAATGGCTTTGTACTGAAAACCACTGGATTCAAATCCTGACCCTGTGACTTATTAGCTGTGTTACAAATTAGGAATCACTCTGAACTTCATTTTCTGCCTATTTAAAGTCGAAATAATTGTATCTACTCTTCAATGTTGTAGAGATTGGAGCTAGTGTAGAGAATGTGCTCTGTTCTGTGAAGGGGACAATGGACAATAGGAAAGTGGTCAATGTGAAAATATGGAACAGGGTGAAAGAAAGTTAAAAAATATATGATTGTGCGAGTGTGTGTATCTACATGTGTGTGTATACACACATAAATCAATACAAAATATACACTCACACAGGTACAATAGAACATACTGAAACTGGATGGATAAAAAAGAGGGGCTTGAGTTTTGAAAAGAGTTTTCCAGGGGCGCATGGGTGGCTCAGTCAGCTAAGCTTCGGACTTTGTCTCAGGTCATGATCTTATGGTTCCTGAGTTCAAGCCCCTCCTCGGGCTCTGTGCTGACAGCTCAGAGCCTGGAGCCTGCTTCACATCTTGTGTCTCCTTCTCTCTCTGCCCCTCCCCCACTCCTGTTCTGTCTCTGTCTCAAAAATAAATAATAAAACATTTAAAAAAATTAAAAGAATTTTCCAGGGGCACCTGGGTAGCTCAGTTGATTAAGCATTGGACTTCGACTTCAGCTCAGGTGGTGATCTCAAGGCAGGTGAGTTCAAGCCCTCTGTCAGGCTTTCTGCTGTCAGCATGGAGCCCACTTCAGATCCTCTGTCCCCCTCTCTCTCTGCCCCTCCCTGGCTAGCTCTCTCTCTCTCAAAAATAAAAATTAACATTAAACAAGAGTTTTCCAGAATTAAAAAAAATCCATTATTCATTTATTCAACAACACCTAGTGAACACATATTATGTACTCTTCTACATGCTTTCTGTAGGTCCAAGAATGAAACAAATATTCCTGCACTCTGTGACTTTAGATTCTCAAGGTGAAGAATGGACAGACAACAGATGGTAAAGTTAATAAGTAAGGAAATTATATTGTATGTGTTAAGCTGATAAGTACTGGCATAGAAAAAGAACAAAAGGGTTAAAGAATGGGAGTTTCAGGGCTGGGGCAGTTTGCAGTTTTAACAGAGTATTCAAGGTAGGCATCATTTATTAAATGACATTAGAGCAAATATTTGAAGGATATGAGGAAATGAATCATGTGGACATCAGGGGAAAGAATAGCCCAGGTGAAGAATCATCCAGTGCAAAAGCCCTAAGGAGCATGCTGAGCATGCTCAGTGAGTAGCAAGATAGTCAGTGGCTAAAGCTAAGTGAGCCCAGGGATATTGTAGCAGTGAAGGTAATAAAGATAACAGGAAGCTAGACAAGAACAGATTTGTAGGTCATTGAAAGGACGTAGGCTTTTACCATGAGAAAAATTGATAGCCACTGCATGGTTTTGTACAGAACTTACATTAAAAAAAAAAAATGATGGGACACATGGGTGGCTCAGTCAGTTAAGCATCTGACTTCAGGTCAGGTCATGATCTCACAGTTTGTGGGTTCAAGCCCCACATAGGGCTCTGCATTGTATCTCTCTCTGTCTCTCTGACCTTCCCTGCTTGTGTTTGCTCTCTCTCTCAAAAATAAATAAACAAACATTTTTTAAAAAAATCATGACTTTTTGGCTGCAATGCTGAAGCTAGATTTGGATGGACATGGGCAAATGTAGGTGTGGGGAGAATAGTATGGAGAACAATTAGAGTAACCCATAAAGAGATAGTGGTTGCCCAGGCTAATGTGGTAGCAGTGAAGCCATTGAGAAGTGATTCATTTTTGGATATATTTCCAAGGGAAATAAACATTATTTCCCAATGGACTGAATTTGGAGTGTGAGAGAAATTGAGGAGACATGTGTGACTGGAAAACATTTGGCTAGGACAGCTGGATGGATGGGTTGCCATTAGTTGAGCTGGTGAAGGCTGAGTACATCATATTTAGGAAGTCAGGTCAGGAGTTCCACTCTGAAAATGCTGACTTTAGGTGGAGTTGACCAGCAGGCAATTACATATTAATGTCTATATTTCAGATTTGTACCAAAGATATGAATTTGGAAGTTGTTGGCATGTGGATGTTATCTAAGGCCATGAGACCAAGTGAGATCCCCAAGGAAGTAGGTGAGCATAGAGAAAAGAGCTAAAGATTGAGCCCTTGAATCCTCCAATATTAAGTAGCTGAGGAAGACATGAGGACACAGAAAAGGGGACTGTAAAGGAACAACCAGTGAGACAAGAGATAAACCAAGAAGGTGGACACCATGTGAAGAATGTCTATCGTGGAGTGTTGATTAAATGATTAAATGATTGGTCAGGTTAGATGATGCCTGAGAAATAAGTGACATCAGATTGGACAGGAAGGGCAACAGCAACCTTGAGACTGTTATCTGGTGAGTAGTGAAAGCAAAAACCTGAATGAAGAGATTTTAAGACAGAATAGGAAGAAATGAATAGGCAAAGAAATAGACAACTATTTTTGAGGAGATTTTTCATATAGAGGGGAACAAAGGAATAATAGGAGAAATAAGGTCAAATAAAAGGCTTTTTAAAAATGGAATACACAGGGGCATCTGGGTGGCTCAGTTGGTTAAGCGTCCGACTTCAGCTCAGGTCATGATCTTGTGGTTTGTGGGTTTGAGCTGTGCTGACAGCTCAGAGCCTGGAGCCTGCTTTGGATCCTGTGTCTCCCTCTCTCTCTGCCCCTCCCCTGCTGGCTCTCTCTCTCTCTCTCTCTCTCTCAAAAATAAATAAATACTTAAAAAATAATTAAAATTAAAAAAAATGGAAACACAACAGTGTGTTTGCTTGCTGATGGGAATGGTCCACAAGAGACAGACAATGATCTGTAGAAGAGAGTGTGAGGTACAGATGAATTGCATCCTTGGATCCATTAGATGGAGTCAGATATGGTGTTCGTTGGAGGCTGGATGGGACTGATGCTGGCAGGTGATGGAGGATGGTGCATTTACAGAAGTGTTCATCTGGATGTTTTTAATTTTATTAATGAACTAGGAAGTGAGGTCATGAGGCAAGTCTGAGGTGATGTAGAAAGTGTTAGAGGTTAAAGAAGAGAGAAGAAGGTGTGAAATGAGCATCTTGGGGGAGTGGGACAGTAAATGAACCAGTAAAATTGTAGGCTTGTCCAATAACCTGAGGCCCTCTTGAATCTTTTGATGATTAATTTAAACTTAGATCATTCAATTTATGGTCAGTTAAATAAGTTAAGTACAAGTTTTTGAGACACTTCCTAGTTCATGAAATACTTTTGGCTCTGGAGATAAACAAATGAATAGGATGTAGTTCCTCCCCTCAAAGAACTCACAATCCTACAGCAAAAGACACTGAAAAAGGAAATCAATAACTGTAACAAATTGTAATAATTCTATAATTGAGTTAGATTCATTGTTTGGGGAATTTCTGCCAAGTGCTACTTCCAAATAGAGTGACACTACAAGCTAGTGGGGTATTTCACATCAGAATCAGAATGTAGTTGTCCATAGTTACCTTCTATTCACTCAATAAACATTTATTAAGTGTCCATCACTGTGGTAGGTGTTAATGTTACAATGGCAAATAAGATAGCTTCTATCCCCAAAGAGTTCATCAGCTATTGCAGGGATTTCTAACATTAGATGCACATTAGAATGACCCAGGTGCTTTTAACAATCCAGACAGCCGGGACAAACCCCATACAAGTAAGTCAACATTTTTAGAGTTCCTCAGCATTTGTAATATGCAGTCAAGTATAAAACTTGCTGACTTAGAGGGACAAGCAGATGAGAAAACAGAAAATGGAAATATAGCATAAATGCTGGAAGATAGGAAAGCACAAAATGCTAGGGGAGCTCAACTGAATATTGATCACCTTGTGCAGGGGGACCAATGAGGAATGTCCAGAGGGAGAGCCACCTGGAAGGAAGAAAGAATGAGAGGGAGTCAGTGTGGGAAGAAGAACAAGGAAGTATATTGCAGCTGAAAGAGTGGAAGTGACAAAGACCTGGGAAATTATTGAACATGCCCCATTGAGGAATATGTGAGTTGTTGGAGTGCCTGGGTGGCTCAGTCGGTTAAATGCCCAACTCTTGTTTTCATTTCAGGTCATGATCTCAAGGTTAGTGAGTTCAAGCCCACATCAGGCTCTGCACTGATGGCGTGGAGACTGCTTGGGATTCTCTTTATCTCCCTCTCTCTCTGCTTTTCCTGTGTTTGTGCTATGTCTCTCTTTCTCTTAAAATAAACAAACATTATTTAAAAAAAAAAAACACTAAAAAGAAAAAAAGAAAGAAATCTGTGTTTTGTTCAGTAAGTCCAGAGAAGGGGCATGATGTCAGAGAAAAGTGGCAGGATATGCTGAGTTCCCAGGGCAAACTCCATTTGTTCCCACAGTATTGTTGAATCCCCATTCAGAGATGGCCAGGGATGCATGTTGGTGTTACAAAGCGGGGTTAATTCGATCTGATGATCAGGAGAAAGCAACACTTGGAGAGAATCTCAGAAAGGTAAGAAGTGAGGAAAGGCACTTTCTAAGGCTCCTGGGGCTGGGATTAGCCATGGAGTGGATTCAGGGCAGAAGAAGTTAGTGAGCAGACACTGAGCAGGGATTGGTCAGATTTTGTAAACCAGTTGACTTGCTGGAACAGGTTAGTGGGCTTTTCTTTGGAACAAGTAACTCCATAGGAAGTCCTGTTAAATCAGTTTGGTCTATTATATATTCCTATTTTGGAACATAAGAATCAAAATAAGCTGGTATTAAAAACTCGAGTTTAGATTGTTTATGGTGCATGTCGTGGTTTTGTAGAGTTTATCAATTTTACAATTTTCGGTAAACTTTTGCAAGCTGTAGCTTCTGTTTCATTTCTCACAATTAACTGTAGTAAGAAAATGTGGCATGATGGGGCACCTGGGTGGCTCAATCGGTTAAACGCCTGACTCTTGATTTCAGCTGGGTCATGATCTCACCGTTCATGAGTTCTAGCCCTGCCTTGGGCTCTGTGCTGAGAGTGTGGAGCCTGCTTGGGATTCTCTCTCTGCCCTCCACTCTCTCTCTCTCTCTCAAAATAAATAAATAAACTTAAAAAACAAAAAGAAAAAATGTGGCATGGTAAGTAGAACATTGAGAATCAGGAGCCTGCCATACCATAGGATCCACAAGTCTGCCAACACCTGGAGGTTACCTAAAGATGGATGCCATCAACTGAGCATGTTCATCCAGAGGGGGCAAGAAAAACTCACAGGGAACTAATTTTTTTTAAGACACTGTAGAAGGAGGACATTAATTGACTATATCAGTCATTGAGAAAATTTGCATACATTTTTATGCAAACACTATTGAAATTATTATCAACATTTAAAATATGGATATTCCAAAGATAGAGAAAAACATGATGAGTAATAAAACACAAAAACATGTATTAACTACCCATCTTTCTCACACCTTAACATTTAAAAAAAATTTTTTCAATTTATTTTTGAGAGACAGGGAGAGCACGGGACAGGCAGAGAGAGAGGAACAGAGGATCTGAAGCAGGCTCTGTGCTGACAGCAGAAAGGCTGATGCTGATGCCGGACTGGAAATCAGGAACCATGAGATCATGAACTGAGCCAGCTGAAGTCGGCTGCTTAACCAAATGAGCCACCAAGGTGCCCCTCACATTTTAACAGTTTTACCAACTTTACTTCACACATCTTTGTTAGAGAAATAAAACATTACAGTCAAATTGAATCCCCCTGTTTATTCTACTTCAGTTCTTTTCCTCACTCCTTTCTTCCCTCCTCAGAGTTGCCCATAATTATTAATTTGGTGATTTTTTTTTTCCTAACTGTAATGCATTTGTGTGTGTAAATAAAATATAATGCTGTCCTCCACGATCTTGAACTGTTATAAATAATTTCTATCTGGTTATATCCTTTTAGTTACTTTCCTGCTTATGTGACTTTATGTTTCATAGATATGATTTATTCCTATTGAATATATATATATTTATATATATGTTTATATATTTATATATATGTTTATATATGCATATATATTATATATATGGAATATTGATATCACAGTTATGTATTATATTCTTTTTAATTACAGTATAGAGCCACAGTTTTTGAATATACCACTGTTTGGGCTTTCTATTGTTGCAAAACAATTAGGTTATTGCCAATTATCACGAACAATGGTGCAATAAACGTTTTTGTACATGGCTCCTTATATACATATGAGAAAATTCCTGGGTGTAGTATAAGAGCACCCTCTTCAAAATTTCTTGATATTGCCAAATTGCTCGATAAAATGGTTTTACCAGTTTACAATCTCACTGGGGCAATGAGATAAGGGAATTTGCTCGGTGTACAATGATAACGTATTTTTGTTTTAATTTGTATTTTCCTGATTACTAGTATGGTTGAACATCTTTTAATATATGTATTGGTCATTTGGTTTTTCTCTTACTGAACTGCCCATGTTTTCTAAGAAGTTTTTTTTTTTTTTTCTTTCTTTCTTCTATGGTTGGTAGGTTTTTAATTTCTTTTTTTTATACATTGAATCCTAATTCTTATATAGTTCTATGCATTGCAATTGCCAGTTTTTTTCTCTGAATGTGTGACTTGAATTTTCACTTTATGATTTTGGGGAAGTGGGGGTAGAGGAGGTGTTTTTGTTTTAATTAACTAAAATCATATTTTTTATTTGTGTGTGTGTATACATGTGTGTTTACATGAAAAATACTTTTCTACCAGAAGCACATGAAAATACTCTCTCATATTTGTATTCTAAAAATAACAAAGCTTTGCTTTTCATGTTTAGCTGTTTTATTTGCCTGCAGTTGATTTTTGTGTATGGTTGAGAAAAGGGTCACAGCAAAATTTATGGATTTCTTTCCTAAATCCAGTTTATATATAATGTGTTCTGTTTGGGGTGGGGGGAGGGGCGACAGTTAACCTTCTCTACTTGTCCACTTATCTATTCTTGGGCCCACATCACGATGTCTTAATTACAGTGGCTCTGAAATACATCTTGCTATCTGGTATAATGAGTCTTTCCATCTTTCTTTTCAGATTCATCTTGGTCATTCCTGATTCTTTGTTCAAACTTCTCTTGGAATTTTAACCAGAATTGAATTAAATTAAATTTAAAAAATAACTTGGTGTGAATTATCATATTTATGGCGCTGAATATTTTCCACCCATGAACATACAAAGTGTTTCTGTTCATTCAGGTCCCATGTGTTTAGTTTTCAATAAAATCTTATGATTTTTGCTGTAGTCTCTTATATGCTTTGTACAGCCATTCTCACAAATTCTATTTTTGTTGCCATTATAAATAGTGTATCCACTGATTAATTATTTTGTATGCAGCTTGTGTTTAAAAATTTACTTCATATTTCTATATTGATCTTATATTCAACAACTTTTCTAAACTGACATATTAATTCTAATTAATCTTTTGATTTACTGGGCTTTCCTACGGAGATAATCCTATCATTAGAAATCATTACAAAGCAGTTTGTTTTCTTTTCTATTTCTTATTATCTTTATAACTTTGTGTTGTGTCTCTGTGATGACTCTGACCTCCTATTTGTTGTTGAACTGAAACCATGGGAATGAGTGTCCTTGCTTTGGACCTGACCTTACAGTAATTGCTTCTAATTGTTTCACTATTAAATATGATGTTTGCTATACATTTTTAGTAAATTTATTTTTTCAAGTTAAGGAAGTTCCTTATATGCATAATTTCCTCTGAGCTTCTGTCATGAATGTATCACATTTTTAAAGTTTATTTATTTATTGAGAGAGAGAGAGAGAGAGAGAGAGCAGGGGGGGAGCAGAGAAAAAAGGAGAGAGAGAATCCCAACCAGGCAGTGCACTGTTAGTACAGAATCCAATGTGGGCCTCGAACTCATGAGCCACGAAACCATGATCTGAAACAAAATCAAGAGTTGGATGATTAAGCCACTGAGCCACCGAGTCACCCCCACATTTTATTAAATAGTTGTCCTGCACTTATTGAAATAAATAACAGTCCGGTTTTTCCCCCTCAAAGTTGATCAGCCATTTCAGAAGCTCCCTGAAAAATCTAGTAGTTGTAACCTGGTTCAAGGGGAATACCTGACATAAAAATTAGTGGAGATTATGGGGTGCCTGGGTGGCTCGGTCGGTTAAGCATATGACTTCAGCACAGGTCATGACCTCACAGTTCGTGGGTTCAAGGCTCACGCTGGGCTCTGTGTTGACAGCTCACAGCCTGGAGCCTGCTTCAGATTCTGTGTCTCTTTCTCTCTCTGTCCCTCCCCTACTCACGCTCTGTCTTGTCCCTCAAAAAAATGAATAAACATTTAAAAAAGTCAATGGAGATTGACAGAATGGTACTCTAGAATGGAGGTGGGGACACATTCCTGACTAAAATGGAAATCTACTCCTTCAAAACCAGTAGGCCTACATCATTGCTTCCCAAAGGTAATCTACAGACCAGCAGCATCAGCATCACCAGGGAACTTGTTAGAAATGGAGAGCATTAGGCCCAACCCACCCCCGCTAAATCAGAATCTGCATTTAACAAGATCCCCAGATGCATGTATGCCCATTATAGCTTAAGAAGTCTTGTCAGACATCATCCTTCCAACATCAGAAGCAAATTCATTCATGTGACCTAGTACATTAATACATTTTCTAAAATTACTCTGAATTTGCATTCCTAGGATAAAACAACTTGGTCATTTTTAAAAAAGACATCTCTAGATTTTGCATCACTATAGGTGAGAGCAAACTATAATTTTCCTTTTCTGGCACCGTGCTCTTCTGGTTTTTGTATCAAGACAATTCTAGCTCAGCAGGTAATCTGGAAACTATTTCCTCTTTTTAGCCTCTGTGAAACAGTCTGTTTAACTTTTGAGTTATCTGTATATTATATTTTTGTTAGAATTTATCTGTAAACTATTCTGTTCCTAATGGTGGCTATTAGACTTTTTAACTTCTGATAATGTTTACTTCTAAACATTACGTCTAATTTGATTTTCCATGTTTTTAGTCCGTTCCTTGTTATTCATTTTCAAATCTACCAGTAAATGTTCCCATTAATTGCAAAATTCTCCAGAACATATCATATACTGGTTTGTTGTATTCTTGGTATTGCATATTTGTGCCTTTTCTCCAGTTTTTTTTTTCCCTGTAACCTACATTTACAGAGGCTTAAGAGGTTTTTTTGTTTGTTTTTTTTTTTGTTTGTTTTTTGTTTGTTCTTGGGGCACCTAGCTGGCTCAGTCTGTAGAGCATGTGGTTTGTGATCTCAGGGTCCTGAGTTCAAGCCCCATGTTGGGTATGGAGCATACTTTAAAAACAAAACAAAACAAAACAAAAACAAAACAAAACAAAAAACACTTTTCTTGTTTTTTTCAGAGAATCACTTCTCAACTCTATTAAACAATATTTGTATTTGGTTTCTAATTCAATAGTTTCTCCCCTTATTTTTAGTATTTTCTTTATTCTATATGTTTTAGGTTTATTCTATTGCTATTTTCTAACTATAGGATTTCTAACTATAGGATTACCTCCCTAGTTTTCAATCTTTTCAAAATTTTAGATCTCTTATTAGAATTGTGCTATTGTAGGTATACTTTAGACACTTTGACACTTAATATTAAATAATATTTTTTAATTTAATTTTTTTAATTTATTAAATATTTTTGAATTTTTATTTTATTTCTTATTGATTTATTTCTTATTTGATATATGAGTTACAAGTTTATACAGTTATGTTTATATTTCTATCTATATGAGTTCTGACTTACCCTATAGCTCAAATAGTAACCTGTGGTAAATATCCCATGTGTATTTGAAAAGAATGTGTATTCTCTAATTTTACTCTAATTTGTTAGCTGCAGTATTCCATAAACATCCAGCCAGAGGCAGCTGGGTGGCTCAGTCAGTTAAGTGTCTGACTCTTGCTTTCCGTTCAGGTCATGATCTCATGGTTTGTGAGTTTGAGCCCCACATCAGGTACTGCATTGGCAGTGCAGAGTCTGCTTGGGACTCTTTCTCTCTTTCTTTTTCTGCCCCTCCCCCATTCGTGTTCTCTCTCCCTCTCTTTCTCTTTCTCTCTCTCTCTCTCAAAAAGAAATAAATAAACGTTTAAAAAAATCAATCAATCAATCAATCAATCAACAAAACCATCCAGTTAGGTGAGCCATTGGAAGAGCCTCTGGAAAGGCTGGGAATGTGCATGAATGTATGACTCAGCTGAAGCAGAAGAAGTAGTGCTCAGGCATGGGAGAGGGCCCAAATCACTGGTTTAGGTGTGAGTGACAAAAACCCAGTTGTTATGGAGGGAACATAGAAAATGAAGTAAAGATGGACAAGGCATTAGAGTTGGAGCAACCAGGAATTAAAGAATTTAGCAAAACCTACACTGGAAAAAGGCCAGGGACTTACGACTAAGAGTCTGGTATAAAAGTAGCAAAGTAAGGGGCACCTGGGAGACTCAGTCAGTTGAGGGTCCCACTTCAGCTCAGGTCATGATCTCCCTGGTCCAGAGTTTGAGCCCCATCGTGGGGCTGTGCTGACAGCTCAGAGCCTGGAGCCTGCTTCAGATTCTGTGTGTGTCTGTCTCTCTGCCCCTCCCCTGCTTGCTCTCTCTCTCTCTCTCTTCTCTTAAAAGAAATAAACATTAAAAAAATTGAACAGGAGCAAAGTAAGAACTTGATCATAACATGATGGTTAAGGTTTCTAGTTTTGTAATCACAGGTCTAATTTCTTTTTCTTTTAAGTTTATTTATTTACTTTGAGAAAGAGAGAGCGAGAGAGAGCACGAGTCAGTGGCGGAGGGGCAGGGAAAAAGGGAGAGAGAAAATCCCAAGCAGGCTCCCTACTGTCAGCACAAAGCCCAACTTGGGGGCTTAAACTACGAACCATGAGAGATCATGACCTGAGCTAATTGGGACACTCAACTGACTGAGCCACCCAGGTGCCCCATGGGTCTAATTTCAAATCCTCATCTTGTAGGGACCCTGGGCACACTACTACAGTGTTCTAACCTTGACTTTCTTTTCTATAAAACAAATAATAATAATGTTTGTCATATTGAGTTGTGAAATTAAATAATAAAGCATTTGGTCTCTGAAATCTAATGATTATTTTATATTATAATTTTTAATTATATGATCTTATATATGAATAGCTGTCATTGCTAATAATAATAATAATGATAATAATAAAGTAAAACAAGATGAGATAAAGTTCAGGAATAGAATTCTGCACATTTCTGCTGGGCAAACGCAGGACTTGCTAAGCTCAGAACTTAGGCTGTGTGTAAACTTGCAAGGAGGAGGCAGGAAGGTGTGGCTCATTCTGCCCCTTCTGGAATGGAGTCATCGTTTGCTTCTGATGTACTTGAGTTCCAACAATATTCTGTCCTCTTTTCCCCATTTGATGTGGCAGTAACACTGGGTTGGACATCAGTCCAGAGTTGACCAACCACTTCTTAGCTCACTAACAGACTCTCTTGTCCTACCTCAGAGCTAGGCACTAGGAAAATGCCTGGGATCAAACACCAAGTTAAGGGTGGGGGGTCATGTTAAGGGGTTGGACATGGATATAAGGAAATCCCATTGCTTCAGTACCAACCCTCTATAATCACTTTAATCACTTTCAAAACCCTGAGGCAAAGGCGTGCAGGCCTCTGCTGCAACTGGATTTCAGTCCAGTTGTTGAGATTTTCTTTTTACAAAAGGGATGATTTGTTTTGTTTTGTTTCATTTTGTTTTGTTTTGTTTTAAGAGAGAGAGGGAGAGAGTGTGAGTGAGTGAAGGGCAGAAAGAGAGGGAGAGAGAGAGAGAATCCCATGCTGTCTGTGCAGAGCCTGAAGCAGGGTTCTAACTCCCCTGGAACCCTATTTAGAGCTGGGACTCAGGAACCATGAGATCAGGACCCCAGCCAAAGTTGGATGTTTAACCGACTGAGCCACCCAGGCGCCCCCAGCTGTTGAGATTTAAAATTATTTTGAACAATACCTTATATTTGCATTTCCTTTCACTTGATCAGGCTGTATTTTCCTATACTCATCACTATTGTTTCGCATGTAAGGGTTTCACTGTTGTCTAATACTATAGCCTCCCTCTAGTAGCAGCATGTAGCAGCATGCTCTGTGTCCTGTCTGTATTGGCTTCCATAGAGGGCTTACCATATATAGGGGAGAGTGTACTTAAACTATTATCTCTATAAACTGAGAAGGGTGGCCTAGACTGCACTTATCAAGTTGCTTCTAACTCTAAAACTATACTGTTTACTTGTTTTATGAGCCAGGCTTTTGCACACACCACCACAACCCAGTTAATATCTATCATCTACAAGGGAACTATCTATATTAGCAAGCCAATAATACAGTTATGGGTGATCCCAATTTATAGAATGCTTTCATATTGAAACCACAGAAATTCAATGACTGAGGCTCCCTATCACAGACAAATCAGCCATTTCTCATAACCAAATGGATATTCTGCAGTATAAACAGTTTTCCAAATGGTAGAATGGACTAACTCATCTGTAAATTGCCTAGTTGCCAATCATGTTGAACTTCATGCTATCTCCTTTGTGGTAATAGCCCCAACCTGACCACTACCCACATAGGAACCAAGGACATGCTGCCTCAAAATGTGCCACACTGGCATGCAGATTATTTTGAGCTGAAATTAGACTCAAGAAGAAAAAAGCCTGGTTAGAAATTTTGAACTCCCTCACTCCCACGTGCCTAAAAGAATTTGTATAGAGGACCTGCTCCAGGAAGAAAGCTACCACCATAGATAACTGCATTATGCTATGAACTAGGTATGGTAGGCATGGAGGAACCAAGCTCAGCCTGTTTGGTCACAGTCCTCTATGTGCCACTGTTTCTGCAAACATTCGTTTACCAAACATTTACTCTTTTCAGCTTTTTGTGAATTGCACTTTTTCCCTTTGAATTCGAGGCCCTTACCCCTTCTTTTTAGTTCAGGATGGTATATATACCTCTTTTTGCCTATCTTTGGAATTTCACATCTATATGGATTCTCTGTGCATGCATAATTAAATCTGATTTTCTCCTGTTAAACTGCCTCATGTCAATTTGATTCTTAGATCAGCTAGAAGAATCTTAAAAGTTAAGAGAAAAAATTTACTTCCCCAAAACCCACAATAAGCTTTAGGGTTAGTTCAATGGCTTAACATCAGGTTGCATTATTATACTCTAAATATGCTTAGGGATGTGCCATTCGTCCCTTCTTTTATCCAGCCAGGAGGTATTCTATCACAGCTACACTGCGATAGATGAGAAGGGTACATGATGAATAAGTCATAGACCCATTCTCAAGGAGTTCAGAGTTGAAGCACAGAGCCAGACACAAGGACATACAGCTTCTATCAATGCAGTACATGTGATGACACCAATAAGCCCAAGTTTGTATGGACACCCAGAAGACTACCACCTAACCCAAACTATAAGGTTCAGGGAAACCTTCTTGGAGAAGTTAGCAACCTACTAATCTTCTAATAGATATGTTGGCTTTTTATATATAAAAATAGAGGTAAGGAGATGGGTGAAGAAAAATCATCTGGACAGAGTTTCAGAATACAGGCATGGATTTGGGGGGAAAAATGTAAATGAGAGCATAAGCAGTTCAATGTTGCCAGCATGCAAAATGTGACCATGGAGTGGTTTGAGATGGACCTGGAGAAAAAGAGAGTAGTCAAGCTTGGCCAACTTTGCACAATGGTAATGAGCTTTGATGTTACTCTATGGATAACAGATAGCCTGGGTGGGTTCAGGGCCAGGAAATAGTTATGGGCAGATTAGCGTGTTATAGAAGTTTTGCCATAATTTTAAGATAAAACATCAGTTAAGATAAAACTAAAAATTATATGAGTCTGCACAATTTTATTGAGCACTCAGTGTAGTTCCTGGTAAAATTAGTTATCTATGAATTAATCATCTATGGTTGCACAGAAAATCACTCCAAAACATAGTGCCTTAAGACAACCAACATTTACTTTTGTATTTCCCAATTGTTCTGGGTCAGGAGTCTGGTGGGCACAGCTTAGCTGGATCCTCTGGCTTTGGATCTATCATCATACTGATACCAGGGTATCTGCTAGTGCTACATTCATGTTAAATCTACTGGAGGTGAATCATTTTCAAGCTCACTCACGTAGTTGTTGGTAAGATTCATTTCCTCCTGGACTGTTGGCTGGAGGCTGCCCTCAGGTTCTTTCCACATGGGCCTCTCCATATGGCAGCTCCAACATGGCAGCTCATTTCACCCAAGGGAACAAACAAGACAGCAGGAGATAGAATGTGAGCAAGACGGAAGTAACCAACTTTTATAATCTAATGTGAGAGAGTGATAGCATCCCACCACTTTTGCTGTATTCTATTTGTTAGAATCAAGTTACTAGGTCAGCCCATACTGAAAAGGAGGAGATTTACCTAAGGGCATAAATATTGGAGGTCACTGGAACAATCTTGGAGGCTGGCTACAACACATGGGAAATGTCTATTATATATTAGTAATGTGTTTAATGGATTAATGAGACACTGTTTCTCTCTATTCTTTATTTTTTCCTGTTGTAATGAGTTTTCTGCATATCATATAGATGTGTTGTGTCATTGAATGGAATTTTGTTCAGGGGTTTTGAATATCAGATATAAAGTTGGGATAAAAAAAATAAGATACCTTGATGCAAGCCTAACTTCTGTCTGCCTTTCCCTTTGGATTTCAGCTAAACAAATAATATAATAACTGTTGATAAGGACATGGAACCCTCCAAGCAGGAGTAACTCTCAAGTTGAAATTTTCTTGATTATTTTTTATTAAATACTTGATCTAGTTTCTTTGTCTCTGGTAAGGTTAAACTGTAGCTATTTGGAATCTTTTTTGTCTACATGAAAGTCACTTTTCTGATGATGTGATAATGTCAATAGTAATGTAGCTTTTAGCTGTCTGCAAGGCTGTGGGGAAGGTCATGATGGATGTTGTTACAGACAACACACACATTCCATGAAACATTCGTGTTTTATATCAGCCTTTATTTAGATCTTTCTTGAAAAAATCCACATCCCTCTGACCTTTGGTAATAGCATTAATGTGCATTCTCATTTTCAAAATACTATGAATAGCTAACATTTATATATACTTTACATTTTACAAAAAGCTTTCATATCTGTCATCAACCTTGATTCTCATCCTTGCTCTGAAAGGCATAAGATTGGCCTCAAATCGCAATTCTCAGAAATATCAGAGTCAGAGCTAGAACCCACATCTTCTCCTTTGAGTGTTTGCTTTTAATTACATCACAGTGCATTGGGAAGTTCCAGCACTGTTTTTTTCTTCCCCATAAATTAAGGAGCATTATTTGAGTCACTACCTTACTGTATTAATTGTCAATGTTTCCAGGAAAGAGTGTCTTGCCAAATTGCTGACTTTTCTCATACAATCTATTTCACTACTTATAAAATCTAAGTTTTCACACCTATAAAATAGGGGTTTAATAATTTCCCCCAATAAAAATAAATATATGAGACTAAATGAGCTCAATATAGTTAGGCTTTTAAGACCAATTATTTTCTTTACCAATAGCATGTTTAAAACAAACCCTAGTACTTGACAAATTGAGAATTTAGACGGAGAGGCACCTAGGTGGCTCAGTCAGTTGGGCATCTGACTCTTGATTTTGGCTCAGGTCATGATTTCAGGGTGGTGGCATTGAGCCCTGCATCAGGCTCTGCACTAAACATGGAGCCTGCTTAAGATTCTCTCTCTCTCTCTCTCTCTCCCTCTCTCTCTCTCTGTAATTAATAAAAAGGGGGGTATCTGGGTGGCTCAGTTGGTTAAGCATCTGAGTTTGGCTCAGGTTATGATCTCACAGTTTGTGGGTTCAAGCCCCATGTTGGGCTCTGTGCAGACAGCTCAGAGCCTGGAGCATACTTCGGATTCTGTGTCTCCTTCTTTCTCTGCCCCTCCCCCATTCATATTCATTCTCTCTCTCTCTCTCTCTCCTTCAAAAATAAATAAACATTAAATAAAACATGTACAACCTTTTAAAAAATTAAAATAATTTAAAGGGAAATAGAGACACAGACCCTCTTCTCAGGAAAGATTGTAATTTAAAGAAGTTTTTCCTCTAGTAGGCTTTGGGGTCAAGCAGTTATTTGGATACTTTGAGGACAATGACCCTTCCCTGAAAAATCTTCACTAACAAAAATATATTGCATAACAATTTAGAGGCAACTATAGATTAGCTAAAAGTCATCTTTGAATGCCAGTTAAGACCTTAGATCTAGAGGTACGTGGTCTGTACTTGGGATGCTAAGTGCAGGTTACAGTGACCATTAACAGTAAGCTAATGCCCAGGATTAGCTTTAATGGCTTGCTGACATTAGTTAAAATGTAAACACTTGAAATCATTCCATTGACAGGTAAAGTACACTTCCACATTCACAGTTGTAGCTTTGAGTATTTGGGTTAGCAATCAAATTATGTGAAATAAAGTACTGCTGTACAATTAATAATAGGCAGTGAATATTCATTTAGTTCATTCATTAGACTACATCTGTATCCTAGCAGCTATTATCAGATGTTAGCCCACTACAGCCTCCAGAAAAATAAAGCTAGCTCTGTTTCCTTTCCCACTTTCACTTGGCTCTGAGGTTAGCAACTCTTAAGTGAACACTAGCAAATCACACCTTTCTCCTTGACCCTGAAGAGTGTGCATTTCTACTAAGGAGACATAGAGTATGAAGGCCAAAGTAAGTTTTCTTTCTTTGACATGGAAGTTTGGCTTGTCTTTCCAAGTGTGAAGTCACTGCTTTTGATTCACTTAAAGAAAACTAAGAAACAAACAAACAAAAAAAGGATTAGCTGAAATTCCTTTGGGTAGGTAGTGGCTGCTGAGAAGAATGGTCTAATGAGGTGAGCAGCAACAATCAATGTTGAAACAGAGGTCAGCAGGCCAGGCTGTGCCATTGGATTTTGCTGGGATTGTTCAGTCAATAAATGACCTGGTAGGGAATTACTATAAACAAACTGCACCATCTTTAATTCAGGTGTGGGCTGAGGGGAGGGCGCTGACCCATAGGATTTCTTGATTAGAAGAATAGGCAGCAGGTTATTTCTCAGAATTCTTTGAACAGATTTATTTACCGAGCAGAGTTGTAAATGTACAGAGATGTCCTCTCTGCCCTCCCGCTTTGTGTTCTCATCTTTGCAGGCTGTCATCCCTTCCACAGCTGTCTTGATACTGCCAGTGGGTGATCATGGGCCTTTCTGAGTGTCTACAACTAAGCAGTTGAGTTGTTACTTGCTTTAATCCAAGGAGAACCAAAGTTTACCATGGTCAGTTTGTTGCTTTGCAAAGCCACAAACAAGAGTAATTTGAGTTCAGGTTGAATATATTATTGATGTCAAATTGATCTAAATAAATTGTTAAACGATAGTAAAAAGTATAGCAGAGATCCAAATATTCAAAATTGTTGATTCTATATGGCCATAAGGTCCTTAGACTCATAGATCTTTCAAATATTAGCCAGCAATGGGTGTTGGAGGATCTAAAGACCAGCACCTGCTTTTCACCTGGAACCCTAAGTGATTGAAAGATACCATGTTCAAAAGTCAGCCCTCTTTCCACTGGAAAAATGTGTTTTATTTTTGTTTTTTTTTTTTTTAGCTAACATTTTCATTTAATGTGGCATTCTCCTTTAGCAAATGTAAAGAATGACATTTCCAAATTCAGGAGAGAGGTCTGTTGTTTCCCATGATTATCACTAGTATTGCTTGTGTCTGCAAACTCTTTTGCTGAGTTTAAAAAAAAGAAAGAAAAGAAAAGAAAAAAACTCCTTTCAAATTCCAGCTGGTCTATAACCTTCTATGGTCTGGGAAGAACATGTGCTGTCTGATGCCCGGTAAAGGTGAGTTCAGAAGAAATCTTACCACTTCTGTGAAGCTTCCACTTGCACTTTGCAACAGAGTTCAGCATCCCTCTTTTGTGTCACTCTTCCTTATACAAATCCCTAGTAGAGCACCATTTAAGACATGTTGTCATTCTTGTCCTATTAGGCAGTGATCTGCTACAGGCCAGGAACCATCCATCCCCAGCAGGGAACAGTCATAAATTCATAATTAAAAATAACTTTGTCAAATTATGGATCTAAGTATGCCCCATACATTACTCAAAACTTTTTCAAAAGAAAAAATAAAGAGGAACACAGAAGAAGGGGGAAAAAGAAGCAAGAAGGAAGAAAAAGTCCTCATTTTGGTGAGAGTTCTGAGGAAGGCTTAGGTCACTTTGCATTTCATATCCTAAATCAATTTGCCTGGGTGGAGCATGAGACATGCACCATGTTGGGGATGAGCTGGCTTTATTACCAGCTGCTAGACTTGCTGATAGAATTGTCCTTGATGTTCCAGAATGGAGAAAAAGGCAGCTACTGACAGAGAGGCAGTGTGGGGAAGGCTCCTGCAGGGACAGAGTGTTATAACCTGCTGAGGCGGCTCCCCATGGAGTCATGAGCTGTGTGCAAATGGCAGTAGGTGTGTGCTTTGAAGCCTCCAGCCTTGGGAACTTCAAACAAGGAGAGGGCAGACAGATGATCTATGGGAAATTAATATCTAACGGGGCTCAAAACTGCTCTCCCTGTCACCTTAATCTCCTGCCTGTTCACTGACTGTATTTACTTTCTGAACATACCAAACATTTAACACAACAGAGGTTCCCACGTCCTTAATTTTTCTGAAACAGAGAAACTTGCATTTCAATTTTACCTATTTCTCTTTTTAGCTTCACTGAACTGTTCCTTTTTCTAGGTTTTGGAAGGTTCCCTAGGGAGCAGAGAAGTGAATGAGGTTTGAGGAAAGAGCTAGGCTGACAGATGGAACGCCGTGCCACTGCCGTGCCCCACTCTGCCCAGAAGGTACTCATGGAATTATGTTCAAAGATAGCCCCCACTGAGTTAAGAGCAGGTCTTTTCCCCCTACTTGGATATAAAGCCACACACCCTAGGATCTTTGATTTGCTGGCAGTAGACAAGCTTACTGTGGACTATAATGGGGAAAAGGATAGGTTTTACCTCCATCCATCCATTCAACCATCCCTCTCCCTATCCGTTCATCTACCACCTATCTATCCATCCATTCACTCATCCATTCATTTGAACATTCAGGCAGATAGTCCATCTACAAACATTTTTAGAGTACCTACTGTATGCCCAAAAGTATGCTAGATGCTAGTAACAAGAGGAGAATAAAGAGTGGTCCTGCCCTTAAGGTGTGTGTATTCTGTATTCTGTATTATGAAGGACTCATAATCAGACCATTCCTGCCTTTGATACACCTAGTTAGCTTATCCTTCAATTGCCTCCTTTATAAATTTATAAATTTTTTAATATTTATTTATTTTTGTAAGAGAGAGAGGCAGAGTATAAGAAGGGAAGGGGCAGAGAGAGAGGGAGGAAGACACAGAATCTGAAGCAGGTTTCAGGCTCTGAGCTGTCAGAGAAAGCCCGACACAGGGCCTGAACTCACAGACCATGAGATCATGACCTGAGCCAAAGGCAGACCCTTTGCAGACTGAGCCACCCAGGCACCCCTCCCTCACTTGCTTCCTAATGGCCCTTCCATAATGTCTTGTCTTTACTACCATTTAGGGTGACTAGTTTATGCAGATTTGCCTAGCACTACTCAGGACTTCCCCGCTTTTAGCACTGAATATCTCATCTCCTTCAGTCTTAGACAAAACAGGTTAATTGGTCACCTTATTGCCAGCATCTCAGATTCCCAATCAGTTGTTCTCACAGCATACCCCAGACATCCCTCATCCACTCAACCCCGTGTAACAGGGAGGCCTCAGCATCATCTGGGAACTTGTCAGAAATGCAAATTCTAGGCTCTGCTCCTGACCCAGTGAATCAGAGACTCCAGGCATCACAGCAAGCTGCATTTTAATGAACCCCCCCAAACACTAAAGTTTGAGAAGCACTGCTCTAAACTGGTTCTGACTTCTGACCCATCAGTATTGTTCTGTCTTCAGAGGTTCTCAACATCCTGTAAGTGACTCATTAACCGATTTGATAAACTAACTATAGCTAGGTGTCAATGGTGGTAATACAGTCTCTGACCTAATAATAATTAATACAGAAACAAATAATTAAGCAAACAAGTAAATAAACTAGATATGATGGTTGAGGTATATGTAGGCAACCACAGAAAGCTGAGAAGCCACTTCTGGCAGTTTCAGGATACTTCTCCTCAAAAGGACAATATGCATGACAGAACAAAGTAGTGCCAAGCCCTGTGTGGGCTGCCTGGAGAATTCATCCCCTTCCTAAATCACATTTTTACAGAGTTGTGATGCTTTCATATAAAGAGTCTACAGTATTTGTCCTGCCATATTTGGAGCAAAGATTTGGATAACTGTCTACCATACCTGTACATGGAGCCAATTTCAAGAACTATGGTAGGAGTCAGAAAATCTGGCCTACCATCTCAGTTTGAGCATTAAATGATCTTCATTGAGTAAGTTAGTCTTTCCAAACTTTACTTCCTTCATCCATTAATAGATGTAATAATTCTTTGCCCTTCTTTAAGGAGGTTCTGAAGCAGCTTCTTTTGAAAACTGTGTCATCATAAACTCTTGTTTCTGTGATGATTGATTTATATACTCCTATACTGTGTATAATGACACAAGATAAGAATGATTTACACACTCCCATATTGAATAAATAATATGTTCTTTTCTTCTGTAATTATGTAGAAGTGCCAGTAATAGAAATTAGACAATGGAAGGGTCTGGGGCAGATGCATGTAGTAAGTTAGGAAGGCAACTCAGGCATATTGTGACACATTGTGATAACTTTCTGAGGCTCACAAAGATAGCACTAATAATAGTAAAAGAATCTTACAACTGAAGTCATCTCAGAGTAAGATATGTGTTTTCTAGAGTGCTTCCATCTCTAAAGCCTGTGAGGATCCCAGCTGTAGGTATGGAGAGTGTCTCTGCTAACAGTGCCTTAGGTATGAGGGGTGCCAAGCACACAGAGGTAAACAATGCACACTAGGTCCTTCCCTTAGGGAGCTACCATTTGAGTTAAACGTTACTGCAATACATAGCAAATTTAGGAAAAAAATGATCGCATCTGTCATTCATGAGCACTCTAGAAGCGCTAAAGATGGCGTCATGTTTGTGTGGGGAAGGGAGGACTGTCTGGTGCGGTCAGGGAAGGCCTTTCTGAGGCTGTGGAATTTGAGCAGAGATAGGCAAAAAGAGAAAACGCCAGCATCACAAGACACAGAAGGAACTGTATTCTATGCAGAGGAAGCATAAAATGCTCAAGGCTTGACATCAGCATGGGCTCAGCATGTTGGGGAAGACAGAGGGGCAGCGTGGCTGCAGCACAGTGAGTAGGGGAGAAGGTAAAGATGAGCTCAGGGTGACAAAGGGAAAATATCCAGTCTGGATCTTTGGAGTTGGATTATAGTTTGATAGCGATGGAGAGATATTGGAGGTTTTAAAATAGAGAGGACATTTAATTTATCATCCAATGGGATTCCTTTTGAAAGTGAATGGAACACCCTTAATAATCAAATGTGACCAGTGAGTGTCACAGGTAAATTGGGACTCCTTAGTTTCGAGCAGTATGGTGACATGATTTCTGTTCCTAAAAGACCATTGTAGCTGCTATGTAGGGAATATGTTAGGGGAGAGCAAGAATGGAGATTCTAGCATGGGAGTCTCCGCGGTCAGGGAGGAAGCCTCAAGATGAGACTGAGAGCCAGCCAGCCATAGTGTTGGACATGGAGTACAGATGAGTTGGCAATTCTAGATCATCAGAACCAAGAGGAACCACACGCAGCTTAGAAATGGCAAATTTAGAGCAATTAAAATGAAGTACTTTACCCAGCAGGCAGTAAGTACATGAAACTTGTTACTCTAAGACATGGTACAGGCTGACAATCTCAAGAGGTTAAAAGAAAGTGAATGGAATGAGTTGCTAAGGGAAACTAGGTTATTTTGGATACATCCATAATGCTGAAATATTAATGTGAAAGAAGGTAATGATGGCCTCTCCATACCAACTTCAGAAGCAAGGGAGGACAGAAAATCTCTGTAGGTTAAGTCTGCTGGACAATTTTCACATTTAAATCCCCTGCTCCTTAGCAACGAACTCAGATCCTCCTCATTCTCACAATGGAATAAATAGGGGCACCTGGGTGGCTCAGTCAATAAGATGTCTGACTTCGGCTCAGGTCATGATCTCATGGCTTGTGAGTTTGAGCCCCATATTGGGCTCTGTGCTGACAGCTCAGAGCCTGAAGCCTGCTTCAGATTCTATGTCTCCCCCTTTCTCTACCCCTCCCCTGCTCACACTCTGTGTCTCTTTGTCTCTCAATAATAAACATCAAATTTTTTAAATAAATAAAATAAAACAAAATAGGCGAGACAAAAAACAAATCTTTCTTTTGACCCCCCACTTTTCAAACTACTTTTCAAATCTTTTTTTATTTTTCTTGCTGCTGCCAGAGAGCTTTAAGGTAGCTGCATGCACTTACTGATATTCATTTTCTTTCCTTCCGTTGCTCCTTAAATGTATGCCTTTAACCTTCATTCTAACAATACTATTTGAATGTCTTCCTCCAAGATGGTCCAAATTCCCTAGCAGCAAATGCACTTGGGTTTCTCTTCTGATCTGTTCCCTCTTGTTTGCAGCCCTGGGAGCAAATGCTCCCTCTCTGTGCTTCCTCTACATTTGAGACCGTCACCCCCTTCAGTGAATGTTGATCTCCTTGGGAATGGAGACTGTGCCTCATTCATCCCTGTATCCATAGTAGCTAGCTTAATACCTGACACCTAATAGGTGCTCACACAATATTGTTTAATTTAATTATGTATAAAATGGTCTACGGTGTTCAGTGCCAGCTCCCCATTCCTGACAGATGGTGGCTGCCCAAGGTGTGTGTATTGAATGAAGGAAGGAAGGAATCTTTGGGTTCCTGGGATACTCAGAGCGTATTTGCTGTGCCCTGTAGGGTGCCACACTGTGTCCTGGTACTCACATTCGTGGACAAAATAAAGAACCTGGGTTGACAAGCTCCGTTTCCTGGTCATCTGTTCACTCCTTAGCAACTTCAGTGCCAGTCTGCTCCACTTCTCACAGCTACTGCAGACTTTCCATCTATGAGAGTATAGCAATGTTCTTAGAAACATCAAATACAGTGACATTTTCATAGGCCTCAAAAAATTATATATGGTATAATTTTATAATTAAGAGGCATTTAGAGATCATCTATACCAAGTCTCCCAATTTTTTCAACAAATAACGCTCATTTTTAAAATCCCCATGAAACCATTTTCAAGAATGTCTCCCTAAATTTATATTCAGCAACAGCTAATTTTCTCACACACACACACACACACACACACACACACACACACACGGTGCTTGCCATGCAGTGACTAATCAGGATTAATTAATAAACTGAACAACTATTTATTGAGTCACTGTGTCCCCAGTTCTGTGCTAGATGCCAGGAACTAAATGATGAACAAAAATCAAATTCCTTTCACTAACAAACCTTATGATCTAGTGTAAACACTTTCCAGGATTAGCATGTTGAGTTTCTGTAATTCCAGCCAAAATAAAACACACATTTTATTTAGGTTCAACTGCCCTTTGTAGATAAATGTATCCATTTGTACATTACCTTATATATAACATATGATGTTACATAAAATATACATTTTAATACATTATATATTATTTGAAACACTGAAAATAGGCATGAGCACCTTCAAAGGCTTTGATATAGTGGAGCACCCTCCACATGTTAAGCCACTCACCTAGTCTGAGAGCCCATTTTATAGATAAGAGCATTAAAACCCAAACAGGTTTTAGTGGCTTGCTCAGAGTCACACATCTGAACAACAGTAAAGCCTCGGCTAGAATGGATTTCCAGTCCTGGTCTGTTTCCTTTTCTTTTCTTTTTCTGTTGCCTTTGATCCTCTTCCTTCTACTTTGTACATAATATTCAAGTATCTAAGAAGTCTATTAGTAATAGAACCTGCTAAACATGGTTTAATCCAGTATTTTCCAAACTTAATTTAACCACAATCCTCTCATTTCACAAAGTGGTTATAAACATCTCCTGGGACACAGGCCTTCCAAAGAACAGACTTAGGAAACACCGGCCCAGATAAGAAAGTTTTAACTCTTTAACCTGTCATTTAAATTCCTTCACCCTCTATCTGTTCATGTTTATCTTCCATAATTCCCATCTGTACATTGTCTCAATGACTGACTCCTCACTGCTGCATCCTTTGTCACCCAGTTCCTGGGTCATCCTCTCCTTGTGGGCCCACCTGCGTCCTGCCCATCTTTCTGCTCTACACACAGCATCCCACGTGTGATTAACACAGTTGGAAGCAAGTCTGTCTCCTCTCCCGTGGTCCTTACAGTCTCTGCCTTCATATGACTCTTTGCTGTTAGGTGTCTTTGAATGTTTGTATGTTCTCTCCTGAGAGTAGGAGCCTTGTCTTGTTCTATATAACTCCATAGGGCAAGCAGGCAGAAAAAACTGAGAAATTTGAAAACCAGTCAGGATTTCTCTCTCTCTCTCCCCTCGCTAAATGACATCCCAAACGTGTATGTCTTTTCCATTCCCATTGCTAAAGCCTGGATCCTGGCCTGTTATCTCTTGTCTGGCCCATGTTATTGTCTCCTAACCAGTCTCTTATTTCCTGGCTCACCCACCTCCAATCATCCTCCACCCTCCTACTAGATGACCTTTTTAAAATAGAAATTTGATCAAGTTATTCCAATGCCTGCCCAGCATCCTCAGGAGAGAGCTCTGACTCCTTCACATAGTATAAAAGGCCCTTTGTTGTCGGGCTCCTGCCAACTCTTCCGTCTATACTTCTCTGTTCCTACTCCCTGTCTTTCCCACTTCCTACTCCTCACCTTCCTTCCCAGGCCATATTTTACCATACTGAGCCCTAGGGATTTTGGCTACACAATTTTGTGATTTTCGTACATGTGATTGCATTTTCCTGGGATGTTAACCCCCACTTGCCCACATGTTCTTCTCTATTCAGTAAAGTTTTTCATTTCTCCTTGTTGGCCATGCATATGCCAGTTAGTATGCTGATGCTTGTGAATCTTCCAAAATAAGTAGATCTCACTCTTTCTCTCATCCCTTCCTGTTTTCCTCCTCACTCTTCCCTCCTCACGCGCGCGCGCGCGCACACACACACTCACACACACACACACATTGTTTTGCAGTTATTTATTTATTTATTTATTCCCCCATTGGGTTTCACACAGGTAGGGATCCTGTCTGAGTCATCATCATATCTCTGTTACCTACAAAAGAAGCTGACCTATCTAAAGAGCTTAGTATTTGTTCTGTAAATCAATAAATGCATAAATGGTCACAGTTCATGGAACCAAGGAGGCTCCTGTGCACTGGTGGGCTACATGGATATAAAAATAGGACACTGAGTTAAGCGAGAAAGTCTTGTGAGACAGTAGCAGTTGCATGTCTTTGTTCTCACCTAAGCCAACATCCTGGCTCACTGACTTTGCTTAAGCAGGCATTGTAAGAAGTGGAGTCCCAGCAGCTGGGAACCCACATGTTTGAATCTTCCTTTCTGAAACGTGGACTGAGAGGGTGAAGACTAGAAAACATTCTGTGAGGCTTAAATTCTTTCTTGAAAATCCCCAAGCCAGGTGAAATTGGCAGCAATGCAGACAACTCCATTCTTCTGTCCTTGTTTCTCTATCCCTGTTTCCATGTGGAGGGACCTCAGGTACATTAAGTGTAGAAAGGGATGCGGCAGTCAAGAGCAACTTTATTCCACTTAACTAATTAATTCTTAGTCCAGAAAACTAGGAACATAAAGATCAAAAACACCCAGTCAGGGGTTTGCCACCCCTCCACTACTAGAAAATGATTGCAATTTCCCAAAGTCTCTTTTCACCTTCAGCATCCATCCACCCATCCACCCAACCATCCATCCATCCACCTGTCCATCCATCTGTTCATCCATCCATCCACCCATCCATCCATCCATTCATCCATCCATCTGAAAGACATGGTAGGTGCCTCCCTGATGCCAGGTATATTTATAGGATACAAAGGTATATTCATACAGTTCACTATTTAGTAAGTGCTTTGTGATAACGTTGAAAATGCTCTGTATATCTATAATCCCGACCAGCAGGAAAGATAAAACATTTGAAAATTAAGCCTTCAAGAAAGTTCTTACTTCTTTAAAATCTTACAGAGGACTGAAAATCTGGAGCTAATAGACAACATTCTTGGCATCTTGGATAGCTTTCTCCTCATGTGCTACTAGGAATTCAGATGTGTTAAGGGAAAATTAGAGGTAAGACTTCCTCTTGTTTCTTTCAGAAAGTCCCCTTAGGAGTCATGTTTTGTGTTATCTTTCCCCTTTATAAGCACTATTTCACTAGTCTAATAATACTGAGTGTGAGGATGTCACTATGTCTGATACTTACCTTGTCTTCCTGAAGAACACATCTGAATGAGGTATTGATTCCATCACTTACCCGTTATGAGTTGGACACATTAATATAGACTCTCCCTCAGTTTCATCATCTTAAAAATACAGATACTATTGCCCATTACCTACCACATCCCATTATAAATTTTACCTTAAATCCATATATGTAAAGGGCTTTGCACATGCCTGAGACATTGTAAGTACTCAACAAATAGTAGCTAAGAGGACAATATTGGTCATCGTGATAGTAGATAGACTCTGAGACCTTTTGCATTTCCCTTCTAGAAGTCTCCCCTCTCTTTTGTTTTTTCTCTCTTTCTTTTTTTTTTTTTTCCCTGAGACTATTAAAGATTGTTCTCATTAGTAAGGGCATTTCCCCCTCCTTTCTCACCTCCTCCCCAATTTGCCATTGCTCTTTACTTTCCTGGGCAAGGAAAAAACAAACAAACAAACATGAGTTTCTTATAGATGAGTAACTGCAATATCTATTAGAGTCCTCTGAGGACTGAGAGAGCTTAGTCACCATTGGGGGACATGCATCTATATTGGGCCATGGCTCAAATATGTAGTCTCCATCAGTATCAGAAGCACTCTCAAAAGCAGATGTGAGACTCAGGATTGAGAGTAGGACAAGAACCAGCTGGAAAGTTTTCCTTGAGAGAGGATGTGTTGGGGGTCTCCCAGACCACATCATGTTTGGAGAATCCCTAGGAAGATTCAGAAGATGTAGCATATAATTGTACTCATAAGCAAGATTTACTATAGAGATATGGTAAAGATACACATCTGAATCATATGGGACAAAGACACAGGTGGAGTCAGAACAATTCTTGTGAGGCTTCCCTGTGCTCTGTTTGTCCCATGAGGAGTCACACAGAGCTCACTCTTCATCCAGAAATAAGTGTGATGTTTCTGCCCAAGGAAACTCACTAGAGACTCAGTGCTCAGGGTCCTAATTGGGGGCTGGTCGTGTAGGCATCCTCTGCCTAGCATGCCAAAATTCCAGACTCCCAGAAGGAAAGAAGGGGTCTGAAACACACACACACACACACACACACACACACACACACACACACACACATTGTCTGCACAAAGAGTCTATGAACAAGGAATCATTCTTATCATGCTTATACTTAGCTACAAAACAGTAAGAACCTTCCAAAACACAAAGTTCCCTCACACCAGCCAAGAGCCACTCTTGCAAGCTGGCTTTTCTTAAAGGCAGCAGTCTCAGACCTGCTGTGTCAACTCCTTTCTGCAGAAAAGGCCGTTAGTTAGGGAAGACCTCTAACTAACAGTACTGTTTTCCACTTGTTGACTCAGCTCTGTGTGATTTCTGAGACAGTCCTACCCAGGGTGGGAAGTTAATTAAGAGCCCTGTGGTCTATGTAATTCATCTCACTACTGATGATCCTATGTGAACTCCAGGGAAGCTGTGCCTTTCCCCTGTCTTTTGTTCAGCCTCAGCTTCCCTCCCTCATATACTCCAGATCTCCATTAGCCCTGAATCTCTGCCCCAGGCCCCAGGCTGTCTACCCTGCCCACCTCCTCAGTTCTTACCATCTCTCCCTTGGAGGATGCATTGATGGGACTGCATAATTTCCCTAATTTTCACAATCTTCATGGACACACATTTCTTTCCTCATATCCTGCTGGCTTTGTACACATGAGAAAGGCCTGGGTGCTGGAGTAAGTTTATGCTGATTCTGATGTGCCCCGCTGGGTGTTACCTAGTACATTAGCCATTTCCCTCTGATTTAGCATGAATTAGAATTGATCCCAATTTACCACTGGCTTTTGTACCCTGTCCGTTGACTGTCCCACACCCCTTCCCAAAGGGTGTGACTTAGTACCCGAGGATTTCTTAAGCCTTATGCCTGGCTTTCTGGCTTTTTTCTTGTCTACCTTATTACTGAGAACAAGCATGTCTTTTGGCGAAGGGGGCAAGAGATTCAGAAAGAAGATCGCAGTAGTGTTAGAGAGGGCCTGAACACAAAATTCAAATGTTAACACAGGGAAGCCTGTGCTGTTCTATCCCCAAGTGTTGGAAATATTTCAGACCAATGTGACCTGTAACATTATTGCACATTTTTAAACCTTCCTTTATTGGTTAAAACATAATCCCCCAGTAGTGAGGGGCATGGACAGGCCTGCTCTCCCTCTCCTACTTCATTCTTCCCCTCCTCTCTGCCCATCTCACTCTTGCTTTCAGTCTCTTTTCTTATGTCTTTCTGTCTGCTCATCCTTCTATGTCCTCCACCTATCTTTTCCTTTCTTGATGAAAATTAGGAAAAAACAACTTGATAGATTTTCCAATAACCTTCCAGAAAGTCTCACCGGGTTACATTTTGCTTTAATAGCATTTAAGCCAATCTGCCTGATGTTGCTGTAAAGGTCAATTAAATTCACCCTAAAAATTTCACTTCTGGCTCATTATACAATTGGAAAATGAATTAGAAGCACATGCTGCCCCTGAGGTTTCTGATATTTCGCTAATGAATATGTCTTAGAATGCAAAAAAAAAAAAAAAAGAAAAAAAAAGAAAAAAAAAAAAAAAGATGTTAGGCCACACAGTCGCATGCAGTGTTAGTGGCCTGGCACAGATCATTGTCACATGTAGCAGCTTGAGATGAGTGAATGCTAGTTAGTCCTGTCTTCACATTACAAGATGTTCACATTTCTTGAATGCCCATGGCTATGGTCAGCTCTTCAGTGTCCTCCTCTGCATATCTGGAGCCCATTCTCAAACCCCAGATGAGACATTTAGCTCACCTTTGTCCTCAGTGGCCGTTGTTAGTGTGGGCTCAAGGACTCAAGGGCTAAATTAATATCAGCCTAAATAAAATATGATTCTGAAGGTAAGTCTATAAGGAACTATTTTTGGCGGGGTGGATCATGTGTATTGCAAAGCCAGCTATCAGTTGAGCTGGGAATTCTCAGAATTCTGACAATGTGGAGAGACATGGTAGCTGCTAAAGAGAAAACAATGTGTGGAGGAAGGAATATGCATTTCTGGCTTAATTGGGGCCAAGGATATAGGGAACACAAAGTCAAATTTGGGTATGACTTCAGGAAGTAATTTCTAACTGTCCTTTCTCCCCACTAAGGGGAAAAAAAAATAAACTACCCAATAAGATGACATCTTTATACTTGAAAGAGTCTTCAACAAAGCAGAACAACTTTGTGGCAGCTTTCTATCCAGTGAGTTTATGTTTCATGTGCAAGATTCATTTATTCATTCATTTATTGGTTTATTCAACATATTTATTGATGTGTCATAGACAGAACTAATCTTGGGAATGGATACAAGCCCATATTCTGAAACTGTACAGCTGCTTTATTATGTATTAAGGATTTCTTATGAAGGTAAATATATTTTTAAAAGATGATTCTGTAGATGTTTCTAAGGTTTCTAGTTTCAAACCTCATCCTGACATTCAGGCTTTTGCTCACAGTGGAGTTTTGGAAGACTTTCATGTTCTCCAGACAGCCTAGGCCGTGACTACTCCACTTGTATGAAATTGCAAACTGTGTTTCTATTTTAGGGCAAGATGGCTCTAAAGCTAGCAATATAAGTTATTAGATGTCTGTCTTAAGGTATAAGTATAAACCTAGCCGAATTAATTAAAATATATAGAGACAATCTCTCAAGTCCTTCAGGGAAGAGAAGGGAAATCTGCGATGTTCATCTTACATGTCTCACAAATATCTGTATAGGATTTTAGGATTTCAGAGCTGGGAGGTACATTGAGGTCATCACATGGAGCTTCTCTCTTCTAAAATGGGGAAACTGAGGAGGCTTTATTCAGGGAGTCAGTAAGAGAACAATCCACACTTCACCCAGAGCTTCCAGACTCCAAAGTAGTATTCTTCCATATTGGAAGGTATGGAAATCATGTTTTTCATGTAAACAGTGCTCTGGCAGGCAGAAGCCATCATGGTGTGTGTTGAGGGTGGCCAGTCAAGCATTGAGCAAAGGAGGGCATGGACAGGCAGGGTTGTCTCCAAGTCCCAGACAGTGATTTCCCTTTGCTGTACTTGGCCTCCTCAAAGCTTGCCTCTGAGAAGGATTTCACTCACATGCTGTCGATGTTTCCATTTTCATTTCCTGGTTCCCAGAGGTTCTTGTCTTTTATCTCAAACCTAGTGTTAGTAGAGGCTCTTGGAGTCCTATTGACTCTATTGTGCAGCAAGCTGGGCCTATTCACAGTGTCCCAAAGAAACACAGAGTTATATCCAGGAAGTGATGATTGAAGTCACTCAGCCACTCATTAGCTTCACTGTCAGCAATCTAGCCTTGGAGCAGTGAAAGAAAAGCCAGTGTAAAAACCAAGGGCTACAGATTAATGATGACATGAGGGAGGGGTTTTCTTTTTCTTTCTTTCTTTTTCTTTCTTTCTTTCTTTCTTTCTTTCTTTCTTTCTTTCTTTTTCTTTCTTTCTTTCTTCTTTCAAGTTTAGCCTGCTAACCACAACTTTGAAGGCACAGAGCCTTCTATCTGACCTCCACAAAACCAGGACACAGGACCCTATGATCACACTCTCCTATTCTGCTGCCTCCTCCCTCCTATTCCTGTCTGTTTTCTCTTCCCTAGAAAACCGTCCATGAGCTCAGGATCTCCTGCTGTTCATGAACATGAGCTCAGGCTGCCCCATTGCCTAGGAGGGCTGGCCAGGGCTTGTAGGAAATATTCTGATAGTTTCTTATTTAAAAATCAGAGCCAGTTATACCAGTATGGCCTGACACAATCGAATTTCAGGTAAGCTAGGGCAAGCCCTCAGAGTTAACCTGATGAGTCTGGGGTCTCACGAGCAATGGGGTAGGCAAAATCAGGAATGAAATGCTTGGGCTCCTCAATGTGGGATGCTGCATCTAGGCTCAAAAGTCAGAGGGGCAGAGAAGACAGAGAGGAGGGAGGGAGGGAGGGATGGAGGGAGGGAGGGAGGGAGGGAGGAAGGAAGAGAGGGAGGGAGGAAGAAAGGAAGGGAGAGAGGGAGGGAGGAAGAAAGGAAGGGAGAGAGGGAGGAGGGAAGGAAGGAGAGAAGGAAGGAAGAAAAAGAGACAGCTGGGGAGTTAGATCAATTAGAGAATTACCCTGACTACAAGAGATGGAAAGACTATATAGTTTAGAATGGCATGTATCCTTCTCAAAGTGTAAGCAGTTAGGGAAGAAAAGGAGGGAAAGAGAAAAGCAATCCAATGAAAGACAAAATAAATCACTGAGAACAGAGTACATCAGGAGAGAAAGAGTCAAACAATTCTTATGTCCAAGGCAGGGTTCGGGTCACTAGAGTTGTGTCATCATTCTGCCATCATTCTAAAACTGCTGGAGAGTGGATGGGCAGCATTGACCCAAAAGAGCCTCTCTTTGGACTAACCAGTTTCAATTAAGACTATAGCAAAAGCTAATTATCATTTTAAACCTGAGTCTCAGATTCACTCTTCCTCCTACTCTAAAAGGATTGCTTAATGGTCCCAGTGCAAGGCTCTGAAACACTGGAGGCTTCCTATTATTTCTTTGCCTCCAGCAGGGACCAGGGACTTCCAGAGTGTACGTTTCAAGGGAGAATAGGAGTAGCAATACTCTCTTTCTCTTTCACAGAAACAAAGACTTAGCATCGGGGGAACATTCAATTTTGATTTTGATATAGTTGGGCCTTCTGCTGCATCAAAGAGTTTCCCTACATGCCATCTCTGACCAGGATTACCTGGTTTTGTTTGAACACAACTGGTGACAGGGAGCTTGTTACCTCCGGGTCCTTTGTTGGGCAGCCCTCATAGCCAGAATGTCTCTCCCAGTGTTGAGCTGACATCGGCCTTTTTGCTAATTTCCATGCTCTAGTCTCACTTCTGCCTTATCCTCAAGGTTTTTGGGTTTGGACAGTCCAAGACTTTCTGATCTCAGCAGTGCCTGAGATTGGGAAATAGGAAAGCTGGTCCATTACTTCACTGCATTCTCCCTAACAGGAACTGCCACTCCAGTGCCACTCTGTGTTGGGGTACTAGGTTCTGAGGCTCTCCTTTCTATCACCCAGCTTTTTCTGGATAAGCAAGGGAGACAGAGAGCCACACACTTCATTTCCTATGCTTTGTTATATATACTACTATGAGACAAGGTGTAAGTACCCTGCAAAGTAAGTACTAGTATCTCCATTTTCAAATAAAAATGCTGAGGCTGGGTCACCTGGGTGGCTTAGTTAAACATCTGACTCTTGGTTTCAGCTCATGTCATCATCTCACGGCTTCACGGGTTCAAGCCCCGCATCGGGCTCTGTGCTGGCAGTGTGGAACCTGCTTGGGTTTTTCTCTCTCCCTCTCTCTCTGCCCCTCCCCCACTTGTGCTGTCTCTATGTCTCTCAAAATAAAAATAAATAAATAAATAAATAAATAAACTTAAAAAATGCTGAGGCTCAGAAAGATTAAGTGGCTTACTCAAGGTCACACAGCTAGCACATGGCAAAAGCCAATATTCAAGCCAGTGTCTATTATCTTGAAAGCATATTTTCCTAAGTCACATGGAACAAAAATGTGGAATACATGGTTTACCAAGTTAAAATGTACCTGTGAGTATATTACAAATAGCTCTTCGAAACGGGGAGTATCCAGAAAAATCCTGAACATGTATTTATATGGGCTGATTGTTTTGCACAAAAACTATTCCATAGCTAATCCCTATACTTTGCTTAGTCAGCCTAACACTTCCCTCCTGTTCCGCACTTGATAGCTGGTTAAAACAAGCAAACAACACTAGCAGAACCTTAGTATAGTCATGTTCACATTCCTATGCTTGGCCTGACCTGGTGGGGCCAGCTCCTCCTCCCTAGTCTCTCAGCTCCTCACACACACACACACACACACACACACACACACATACCTTTCTTTACCCCTTTACATCCTTTTACTATTTCCCAAATTTGCATGGGTAAACACAAAACACAAACATGCATATCTACTGGGGGTGAGGAGCAGCACCCCTCAATATCACCAGTAGGTTGCTGGCTGGTGCTTCAAAACTGCCACGCCAGTCTTTTGTGATGAGCAGGGCCCATTTCTCACGAGTACCAGGAGGCCAGAATCCTGGCACAAACCCACGGAACAGGGCACCAGGAAGCTGGACCCATTTGTCTGCAGGGACAGGCCTACTTTTCCTTTCAGATCTCCAAAACCCCAAAGGAATGAATATTCAGAACTAAGTACCCACCTTGCATTAATTTCGTGTGTATATGTATGTTTCCTCCCGTGCAAATCTGTGTGGACTAAAAATACCTGAGCGCTCCATGGCGCCAGAGACCGCTGACAAAGGAATTTGCATTTGCAGTCAGAAACACCCTCGGATTACTTTTGAAATAACCTCCCTTACATTTTAAACAGGTTGGTGGATTCATCATTGAGGCTACTGCCAGGAGTCAGCTATTAAGAGATGCGGCATGGAATGGCATTTTCCTTAAAAGGTTAAAAAGTGTTTATTGTCATTACGGTGTCGTGATTTTTCTGGTTTAAAAATAAAAGCTATTTGAACTTGGGATGCTTTTGACAAAATGATATCTTTAGGAAAAGTAGGTTAATAAGAAATGTTTTGGAGAAACCAGGTTGTGCTCCTGATTCTTCTGGAATGAGAGCAGGACACCAGGTGCTACAGCCAATATGGAGAGCAGGGCACAGATGGGGGGGATGAAGGGCCAGTCTCTTTCCTTCTGGGTCTCTTGGAATGGGGAGCAGAGGGTAGGAGGGAATTGCTGGATCAATTAGCAGTCTGCAAGTAAATTAACCAGCAAATTAACTTTTCAGATGTCCAACTGTTTGTCCTCTCAAATATTGCCGTCCTACCGGTCTTTCATTTGTCCTTTGCAGCAGGGCTGGGGAGAGTGGTTCAACTTAACCTCCAGGGCTTGCCAGGGTTCCAGAATACAGAGTGGGAGGATGTAGCAGGGAGGCTACCCTAGAGCTGAGATGCTGTGCATTTGTAGCTTGTGTGCGCATGTGTCTATACGTGTATGTTTGTGTGTATGTCTGTGTATGTATCTGTGTGTGTCTTATGCATCTATGTATATGTGTGTTTATGCGCATCTATGTCTATCTGTGTGCATCTGTCTTTATGTGCATCCATATATGTGAGTATGCGTGCTTGTGTGTGTGTGTGTGTGTGTGTGTGTGTGTTTGCAGGGAAAAGAGTGTGATGAAGGAGTTTTGAGGGCACAAAATGAGGATTTTACACTTGACCGCAGGCCACAGGGTCCCACACCAGCAGATGGTGCTGTAGGTACAAGTTTGAAGGAGGTGAGGCTGTTGGTTTGTTGGAGACTTCGGAAGCAATTACCCTGTTGAATGTGTGAGTTAAGGGCAGAACACACCCCATCTGCATGGAGAGCTAGCAAACCCTGAATTTATCTAGGACTTCTCTTTTTTCACCAAGGAGCCCTTGTTTTGACTCTGATTGAATTGCAGATTGCATCTGAATGATAACTCTCTGGTTCTATGATTATGGACTCTCCAGCCCTCCCATGCCCCACCGAGAATTAGAACTTCACAGTCTGGTGGAAACTTTGAGCAGGAGGCATCCCCTTTGTTTTACAGATGAGGGAAAAAAGAAATGGGGCTTAGCTCCCTGGCGCTTCCCTCACTCTACCCCACCTTTCCTTTTGGGGCCAAGTTTATCAAAACACCTCTTCCATCCCTCCTTCTTTTTCCCTCCAGGTAAGTCCTTATGGCCTCACATGCCTGCTCCTTTTCTCCTAAGCAGTGAGGCTGCCAACCCTCTCTCCAGGTCACCAGACCAATCTGCCCTACGCACAGCTGTGTTCATGTTGGACCACCCAGACTCCTCAGCGTCTCCACAGCCATATGTGGAATCCAGACAAGAGTCTCTACCCTGGCCCCCAGTCTGGAAAGCACCCCTTTCTAGCCCCCTTGGTGGTACCTTTTTTGCTCTGTTCTTCCAAGAGTTACCCAGAGCTCTTCCCCATTTCCCATGTACACCCTGAGCTTCATTGGTGTCTCCACCTTGTGACTGTTCTTTTTTTAATTTGTCCTTCTTTTATTTCATTTCCAAATGCCCCCATCTCCTCAGATCTCTCAGGTCTTATGCTGCTGCTCCATGAAGCTGTCCTGGAATATACATTTCCTGCTCTGAATGTTCCAGGCCTTTCACCTGGACCTCTCGTCTGTAATTTGTCCTTTATACACATTGTGGTCCCTTGCATACATAACCCCTACTTTGAAGGTGACTCACCTGCTCCTTTCCCCACTACTAAAGTATATAATAAGGCTTGTGGGTAAATGAACACAAAAATGTGCCTTTAGATGTTTTTTATCTTTAGCTAAGTTCCAATTCGAAGCAGTTTATGGTGGTTTTTCTCCCAGCTTGGAAATGAGAGATAACAGGTCCGTGTCTTCTCGTCTGACTAGTCCTATGACTATTAGCAGTCACTCCCCGGGTCTGCCTTCAGTTACCTCAGCTCTTAATTGTGGGCTTTAGAGAGGATCAATCGATTTGTTTTTCAGTCTGTACACTGTCCCCTAATGGCAGGCAGGTCTACCTTTGGGCTCTTGGCTGAAAGCCTTAAGATGAGCTTTGTGGCCAAGCACAAACCTATTGTAACCCCACCTCTCCTACAACTAACCTGAAAAGCATTGTTTCAGAGAAAGTCCTTCCCAGGTCTATCACTCACTGTGTAATTTTAACAGTGTAATTCTTTACTCTTCCTACTCTTCATAGCTTGAAGATTTTTCTCTTCTGCTTTGGGGTTGATATGGAAGCAAACCAGGAGTTGAGACTTTCTGCCGACTCTGACATCTGTTAACATTCACTAGCTTCCCCAAGAAGCTGGCCTGTTCTTTCCTTGCCCATCTTTTGAACCAAATAAAATTTAAAATTAATTCACATGGCTTGGTTGATGCCAGCTTTCAGCTGCCCGAATGCTATTTCTAAAAATTTATGTTCTCATTTTATTTTATTCTTTGTAAGATTACAGACTTTTAGAAACAGAAGGAAACTTGAGTGATAATTTAGAAGACTTAATTGTGGATATCAAATCTGCCACTGCTGCTGTCATATCCCTTCCCTCTGCCCCGTCCACCCTTATCAAAATAGCTCCCAGAATTCCTAGTGGGATGAGGGCAGTCCTTATGGCTATACCTTGGCCCATTCAGCACTGCACTATTACTATAATGAGAGTACAGGTTGGTTCTCACTCATCTCTCCTAGAACCCAAGCAACTCCATTGTTGCTACAACTTTAAATCACTGATCATTTACTGATTACTGACCATGTGCTACACAAGAGTCATTTAACTCATATCAGATCTCTATAAAGTATATCCCACTCTTCCATGATGAAAAACCTGAGGCATGCAAAGTTTAAGTAACTTGACTAATGCCCCCGACCTTCAAGAGATGAAGCTAAGATATAAGCCTGGGAATTCTGACTATAGAACCTTTGCTTTGAACTAGTCCATTTTAATGCACTCTTGTGAAGGCAAAGTTCTAGGGAAAGGAAAAATAACTCCAAGGTGAAGTCACGGTAAGATTGTATGGGCTTTGGGTTTAGACTAAGCTGAGTCAAATTCTGGTTTTACTGGTTACTTGCTGTATGGTATTAAGAAGATTAACTTTTCTGAACAATTGTTTCTTCATTAGCAAAATGGGATAACCATGTTGTGTCAAATAATAAGAAGAAGAGGAAGAGTAACAATAGAACAGTAACTGAAGTTGTAATTGGGAATGCATGGCAAGGGCATCTGGTGAATATTGGGTACCTCCTGGATGTCAGTTTCTCTCCTTTGAGTAGGAAGCATGGAAGTCCTTGCTTTTCTGGGTAGATGCACCAGTACCAGTTGGTCTCTGTGGAGCTTAGCACCAGATCTGACACCAGGTTGTGAGCTTGTTAGGGCTCTTCTTTAAGCAAGGCATCTTTGTAGCTTTGAGCAGGATCTCTCTCCCCTCACCACCGAGGCATGAGCTACATTACCATTTCCAAGGTTCAAGGCATTCTATTTCCCTTGAACTCTCAAGATAATAAAGTTCTGATAAAAAGACCCCAACTTGCAAAATTTAGAAGCCAATTCTCAGAAAGAAAGTGACTGACATAAATTCTCTCAGTCCAGAGTGTAGTGCTTCCCAATCAGGAATGAACATCAGAAATGACCTGTGTGTACTACTCAATAGTTAATTTTATTAAAGGTATCTTTAAGCACCCATCCCACTGAATCCCACTGAATCTAAGTATTTGAGATGGAAACAAAGATCTGTGCTTTAATGACATCCCTGAGCATGGTACCAGGCATGATAGAAGGTGGTATGACTGGGCCTACTTAGGGACCTGACCTAGCCTAAATACAGAATCTGCAAGCTGCCATCCATACGAAGCAGATGTAAGAAAGCCCATCTGAAAGCATTGTTATATATTTTATAAAACTGCAGCCAAAAATATGATCCATTTATTCTCTGTTGCTGCACATGCTAAATAGTACCAGGAAAGGGTCTGTGCGATCATGGGAGCTGGTTTGCTTCTGTCTTAATCAGTGAGAACATTGAAACTAACATACGTTGTCCCTCTTAGTGTTCACAGCTCGGAGCTAAATTTAGTGTTCAGTTACCCAGCCCAGGTGGTGCCTGATACATTTCTTTCCTTGTTCTTTTTTACCGGCTTGTGTTCCTGTTTTCATTTTTAGCTATTCTGCTTTATATATATTTTAACATTGCAAGCTGTCTCAGACCCTTTTTTCTAAGTAGGTGGAATATAAATTATGAGTAAATAAATAAAGCTACTGAAGCAATGAGTGACTTCTGAGAAAGTATAGGTATCATAGGCAGGCAGACACAGCAGGACTGGATGTTATTATAATGGGTTTTTATATTTTGATGATAAAACTATAGCTATTAGCTATGAAATATTATTTATACATTGTTGGCTCTGATACGTTTATTAATTGATTTGTATAAACTCACATAAATAGTTTATCAATATGAATACTTTGCATTATGGGCTTATTTTCTTCCAATGAATCCAAGGAGAAACACGGTGACAGTATTGCACCCATCAGCTGTTCATCCTACTCTCCCCTCCAGAGCACATCCACCCTCCCCTGTTCCTATGGGCCATCCTGCCCCTGTTCTCTGGGGAAGATGTTCTCCTTTTTCTCTCTGCATTTGCAACAACTGGTCCCCTAGGTCATTCCTTTCTCATCATGTACTTTGTCTTCTTCCTCTTGCTTCCCCGCAGCTCCTGCATTTTCTCCCAATTAAGAATGAAGAGGTTCAGCCAATTTTAGTCCTAAAACTGGGAAAAACTGTCAGTGCTTTTAAGGGATTTCCACACTCTTCATGAAGACGTGCTATGTACACATACAGAACTCCCTTGGCATGTTCATGAGCTCCATTCATTCTTCCATGATACCGGGTTGTGCTTTAGTGCGTCTAACACATCTTATTAACCAATCATTCTCTACTGGGTGCAGTGCCGCCAAATCCCAGAAGTCCCCCAGCATGGGTTGAGTGGATTCAGGCAGATCTGGCCCAAGTTATTCACAAACAGGCGAGGAAGCGGAACTCAGGTGCTCGGGCCAGTCCTTCATTAACCTTGAAGAAGTCCTTCATTAAATTTTACTGAGGCTCAGCAGTATCTGGCTTTTGGGTGAAAAGTTTCAGAAAGATTATGCACAGGGAGTTTTAGATATCGACATACTTAGTAATGCCCAGATTTGTCAATTTCTCAGTGTGCTCCTACCTCATTTCATTTGTCTTGATTCCCCGAAAGGGCCAGTGGCTGCCTCACATATTGGCTTGTTCAGCACGATCTATGTTCATCGGTTCTCCTTCTCATGACAGTCTTCCTATTCATGTTGCCAAGTAGTTACTTATCATTTTCTAGTTTTCTATGTCAATTTCATAAAAATGTGGAAAAAGTCCAATGGAGTTGGTATGTACAGGTATAGTTGGAAGAATGGGGTTGATGTATATAATGAGTACAAAACACAATTGTGGCATTTAAGAACACATTCAATCTAGTGAATGTATATTCTCCCATCAGTGTACAATTGACTGTATTGAAAATTAGTTCCATTAAAATTTAGTTAATAAATTATGTTATCGAATTGCTGGATTGGCAATGCTGGAACTTAAAACTAGCAAGAGTGTTGTTGGAATAATGCCTTGGTGGTTGCTTTGATGTGAAAAGAAAATAGAGATAAGGCCTTCTTGGTCTTACCTAGGGTCCCTTGCTTTCTGCAGGTTGGGGAAAATGTGGCACATCACCTTTTCTTCTGCACACAAATGGTGTCAGTCTCTTTGACGGACAGTCCAGCAGACAGCAAATGAGGGCTGTGAAACCATGGCATGTGGCATACTGTGTGTAATCATGTTTTTCACTCTGATTTTAAGTGATTTCTTGAAAGATGAATTGTTTCCATCATGATGTTTAGTTTTCCAATTGCCTTTATTAAAAACAAAATGACAACAGTATTAGTAAACTGACAGGCAGATATTCTTCATTGAAGAAATATTGCTAAGCATCAAATGACACTATTTTAAATCTAGACTTCCATGCATTTAATCGGCCACATTTCCTGACTGTAACATGCAAATCTTACAGGCCTTGATTTGAAGGGTTGTTGTTAAACCTCTAGTTTGTGACTTCTTGGGCATGCTCAACCCAGGTCTACCAGTTGGTTCAATGCAATGTCTCTTGGTAGGTTCCATTTTTCTCCATTCCTTCTAAAACTGCCCAACTCTACTCCATTCCAGATTGAATTTTCTGTTCCAGAGATAGAGCTGCAGAAATTAGAAAATTAGTTGTGAATTATGACCAAGGAAAACTTTGATATTAGCCAACTCTGCAAAGGATAAACTCAGCAAGGCAAGAGCAAGCATCCCTCTCCTGATGCCTTTTAGTATTAAGACTCAGTGGGGCAGTATCTGCAAAACTGGCAAGAGTAGGGATTTGAGCTCCAACAGAGTTGGTACCACATCTTGGATGCTCTGTCTACCTATTAACCATGACTTGGAAAATTTGCCAACCCCCCTCAGCCTCATTGCAACCACACTGAAAATGGGATTAGTACACTCTCCTTTAAAAATTTTCTCACTATCCACTGTTCCACTTAACTGAAAACCCTGCTTTATCGATGTCTTATATTAGACTTCCTGGAAATATTCTACGTGAAAATTGTTTTCCTGCACTTTAAAAGGCAAAATGATTTTATATCCCAGTTTATAGTGGTGTGTGGGTTCCCTGAAAGTGTGATCCGTGGTTTGTCCATTGCTCCGTCTTTAGAATCCAGCCAAGGACCTGATATATAATCCAGCAGAGTCTGAATTGATTTTGGAATGTTGAATGAAAGAATGAATGAATGAACAAATGAATGAATGAATGAATGAATGAATCTAGATAATGCAAACCATTTCTTGCTCCATGACCCTTAGCTGTAATAAGTTACTGTTGTTACTTGTGGTTGCTGTTGTAACAGAAGTAGAATAGAAAGTAAATCAGGAAAGCTTTTTGTAGGACTGTGAAATATGTGATGTATTTTAAGTTATAAGAAGGCAGCAGTATCCCTGTATGCTTCTCTATTTACAGGGACCTGTACATAACCTTGCACAATTAATCATTTAATAAAGCCCTCTGCTGAGGATGTCACTGGAAATGATAAGCCTCCTTTCTGTGGTCTCCAATGGACCTTGTTCCAGAGATGAACATGACCAGCTGGCAGAGAAAGATCTCTTATCCACTCATTTCTTTGTCCTTTAGTTTATTCTCTATTATTCCACTTAGTGAAAGGCTTTCCAAGGGTGATTTTTTGGCTCATCCTTTTTTCAAGCACGGAAAAGTGGCATCCTGAGGGGTAATCAATGGCAGAGGCAGTAAGGCAGCTAATAGGCAGGGTAAGAGGAGCTCGGTATGCAAGGGAGAGTTGGGCCACGGAAGTGACACTTGACAATTTAGTTTTGAACTTCTCTGTTATTTCCAGTAAAGCGATTTCCTTGACATTTTCTTGTGGCATTTGAAGCGGGGGGGGGGGGGGAGTAGTTTTTTTTTTTTTTTTTTTTTTTCTTTATCGTATTGTTTTCCTTTTCTCCCTCTCCAAAATGATTTATCTGGTCTTTCTCCAAAAGTCGACACTCCTCAGAGCCTTTTAAATAGTGTGAGTGTTTTACAAGGATACACATTTGTGCTCCTCAGTCTGTGTGGGGGCCTGCGTTCATATATGTGAGCATCATACACGTATGTGACACATTAAGGATCCCAGGAACTAGACAAACTGCTGGGTGCACGTTTGGAGGCCCGCCAGGGTATGCTCCAATCCCCTCTCACTGCCTTCTGAATCTCTGGTGTGTGGATTACCACACCCAGTCTCTAGACTTCAGCTGATCCTCAGGTGCCTGGCCCTATTACTCACCCAATATGTGATCATGAAAAGACCAATTAATTTTAATCTTAGCCCAAGCAAAACATAATTAGAGAAATCTGTTAGAAGAATAACATATGAGGCATTCCAAAGCTGAAAGCAGGTCAAATTCTGCCATGAAGACTGTCTCAGGAAACTGCATTTTCACCTTTCTCTCTGTACACCAGAACCACATTTAGAGAGGTATTAGGAGCGCAGAATCAGAAGGAGCTGAGAAAGACCTGGTTGGATGAGGAGACATTTTCATTTTCTCTATTTTTAGAATGAAAATAACTATGGCTCTTCCCGAGGGATGATGCAAGATTTAACAGAATGATATGTGTAAACTGTAAAGTGTTCTATTAACATAAAGTATAATTTTTATTGAACTGATAATTTCTATACTGAATTTGTGCCTAACTGCCTGATTGACAGTGGCCACTCTTTCAGATAGTTCTTGTTAAGGATCTTCCCTGTTAAGGCTTTGCATTTTTCAGCACAGCCTGCCAGGAACCATTCAGACTTTCACAATTCTTTTCTCTTGGCTCAGTCCAGGGCTTTGGAGGGATAGGCCATCTTCAAATTCGCTTCCAGAAGGAATCTGCCAGAATCTTTTTTAAACCTTTGCTTCTTCTTTTTTTAATGTTTATTTATTTTGAGAAAGGGGGCAGGCAGAGAGAGGGAGAGGGAGAATACCAAGCAGGCTCCACACGTGGGAATCCCCACGTGGAGTTTGATTCCACAAACTGTGAGATCATGACCTGAGCCCAAATCAAGAGTCAGATGCTTAACCAACTGAGCCACCCAAGCACCCCAAAATCTTCCAGAATTTTTGATTCGCAAAAACCTCACAGGAATGTTCTTACCTGCCACAGACTGCACCCACGGAGTCCCAGAGACACAACAGCTCATACCTGCTAGCCCTGAGAGGACCTGTCTGTGCTTCCCCATGGTGGGTGCTGCAGCCACGCAGCAATAATAAAATATACCCATTCCAGGCATGCTTAAATCTCTGTTGGGTCTCCATTTTTCTTTCTTTAAACGCTTACGGAATAAATGGAATTTATAATCAGAAACCATAAAATGTGTCTGATTTATTACTCATCTTGATGACAATATTTAATAACTCGTGTATATTTTATCACATCTTTCTAACGCTCTGTTGTGGAATTTTACTTAAAGAGATTCCATCCTCCATGTCAAACTATGTTTGGAACCAAAGGGGAAGAGTATCCTTTTGAGCAAGAGGTTGGGAGATTGCTCAGCGTCCCACAGGTGGTTTGGGAAATCTCAGGCCCCCAGGGCAGGGCTAGGTCCTTCCCAAATGGCAAGGTTCTCACTACACCTGTCATGTGAGGCGTGTTAGGACTTCCTCATTTACTTGCACTGAAAATTCTCTGCTTCGAGAGCTATTCCTTTGAGCCTTGAAGACCTTAACTTTTCAGGTGTTCTCTACTAAAGTTCTAGTATCCTCAGAAGGAAAACTATATGAGGGACATTGAGAATTATGGAATAGCCAGTCAAAACATCTTGTGAGAAGGAAATCCAGGGCAGTGGTTAGAAATGGGGAGAAGAAGAGGGCTCAAAAGAAAATAAGCAGAAGTGGGGACCAGAACTGAGTTATCATACTTGACTATTTTGTTTTAAATTTTATGTTCATTTATTTTTGACAGAGAAGGAGACAGAGCATGAGCAGGGGAGGGGCAGAGAGAGAGGGAGACACAGAATCCAAAGCAGGCTCCAGGCTCTGGGCTGTCAGCACAGAGCCTGACATGGGGCTCAAACTCACAGACTGTGAGATTTTGACCTGAGGTGAAGTAGGACACTTCACCAACAGAGCCACCCAGGCGTTGCCATACTTGACCATTTTGATTGCCCCATAGACTTATCCTGTTAAACTCCTTTCTTCTGGGCCCAGAATCTCTTAAAAGAGAGGAGACATAGCTCTTTGCCTGAATGGAGGCCCCAGCACCCTAAATACTTCAGTGTTTACCTCCCCCAAATAAGAATTCTATCTTCCTTACTAATATATAACCCTCCCAATCAGGAAATCAGTATGATGCCAACCCAACTTTCCAAGCCATAGAACTCATTCATATGTTGCCAATTATCCTAACAAAGTCTCTTTTTCCTTTCTGGCTAAGGATCTTTTCCAGTAATACACATTTAATTCACATGTCTTAACCCAGTTTCCTTCAATCTGAAACAGTTTCTTGGCCTTTGGTCTCCCATGTCCTTATTGGACATCCAGTGTATGCAGTCCTTTCATGCTGTGAGATGGCTCTGAACCTGGGTCTGTCTCACCTTTGTTTATGACCAGGTATTCTTGGCAGGAATATCACAGAAGTGGCATTGCCATCAGGAAGACATCAGAAAGCACAATATCTACAGTGTACCACTCCTGGAGATGTTGACCTTGATTCCTTGGTCAAGGTAGGGCCTGCCAGGTGTTCCCGCTGTGTAGAAAACCTTTCCTGGAAACAACAACCCCCCACTCCCAAACCCCAATTTTTCACACTCCTGCACTTAAACTGAAGTAAGATTAATGAGGTTAATTCAGCAACATAGGGCAAAAAAATTTTCAGCAAGGTGGAAACGAGAAATATTCTGACCTGTCAGCTTAGTACAGCCTTAATGCCTTTGGAAGGACTCCACAGGCTTCAACTTCAAAATATTCTCAGTTATTTTTTGGAAAAGGTATTCATTTGAAAAATACTTATTTTATTTTTCACTTTCTGAATCACAGGAAGAGATGAATCCAGCTACTTGGGGTCTCATGGATAAACTTCCAAAAAGATTCTCTGCTCAAGCTGTAGCTCTTCTCTTTCCATCTTAAATAGTTGTCCCAAATTCCTTTCTTCTCTCTAGATTCCATATATAGTCTTCTTTGTGTTTCAGTGGTCTATGGCCTGAGAATATTGGGAGGCTGAAAGAGTGACCTATGTTACATGGGGCCATTTTAGGATTTTTGTATCCATGTGATTGACTTTATGATTTATTGCTTTGCTTTTCTTTGCTTCCTGGTTTTGCCACCTTTGAGAATTACGATAGCAGAATACAGGCATAGTTGACCAGAGAGGTAGAGACAGGAGTCACAGAAAAATAAGCTTCCCTCTTTTAATTGGTTTCCGCACACTCCCCAACTCCCGGAGCATGCACACCACACACACACTCTCTCTCTCTCTCTCTCTCTCTCTCTCTCTCTCTCTCCACGACATACACACACATACAGAGCCATCTGGACAAATCTGTAAATCTTTTCTTACTCAACAGGCAAATCATAAAACGCTCCATAAAGACAACCAAGAGGACCAATTTTGAGAGTGACATTCCACCCACTATTTTTCGAACCACTGCTGAAGCCTTAAAGGGCCTCCACTCCCTTCTGCCAAGAGCCCAGGCAATGGAGCTCCTGTGCATGCTCAGTTCCATGGCTAACAGACCTGGGACTAATGCTAAATTATAGTCTAGAGGAGAGGACTCAGGGGGCAGATGATCACAAGCTATAAATACCTTCAAGGAAACAATGCAAATGAGGGAAGGGAATTATTCATTTGCTCGGCAGGTGCTAGGGCAAGGAGCAGTAGCCTGGAGCTGAGGAACAGAACATTCAGGCTGGGGATTAGCAGAAAAGCTCCTCACACAGAGTTTCCTGCCCAGGGCTCTGAACTTAGGAGTCCAGCATCAGGTGCCAGGGACGGAAGCATGATAATAGATACTGGGAAGAATTCCTGCCAGATTCAAGAGTCATAGGAGCGAACCCAAAGCTTTCTGGTTATTATCTGTATTCTTAGGATGACATCCACATAAATTCCTTTGCCTCCAGCATTTAATTTCTAACCTGACTGTTCAGGAAGCAATTCCTTGTATCTGATCCTTTGTGACAGTTGAAAGACTAACTCCAAGTCTCACTCTTCCTTTTGCCCCCAAAACTAAGAGTATCTATAGTCAAGCCATAGTGACTAGTGCCCAGCTCTGCTAATCCCATATGAAAAGATGTAGGGCTCCTGAGCCAGATTTTGCGGTTAGGAAACTGATACTGTTGGATGCTTAAAAGTAGGAATAGTAGAAAAAAAAATTCCACTAATAATTATTACTGATTACATTATTATTTAGCTGTTTTTGAATATGTGCTTTCTCAATACTCAGTAATAAATATTAGGTGGAACAGAAAAAAAATAGGACTCACCTGAATTCCATCTCTTCCATAGCTAAATGAATGCCACCAAACAAGTGTTGACCTAGCCTTTCTGAGCCTGAAATACTAGAATAATAATGCCTACCTCTGACAGCTGGTGTTAGATTCAGGTAGCACAGGCCTGTCCTATAGCAAACATGTAATTTCTCTATTTCTCCCCTCTAATACTTTTTCCTCAAATTTCCACCTTCCAAGAAGTATGGAGAGATTTGGGGACTAAATTATACATATGTACATGTGTGTGTGTGTGTGTGTGTGTGTAGATAGGTAGATACCCAGATGTGGATATAGATATAAATGCATATTTTGTGAACTCTTCACCCATTCTATCACTACCTATTTAGTACAAAGGGAGGCACATAATAAGCACTTTAAAAATAGTTGTTGAATTATATTGCACTGGGTGGTTTTTTTGACATCTCCCAGACATCTTTAGACTGGGGTTCTTATTTTATTTCTGATCATTTCTGCTGTTTTCAATATAGGAAACGAATTGGTGGTAAAAGTTAGTTACCATTGTTAGTTACAAGCATGGGTCTAGACTTTACTGGCCTCTCCTGATCCCAACACCTCTGAGAGGTACACCAGCACAGATGATCTGGGCCAGCCCTCTACCTTGTGATGAATCTCAGGGCACATGAGAGACACATAGCTTAGACCCAGACACCACTTACTAAGTTTTTAATAATACCTACACATGTCTTTTTAAGTTCTAACCATTTTTCATTTGAAAAAATACCTCTCTGCTCTTATAGCCTGATTCAGCTAGGTCTTTCTCTCTGGCATCCAAAGATCACTTTAATCACCGGTGGAAGTTGGTGATCTGTGGCCATCTGGCATCCCCACCTCATTCAGTGCTCCACAGAATTTCATACTCAGAATCTCCTCATTGTGGCTTTTATAAGACTTCTTCTTCTTTGGGAGTATCCAGCCATAACAGGCGTCTCTTAGTCATGAACTGCATTTCACTAGCCTGCATGGGACTAGTCAGGGACTTTCTTATTGGAAAGAATCTATATATTCCCAAATGATCTGCCTTCCCATGTAAATTTTCTATATTTTTCAGTCCTGATTTCACCACTTTTTGATCTCCTATAAAGGGCTTTGCTCAGCTACCCGGCTGAATTTGGGTCTCAATTATTTGACCTTCATTTGACTGTCCTTGTTAACACACACTGAGCACTTACTCTGACAAATTAAAACAATATGAACATTGGCAAATATTTCTTTTTTTACAATCCTTACACTCAAGAATTAGAGGAAGCACAGCAATCGTTTAAAGCACATGGATTTGGAGTCAGAAACACTGGATGTGAAACCCACATTGGTCACTTATTCACTATATAACCCTGAGTAATTTACTTGATCCTGCTGCGTTTCCATTTGGAGATAATAAAACCCACCTAAAGAATAATTGTGAGGTCTCGTTACACATGCACAACTACACTGCCTTTGACATAGAACACCCCATACGCAGTAGCCACTAGTGTCACAGATACACTGAATGTAGTGTGCAAACTGCGAGAATGTGCTACAGAATTTTCCTCCCCCCAGTAAGAAAAGCTTGAAAAGGCACTAAGGAAGTTTAGAGGAGAGAAAGATTATTCCAACTTCTTTTAGGAAAGAACAGGAAGACTTTAGGATTGTCCTATTTTCAATATATGATTCATTCCTTTCCAATCACTAAGTACCTTGTCTTCATACTGTTTAATTCTGGTGATGGGGCGACACGATGGGTGACAGTGAGGACTCACCTGCACCCCAGGGAGACAGGGCTGAGGCGTTAATGGCTATTCAAAGGCCACACACCACACTGTGTGGGTCAACCAGCTGTAGGGTAGGAACGAACAGTGTGCTATGCCCATCTCCATCACTAGCAGAGAACAATTTTTTGAAGCTTTCTTCTCTTTGTCTAATGTGAATTAGCTGGAATTTAGAAAGTTGGGTGAAATACAGAAGCTTCATAGAGGAAGGACACATTCTCAGAAAGTGCCTGAGAGAAAGTCTTGCCTGTAGGGGAAGGGTAACATTACACTATGTTATACTACAATGCCACATGTTCATTAGGGTTTTCCAGAAAAAAAAATAGAACAAATAGGATGTGTGTACATATACAATGGGTTGTGTGATTGTGTGTGTATGTTATATATTTTATATATGTATATTTGTATATCTACATATATGTATATGTAATATATAATATTAAAAAGAGATATTTATTTTAAAGAATTGGCTCATATGATAGTGGAGGCTGGCAAGTTTTTGATAGAGAAGCCTGGCAGGGTAGAAACCCAGGAAAGAGATGATGCTACTGTTCAAGTTCAAAAATTGCTGGGAGAATCTCTGCCTCTCCAGGGGAAGTTTGTGTTTTTCTTTTTTCTTTTTTTTTAAGTTTATGTATTTAGTTTGAGAGAAAGAAAGTGAGCTGGAGCAGGGGAGGGGCAGAGAGAGAGGGAGAGAGAAAGAATCCCAAGCAGGCTGTGCACTGTCAGCACAGAGACCGATGCGGGGCTTGAACTCACAGAACTGTGAGATCATGACCTGAGGGAAAATCAAGAGTCAGACCATTAACTGACTGAGCCAGCCAGTCATGCCACGTTTGTGTTTTTCTGTTAAAGTTTTCAACTGATTGGATAGGACCCACCACTTTATGAAGGGCAATCTGCCTTACTCAAAATCTCCAGATTTAACCACATCTAAAAACTACCCTTACAGAAACATCTAGAATAATGTTTGCCCGAATATCTGGCTGCCCTGGCCTAACCAAGGTAACTCATAATACCAACCGTCAGAGCATGATGGAGAAGTCACTTCACGAGACACATGCTTCATACTGCCCCCTTCATTCCTAGAGTGTCTCGCTGACAGTGGAGTTTAGATGGAACTTCACATGAAGAGGGGGAAGTGTGGGAAAAGACAATTCACAACTGAGATGAAGAAGTACGTATTTGCAGAAAAGAAAGGAGAGGGAGTAAATATTCTCTGCTAATTTTTGATGGGTGCTGAGGCAGGCAATTCTTAGCCTAATTATAAAGATCCTTGAATGCCGTGTTGAAAAATTTTGGTTTGGTGCAATTAGCAGTTGACAAGAGCTAAGAGTTCCTACTTCATTTTATTTCTACCTTTTTCATCTGAGAAAACAGAAGGAGACGGAAAAGTTCAAGAAAATCATGTGTGTCTGGGCCACTCTATATTAAAGAGACAAAAGCCATAGTCCCAAGGATAGAAAATGTGTGGCATATCCTGGATACACATTCCTACTGAGGATAGGAAAGATGATAGTGCCAGGAAGAGGAAAGAACCCCTCTGCTCCTCAGTCTCACACCCAGCAAGTGGCCCAAGCAGCCCCCATAAATGAGAAATCAGGGATTTCTCTTTGGCTGTTTGCTGCTTGTCAAGACCTACACATCAGCACGTAACCTTTTCATGCCAAGTACAGTGCATCTCAAGTAATTAAAAAGGGAAATTCAAAACATTAATATTTCATATCCAAAGGTCGTGGTATCTCCAGTCTCTTTTCCAAACTGGGTGATAGAGAACTTGCAAGCTTCCCTACCATAATGCCATAAAATCCACACAGAAATCATGTTCCTTCTCAAGGTGCTGGGAACCAGAGCCTGTCCAGACTCTGGCCAGATTCCCAGAGACCTTTGGGTTATAGTCATATTCACAGCCTTGGGATTGAGAAGACCAATAATAGCCCCTGGTCTACTCTATCATTGTGCAGCTGAGAGAACTGAAGTCTGGAGAGGAGTGGTTTTCTCTGTTCTGTGTTACACACTCATCTCTGGAAGAATTAAGACTAGGACTTAGTTTTATGACTACTGGTATGTGTATATTCCCTTAGCGGAAAGTTGGTAGGGAGAAAATGACAAACCAGTGGCAAAAAGTCTCTGTTCAAAAGTGCTTCCTTCAAAGGTGCTGAGCTGTGATAGATTTTCAAGGTATGCTTCATTTTCATGACAAAAGAGGAGAAAGGGCATGCGTCTTTGTACATGGGAATGACCTGCTGTTCATAGGCATAGGCTGTAGAATGGGAAGAGTCTAATTTATAATTAAATGACCCCATATTTACATATGTTGGTGTAGGTGGCATATGGTAGCTACAAATAATAATATTTAAAATTTATTGAATACTTAATATGAGGCAGGAACTATTCTAAGCCCTTCAAAGAAATCAAGTCAGTTAATCTTTGCAACAATCCTGTGAGTTAGATACTATCAGTGTCCCTATTTTACAGATAAAGAAACTGAGGTGTTATAAGTTATTAATGCATCCAGGATCTTATGGCTAGAAAAATGACAGAGCTGAAATTTGTGACTCTGGAGACAGGGCTCTTAACTCCTGCACCATGATTCCCATTTAACTTTAGATATCCAGATAATATATCATCTGTGTAAAGTATGATCTTCCACGAATGAAATACCATCTGTGAAAAGTATGATTTTCCACAAATAAAAGGGTCTAGCACAGGAAAACACTGGAGTCCAGATAAAATACCAGTCACTGGGCTCCAAGAAAAGAGTACAGTGTGAGAAATCTTGCAAGAGGGGACATGAAGGAAGAAGGTGAGCAATATTATCTTGACTGGTGATAGAATCATGCCCTTGAGAGATGGATTGACTAATCTGGGAGGGATAATATCCCCAGTAGGTTCCCGGGACAAAGCACTCAAATACAGTAAAAGAAGATTAAGGTCCTTTCTAGGACTTTAGAATGGCTAATATATTGAGTATTTCCAAAATCAAGATCCTATTTGTAGCCCTCAGTATGCATTGTCTCAATCTTCACAGCAAACCATTAGGCAGGTACTGTTAGTACCTCTATTTTCTGAGGCCCAGAAAGTTCCAGAATATGAGCTTATACTTATCAGCCAGTTAGGGGGAGTTGAGTCAATGTGGAGACTCACAGAGTTGGATGAGAGCCCTGGGATTCCTCAGTCTAATGTGAGGATTAGTCCTTATAAGTGGAACAGGGTTGATAGAGGTTATGATCTTGAGAAGTAAACAAGTCTGCAAAAAGTGGGTGCCATACAGGTGATGCATGGTCACTGGACTAATTGTGGTGATCATTTCACTGTGTATACAAATATTGAGCCCTTATGTTGTACACCTGAAACTAATAAAAAGTTAGATGTGAATTATACCTCAATTAAAAATAAAAACTGGCACCATGCATAGCCTGGGAATCATGGCAGATGAGATTCATACATTCGCCTATGTTGACTAGTCATCATGTTCCAGGCACTGGGTGTAGGACGACGGACGAATGGGAAGAAAGGTCTCCTGCCCTCATAGAGCTTACAGCTTGACAGGATCAGTGGTAAGGAAAGAAGAGAGATCTGGTATATCTCTGAAGATCAATCTACTGTGGCAGAGCTATTCCCTCAAACAGCGCTGTTTACACTGTTCCAGGCAGGTGGGGGACCCTGCAGAGTGCCGGCTGACACATAAAAATGGCCTTCTACATTTCTGCTGACACATCATCTGTATCTGATGGAGCAACATCTTCGTTATGAAATTAGAATAAAATTCTGATGCAAAGACTAATAGATAACATCCCACGCTCTTCCTCAGGAGCCAGAGCCACAGAAACAGCAAAGAGCAAGGAACGGAGCCAGAGCCTGCCCCCACCCTATCTGATTCCATTTTCATACCCACCTGTCATCTCCCCACAAACGTCATTAGCTCACAGAGGGGATGGTGTCTCATTGCATTATCAGCCACCACCACAACAAAAGAGCTTTTTTACTGAGGCTGATGTGAAATTATGGAACAAGTAGATAAATTTTATACAAGAAGTTCCCTGGTGGGGTAGTGCTCCCTGTGCACCCAGGGCCTGTTATTTCTAGCACAAGAGCGAGGAAACTTTCTTTGTAGGCAGTCTGTACGTAGAGGCCATTGAAGATTGGAGAGATGAAATTGTTCAAAAAGTAAGCCCAACAGCCTGAAGCTCCAAGTACTCATTTTTTCCTCTCCAGGGAGGGAATAAGAGTGGGTTACTCCTTTGAGAGACTGAGCACCTGGCTCTCTGTCTCTTCTTCATTCTCCTTGTTTTTTCCAGGAGACGCCCCTCTGCCACACTGGCTGTGTCGGGCCAGCACAATTTAAACTTGGCTGTTGCATGAAGGCAAGCAGGCACAAGCAGGGCCCCGTGGAGCCAAGGGACAAGTCCAATGTCCCCCTGTTCGGTTCACTCTGCCCTTGCTAAATACTCCTGTTGCTTAATCCCTGCCATCCACCTGTGTGCTAATGTCCCCACTGTGAAAACTACCAGCTCTCCTCAAATAAAACTAAACCTGCACACTCCCAGCTGGCCATGGAGAGAAACTTCCACTTGGGCTGAGAAGGCTTCTGGGTCTCCTGGACCATGTCTAATTCCCCAGACATTGCTGTCTCTGATTTGCCCTCTGCCCAGGTGTGAGGGGAACATCTGTGCATGGTCAGGGCTGTGCAAAGGGATCCTCTTAGCTGCTATCAGCAGGGTTCTGTATTTGAACTGGTGAAGCAGACCACTCCCCAGTCCTGGGTTGAGTTATTTTTGCTCATATTTGAGCTCTGTATCTGGGTTTATAGAGTGACCTGTGCTCATGTGGTACCCCTTCCTCACTAATGCAAAAAGGAAGGATTTCTCCATGGGGTTACGTTTGATTTTCCTCTTCTGTTTCCCAGGCTGCACTAGGGATCCGGATGGGATCCCTGCACCCAAAGTGGAAAGGGCAAAAAGAGGTCAAAGATGTTAAGGGATCCTTCTTGCAAAGCTTTGACCAGGACTGGGGCAGAGCCAAACTTTGCCAAAAGCTATTCTACTTTTCTAGCAAGACGTAAGGGGCTCACGTGGGCCTCCTGCATTTCTAGGGCCCCCTGAGGAGGGGATCCCTGGAGACGGCTTCTGATCCTATGGTTTCCATCTGTCCTCCTTGAGGATACCAAGACATTCATTTACAGAGTGCCTCCAGTGTGTTAGGCTTTTTTATGTACCTCATCTCCTATAATCCTCATTATAAACCTGCAAGTGGGCACAGTGACCTCCATTTTACAACTTGGGAACCTACAGCTTGAGTGGTTAGGTTGACTGGCTAGTAAAATTCACTGATTTAACTCCAAAGCCCCATTGTACAGCTGGGTCCTTAGGTCTACCTCCTGTATGTTATTATTTCAGCTGTGTTTAGTACCCAGTTCATTGCATTTCTCCCCACCACTATTAGGACTCTAGGTTGAGACCACAGCTATCTTCCTCTAGTCCTTTCCTTTATCTCCCCAACATCCTTGCATCCCACCCTGAAGGGGCTATTTCCCCCTTGACCAGCCTGAAACCAAACAATAATGTTACATTGGGAGTCACCTTTCTTTTTCATTGTGAAAGACACATCCTCAGCTCCCACTAATTTGGCAAAGCTCTGATAGTCAACATTTACTCGTTAGTACTGACACTCTGTCCTTCCTGAGATTGGCCATGCAGTGGCTGAGCCTTTGGGGTTGAAGTAAATTTGTCTTTGTAGGATGGTAGGAGATCTAGGGTTAACATCTGACAACAGAGAAGAATTCTGGTTGGGGGTTACTAACATGCTGAGGATACTGTTGAGACATGGACCCTTTTTTCCAAGAGCCAAAGAGAAACTGATTTGGCTTCTGATACGTCAAACATCTGTGCCTCAGTAGCAGTGTGCATTACATGAGGCTCTTATCTACACAGGTCCCCTGATATCAGAGACTGTATTCCACTACAGATAATGGAAACTCAGGTTCCTAGACTTAACTACAGAGCATGAAGTCCAGAGATAGACAGGCTCCAGATGTCATCAGCATCCCAGGTCTTCTAGCCTTCCTCTCTGCAATCTTTAGTGTCAGATTCTTGTCCTCATGGTTGAAAGGTGGATGCTTCACCTCCACTGTCACTTTGACTCCCAGGCAAGGAGAAGAAAAAGAGGTTAGAAGGGAGAACTGGTGCCAGAATCACAAAACAAAATTGTCTGTGAGCTGTCTGGAAGGTTTCCACTTCCAGACCACAGACCAGATCCTCATCATGTGGCTAACCTCCAGGTGCAAGGGAGGTGGGGAAGGTAGTTTCTGATTATGCTCCTTAGTACCCTAAACCAATCCAGGGTTAGTTGAGTAAGGAAGATGGGGAGAACACATACTAGGTAAATAACTAATAGTGTCAGCCACAGGCAGATATTTCTTGCTATGTAGACATTTTCGAGGATACAGAAGAAGCCATTGGAAGGAAACTCTAACATTCTAGACTGCTCTTAAAGACAGAGCTCTCCACTGGCTCTCACATTGTGTATTACAAGGGTCTCTTAACAGCGACCCCTCCTCATCTCTCATCCCATCAATCGATTGTCTGGTGCTGCTTCAAACATCTGTGTTCTTCTACTGCAGTTTTTATAGTTAGGGAAGGATTATTAGTTTTGTATATTATATAAAGAGAGATTAAAATTAGTATGACAGCAGGTAGAGTAGTTCAAAATGGATAATGCTTCTACCTTTTTGTAAAATCTCCCAGTGAATCCCCATTTCCAACAAAATGAAACCCAAACTGTCTAGCAAGCCACATGGGGTTTTTCTTACCAGGTTTTACCTCCCACCATTCCTCAGGCACAATTTATCACTTTTTTAAAAACAAGCCATGATGAGGGGGCACCTGGTTAACTCAGTCAGTAGAGTATGTGAGTCTTGCTTTCAGGTCATGAGTTCAAGCCCTGTGTTGGGCATGGAGCCTACTTAAAACAAAACAAAACAAAACAAAACAAAACAAAACAAAACAAAACAAAATGCCATGATCTTTTAGACAGACTTTCATCTCTTTCTTTTTTCTGTACTCTTCTAGAAATAATATGATCCCTCTTCCCCAACTGCCAACTTCCTATTTCCTACCTATCCTACAAAACCTACAAAACCCATTTTGTCTGCTAAGTGTTCCCCAACTCCCTTGATCCTTATATCCAAAATCTCAGACTTCGTAGATATCACTATCTTAGCCCCCATCACACTGTTGATAATTTGTATGCACGTCTGTCTCCTCTATTAAGTTATGAAACACTGAGATGTGAACGCAGGCACTTAAAAACCATTGTAGCCACTGTATCTAGTACAATATTTGTTACACTTTAGTTCCTCATTAGATCATTATAATAGCACTGTTCTGGCAGTTTATTTCAGGGTGATACTATTATTGTTAGCCCCAGTTTGCATATGACAAAATCAGTGCAGGAAGAGAATAACTTGCTGCATTTATACCTTCATGAGTGAAAGGGCCTTAACTGGAACCTTGGCTTCTGGCTTCAGTGTCTACACTTGCAGTTATTTCTCAACACTGCTTCGCAGTAATATATTTGATTAAAGAATGAATGAGGCCATAGATACTGTCCAGCTTCTTTCGAAAAGCATTTTTTTTATAGTGCAGGGAAATGTGCAGTTCAGCTTATGACTGAGTCCAAAAGTAAGTCCAGCTTATGACTCACTTTTGACCCATCTGCCAGCCCAGTTCTCCTGCTTTAAGCAGTGAGCCTGGTACAGGTGGGGGCTGCTCTCCCTGGGGTTCAGTCCCCTCAGGTCGAAGGTCACATTGCAGCATTTTGACATGGCTCCCTTGTGACACCTGTTTTCCCCACCCCTCCCTGCCTGGCCCCTCTGGCCCCCCTTTCCATTTCCCTGTCACAGATGTAAAATCCACGCAGCCATCTCTGACGCTGGTAACCACAGGCATTCAGGAACAGTCTTGCTCCAAATCCTGCCTCCTATTTTCATATTTCCTGTGGCGTTTTATAGAAATAGCAGAACAATTGCTCATCCACAGGGGGTAAAGAGAACAGGATTTTATATAATTAAATGTTAAAGTGACAAAGTTTTCAGCCTATGGGGGAAGTAGCAGGAAGGAAAAGTGGGATGGGGATGGTCCAGGGTGAAGGAGAAGCCTGGGCTATGCATCAGTGATTCAGAATCCAGCTTTAATTCTCTTTTTCTCTCTCTCTCTTTTTTATCTGTGACAAGGACAGTGGACATAATTTGTGCCTTTGGTTCTGCCCCTCCTTCTATCGAGTTGTAACAGGAATCTCCAAGCGGTGATGGGTCTCTGCCAAAAGCTGTTTGGCATCACCTGCTTCCAGAGGGACCTCTGGATTTTAGACGTGTTGATAATTTCTATCTTTTGCATTGGGGGAAGAGAAGAAAAATGGTAGCTTATCTCCCAAAAGAAACATTCTTAACATGATTACGGACAGAGAACAGAAACATCTGTCTGTAGCAAGCATGCTCAGGGTTTTCCGGTAAACACAGGTTTCCATGAAAACCAAACAAAGGAACATGAGGGAAAGGCCAGGCACATTCCACTTCAGCTCCCAGATGTAAATGAGTCTTATAGCCTCATTCCTTTTAAGGGCAGGGGACCAGAGGACAAGCCTGGGTCCCCAAGGCTGCACCCAGCCTGCACCCAGGGCTGGCCTCACACACAGCCTCCTTTGCGCAAGCACGGGTGCACATATGCACGCTCTCCAGCCATTTGTTCCTTTGATGTGTGCTAAGTGAAACATAATTACCCACTTTGTCACATTGCATGTGACTTTGACGGCCCAGTGTGTGGGCTTTTTTAAAAAATACATTAGAAGGTCCTCAAGGGGGAAACAGTGCTCCTTTTGGGGTTTGTTTCAGGACTTTTACGTGGTTCTAAACATGAGCACCAGAACCAGTTCTCCCAGTAAGGAGCAGCTACTTCTTCCCTACTGCCTATCACCTACAGAAACAGAAAGGACAGAAAAGGAAAACCAGGGTGGAAAAGGGCATGGAAAGCAACATCCATAAGGCTTTAATGAAGAAGAGGGGGAAGGACAAGAAGGGAAACAATGGAGCAAAAGAGCACTGTAATACACCACTTTTGCATGACAAATTGTTTCCAAAACCAGAGAGGGATGTCTCCTCAGGAATCCTCTCACTACACCTTCCAAACATCCTACTTAAGCATGCATTTACTAACTTTCCCAAAGCCCTGTACTCAAAGTCGCATTTCTCTTGCTCACATAGACTCCTCCTTCCCAGACATACAAAACTCCCTCCTACAGCAGGCAGACCTCACCCATCTTCACCAGCACCCTCCTCCTCCCTGACCCAGTTCCTTGCTGGCCACACACCTGCATTTACATGCATGTACGCGTATGCACACACAGGCACATGTATGCAGACAACACACACACACACACACACACACACACACACACAGACACACACACGCCCCTGACCCTCAGTGCCTTCACTTCTTTGTGGACACACACTATACCCCCTGCAAACAGAGCGTGTGCACATTTGGAGCCTGTAAATGCTGTTAGGTATCAGGCTGCGAGTTTCCTTAAATGTGAATCCTACCCATTACTGCAACTAATTGGCATTGCTGCACTAACCATAAGGCAGCCTGCCTATAATAGAAGTGTAGAAGGGAGAGGTTGTAGGATCTGAGCCATGTGCAGGGTCTATAGCAGAGGATACAAGAAAGTCATAGCATTTTCCTTTTTTGTAAAGCCAGGATGCACTATTTGATTTATATTAACAATATCCAATCATCTTTTATTGGTGCCACATTGATTTTCTGTTTATATTTTTTAATGTATTAATGCATAATAATCTGAATAATTTTCATCCCTGGTCAGCTGATTAAGAATAATCACCACCCAGTTGCTTATTAAGAAGTTTGAATGATCCACTCATGAAAGCCCCATTGGAAGAGAACAGACATGCTAAATGAAATGGTCATCTCTAAATTGAAGTTGCCTTGAGGATTCAATATCAATTGTATACGTCTTTGGGTGGTCCAGCTTTGGTCATAGGATGGCAGGTCTGAGGGACTTGTCAGAATCACTCACTCAACCTTTCATTCTGGCTTTGTTTTGGGCAAGTTCTTCGGGAAGCTAAGGGTGCAGGTGAATTCCCTTTCTAATCTGCCTGACTGTGAGAACTTGGCTCAAATGTGTCTGCTCTCCACACCTCTGTTTCCTCATCTATAAAATGAGGACACTGCTCTGTATACTGCACTGTATAAGCCATCTAGGCTTATACAGGCCTTTTCAGCTCTAAAGCAAGTTGAGCTAATGAAAGACAAGCACCATTCTAACACTGGGTTTATCTTTTGTGGGAAAGATGCCATGTGTTTATATCCAACTATAACACAAAGCGATATGTTTTACATGCTGGAGAAGATACAAAATATGATAAGAATTCAGAAGAAGATCATTTCTCAATGGGATAAACAGAGAAGACTCCAAAGAAGAGGGGGGCATCTGAGTTGTGTCCTGTGTGGTGAGTGTCCTGTGTGGTGAGTCTTCAGTGGAGGAAGACATGTGGCATTAGATGGTAACATCACACTCCTGGGAAGGGAGGAAAGGTAAGCTGAAAGATATGGTGTCTGGAATTACAAAGAAAAAGGCCATTTCAAGAATGCTTTCGAGAGATCAAGGAGGCTAACTATTGCATTCTGAACAAACCCCACTCTGGATAACAGGCCTCTGGTCCTTCTGATGGGCCCCATCAGGTCTGCCAATGGCCACCTGTGAAACCTTCCCACAGTGCCCGTCACGGTGGGAAGTGGATTCTTGTTCCCCAAGCCTGTCATGTCTATAAATCTTGCTTATTGTTCTGTGGACAATAAATGCTCCTTTCCAGAAACTCAGAAGTGACACCCAGGAGATGAATGACAGGCCTCTTACATTTCTCAGACACTCTGGATTGTCTTCCTTTTCTTTGTGTCACATTCTATCCTGGGCCTACTTCTTAATAATGGTTCTGGTTCTTATACCATCTGCTCTTGAGTTGTAGCCTTCCATTTGTCCTTCATAAATTCTCCCCATTATCCTGTCTGGTGCTCCTCATCCCCAACCTCCCCCCACCACCTGGGCCATGGCAAAGGGAGTGTCCCTCAAGGAAGGACACTAGATTCTTGAACGTATTAAACTACAGTCAAGTAAAATGAGCCCTGAATTTTGAGTTAGAACATTGAAATTAAAACCTAGATGTTCCCCATTCTACCATGGGCACTTTGTCAGTTTCCACTAAAAATATGGTCCATGGTTTTCTCATCTGTCAAATGGGAACAACGTTTCTTCCAGACAAGGTATATGGGAGAGAATCAAATTACATGACAAATACAATTTATTTTGCCAATAATTTAACTGTATGGAGGGAAATGATCTTCATTATTTTAAAAAGTTCATGGGCCATTCCATAAACAAAGTAAGCTATGCAACTTAAAATTACGTGTATTTTATGTAAAATTACGTGCATAGCTTCTGTCAGGCAGTGTATAATTTCTTTTACTGTCAGGGAATGCTTGCCTATTTCTAACTGAAGTTAGAACATGGGACTTCTCCTTTTATTTTCCTCCATGCATTTTCTACTGGATATGGAATTTCTCCAGGGCTTCTACTGGGCATTTGACTGCATAGCCATCTCGAAGGGTGACCATGACCTGCCCTCTGGGTGAGTGCACTTAGGTGATGATGGAGGCAATTTAAGGGTCCTGTGGCGACCAAATTCAGTTTGCCTTCCTCTCAAGGAGTGGATCACATTGTGGACAGGACTGATAGACAGTGCTTTTCCCTTGCCCTGGCCTGTCAGTGGTTCTCAGGCCAGCCTGCACCTTCAAGGAGCAAGAATGTCTGTTTCCTAAAGGCTGGAGCTTCTCATGGCAGGTGGCCCACAGCAGGGACACCAGCCTGCCTGAGTCCACCAGGTCAGCACTTCTGCTTCCAGACAGGAAGCTTTTCTCCTGCCCACCTGCTGTTCCTTCCCTGAGAACAGTCTCTCATATCCTTTCTCTCCCTTAAGGCAGAGCTCCAGTGTCATTTTTGGAGCTTAGAAGTCACTTTGAACCTTTGAGTTCTGTGATAGAAGATTCTTCCTGGTCTGCCAGGGAGGCAGAAAAAACCAAGAATATGCGAGAAGGACAACATATTTGTTCAAAATTGAGGACATGGACCATGTGGTCCTGCCTGTTTGTAGGGATTTGTAGCAGGGTTATGGTTTTAAAAATATGCACTTATGCACCAGTTACTTTGGGAGCTCGACTGTTCAGGTGAAGGCCTTTTGAAATCACATCACTGCTTCTCTAAAATACATTTGAAAGCGTGAATATTGGAGGAGGAAAAGGGGGAGCCAGAAGCCCACTCATGCAAATATAGAGACATAAATGACTCAGTTTCCTTTTCCATAAAGAAGATAATGATGCTGTGTTGCTTTGCTGGCAGATTAGCTAATGGGTGGGTGTTGTGTTAATTAACAGCATAAAGAATTGCAAAAGCACAAAAGCTTTAGAAGTATCCTGTTGTAGTGTGATTCTTGATGCATTAACCAGCCTGTATATGCCAGTATTTATGAAAGTGAGGGAGTAAGAGAAAGCTGGCAGCAGAAAGCAGGAGGTGTGTGCCTACAGAGCAAGAGCAGTTCAAGGCTGAGTAAAGGAATCTAAAGTAGAGTGCCATGCTCATAAAGTTGACACACTTTTCCTGATTAAGTGGGAGCATAGTACTTTGGAACTTTGGATTCTCTTGGCAGCAAGTAACTGGACACTTACTAATGGAGGCTTAGAAAATTAGGACATCAGAGAAGCCTGGAGGTACGGTGTCCAAAAGCTGAGCAACAGCCCCTGCAACACAGAGTCTCACAGTTAATCTTCATGATGCTTGAGATGTCGGTCTTTATCCCATGAGTGGGAAGTGGCTGCCTTTTTCCACCCCGCACACCATCACCTGACCATGATCAAAGACAGGATCAGTGGGGGTCTGGAAGAGTGCACCTCCTTCTTTTTGGTTAGTGGGGGATATCCAACTAATTTACTATGTAATGTGGTCATCCATAGCATCACTTGATAGTGCATTTCTGTCATTTGGAGCCTCTGTTGTGGGAGGCAGACTCTGCCAATAGAAAAGAAAGGAGGGGAGAATAAAATCATTTTATACAGCCACCAGCATCTAGCATCTTTGTAAACAATGGACTTGTAAATAAAGATGTGGGATTTGTTGGGAAATAGTTACTTCTGTGAACACCTGAGACAATTGGGCAGCTTCTCTCCAACTGCCAGTGATATGCCTGCCTCATTAGGGTCTCTGCAGTCCCTGCCTCATTGCATGTTCAGGCTGTAAAGCAGTGGCTCTGTAGTGCTTTCTCCCACCGATGGGTCATCCCCAACTGCAGACCCTCCAGGATATGAACATGATCCCTGCCTTATGGACTGGATTCCTTTATTGTAGCATTTGTGTGCATCAGACAATATGTGAACAAGGGCTTGGGGACAGGCAGAAGCTTTGCATTCCCACGAGGTTTACTTGCTTTGAAAAACCAGATATGGTCAAATATGTATATGGTGGCCTTGCAAATCATTACTGACCCCCTGTCTGGCCTTGAAAGAAATGGGTGCAATTCTATGGAAAAACCAGGCAGAAGACATTGTGGGAAATTAGTCAGATGTTCAGCAACACTGCTTAACCCACAGGCTTCCATCTGCTTGTAACCTTCTCTTCCAAACCAAGTACCAGTTGTGTCTGCTCAGTAACCAACTGGCCATTCTCTCTCCCATCTCCTCAAATTGCAAACCACCCACAGCAGCAGCAAAGGTTGCCTCCCTATCAGACCAGAGCAGTGTATGAAAGTTGTTCATTCTCCTCCCTCTTTCCTGATGAATTTTTCATCATTAAAGGGAAAATGTCATTTTGGTGACAGATATTAGTATGATTGGTGTCAGGAATGAATCTTCCTTTCTCTGTCAGCCTTGCTTCATACAATCCTAAGACAATGTTCTGTTAAAAGGCCACTTCCATTTCCAACTCAAGCAGCGTGAGAGAAGGGCAGGCTTCGGCTGTGATGGATGGGCTTAGTCAAGGCTGGAGCTGTGCCAGGAAGCGCAGCTGGAGCCTGACCCTTCCACCACCAGGCAAGCCTGAGAAGGTTTCTGGGAAACCCATGTCTTATTTCTGGCTGAATTCTGTTGGGAACATAATGTTAAAAGGGGGAAACCTGCAGCTCTGTTTGGTGACAAGGTTTTAAGAGATAGAAGATTTGTTATCATCAGTGGCATACAGAGTGATACAAATCCAAACCCTTACATCGGAGAGCTGACCTAGAAATGGAAATTTTTGTTTTCTTTTGGCAAAAATGTAGGCCAGCCTCTCTAGATGTATTTCTAGGGGCAGATCTGAGCCAGCCTCATATGAGCTGGAGGTAATTATATGTTCCCCCTCTATATCATGCCTCATCAGATGCTCTGCATAAAATAACCTTTCAGAACTCATTTGGAGCTCAATTTCCTCATGTGTGAAATAAAGATAATAGTACCTAGTCTATCTCTTTCAATTACTGGAAGGCCAGTTCAATCCAATGAACTCATACACTGGGCCACGTACTTTGCCAAGCCTTGGAGTGGTACAAAAATGAACAAGAAATAGTGCCTGCCTTCAGAGACCTTAAGTGACTTCAGACAAATATACAATCAAATATATATACAGAGAGAGAGCATGTATGAGCAAGGAAGGGGCAGAGAGAGAGGGAGAGAGAGGATCCCAAGCAGGCTCCAAGCTGTCAGCAAACAGCCTTATGTGGGGCTCCTACCCATGAACCATGAGATCATGACCAGAGCCAAAATCAGCAGCTGGACACTTAACAGACCAACCAGGTGCCCCTGAAGGAAACAGAATTTTAACTGGCCCTTAAACACTGAGTGGGATTTATAAAACTGTGGATAGAAGGGAGGTGAATTCTGGCAAAGCCAAGCAGTAAAGTGTGAGATATTTAGGGAAACTGAGGAGTCACGGGATGATGGATGAGTGTGGAGGTGGGGCCACTGCAGAGACTGAGCCTAGACAGTTGCCTTGGGATACTTCTAAGGGCCTTGACTGCCAAAGTTGGGAACTTGAACTATATGTCATAGGCAAGGAAACACTGAAATTTTCTGAACACATAACAAACATTACTGAGCTATGCTTTAGAAAGACAAAGCTACTTCCTGTGTATGGAATTGTTTTTATCAGGAGTTATCTATTTTACCTGACCTAAATCTTATTTGTTATTTGAGAACTATTTTGTATTTTCCTTATTGCTATGCAAAATTAATTTCATAGTTAAAATAAGCTACCTATGCACGCACTTTAAAAAATGGCCTATATGATGTCCTAATTCAATCTACAAGTGAAATACAGAGAAAATGATTGATAATCAAATAAGTGTAAAACAAATCTTTCGGCACAATACCACAGGATGTAATGATGTGTAGATGTCTGTGTCACTATATAGACTCTCCATGAATGTGAAGGCTACAATAGAGATAAAGGGACATAGAATTGGTGACTTAAATACCATGAGAAGCAATGCCATTGGTCACGTGAACTTTCAAACTGGTGATGTTCAAACTGGTAAACAAATCAAAGCACACTCTTCCCTGAGTTTACAGGTAGTTTCATTTCTGGAGGATTAGGAAGCATTAAAACTTTGAAAAATGTTCTCTTTATATATCAAATGGAATACATCTTAAGCTTAGATTAAAAAAAAAAAAAAAAAAAAAAAAGGTTTCACTCACCTCAGTGCCAGACAGGCATTCAACATCTGTGACTGAATATCCTATGCATTGCTGAGTGTCTAGCCTCCCTGTCCCCCATGCACTAAGTGGCAGGACTGTCTCCACAATTATGGTGACAACCCTTCTTCTCCCAACTTTTGACCACCCCCAAGGAGTCTATCTGGTCTCTGTAAGAAAGCACTGGTTTAGGTAGAAGCAGGGTTGGGGGCAGAGACGTGAGTTAAGATTTAATTAAAATAATAGAGAAAAGAGACAAGGGCAGCCTTAGTGGTAGTGAATTCCAGAAAGGAGGGAAAAAATGCAGGAGACATTCCTACACCTGTGGGATAAGGGATGTAAATATCCGCAGTAAAGTTTAAAGCACTATGCAAATATTGTTGCTGTTAGAGCTAAATGTCATTATATTCACTTCACAGAAAGGAAATCTCAAGCACTAAAATGGTGCAGTGACTTTTCCAAAGACATAGAACAGGTCAGGAATTGCATTAGACACCGGATGCCTCAGACCTACATTTTCACTATAATTACTAATGCAAAGGAGCTTCTACTCAGTGTGGAGAATTATAAGCAGAGAACTGGAGCAGAGCAAATACAAAGATGGAAACACCTTCCGGAAATAGTCAAATTCCAAGTGCTCTATTTAGCACTTCATTATTGTATGGAATGCCTGGAAAACTGGGATTCCAAACAAAGATCAAGATTCTGCCATCCATCCACTTCCATATTTGCTTACACCTCTAAATATTCATCAGTAACATTTAAGACAAAGGAAAGAGATAATTACAAGGAGAGTTTTTTCAAGATATTAAAGGTTAACAGGATTCTTGGCATTTGTGTCCTGTCAATTTCCTTGTAATTATGCTCAATTCCCAGAATTCAGAGTCAGTTGTGGCTGTTAATGCCTAAAGATGGTATCCTTGGAAAATAATTTATAAGATCATTTCTCAAATTTTTCAGGTTCAAACCAAGCACTGTGGCTAATAGTCTGATTATTATTAATGCTATTCTTGCATGGAGTGTGCGAGGAGGTCATAAGTTGGATGTAGGGATTAGAGTGGATTTTTCATGAGTGTGGTGAGCTAGCTTTCCCAAGAGCAAAATGAGTGCACTGAAAATATTTATAATCCCTAATTTATATGCTTCTCCTATTTAGGGCTGACAAAAATAAGAACATGCAAAAGGCACCTCAGTTCCTTGGAAGTCTATTGGTCCTTGGAAGAAGAAGGGAAGGGATCTGGTAGAGATGTCTGTGTAGGGGGAGGGACAACCCAAATGGAAGAATTTCATGGAAATTCATGGAAGAATATTGAGACTTCAGAGTCTAGGTGTTTTTACATGTTTACTCATTCAATCATTTGCCCTACATTGATTTATTATTGCATATATTTTACCTTGCTCTGTGCTAAAATGGAGTGACTCTGAATAAGACACTCTTTTTCTGTTCTCTTATAATCTTGCACTTTCCCTTTGTAATATGTATTCCACTTGTGATTCATTGATTACCTGTACAATTATTTCTAATGTTAGTCTTTGCAGCAAACTGCAACCTTGGGGGCTGGACCTGGAGTGTGCCAGTTTCTGTTGTATCATACCACTTACCCCAGCATAGACTTGCAGCATAAATGTGAGAAGGGTGCTTTCACCCCAGCAGGGAAATCAGAAACAATCTTTCCAACTAACTTCTGTGAACCTTGTTTGGGGGAAATTTTCTGGAGCATTTCTAATCTTGGGCCTCCCATATCTCTGGAGTGCTAAGGCCCCAGCTATGTCTCAGGAAATGAAGGTTACTGACAGAGGTTCCCAAATGCAGTTATAGTGAAGCAAATCATGGAGGGCATAAGCTGGGCACACAGGCTTGGGCATTATCTATTGTTTTGGACTATGGTTGCTACAGTTATCTTCCGCTAGCGTGAAAAATAAAGAATTGTATGTAAAACTGATCACTCCCCATCATGCCCTGGAAGGTAGGCTGACATAGGGAAGCACTGAGGTGGAGAAAAAAAAGACCATGGGACCAGGAGTTTAAAGACACATATTGTAATCCCATTCTTCTAGTTGTGAGAAGGAGGAAGTCAAGGGAGATGAGGGAGGTGCTCAAAGTACATTGGAAAGTAATGTTTGAGGAAATAGGGAGTGCATGGTAGACTAGGTCTCCTAAGACATTGTTAGGAACAGAAGTCAGGAGTCAGACATGGAGGAAATAGCCAAGGAAGAGGAAAATAAAATCAGAAGGAAGTCCAACTAATTCTGCCCAAAGAAGACTTTCCCTTTGCTCAGGGTTCATTTTTCACAGAAACCGTACACACATTTTCTTCCAGCATTTAAAAAATGCTCTTACCAAGTGTAAACAAAAAAATATTCTAGAATGGGTGTGCAGGGAAAAAGGATAAGCAAAATTCCGTTATCTCTAGCAATGTGGACAATGGAATTACTGAGTAGATGGGAAGATGACATTAGAAAGGTCACATCGAGTCACATCCATTCAGATGTCCTGGTTACCTGTTTTGGACAGTAGCAGTTTTGCATGGGAATCCTACTTCAAAGGTTAGAGGTATACATCAGGTACCCCTAACCTAATAAATCAGTATAAGTCTGTCACCTATTAATTTATCCCAGACTTCCCTTTGTATTATTTCTGCCTGTATAACCTTTTATACAGGCATGCTTGTCTTTACCCTTACACTACCATCTTTCAATTTCTTGGGGTTCCTTTCCTTTTATTTCCAGCCAGAGTTTGGTCATGAAGTCATGTGCACCCTATCCTTACATTTCATGAATACCAAATGTCTTCATCTTCCTGATGTTTCTCCAGTGGAAATCCCTGCCAGAAAATCTTTTACTTTTTGAATTTTCCCCAGATGCACTGGTCACTTAAATTCAACAAATATTTATTAGAATCCTATTATGCGCTAAGTACTGTGTTAGGCTTCAGGAGTATAAGAGAGGGAAAGACACAATTTAAATGATTACAAGTATTACTTGTACAATGAGCATTTGCCCTAATCGAATGGAACAGTTAAAGGAAGGTCTTTAGGAGGAAGTTAGAGTTTACAAAGATGAATAGAACTTAGATAAATGTAGTGGCAGTATGCTAGGCAGGAATCCAGCATGTGCAAAAGTCCTGAGTTGAGAAACAGGAGCCTATGAGGGATTAAAAAATAATAAATAAAATAAAGACTGGTGTGGCTCTCTATAAGGGAAGAAGTGACAGGAGAAAACAGTGAAAACAGAAGCCACTGTCATGAGGTTCTCAGAAACCACATAACAGATTGGGGGCTTCATTCAAATTGCTGCATGAAGCCACTAAAGATTGAATTGGCAGTGTGATATGGTCAGGTTTTCAGGAAAACTTTATATCAGATCTTTAGCTTGAAATAGAACTGAAAAAAAATCCATGTGAGAGAGAATCTCACAAATGCAGAGAAGAAAATAAAGAGTTTATGATGCCATAGGCCAGGGCTGGGCAGCTGAGGTTGAGAAAGCTGGCCAGATATTAAAGATATTTTGATGAAGAAGCCACGAGAAAGAGTGATTGAATTATGTGAGAGTTGGCTGTGAAGAAGGAGAAGAGATTGAAGGTGACTCCTGATTTCTGGCTTCAGATACTGGGTGCATGAGGTTCCTTTGTTATTTGTAAGCCACAATAATAGGTATAAGTAATATTTGAAGAAATCGTGCACAGTGATTTTGAGTAAAGGTAACATCTCTTTCTTTGTTCCTATTTTTCCCAATATGTTTCATAAAATGTGTGGCTCAACATTTCTCTCTCTCTCTCTCTCTCTCTCTCTTTTGGCAAAATATCCTGATATCTGCAGACAGTAATCCACAGTATTATATTCCAAAATGTGTTGTAAGGATCGTAGCTCGGGAACCGCTGGCCATAGCTATTTCCAACATGTTTTTCCTGTGTCGTGAGAAAATAATCACTAGCCACCATTTTTGGCTCCTTCATGACAGGTTTTTAACTGGGTAATTTACAAATACTATCTTATTTAATCCTCACAGCAAATATATGAGGTCGGTGATATTCTTATTTAACAGAGGGGAAAATTGAGGCTTTGGGAGGTAAGAAAATTATCCAAGGTGAAAGTAGCCATTTGAAGAGCTCGGCCTTCAAGCCAAAGCCATTAACCCAGACATCCATGTTCAGCTCACTCCTGATCACTGTTCCTTATTCCACTGCCCATAGTCCAGCATCTTAGAAGCACACTTTAGATGTTTTTCCCTAAACCATGTTGTATTGTATTTGCCCACTTCTCTACACACTCTCAGAACTTTGTGGATGGTTTGAAGCTCATCATGTCAACTGCAGATTTAATTGCTTAAGGGAACTTCATGACTTCTGCAAACTTGGTAGAGCTCTCTATGAATTCCCTTTGACAGATCATTGATAAAAATATTACATTTGGCTGGTCCCAGCCACGATCCTTTAGAGAATCTAGAATTAATACCTCCCCATATAGAAACATGTCAGTCTATCCTTGATTTGTGCCTTAGTGTTAAGCTAATTCTCCATCTTTGAAAAAGAAGATAGCTTTAGAAGATAGCTCATTACCCATTTTGTTTTTGAAGGTGTCTTTGATCTTGACATCTTGTCAAAAAACTGTTGTGAAAACCTAGGTAAATTATTTTCACATGTTATTCCTTATTCACACGCACACTCAAAACATTTGCCCGTTCTGTTCTCGCCAGGTTCAAAGCTACCTGGGCACAAATTAAGTCCACTCCTCCAAGCCATTCACAAATTTCTCTGACTTTCACTACCTATAGCACCATGTGGAGCTTTTGGGTTAACTAGATGAAGAAAGCGTACAAAAGGTGTAGGGGAAGCATTTCCTCCCAGGAGGGAAAGCCCACATCGACTCTCAGGAGGAATGAGAGGTTCTAACTGCAGCCTTCATTCCTTCACCGAGAACGTCCCCAAACTCCTAATGATAATGCATATAGATGTGCAGATAAAGTAAAAGTCAGGACGGTGCAGAAGCCTACAGAAGTGTGTTCAACTCTTTCTTGAATTTCTAAGACTGGGTAAAATAAAACATAAAGACACTTTGAATGTGGAGATTTTTTTTTTTAACTGAAGATAGTACATGGATGGAGGATGGGGTAGTGTCTTTAGTCTCACTTGACACTGATTGATGTAAAGGAGGAAAAAGGAAGCGGGATGGTTTGTGTATTTAGTTAGACACACAAAGAACCATAACTTTTGTAGGCAGTGCCAATGCAGGCCTTCCTCAAGCAAGTAGTTCAGAATGTGTTTAGTCTTCTTAAAAATATGGGGGATGCCTTCCAATCTGCCCACCTTTTCCTTATCCATGCCCCCATATTCCCGTGCTCATGTCCATCTCTGGCTCTATCCCTCTCTCCACCACCACCCAGTCTCCAGGCCTGGCAAGGCAAACAACGAACAATTTACAAATTGAACTTAGGGTCCTACACCTTTAGACATTTTAGAGTCAGGGGCACCTGGGTGGCTCAGTTGATTAAGCATCTGATTTCAGCTCAGGTCATATCTCCTGGCTTGTGAGTTCGGGCCCTTCATCTGGCTCCATGCTGGCAGTGTGGACCCTGCTTGGGATTCTCTCTCTCTCTCTCTCTCTCTCTCTCTCTCTCTCTCTCTCCCTCTCACTTTATCTCTCTCTCAAAGTAAATAAATAAGCTTTAAAAAAATAAAATGAAACCCTTGTTATATTTAAAAAATAGAAATTCTAGGGGCGCCTGGGTGGCTCAGTCGGTTGGGCACCCGACTTCGGCTCAGGTCATGATCTCGCGGTCCGTGAGTTCAAGCCCCGCGTCGGGCTCTGTGCTGACAGCTCAGAGCCTGGAGCCTGTTTCGGATTCTGTGTCTCCCTCTCTCTGACCCTCCCCCGTTCATGCTCTGTCTCTCTCTGTCTCAAAAAATAAATAAACGTTAAAAAAATAAAAAAAATAGAAATCATAGTATCAATTATTTTTATCCCAATCATTTCCCACTTCTTGAGGAAAGTTAACTCAGCTTGAACACTCACCCATCTGATTGCATGTTTATTTTTAATCCCCATGTTTCACTAGTAAACAGACTTGATGAAACCAGTGAGTGAGAGAGTGAGTGTGTTCATGTGTGTGTTTGATGTAGAAATGTTGTAAATGTGTTATAATCAAGGCAAAATAGCATCCCAGAAGTTTAGCCAGGACCACTTTTATAATAAAAAATATTGATTGATCCCAGGAATAGCAAAGATCACTTCTACCCAATTACACTCCTGCTGCCCCTTCTAAAGCAGTGTGATTCAGGGATTCCTTCACAGCTCTTATTCTTTTATGTACAACTGTTAGTATAAAGTGGTCTTTATGACACTTAGAATAATATATGTATAACTTACATGTATGTGTATGTGTACATATACATATATATGAGTGTATATAGAATTTGCTAAGTATACTAAATGAGTCCTAAGAAACTCAGGAGAGATTGAGACAAAAACACAGCCGAATGAAACTCAAACATGAAGTCCAAGAAAAAAAAATTACTAACAGAGTGGAAAGAGAGAGAGAGAAAGAGAGAGAAATTAAAAATAAAGAGGAGACAAAGAGAGAGAAAGGAAACATACAATAAGCTTTACTGTATAGATGGGGAAAAACAGGACCCCAAAAAGTCAAAAGACACAGGATATAAAACTTACTATTCAAGCTGACCTCTAAGACTCTTCCAACCATGATATTCTAATAGTCTAGTCTGAAAAGGATGGCTTAAATATTCTCTTTTATGGCTGGATGCCTAGCATAGACTATGATCTAGACAGCCATGTCCCAGCTAGGCTTTAGGGGAAGATTCCCAAATGGGCAATTAATTTAGATTTAATAGGACAGTTACTGTAAGTTTAAATAAATGCCAGTTAAATATTAACAGCGTATTTATTGAAGATTAACATTGCTGGTTGCATTGTGGGATTTTCTTTTCCTTAAAGAAACCCTTTATCGGAAGAATTTTAATCATCTTGGCTCTGCCATCAGCTTGCCTTAGATGCAGGGCAGCTCATTTATTACTTTGTTGAATCGTGTTCTGTACTGTGAAGTGCATACCTTGGTTCTGGAGAAAGTAGAAGGACATGAGTAGGAGGGCTATTTCTCTATAGGAGGGATTGATAAGTGGGTATGAAGGATAAAGTGCTTTTGAGGAGAGTGTCGAGAAGCACTCAAACTATAGGCTACGAGAGTTGGAAGGGCCCTTGGAAGTCACCTAATCCAAACTCTTGGAATAGAAGAAAAGCGGAAGTGAACGGAGCACCCTCATGCACCCAGCAGATGGCATGCTTGATGCAATACCCTGGACCCCTAGCCCTACCCGGAGCTGCCCTCTTGCTCTGGAGTACTTTTAACTTTCAAAAGTGCCCTAGCCCATTTAGATGCATTAGGAGACATTAGATTTTCAGAAAGGCCCATATATCATAAAGATTTTTGTTCTTCTGACAAGTAAAAATTTGGAAAAAGAAACTAAATTTTTTTTTAAAAGCAAGTGAAGTGACTTATCTAAGGTGATCTAATGAAGGCCTGAGTTGAAACTAGAACACAGGTCCTTTGGTTTACAAAACCATATTTATAAAATGTCACCTCCAGTGAAAAGTACAATGAATCTATATGTTTTGAGCAAATTTTTGTCTCTTCTGTTACTGATCTTGGTTGGGGAATATGGAGTCAAACCAGTAAAGAAAGTGCAGAGAAAAGGTTAATGAGATAAATGAGTAAAAGGAAATCCTCTGGGGAGAAAAAATTCAAGGGTAGAAACAAGCCAAATTCCTTTGATCTGGGATGTTAACTTCCAAGTTCGGGGCTGGTGAGAGGTTTCTTTCTCTATGAGAAACCCCAACCCAACTCTGGCAGGGCTGTCTCTTGTAAACATTAGAACTGCTGTCTTGGGTCTGTCTATGCACTAGATGGATGTCTGCATGGAACCCTCCCTCCCTTCTACAGAGGGAATGAAGCTGGTCCTGAAGCACTGTTCTGGGATGTTAAATGATAGAAATTAGGAAAGGTAAGGCAGGCACAGGATATTATTATCAAATGACGAGTCTAAGATCTAGACCTGAGAAGGCTTTGATTTCAGTCATCAGGCACACAGGAACAAAGAAGGGTGTAAAGGTTCATGGAAGGAGTGGAAGGAGTGGGGACTGCTCCTTTAAAGATGAGATGGAGGGATCTTGTCTTGTCTTCAGGTTCTTTCACTACCTTTCAGTTATATGTGGAAGCAAGACAGATAAAAGTTCCCAGGCTGGGGCGCCTGGGTGGCTCAATTAAGCAGCTGACTCTTGATCTTGGCTCAGGTCATGATCTCAGGGTTCATGTGTTTGAAGTCCGCCTCGGGTACTACACTAACAGCTTGGAGACTGCTTGGGATTCTCCCTCCCTCTCTCTCTCTTTCTGTCTTTCTTTGCTCCTCCCCTGCTCACACTCTCTCTGTCTCTCAAAATAAATAAACTTAAACAAAAATTCCCAGGAAGAGAAAGCCCTCTTCTCTTTCCCAAACACAGGCCATTTCCCATAGGCCTATATCCTGTGTGCTTTTGTGGAGCATTGAGTTTGAGACACTACGGTGGGAGCTGGAGGGTCATCTTCTTCTTGCCCTGGTTTGAAGGCTAAGCTACTTCCTTTTATGACCACATCTCAGCATGAAGTGTCTGCTCAGTCTCTGTGATGAAACCTCTCAGCATCTGTATGCTCACGGTGCTCACAGGCCTACACTCAGCAGACTGCCCCTGGGTTCTCTGAATGAATATCAGGTCTGGCACTCCTCTGTCCCTGCCAGTCTTGATGTAGAAGCATGGTGGCTCCCACGTTTTAACCCCTGCAGTGTGTGTAATAGGCCTTTGCTGAACTCTCTACATCTACTGTCTTATTTCTTCATCACACCAACACTCTGTGGTAGGCACCATTCTTACCATTATTTTTACAAATGAGATTATTTCCTCAAGTCAAGGTCACACAGCTAATAATGGAGATGATGAGTGTTTGACCTCTGGTCTGTCCAATTCCAAAGCCCATGGTCATTCTTCACTGATGCATTTGTACTGAATAAATTCATAAGTGAATGAACACAGAATGCTGGAAGAGTTAGAGATGTTCAATCACAGCACTTTACACATATCTATCCCTAGTTTACATGAGGGCAATCTGAGAATATAAAAGGCAGCTTCTCCTCATGCTCTTTCTGGTCTTGGGCTGTGTGGCTTCTGTCCTGTCTGCCTACAACAAGGTTCCCGCCCACACCACCTGCCTCTTCATCTCCTCACTATTAAGTCCCAGTTTAAAGTCATTTTTGGGGAAATGTTTCCTGATCTTCCAGATTCCACAAGACCCTTCTGTCATATGCATTCTCTATTTCCCCCTCAAAGTGCTTATCACAACTGTATCCACTGGTTTGTAAAATTATTTATTTACTATCTGTCTTCCCTGCTGGACAGTGTGATTTATGAAGGTAAGTCTTATGTTGATTTTGTTTTTGTCTCTCTCTCTCATCACAGTTTCAATGCCCTGCCTATCCCATAGCTAGTGTAACACTAAATGCCTGTTTGTTGTATAGCTGAATTTCTCACTTATGTTTATAAATCCTTGAGATCACCTCTCCCCTCCTAATGTCATTTTAAATTAAGTTCGGGAAACCATGGTCAGTGCCTGGAAATCTGGACAAGCTAATGGGACAAACTGATTCTAAGAGGGAAGTATATTCCAGCTTTTTTCTTTTTTCAATGATTATTTATTTTGAGAGAGAAAAAGAGTGAGACAGAGGAGTGGTGGGGCATAGAGATAGAGGGACAGAGAGAATCCCAAGCAGGTTCTGCACTGCCAGCACTGAAATCCAGAGTCAGATGCTTAACTGATTGAGCCCCCCCAGGCGTCCCCCCCCCAGTTTGTTTTTCTTAGCACTGAGAACATTCTCAAGGGCTCATAGGGAGCGTGGGGATGAGTTCATGATAACTTCAAAATTCATGAGTGTAAATACACATAAAACCACTGCCAAACCTAATTAACACAAAACTACAAGCAAATCAAAGGCTGGGGCTATGTCTTTCATTTCTGTATCACTAACTCCAAAGTGATTTCAGGTACATAGGAGGAGCTCAAAGTCTACCTGTCCATACTTACTGAATGCACTGAATTCAACTGAATAATTGGATACACAGAGGTATTCTTGGCAGTAATAGTATCACTTCTTTTGTAGTTCTCTCTCTTGCCCATAGATGAAGCAGCCAAAGGAGATATTTTATTAGTTAGGTCTTAAGCAGTGTCCTTACCTGACAGGTGTAGCAGAAAGCTATATTGGAACAGGAGCCGTGAGTCCTGAGTTCCAGTTCTGATTTACCAGTTATTACCCTTATGTCCCTACAGTAATAACTCCTTCCTGGGTTCAACCCTCCACCCTTATGGAATGAGTGGGTTGTACGAAATATCTTCCAAGGTCCCCTCTGACCATATCATTCTGTGATTCTGTGACTCCAGGGTCTTATTTTGACCCAAAACCTAGGTTAGGAAAGATTCTGCCCCAAAGACCCCTGGCTTGTGAGATGCTCCCATTTAGGCATCTGGCTTTTGCTTTATTGGTGCTTTGAATTTAATCATTCATTGTGCTCCTCCTTACTTTTCCGTCTACCTACCGATTATTCTTCTGACCATCTTTCCCCTTTATGCACCTCTTAGAAAGTTGTATAGCTTTCAAAGTCCATAGATAGCCTAACCTTTGCCACTTCTTCCTGTTCTCCTTTTCTATCCTCTCTATTCGTGACCCCTTTTTTCTCCTTAGAGGCTTCTTCCCCTCCTTCAAGTTGCTCTTTTGCTCTTTCTGTTGAAATCCTAACATGCTGGACTCTAGCCCAGATGAACAACGATTTTATTTTGATCTTATATTCATATAGGAGGAAAAGAATAGCCTGTATTTTCCAGAGTTCTGCCCATCCCTGTTCCCCTAGAGACATCTCTTTATTCAGATCCACACCACCTTTTCTGATTAAACTTTTCAATATCTACTCGGTGCCACGCCACTGTAACTGCCTTGCATCTTATCTTCCTGCCTGAGCTCCTGTTTGGAATCTCTACCAGGAGAGGGGGGCCTTTAGCCTTTTTAGAGAAGGAGAAGCAGAACTGGCATTTCTTAAGCTAGTGCTCTTCTTTTGGTCTTCCGTGTGTGTGGAATATTCATAGCTCTTTAGCTAGCCCCAGCTTTCTGCAGGTAACATAGAGTGAAACAAAAACAACAGCTGATTTCCCTTTCACTGGGAATTTCCTATTCCAACCTTGCTTTTAGTGGGTAGATGCTGCTGATGCCAGAAGCCTCCCTCTACCCCTGTCTCCTCACCTGCCTGCCAGCTCTTTGGGGTCTGCACTGCAGAGCTCCTGCACTCCCTCTGTTTTGCAGTCATGGGATCATTAAAGGGAGTATGAGCATTTTCGTTTGCTCTGGCAGTGTGTGTGTAGGTGTGTGTGTGTCTGTGAGCTTGAAAAGCATTGTCCTATGGATATTTTTATAACCTGAAGCAATTACAGCTGTCAGCACAGAGACAAGCTGTGACAAGTTGATTTATGTGTACAGTATATGTGTATCCAAGAGGGAAGGGAGGAAGGAGAGGGAGATGGGGGGAAGAAGGTGGAGGTGGGCGCTTGTTAGGATGCTGCTTTCCAGGAGGCAGAAAGGAAGTTGTTTTTATAAAGAACACAAATAATGAAATTGCTCTGACTGTCATCCCTTTTTCATTAACTTGGATATGCTGGGAAAAATAAAATAAATCTAGCAGTTTTTATGAAGCAAGAGACAGGATATAGGATAAGCCACTAAGTGTTGGTTATATTTAGGGATTAGAGGATAGGCAGGGAGTTGACATATGATTTTGATCTTCATCTACTCAAACAACTTCAATAAGGAGTTCGGATGAAATGGATTCTGGCTTGTTAATTGTGCGGGCCTCTCTGGTCTTTCACCACTTTCTAAACTTCCATTTTTGAATAAAGTTTGGGCCCCTTGACTTACAGAGAAGGTATGAGGTTGCAAGTGGCTTTTGTATCTCCAACCTGAGTATTACCTGAGCTCTGCTGGGTTTCCTGCCAGATGCTGTAGCTCAGCACCCTCCCTTCATGGTCAGAGACAAAGATGGTTTGACTGTCTTAGATCAATGACATGCAGACTGGTATAAAATGAACATCTTAAAGAGCCCATATGAAGAATTATTTTCCTGCCCAGTCATAATAATGAAGTGGTAGCAGACAAAATGTATTAATAAAGCATCTTCCACCTTAAATGGATTTCTAAGTATTTTCCTGTAGAGTTAATCATGTATGTAGGTCCCTAGGGAAGGCTGGTTGTTGTCATTATCCACATTCCCAGATGCAAAAACTAATGCTCATTTGTACCTACCTGGGAATTAGATGCAAGAGCCAGGACTAGAATTTATTACGAAAGGAATCATCCCTGCCATTCCCAAGCCTGCAAGGAAATGACACCATAGCCTAGAATGAATCCCTCTCCCTTCCCCACACTGTAATTATTTCCAGCTGAGGTAGTGAAGATGTGTGTACACAGAAGGGTTGGTCGGGGAGCATGAGGGGTGGGTAAAATTGAAAGATGGATATTATTAGAGGTAACTCGTTGGCTTTAGGGGAAGAACAACTCCAAATTCAGCAGACTGTAAGTCAGCAAATACAATCTCACACTTTACTTCTTATAGGGTCTTGCAAGAATGGACTGGTGCAGAGAAAGATTTTCTCTTTTTTATTCTTTCAAAAATATAAGCAAAACTCTCCCGCTCTCCATAGATGCATAGATGCCATTTTTTTTGCTTTTGCTCCCCCCTCCCCCCCGATAGTAAAGTAATTTGTTGCAGGCATAAGTTGACAATTGATTTTTTTTGATGCTATATATCAAATGGTCCCTACTGGCCAAAAGTAGCAGGTGGGTTTCCCTGAGAATTTAATCTCAGGAAAAGTCACCAGAGGAGATGAAGAAAAAAATGGCCCTAATGATGGATTAATTGAGATCTTCAGTGTAAAGTTGCTCAACTTTTAATGGTTGACCACTTTCTGGTTAACTATTAAAAGAAAAAAAAAAAAAAAACACATTTGCTCAGTCTGTCTTTGTTACCCTGGAGTATGGGTCCTACATCTGCAAACCCTATCTCCATCCCTACCAGTCTAAAGTAGGGTGAGGCAGTATGGTGGGTGAAATGCTTGTTTTTTCTCTGACACATATGTTACCTACATGCAAGTAGTGGTTACAACCTGCAAGGTGTAAGGACTTTTCTGGCACTGGGACACTTATAGTTATAACGTATCAATCATTTTGGTGTTGGCTAGATGGATTTGGGAAAGAACATCTTTTTCTGTTATTTAACAGCTATTGGAAAACAAACAAAAAAAAAACCCAAAAAACAAAACAAACAAACAAACAAACAAACAAACAAAAAACAGATTCCTGGTTGTATCTGATAGAAAGTTGAGGGAGAAGAAACAAAGTCACTGTTGGTTGCCTCTTGTCTATGCCCAGGAAAATCTGGGTCAGTGTAGAGGGCTTAGATCTGGAAGTCCCTGAGGAGAAAGCATGTTAGCATTACTTAGCACAGCTGTGTGGGTTGGGCTGCTCTGGGCTTCTCCCTAGCTCAGGGGACAGGCCCAGGAAGGGGAATGCACTGCATTCTTTCATAGCTGGACTTAAGGGAGAAATTTAAATGTAGGTATACAGGGACCCACAGCAGCTAGAGAGAAGTGACAAGAACTGAAGCAAAACCAGTTTTTCCCTGGGTTTCAAAAATTCGAAAAACACACCTCTTAAGATGATTTGAAATCAGCTCTGCAAGCTTGTGAAACCCAGGAAACTTGGGAGTCCGCAGTATAAATAAAGCAAGTGGCTCACACTCATTCATCTGAATGAGCACTTTTGCAGGACTAGCATCTTTTAATGTCGACAAAACAAGAATAAAGAATGTAAGTTAGTGTCAGAACTTGACCAAAATTTTGATGCGATTTTGCCACTTTTACACACTAAGAGACGTCTGTGATTTTGTATTTATTTTATATATGGGACATCTGTTTAGAAAGGTGGTGTTGAGTCTCCGGTGTTGGAAAGTAGCTTCTGGGGGGGGGGGGGTGGGGTGCTGGTGGTGTGGGCATTGACTATTGAATAAAAATGAGATTATTCTAAAGCATCCTCCAACACTCTAAATTTACTCTAAATGCTAATGGAATTAATCTGATAATTTTAAAGGTGCATGCATGCATGCTGCAGGGTTTTCCTTTCCTAGTTAATTAGTTTGTGACCCTTTTTAAGATGTCTTGGGTTTATTAAGATTGTGAGGTAACTTTGCCTTTCTTCTTAATTTGGAAGTGACATCTCCTCAAGGGGGTAAATGGTTAAACTCCTCGCCTCGGCTGGTGCATTGCAGCGGCGCGGCGCGGCGCGGCAGGGGTTAAGGTGGGCGCCCGCGCCCCGAGCCCCGCGCTCGCCCGCCAGGATGAGCGCGCAGTCCGCCCGCTCGCTCGGCGCCGGCCCCGGAGAAAGTAGCGGTCAGTGATGGAGCTGCTGCCATGACAACCCCGGCGGTCGGGGCCCGCGCGCGTCGGGGCTGCTCCCGGGAGGAAGGCGGCGCGGAGGCCGGGGGCGGCCGCTGAGCGTGGCGTCCGCGCGGCTCCGGTGCCGGCTGCGCCTCGTCTTCCCTAGCCAGACAGCCAGCGAGCTAGGGGCCGCCGCGGTGCGCTCCGCCGGGCCGCTCCTGCCTCGGCCGCCGCCGCGGCGACTGCCTCCCCCAAGACTGGCCGAATCGCAGCGGCTGCAGAGCGCATTTCGGCTCGGAGGAAGTTGACCGAGGCGGCTGCCGCAGGATCACCGGGTCCGGATCGCACGAAGCCCGGCGGAGCCGCCTCCAGCGTGCCCCACTTTCCATCTTGGCTATTGTTACGGATTGTTTTTCTCCTGGCGATCCTTCCTTTGAAACTTACAAAGAAAGTGTTGGATTTCCCCTTGTTCGAACTGAGGAATTGCAGACCACCTCTGGGGAGCCGGATCTGACCCACCCCCTGTCCCCTTCTGGTACCAAAGTGCTTACTCCACTCCAAAGTGCCATGTCAGAACTGCTACCGGGAAGAAGGGGCTCTTGAGACGTGCCCACACCTTTGCACCTGCCTTGCGCTTCCCCTTTCTTGGCCGTCTTCCCCGGCCGAAGCAGCACCGAGGAAACACCCCGTGGATGTCCTCCGTGGAAATTGGTTATCCGAGGCCGGATTCAGGGGAGGAATATTAGACTTGGAGGAGTCTGCGTGCTTTTCTCCTCTCGCGCCTCTCGGTCGCTGCTAGTTCACTGCTCGGTCCCTGAGCTCGCTCCCTCACTCCACCCACTTCCTGTGCTCGCCCGGGGGGTGTGTGCCTTGCAGCTGCCGGAGTTCTGGGAAGTTGTGGCTGTCGAGGATGGGGGTCTGTGGGTACCTGTTCCTGCCCTGGAAGTGCCTCGTGGTCGTGTCTCTCAGGCTGCTGTTCCTTGTACCCACAGGAGTGCCCGTGCGCAGCGGAGATGCCACCTTCCCCAAAGCTATGGACAACGTGACGGTCCGGCAGGGGGAGAGCGCCACCCTCAGGTAGGGAGCTGTCTTTCTTCTATGAATTAACAATGATTTGTATGGGTTGTGGGGGGAGAGGGGCAGGGGTGCAGGTGTGAGCGCTGGCGCAGCTGGCACGGAGGTCGCTGGTTCCTTGGGCTGCACGATTCATGGATGGGAAACTGAGTGCTCTGCCCCGGGAACGTGGTGGTGTTAGGGAAACGCTCAGAGGTTGGGGAGATGAGCTGTTTCTCCAAAATTGGCCTCCTTGGCTCAGGACTTGGTAAGCGTGAGGGGCGGCTAAGACAGGGAGTCACTGAGATTGAGGACAGTGGCATGGACGCTGTGTGTGCCCGAACCTGGTGGCCATGGTGACTGGGGACCTGGCTGGGGCTCAGCATGAACAGTCATCTCTGAAGTTAATGAGTCCCAAAGGACGAGTCTGGCTCCGTTTGAATGCCTTCACTCTGCCTGTGCCATGGGGTGTTGCCAGTGGGCTCCTGTATTCTGGCAGACCTGATGTTTTGTCCTGGGCTTGACTGTGTCTGGGCTTTCCTGGAATGCCTTCATGCCATGAGCTGGTGGGCAGAAGGACATGCTTTTTCCTGTCGAAATATGGCTTTCTGAGATTGAAGTCCTGGAGATGAGTCTGATTTGTCCATGGAAAACATCATTTACTCTGGTTAGCTGTTCCCTCTTGTTTTTTTTTTTTTTTTTTTTTTTTTTCCCCACTAAAATGGTGTGTGCAAAACTCATCTACTGAAAAGATAGGATATTTCAATGTTGAGTTGGGTCCTGATGGGTTTCTGGGGTTAAGGCTTACAGAAACTGAGGAGGAGAAGAATCTTGGCTATGTTTTGTGTAAGATGGGATGAGTCTATGTCCCTGATGTCCCTGCCTACTGACTTGTTAACTCAATTTCCAGTGTCTAAGAAATGTATCACTCATGAGAGGGTAACAGAGAATTAGTGATGATAATGGGAAATCTTACTCTTTAGAGAGAGTCAGCATGAGGCAGAAGTTAAGAAGGTTCATATGAAGAATCATTTCTCTGCCTCTCTTTGATTTAATATTCTCTCTTACTTAAAGTTTTCCAAACTGGGCTACTGAGCTGACTCTAAGGCAACATGGCAATATTCCCATGCTTTGCATTCAAAGATTCTTAGAAAGATAATCGTGGTGCTGGTGTCCATTGTTTTACCCCTGGTGACTGTTCTTTTAAAATTGCATTGTTTGTGGATGGTACGCTTAAGGAAATATCCACAGGATAGAAAATATCAAGAAGGGGGCTCTGGCAATACAGAGCTGACTTGTCAGGACATTGCCAAATGAAGTGTGTGATTTAAGGACATATGTAAGGCCTACAAACATCCCGTGCTCCATTGTCTTTGAAGAGCTAACCCCCAAAGCCCCAGTGAACTCCTAGTTACCCATTGGCTCAGAAAACCCACCTCTTCCACTAAGCCCTTCAGTGACTACTTTGGACAAAGGTTAAATATCTAACTGCCTCCCACCCCAGAATTACTGTATCTGCTTTGTCAAGGGATGTCATGGAGCTCTAAAAATGTTGTGATTTCAGGCTGCCTAAAAGAGAAGTGCAAAAATGAAGCCTTAACACAATACGATGATGAATTTAGTGTTCTCTGGATGTTCCCTTTGTCCCTAACTCTTAGCTGCAAGGAGTGGTCTCAAAGAGATGAAATAGAGACAGTCTCACATGGAGAACATTTTAGAAACAGATGGGATGGTATTTTCAAGGAGAAGGTGGAAGGTAGTCAGCTCTGTGGAGATTTGGAGATAAAGAAATAGCAAAGGGGCCTTATAGACAATTGTCCCATATTGTAATGGGGATCATTTGAAGGGGGGTTGGATGAGCCAGGATCTGGTCTTCAGAAGGCATCTTCCTAGTCTCATGAGAATTAAGACTCTCTAGAGAGTGGCTGAATTTGGCAGATGCTGAGCCAGGGCATGGGCTTTAGTTAGGAACAGCTTCTACTTAAAATTGCATTATCATGGACTTCCCTTTCTTTATCTTTCCCTCCATGCCTTTCTTGCTCACTCTGGGCTTCCCTGTCCCTGTCTCTTTCAAGTGCTAATGTTTCTTTGCATTTTCATATCTGCTCTGGTCTTATTTGGGTGTAGAAGGAGGAAGTGGAATATGATGGGGCTTCTTCTCTAGACCCAACACTGCTGTGACATAAAAAGACTCTCTTAGAACATCCCCTGCCATTCTGTGCCAGCCCCTGGGACGAAATGTCTAAGTGACATAAGGAGGAAGACACTTCCAGTGGATGGAGCCTTATAGGGCAGGGATTAGAGGAGCTAGGATGTGACTGACACTGACCCACTGGCTAGGGCCTGATTTAGGATGTGAATCGGGCTGCAGGTGTATCAGATGACCTGCACAAAGGATGCTCACGTTCTGCAGGATAACCTTCATTCTTCCCAGGCTCTTATGCACTAGAACAAGCAAGGTCCGCCATGCTGAGGTGTTCTTTTGTGGAGTTGGAGCCTTTGAACCCTCAAACACAGTCTTTGTAATTTGGTGTGCAAACAAGCAAATAGGAATTTCAGAATGTATTTTGTTTGCATAAAATTTGCTAAATTTGCAAACCTGATTCTAGATTGTTGTAGTGCAGTGTCTCAGGGCTCTGGAATTTTATTTTTTTTTTATTTTTATTTTTTGGAGTTTTTCTTTCTTTTTTGTGTATTTATGTGGATCTTTTCATTTTATTTCCCTCTTTACTTCCTTCCTTCCTTCCTTCCTTCCTTCCTTCCTTCCTTCCTTCCTTCCCCTCAATCTCTTTCTCTCTCCTTCTCTCTCTCTCTCTCTCTCTCTCTCTCTCTCTTTCTTTCTTCTTTTCTTTTTCAGCATGCAACTAAGCTACACAGAATACAACTAGGGAGGCCTGGAGCACCTCTGCTCTGCCCTGGAGAGCAACCCTGTCCACATTGCTGTGGGTGATGCTTGTAGTTTACTTCTCAACCAGCAGAGGACTTTTTGCTCTGATTTCATTTTATTCTTTGTTCTCGCCAGTTTTATTTTTTGAAGATGTCTTCCAGTCCCCAAAGAATGAATGCTTCAGCAGCAGATTCTAATGTGAGGAAACTTTTAAAAATGTTTTATTTCATCCAATTAGTGTTAACGGTCCTTGTGGAGGTATTGGGAAACCTTTCACCCGAGCCTGCCATTGACAGCCTGAAAAAAATCGCAAACAATTTGCTATCACCCACCCTTTCTGCCCTCCTGCTGATAATCTGTATGCATATATTTTTTTTAAAGGTGAGGTTATGCAGAACAGGATATACCATAATAATAGCATTAACAAAGGTTTAGGGAGCATTTGCTATGTGTCAGGGAGGAGTCTGTTTTTCATAGCATCTTCTCTGTCATCCAGCTTCATAACATTAACATTTAACCCTAATAGAGACCCTGTGATGTAGGTGCTATTATTATTCCCATTTTGCAGATGAGGAAATTGAGGCATGGAGAGTTTACATTGTTTGATTAAGTTGTACAGGTAGGAAGTGTTGAAGCCAGGTTATGAGGCAGTAGTAATAATAATGTTATTAAGATGAATAGTAGTGTCAATGATTGGTCAGTTACTGTATGTGTTAAATAGTTTGTATACATAGTAACATTTAATGTTTGAACAACTCCCTGAAATAGACTTAATTATCCCAACTTCATTGCTGTGGAAGCTAAGGCCCACAGAGGGAAATTTAGGTAATATCACACAAGTAGTTAAGTGGCAGAGCTGGAAGCTGACTCAGGACTCTACTCCCTCATTTTGGACACCACACTTTCCCCGCTGCATTCTGTGTTCTAATTCCTTGCTAGTACTCAGTGTCTCCTCTAGTCATTTTGGCTTAGACCCTTTCCTGCAATGATGTTGAACCTTCTGTGTTCTTTCTCCTCATGCAATGGGGAACAGCTAGCTGTTGGAAAGCAGAGATCGTACCTTGTAATATCATGAGCACTGTGTACTCCCAAATGTTTATGGAACAGATAAAATGAATAGAAACTAAACAAAAACATCCTTCAGCCTATATTCAACTTATTTCTTTACTGCATTTTTCCATCACTTTACTTTAAAATACAGCTGTGCTCAACCAACAAAGGTTTATTAAGTCGTTCTTACATGAAGGGTTCTGAACTGGGTTTTGGGGTATAAAAAAGCATGAGGCTTGGATGTCGTACTCCAGGGACTTAAGTCCAACTCAAAAGGCTGGGCTGTAGACAAAGAGGTAACTTACAGGTGAGGCAGAGTGTGTCCATCAGGAAGTGGGTGATGTGTGTGCATGTGGTCAGAAAAGAGCATCCTGTTTCCATGTGGGGTGGGATTCTCTGTGGAAATGCTGAGGAAAAAATGAGGAGCAGGAGAGAGCTGAGGTTCTCAACTATGTGGATGTCATTAATTGGAGACCTTTTGGGGCACCTGGGTGGCTCAGTTGGTTGGGCGTCTGACTTTGGCTCAGGTCATGATCTCACAACTTGTGAGTTTGAGCTCTGCATTGGGCTCTGTGCTAACAGCTCAGAGCCTAGACCCTGCTTCAGATTCTGGATTCTGTGTCTCCCTCTCTCTGCCCCTCCCCTGCTCACACTCTGTCTCTCAAAAATGAATAAACATTAAAAAAATTAATTGGAGACCTTTCACTAAGTATCCACCTATCGTTTGGAAGTTCTGATGAATGTGTCTTGTGTTGTCATAGATTCCCCCAATAAGGTGACAAGTAGTATAGTGAATTATTTCACTGGGATCATCTGCAAAGTGAGTATCAAAAGCTAACTTGTACCTGTTGTTACATGTCTAGAGTGTAGGCTTTGCCACTGCACAACGTTGAGGTTTTGTTTTTTGCTTGTTTGTTTGTTTGTTTGTTTGTTTAGATGAGTTAAGAAGAAAAGATCTGAGAAATGTATGAGATTGAAGTTGGATTTTGCCATAGCAACTCCATGGAATAGCACAGAAGAATGTGTTTTTGATACTTGAGGAAACCCATAGAGTCCCCTTCTAAACATAGGAAGCTGTAGCCCTTTATTCATATCATGTGAAAAATTTAGCATTTCACTTGATAGCAGATGGATTATCTTTATCCCTTCAGCTACTCTATTGTCTCTTGAGGGCAAAATGATGACTTTCTCATGTTTATATCCCAGCATCCAGCACATGACTTAGCCTATCATTTTTGGTAATAAAGTCTGAATGTCTGTTCTGCTTATCTTTCTGCTGTAGACATCCTGGCCTTTTCTCCACCTCATAAAGGTAGAAAACAAATTCTTGCCACAGAGGCCTTCTATTTGTGCTCATAACTGTTGGGGATACCTTACTCTAGATCTTTCCATGGACAGCTATTTATCATTTTGGTCTCAGCTCAGATGGAAACCCCTCACTAAAACCTTTCCTGACACCCAAGGTCAAAATAATCCCTACCACCTACACCAGTCTTACACTGGCATTTCATCTTGGATTTTTTTTCTTCAGATAAGTCATCCATATCTGAAGTTTTCTTATTCATATATTTGGTTATGTGTTTATGATTTGTCATCCCCAAATGGACTTTAACTAGAGAATAGGTACCTTCTCTTATTCAGCACTGTGTACCCAAGGTCAGGCAAATAGAAGGCTCTCAGTAAATAGTTGTTGCGTGAACAAATGAAGGAAATCTGAGATCATTGCCTTCTTCTCCTTGCCCTTCTCTGTCCTTTTCCCTTAGTTGTCTTGTGTTGTTCTTGCCCTCGACATGTTACTGGCTCACTGTCATTTCTGACTAGTCTGCACAGATGTGTGAGGTTGCCCTTGAGGAAGTTACAATTACAGATAAGTAATTGGGCTGGTGTCTTTCTGTCAGGGACACAGATGGGCCACATCATCTGTTGGTTATTTCATAGCTGCACCCATGACACTTGTCTTCTTTCTGCCAGGTCACTTCCCTATCCAGTCCTTTAGCCTTTGAAGAGGAGCTCCTCTCTGATGAGGTGTTTAAGCCCAGGTAGACCTCAAGGAGATTAGCATTTTCAAGATGAGGAGGGGCACCAAAATGTACCTTTCTGCCCATCCTTCTTTCTCTCTATTTGGAGTTTGCTAGCAATGGTTGTCTCGTGGTGTAACTGTTGATCCATTCTTAATGAGTTAACTGGTTCAGAATAACAGTGCCACTCAGGAACCATGTGCTGTTCTGATTGTGTTGCCTCCTCCCAAGATCAACCACTGTGTGCTCACCTCTGGGGCTTGCCAGGGATCCAGCCGGTGGACTGTGGCTCAGAAGAGCATGGACAGATGGAGCTGTGGAGGGAGGCTCCTGGAAGCATACTCAGCCTTTTGAGGAGCCAAAGACTAAAATGGGAAAACGAAAAACCCAACAGAGCATGGGGCAGAAGGAGAAAGGTTTATGCCAGTTGTCATGGGAGCCTGGCAAGGGGCACCAAGGGACAGCCTGGTTCTCCAACATTCCTCACCTACAATCATAGGTGCTTTGCAGAAATGTTGCTTTTGTCTTTTGAGTTTGAAAGGATTGCAGAGATCTGTTTCAACCACCTGGTTTTACAGATAATGAGATAGTGATCATAAGTCTTGCACAAAGATGCCTTCCGGAAGGGTGAGGTGGAGGTGACATCAGCCCATGATTCCTCACTTAGCTGTGAGCCCTAGTATAGGGCTACCTGTGCCTGAAATAAGGCCGCCGTTTCCTACTAAGTGCAAAAGTGTCACACTGACAGCATCATGACAGTCAGCAAGCATTTGTCACCATGCTTGGTTCTCACTGCTGGTTGTGTCTGGCACTGAAGTTTGTATTCTTAGCCTTCTCCACCTCTGATTTCATATAGGACAACTGTTTACTGTATCAGGCTCCATGCTAAGCACTCTACTAATTTAGTCCTCATAGCCTTATTTAATCCTCATAGCTGCTCTAGGAGATGGATGCGATTATTATTCTGATTTTACAGATCAAGAAACCAAAGCACAGAGAGAAAAGTGAGACATTTTCCAAGATCACACAGTCAGATGGTGGCTGAGCCTGGGGCTTAGAACAAGTTTTATCTGACTCTAAGCTGGTTCTTTTTTTGTACCACAGGGCTCTTCTCAATCTATCCCTTCTTTGCTTCATTGCCATGGTGTACTCCTTCTAGAAACCAGGTGAATTTGGCTTTTCCTCCTTGTCCTGAAGTGTAAGAATCTCCTTTCTTGAAGTATTTTAGGAATGGAGTATGGGAATGTTTAAGCTTTGATGGTGTGGAGACACAGGGAATGCCCAGCTGGCCTCTACAAGTCCCTTCTCATTAGACAACCCTAGAATCTCCATAGTTTTTTCAGAGTAAGTCTATTCCAGGTTCTTCCACCAACGTTTTGCTTCAGATCAGCAGTCTCGGACTCTCACAGAGAGTTAGCAAATCATCAGACATTGCCATGTATTACTCTGGCATGGGATATTGAACAAATCAAGGTAGAAACAAAATTCTATGAGGATCCCACAAGCCAGTGTATCTGGCTGTTCTGGCAGTGGGAAGCAGAGTGGGTGAAACCTTGACCTACACACTTTCTTCTTAGTTTTTCTAGAAGTAGGACCATTGGCATCTCTCAACATGGGAGAATCTTGAAAACAATTATAATTAATGTTAATAGTGTATTTATTCTCTTAGGTTCAGAGTTTCCACTGACAGGTAAAAACAACATTATCCTTGTATTATTTGACGTTACTTTTCTTCCTTGGGATAAGGTTGATGGGTTCCCACTATGTGTAATAGATTACTGATAATAAATAAACAATACAATTAACTTCATATAGATGGTCAATTAGTACTACATTTAGGAACTTAAGAATTACTTGGGTTTAGGACACAATTTCCAAATTGCATGTGAGCAATGATGAGGAGGAGAAAATAAGAATGTTTTATGGGAGCACAATTGATAGTGGCAAAGGTCTCCAACAAACAAGACCATACTAACTCATATTCTAGTGGAAGTGGTATGCTAGAAAGAAAACAGATTAGGAGATAGGATTCTGCTCACCCTGACTCAAGCACTGTGTCTGTGAGCTGTCAGGCAAAAGCTTTTAATCTGTCAGTATAAAAAGGACAGTTATTGCCTACCTCAAAGGGTTATTTTTGGTTAAAAAGGAAATACACACAAAGTTTAGTGTATAATTATTACTCTCTTTCTCTCCATATGTATATACATATTCACACACACACACACACACACACACACACACATATATATATATATATGTATATATATATATATATATATATATATATATATATATATATAAAATATTGACACATTTGGCAATTTTCATTATAAACTATGGCAGTTTAAACACCCATAGCTACCCTTTGATTGATACACCATGTAATGCTTCTGGAATTTCTAGAATGATAGGAATGCCTCTCTACCCACCCGTAATTATACTTTGGTGTTTTCTCTACACATTTGTTTAGATCCTAGGACTCTTCTTCAGTTCAAATAATTTCTTGCACTGTTTTATTTCTGACAGGGAGTGAGAAGAAAGGTATTTCTTTATTTTTCATAACAAGATTGTTGCATAGCAAGTTGTGACAGTTCATGGCTCTGAAGATGAATTTCCTACCAGAAAAAGCCATACAGAAAGCTCTGTAGAGGCAGGTTCTCTGAAACAAATAGTGGGGTCAGGAGTTCATGTGCAGATTTAGGATTGGTAGACTTTTTTCCTTGGGAGACTGATTTTTCTGTGATAATTCCACTGGAGTCAACAGACAAATAGAGGTAGGGATGCCCTAGCTTGGGCCAGGGTGGGGAGGGGGTTAAGCCCTTCTAGCTTTAATGTTCTCTGATTGTAATTTTTCCATTCATTCGCATCTCCTGTGCAGTCAGAGGCCAGCTCAGGACTTGCACAGTAATAGGGAAAATTGAGAAGGAAGTCTTTCTGCATTTGGTAATTTTTCTTCTGTCCAAGTCTGGGGCAAGACCCTTGCACCTGGCATTAGAAATTGACTGCAGAAATCACCAATGGAACCACAAAAACAGTCCTTTTCACTTCAAACGTATGCCATTGAGCTAAAATTAATTGAAGTTATAGATAGAAGTCTCACCCTTTCTGCATCTGGCTTTCTCAAATCTCATTGATCACGTGGCTTGGTTTTTTGGGCTTATTTGGGTGTATTTGGCCAACTTGCCCTCTTCTCAGTGTGAGATGCTTTGGCTCAGAAAGCTTTTGAGATTTAGATTTGTCTTATAAAATGAACATATGAATTAATCTTACAATCTTGCTGATGGATTTTTTTTAAATAATAGAATTTTTAATGAAAAAAGCATCAACCATTAGACTGATGGAAAGTGACAAAACTGAAATCAACAGGCAGATAAAGCTTTGTTGGCCACATGTTGGCAAAGGAAGATATGTTTGTGTAAAAATAATTTCTTGGTCTTCTCTGGCTTTCAAACAGGCTCTAATGGAGAGGATGAGTGGAAAAGTGCACTCACACTCAGAATAAGCATCTTTGGACAAATTTACTTGTCAGGAAAGCTCAATCCATAATAATTATAAACAATCAGAAGCAATGAGGAAGAAAATAAGATAGAGAATACATGCAAATTCTCTTTAATTTGGTACAGTTATTATACATAAAAACTGGAAAGGGTAATACTGTGGTGTGGGTTGAATTGTGCTCCCTACCAAAAGAATAAAGAAAAAAAAAAGAAAACAAAAGATATGTTGAAGTCCTGACATCCAGTACCTCATAAAGTGACCTTACCTGGAAATAAGGCCATTGTAGATGTAATCGATGAACTTAAGATGGGATCATGCTGGAATAGGTGAGCCCCTAATCTAAGACAGCTGGTGTCTTCATAAGAAGATGAACATAGGGAAACACAGAGGACACACTGGGAGAATGCCATGTGATGATGAAGGCAAAGGTTGGAATCATACAGCTGCAAGTCAAGAAATGCCAGAGATCGCCAAAGAACCACCAGAAGGAAAAGGCAAGGAAGGATTCTATCCTACAGGTTTCATAGGGAGCATGTCCCTGTCATCACCTTAATTTCATACTTCAGGTCCCTTGAACTGTGAGACAATAAATTTCTTTTGTTTTAAGACATCCAGTTTGTAATGCTTTGTTATAGCAGCCCCAGGAAATGAATACACTAGGAGAAAGAAATTACAAAGGAAGAGTTCTCTTAAATAATCACCACCATATAAAGGACCACTGAAAAGCTAGGTTAGACCACGCCATCACCCACTGTAACACAAGCCACTGCAGTCCATAGAGGAGCAGTCAGAGCCCTGAATGTTCTTGGCATGGCAGTTCCTATCCTAGTCATGACCCCCCAAGCTCTCCATTACAAATATCTAGGAAGCTGATCTGGAGTATAACTATACTCAGAGCTCATTACCCTCTTTTTTCCTAAGAGACCATCAGGACAAGATCTGTAGTTCCCACTCCTCAGTTATCTCAGTCACCTCAGAAGTCAAAGCCCACTCCTCCACCTAGGTCATGTATCATCGTCTAGATTTTTCTTATTACCATATGGTCTTGTACTTCCAATGATCTGAACCAACTGCAGACTTCCCTCTAATCCTCCAAACCTTCCTATTTACTGTCTTACAGCTTCATAATCCATCACCAGCAAAATCCCTATGTTTCCAGTCTTTTCCCTGAATTTTCTCTTTTTCCTGAGTTGTTTCCATTCCTAGAGTCATGTCAAAAGAGACTGTTTTTTTTTTTTCCTATGTACTGCTTACCATGAGCCCTAAAAGTTGGATAGATATCCTCCTTGCTACTCATTGTGACTTCTGTGCATTCTTTTTCTGGCTTTCTCAGAATCCCTAATCATGTCAGCATGTGGGCTGTGAGGTTGCATTACCCACAGCCATTCTTGCTGCAGCCTTCTGCTCTTCCCTGACCAGTCAGTCTCTCCTGCTGGAGTTCCAGATCATATATCCTAGTGTTAATCCACAGGTCCACTTTTATGGCTCAGATATTTCAAACTCAATGCCTCCAGCCAGAGCTCTTGATGCCAGATGCATTTAACCCACCACCAGCCACCAACTTGATCTTCCATCCCTGTCTGCCCCAAGCCCTGATTTTAGGAATGAAAGCCACCATTCATTCAACCACTCAGGCCCAAGACCCAATAAATATGTATTTTTTTTCTTTCTCTCTTATGCTTCATCTAATCTATCAATACATCCTATTTGTCTTTACTTTTAAGATATATCTTGAATCAGACCACTTTAACCATCTCTAACACTATCTTTTTAGTCAAAATCACCACCAACTCTCACCTGGATTATTCCAGTAGCATCTCATCTGGTCTTCCTGCACCGCTTCTGCTCTACCAGAGACCATTCTCCACCTCATGGCTCAAGTTTAAGAACATTGTTCAAATCATACCACTCTCTGTTCAAAACCCCGTGGTGACTTCCAGTAATATTTAGGTTGAAATACAAACACTTCAATGGTATAAAAAAATGTTTTATTGCCAGTGCCTAGGTAGCTTACTTGGTTAAGTGTCAGACTCTTGATTTCACCTTGGGTCATGATCTCACTGTCTGTGAGTGTGAGCTCCACGTTGGCCTCTGCACTGGCAATGCAGAAACTGCTTGGGATTCTCTGTCTCCCCTCTCTGTGCCACTCCCCCTTCTTGCATGCTCTGTGTCTCTCAAAAGTAAATAAATAAACTTAAAAAAGAAACAACAACTCTTTATTGCCTGTTGCCTGCCTACCCCTCAGAATTTCCCTCTATCACCTCTGCTCCACTCACAAGGATGCAGTTCACTGAACTTCTCCATTGTTCCTTGGACCCACCAGGTCCATTCTTGCCTGTGGAAATGCTCTTTCTTCTGCCAGGACCCACCACAATGTTGTATGGCAGGATATTCATGACATTCGTGTGTCTGCTCAAATACCCCATCCTCAAAGAAGACTTTCCAGACCTTGCTGTTTGAGATAACCATACTCCAGCCCCCACTCTCCTGTGTTTCCCTATCTAGGTTTAATTTTCTTTATCACCCTTAACACTCAGAAAATTCTGTTATTTATTCATCTATTATTTATTTATGGCCTCTTCCACTAAAACTAGGGCCCCTAAGGCGACTGACTTTATTGCTCTCATTTATAGTGGCTAAATTATGGTCTGGAACATGGCATATATTAAGAAATAGTTGTGGAGTGAATGAAAACTTTATTAGGAATAATAGTAAGCTGCTAACATTGAAAATTATTTATCTTTTATCAGAAAGAGGGGACTTACGTATATATCTGAATTGGCAGAAGTTTGGGTGTTCCTAAACAGAGCTCAAAAGGAGTGCGTGTGATCTAGCCTTGGTTTTGTCTTCCAGGGCATTGAGTGGGATGGGAAGTTGATGGGGAAGTGTGTCAGGGTATTGTGACACACTTCATAAAATCTACATGGACAGAGGCTAAAGGACCTTTAAATTTCCACTTTCACAGGAGGTTTTATAGAAAATCTAATAAACACTTGAAAATAAGGACTAGTTTCTGGTTCGAGTCTGATCACTGTGGTGGGCGGGGGAGGGGGGAGGAAATAGCACTTAGAAATCAGGCTATGTGCCTCACTTCTAACATATTATTCCATGTATATTATGTCCCCTATGTTTCTTTTAAAACTATTTATTAAGGGAATTCTACCTTAAGGCTACCAAGCATGATGATTGAGTAGAGGGTCTGGAGCCAGGCACCTCCCTGGGTTCAAATCTTGGCTTTGCTACCTCCCTGTTGTGTGACCTTTGGCACATTGATTAACCTCACTGGGCATCAGTTTTGTGGTTGTTTGATAATAGAAGTGAACCAGGAGGGAAATAGGGAGTATTTAAGAACAGTGCCTGGCACTCAGTAAGTGTTAGCTTCATATGGAGGGGGAAGGACAGAGCATGAAATGCATCTGCTGTGGGCAAATAGTATTCCTTTGAATCGAGTGACCCCAGGTGCCCCGGTGGAGGCCGATGTTCCTGCAAGTCCTGCACCTCTGTGGTGGGCTGATTTTGAAGAATTTCAGCAAAGGTCATTGTTTTTGGAAGGTGAATAGTGGTTGTGGGCTGGAGTGACCCGAGTCTCAGGCCTAGCTCTGTCACAACTCACCATGGGATGCTGCTAAGAAAATTAGTGTTTCCCTGTTTCCCAGTTTCCCTGCGTCTGAAATGAGAAGGCAGGGCCTGACCCTACTGCTCTGTTCAGTTCTTTACATTTGAGGAAGAGATTGTTAGCTGTTCAAAAATATATAGGTTGTTTATCTTCTTCCCTGGACACAAAACTTGACTCTCATTTCTCAGGCTCTTTTGAATTCAGGTGTGGCCACGTGACTGAGTTCTACCCAGAGGAATGTGAGCAAAGTTATGTGCGGATTGGCCCATAAAAATCTCCCATATGAAATACTTCATGCTGTTTCTCTTTACGCCATCTGGATGTTGATGTCCAAAATTACCTTGGAAACCCATGTCCTATTGGGCAGATGCTCCATTATCAGCCAAGTCATTGAATGTCTCCACAGAGCAGGGCTTCCACACCCACCCCACCAGCTGACCCAGAACCTCATTTGTTAGATTATCACATGAAGGAAAATTACACTTCCATTGTGATAGGCTTCTGGGATTTTTGAGTTCATTTGTTATAGTACCTAGCATTACAAGATATAATTCCACAAAACTATTATAATTCCTATTTTCTGGTATCAGTTGCATAGAAATATACAGAGTTCTTAAAAAAGTCCAAACTTAAGCACTTATTAAAATTTCTTGGCAAGCTTTTTGGTGATTTTTACATGTGGCTGAAAGTGGGAACCATGGCCTTTTCAAACTGAAGCCTCAAATGTTTGATTTTCATTTGCTTGACTCTTTACATCTCTGAAGCAAGTAAAATGTCTGCTTTACAGAATATGTGAAAACCAGTGACAAAGAAAAGTTTTACCTTGAAGTAAATTAGCACATGTCTATAATGGATACGACTGGAGACATACCGTAATTAGTGAAAATACTTCTTAGATGACAAATTGCTCATTAATGGCTGGAGGTTTCTTACTTAGTGTAACCTTTTGTGCTAGAGATATTCCAACACTCAGTGTTTTAATTGACACACAGTAAAGAGACAGATGGGATGATTCAGAAGCTTTTTCTTAAAAATGTTGAAGAAGAGAGAAAACCACTGTCAGAGGTTACCTTTTAGAAGTGTGACCAGGTGGTGGGGTAGTCACTTGTGCATTTGAGTAAGGGGGGAAGAGAGGTCAGAAAGGGAAGGAGGAGGGCAGTTGTGGTAGGAGATCTGCAAGGAAAAGAGGCAATGAAGACACCTAGGGATTTAAGGTGGTTCTATTACAAGATTTTGCATTTCAGGGGTCAGGAGTCTTGTCTTATGTTCATTGCTATCTCCAAATGACTCACAACACCTGGCACATAATAGGAGCTTAATGCATTGTTGGCGAATAAACGGATGAACTTCCTTATGTCACTTCAACACTACTTCCTCTGTATCTTGTACATGCCAGGCGTTGTACTAGGTACTGAGTTTCTTTTTCACAGAATGATTTTAAGTGAAGGGACACTGGGGCTGCAGCTTGTATGAAATGTAAAAAAGAGTGTCCTCTTCCAGCATACAACTTAAACAGACCAGTTATAAATAGGTGCCCTTCCTCCAGTCTGACAACTCAGTCCCTAGGCCTCTTGGTGGGATAGACAGAGATGTGAATTTTTAACTCCCTCCATCCAGCATTCTTGAGCAGCACACAGCCTGTGCAACTGTACTTGGCAGGTCCAGTTTTTACTAAATAAGTAAGTAGACAAACAGTACTTTGTGTATTGGAAAGCACTATGCCAGAATTTAAAATATGGGTAATGGACAGTACCTTGGGGTGCAGGGAGAGTGGTGTTTGCAGGGTGGTCAGGAGCATGGTATGATCCCTGTAGGAATCAGCAGGAAAAACATTCTGGGCAGAGAAATCAGCAAGTTTCATGACCAGTTGAAAAATGAGCAGTACTAAAAGGAGGCAGTCTCAAAACTGAAGATGGTGTAATGAGTAACAAAAAACCCAAAAACCAAAAACCAAAAAAACAAACAAAAAATCCCACAAAAAACAAAAACAAAAACAAAACAAAACAAAACAAAAAAACATTTGGGGCCTTGAGTGTCTGCAAGCTGTAGTATAACATCCAAATTAAGGAGCAAATGTTGATAGCAGCACAGATTTTAGGAGATTAGAAATAAATAAAAATCCCACATAAACAAAGACAACACCTGTGTTGATTTTCTTTGCTGTGTATAGTTTCCATGTGGATACTGTCTGGGTTGTTACAGCTCTGTGGTTCTGTGGCAGCCAATATTTGGTGCCTCGCCCCCCCCTCACACACATCTAGCCATATGGGTCTAGTGTTTTCTAACTGAAATGTCATCCTTCTTTGGTCCATTATGCTTTGTCATTGCCATTTATCACATCTGAAAATTATAAACATTGAAAATCTGCATAATATCCAATTTGACGTTTTACCTGTTGCCATTTCCAGGATATTACATTGTGAAATTAAGCCGGCATTTTATGATCCTGTGTGGATGTGTGTGTATGTATAAGCAGACACATATTTGGAATTAATGGACTCATAGAAATCAGAGATGGATTAGACCTAATGAGCTGTTCAGAGAATTATTTAGCGCATATTTCATATCTCTATTCAGTAATCAAACCTACACACTGCGTATGCTAAGAAGGTGAGGTTTTTACATTTTTTTTTCAGTCCTTGGATCATCTCCATTTCTGCCTGAAAATTTAGCGTTGCACCCCTAGAGCATTTTGCACCAACTTTATTAAGCATTCAGTTTGACATTTCCCTACCCTTAGGGTTATCTTTGGTATTGAAAAAATAGTTGCTTTGCTTGTTACCATTAATGTATCATTAGTAATTGGTGCCGGGTTCCCAGGATCCCACCAGGATGCTGGGCAGCTCAGAGCAGGTGGTGGGAGTCATCAGAGACTCAGTCCTGCCCCTTCCCCAGGCCCTTTCCAGTCTCTGGGAGAGACAAGCCTGACTTTGAGCGTGTACTGAGTGGAAGACTTGGAGAGTTAGCCTAGATGAGAGGCTATATTCGAATTTTTATACAGAGCAAATGATTTCCCTGCTGCCTTCTGTTTTCATTGAAACTGTGCTAGAGCTGGTGACCTTCCTGCTGAATGAGCACTGGCTCTTGGTTATCGCCCACTCTGGTTTATATTAGCCCTTCAAGCCTTAATTTCCAGCAGGCCTTCAAAATTCCATTCACAACAAGGTTTTCTCTACGAACTAAAAGGGGAAATGAAAGGTGAGATGTTTGAGAGTGTGGAAGTTTAACCAGAGAAGGACTGCATTTTTGAAGCTGTAACAGAGACATGAAATTATGGGAATTTAAAGGAAACCTCGGGGGTGGGTTGACACATTGTCAGCTTCCCACAGGCAGATGCCTAGCTTCTAAATGTTCCTTATAGCTTATTTAAATATAATATATATTATATATATATATTTTTAATATATTTAATATTTAATATTTTATATATATATATATATATATATACACACTCAACTCTTGTTGGTCTACATAAAACATGCTAATTGAGAATTATTCTGTAGTGGGAATAAAGAGACTCTGGAGTTAGAACCTCATTTGTTAAATTATTAACCTCTCTGAGGCTTTATTTTCTTATCTGTGAAATGGGGCTAAATAACACCTTAATACCTACCTGACAGAGTTGTTGGAAGAAACAACAAAGCATAGCATCATTAGCAGTGTTTAATACAAACCTTTGTGTGGGTCATCTCATTCATCATCATAGTTATTTATGATAATTGTGTAAGATAACTTGTAAGATCTCAGCTATTGTGCCTGGTGTATATTAAGCATTAAACATGTTATATTCTTTCATAGTACATTAAATTAGGAATAAGAAAAAAAAAGGTTAACACTATTTATCATGGATGGAAGATTGATGGAAGACAGGCCGTCACATCCATGCTGCGACTCTTGCCTGGATTTCCAGACACAGACCTCTCCTGTTACTCTCGTCTGTGTTTTGTCCTACTACAAAGGTACCCTTAAGGTGCTCCAGCATATATTCTCTGTGGCTCACTTAGCCTGGTTGGTTTTTCCACACCCTTCTCCCCTATTCCTTGTTTCTCCCCTCTCTCCCAGGCCCAAGTCTGGTGGAAAGCCTGCAAACAGCATAATCACACCCTTGATCTTCAATTGGAACAAACCTCTTATTCACCCAGATTCCCATAGTTTGTTTATGATCATGTGTCGTTTGCTCAAAAAAATAATTATTCAACACCTGATAACAATGTCAGATAGTGATGCACACTCCCTAGAAGAAAGCAAGCAGGTAAGGGAAGGGAGACATTAGCACCTACTAATTTTAAGGTTTTTTTTTTTTTAATTTATTTTTATTTATTTTGAGAGAGAGGGGGGCAGAGAGAATCCCTAGCAGGCTGCACACTGTCAGCACAGAGCCCCATGCAGGGCTCAAACTCACGAATTGAGATCATGACCTGAGCCGAAGGCTTAACCAACTAGCCACCCAGGCACCTGGAATAAGTAGGTGCTAATTTTAGACACTCCCCACACTGGTTGGGGGAGGTCTTTCAAAGGTGGGGCTTTTGAATGAAATATGATGAAGTGAGGAAGTCAGTGTGTGTGCACATTTGGGGAAAGATGTAGCAGGGAGAAACACGGCAAATACAGAGGTGCAGAGGTGGAAACATCTTGGCTTGCCCAGACTGTGGAGAGGAGGGCAGAGCCAAGGCCAGGCCACTTGGCTGCAGTGACCATAGTGACCCCTTTGGATTTTATTCTTAGAGCTATGGAAGCTACTAGAACAGTTTGATCATTTTTGGGTGCTATGTATTATTTTTTCATTTTTCTGCACTTTGCTATTATTTTCATGCCCTACCCTTGTTTAATTTTAAGTTTCTTGAAAGCAAAGACCATGTTTAATTTGTATCTGTGTATCACTGATTGGACAGAGCCAAATCCGACTAAATGAACCTCCTCTGAGCTCCCACAGTGACCTGAACCACCCCATCTAATCAGCACTTACCATAATTATGGAAAAGCTCTTTTTCTGTATGTCTTTGGTTAGGCTCACACTGGTTCACCAAGAATGAAGCCACTTCCAACTGTTACATTGTGAGGATTTGGAAATTCCTTAATGGATCATGAAATTACCCAGGAGTACAAATCCCTTGACTTCCTTGGATGAATAAACAGTCTACCATCCCTAGACTTCCATTTTCATTTATGACTGAAGGCTCAGCCACACTGCCAGGCCCTTGTTGCTCCTGGTCTTATGATGGTTGAAATCAATAAAATGCCCTGAAAAAAATGATCTATAATAAAAGCTTCAGCAGAGATTCATAAACTATTACTCTTATTTTATTTAATTAAAAAATTGTTTCATTACTTAAAAAAAGTAAATAATTACTGTTCATTTTGCTTTGTTATGATTGCCTTGGTGCTAGATTGTTTAATCCTACAGTGTATGCCTATGGTATTTTGGGTCAGTAATTACTGCTGAGTTGCAGATAAAATATTAATTAAACATACTCCCATTTTTAAGGAAATATTTACACATATCTCCTGTTGAAAATACATTTTGAATTTTTCTGTGAACTATTTTTGTCCCCAAGTTCTTTCCTAATAGAAATTGGGAATGGTTGGGACAAGTAGTGATGAGGTTATGGTCCATGCACTTGGGCAGTGGTGAAGATCATGTGTTACTGGTTGCCTTTGATTGGTCCTCTTTCCTCTGGGAGTATAGACCTGGCTCATACTAGCTGCTCAGTAAATGCTGATAAAATGTTTATTTCAGTAGCACAATATTTCCTGTATACTGGGAACAAAATATGTATTACTTTCCTTTTATTATGAAATATTTTATATCTCAATATGTGTATGATATATCTATGTATAAAAACATAACAGATTGATCACCTGCATGCCTTCCACCTACTCTAAGAAGTAGAACCTTCCATTAGTTGTGAAATCTCATATGTTCCCTCCTTTTTTTATACCCCGTCTCCTCTGAGGGGCTGGCCACTACCCTGAACATTTTTATTCTTTCCTTTTTTTCTTTAGGGCTTTACCAAATGTGTAGATATTCTTAAATAATGCATTGTCTATGTTTGTTTGCTTATTTCTTTATATTAAAAAAACATTTTATTTATTATCCTGTAAATGTTCATTTAACATTATGTATTTTCTAATAATTTGAAATTAATATCTTACTGAATATGGATAAGGGAAGAACTCTAAGTCATTTCAGATAATTAACTGATCTACAGCTCATCATTCAAAAATGGTTCAGTGCCCTGTGAATGTGTATGTATGCACACAAACACCTGCTAAAAATATACACTGAAAGGCTCAAATATCAACATAGTAATGCTCATAAAGTTTCCGAGTAGTGGAATTATGAGTGACTTTGATTTTCTTCTTGTGTTTTCTATAATTATTAAATTTTTAAAAACTAGGTTTTATTTTTATGAAATCAGGAAGAAGTCAATGTTATAAAACCTAGTAAAGTGAAAATAGGTTACCGTTTAAACCGATACTGCTATGATAAGTCTTGGGGCTTCCTGCACACATGCTCCCATGTGTAAGGCATTGTACTACGCACTGTGTGGGCTACTGGGATATAGAAAGCACAGCTCCTGTCCTTGGCCAGCCTCCAGTCTGGCCAGGTAGAGAAAGCTTCAGAACCAGCACCTCAGAAAGAGATTGGAATCGATGGCACTTGCCTGTCTGGGATCCCACTTGTAATCTGGGAAACGGGCTTGTGGGTTGGAGAAGCACAGAATGGACACTGTGGGGTATGGGGAAGAAGGAAAGAAGGGGCTAAGTCTGTGAGGGCTGGGGGTGATTGGGCTGGCAAGGCCCGAATATGACACTGGCCTAGAGCAGCACGAGGCCACTAACCAAAGTTGGCCCATTTCTGAGGACAGGGCAGCAGAGCTCTGGGCCTCATGACTGGTTCCTCCCCAGGGGTCGTGCCTGGCCTCGTGGAACTTCCCTTCCAGCAGAATGAGACAGACCGTGAACAAAATACACACAAAATACGGCATATAGGAACTGGTAATACATGCTATGAAAAATAATGAGTGACAAGTGTGGGAGATAAGAGGATGAAGGCCATTATTTCAAATAAGATATCTAGACAAGGCCTAGTTAATTACTCTTCACTTGCCTATGTATTTTAGATTTTCTACAGAAACATACAGTCTTTTGACAAGAGAACAAACATGTTAGAAAAAAAAAGCAATGGTTTAAGGCAAAAAATACAGTGGTTTAAGGCAATGTATGCTTTTTTTCTACATCAGGGTAAAGAGATTGTACAAACAAGCTGCGTAGGAAATACGCTTTAGTGTCTAAAACTCTTTACAGCCAGGATGTTGATCTTCATTTATCATCCAAATTCTTTTTCCTCTATCTTAATTGCCCCTGTCAGAAGGAATAAAAAATGGAAACACTTTGTCCAGCTTCATCACAGAAAACCTGTCTCTGATCAACAGAAGAGGAAAAAGGAGATGGTTCTGATTATGGTGATTATTCATAACTTAATGAGCACGCCCTTATCACCAGTGGGCGAGGCAAAGAACAGGTCAGGATTTACACCCTGCCCTCAGGAGGTTTCTAGAAGACTGCTGAGCAGCCAGTATGGGAGGAGTAGAGAATGGAGGCTGGCTGCAACAGCCAATCCTGAGGCAACTTTCAGCCCTGAGGCCTTTGGAACCAAATTGCGTGGAGCAGTTTAACTGCCCAGACACTCAAAGCCTCTTAAAAGCAATGGCCGGTGAATAAGCCAGAAGTCATAAATAGATCAACTAACAAGCAAATAATGGAATTAATAAATAGGGGAGCAGCACCCGTGCTGTGAGCACCCGCTAGATCAAGAAATGTCAGCTTTTCTCTCAGCTTTTCCTCCACAGCGCCAACTGTCAGTAATTTAACTAACATTTTGTAAATAAATGTGGCTCTCGGACAGCTGTCAGCGCGCCTGCTATAAACACTCCTTTTGTCACTGAAAGCTGGCAGTGGTGCACTGTTTCTCCTGCAAGTGTGGCCGGCACTGCCAGTTGGCTCCTGGGCCCAGGACTGTCACTGGAAAGGCATGGAGACCAAAGGCAGAAGCAGGTGTGGCCCCAAGTCCTGGGAAGGCCCTGCTCTTCCAGACCTGCAAGCTTGACTGCTGCCGGCTCAGCCCTCCCCTTACATGTGGCCAATCTGTGAGTCACTGCGTTTTCTTGCCTGTCCTGTTGCCCAAGTTCCACCCCAGGACAGTTGTTTAGGTTAGGAATTCCATACCCCCAGTGAATTTGCTTTTCCTTAAGTAAGAAATTCAATTATCCAGGTCAGAGAGATACTGAACTTGCTGTTTTCCAGTCCAGCCACTAGATGATTATTTGATGTTAGGACATAGCCAGATTCTGCTCCCTCTTTAGTTTCCTCCATTGCTGAAGACAAATGACTCTGGAGTGCTCTTTGGCTCTCCCAGGCTTAATCACTGAGTTTTATTAAGTTAGTGCTTCCATGTACCCTGTTTCCCCACGAGGCTCTTTCTCAAGTATTCTTAACCTATACCCAAGCAAAAGCAGAGGAAGAGGAAGAATATTTCTTAACATAACAGTCCCAGGGGCAATAAATTTGGGTTATTGTAATATATATAATATAGCTCCATGGAGAGAAGGGTGTACTAGGTAATTAAGTACTCAGGATATATTTAGTAAGAGTAAAAATTCTAACAAACCTTTACTGAACTCTTTCTGTTGGCTATGTTCCTTTTCCACATGCTTTACATAGTATCTCACTTAATTTTTAGAGATCTGCGATCATCCCTGTTTTGCAAATGAGGGCCAGGAGTACAGAGGCTTTGAGGAACATACTCAAGGCTTTATGCTTAAAGTGTGGCTGGATGGGGTTTTGGTCCCAGGCAACTAATCACAGGGTCTGTGCTCTTGGCAGCTGCACTGCATTTCCCCATTTGTAGTTACCCTGTGGGCTGGGTATAGGATTTCCAGTTTTAAAGAAGTTAGGACTCAATCAAATAAACCCCACACTGAAACTGAGGAAGCAGCTTTGATATTTTTTCAATGAATAAGAAGGCTTTTTATAGTTATTATGGCAGCCCTTCAAGAACACTATTCCCTGGAGGATATCCTAGCATAACGTGTCAGCTCAGAAATGTACTTAACCTCACTGATAAACTAAGAATAGCAATTAATAGAAACTAATTTGTAGGGATGTTTTGAGGATTCAATAAAACAGTCCATATTAAGTATTTAGTGGTACCTGGCATAGAGTAAATATTCATTCTCTAATTGAAATATTTATTATGTGTATATGATGTGCCATGGGTTCTGTGAATAAGAGAGATGTAATGTGTTCTTGGAACTTATATTCCCTTGAGAAGATATAGTGAACAAACAGACTTACACAAATATATCAAATAGGACCAAGTGCTGTGATCCAGGCCACCTGGGTGGCTTCTGTAGATTGGTAGTTTAGTGACAGTCTGTCTGAGAGGAAGTGACATTTGAGCTAAGATCTAACTGGAGAGAAGGATGTGAGAGTAGAGCTCTCCAGACAAGGGGAACAAGCTTTCTGTGTTGGTGGAAGAGAAAAGGGACCATTGTGTAGAAGCAGAGCAGACAATGGGGAGAGAGATGCAGGAAGAGGTGGGAGGGGTAAGATGGGCAGAACTCTGAAAGCCAGGTAATGAATGGATTTGGGTCTCATTTCGTTATAAGAGAGGAAGCCATCAGAGCATTTAAAGACAGGAGTGTCAGGGCCTGAGTTCCTGGGTTACAAGAAAATGGTGCTGGGTGGCTATTTGGGGAATGGTTACAAGTCTGAGAGGTGTAAAGTGTGATACCTGTAGAGATTGTGCAGAATACAGGTGAGGGATGGCAGTGAATTTGACAATGGTAGAGGCAGTTAAAGCTTGAGAGATGCTGACAGGTATATTTGCTGGCTAACCAGACTAAGCTGACAGAGCCAATTAATATAAGGGTGTTTAGTGATAGCAATCCTTGTGGTCTGTATTATTGTAAAATAAAATGATACTGATGGTTTTATTGGATTATCATTATTGAGGAATTTAGATGCATAATAAATTATTTATGTCTTGACAAAATCACCCAGAGAATTCTTTGTCACATTACTACTTTGAATCAAACAGAGCTATTCTGATATGGAAAGTTATCACTCCCTACCTCTCATACTTAAAACCCATTCAGGGGTGCCTATTTTCTTTATTTATACTGTCTTTCCCTGCTTTACTTATGAGATTGAGGTCAGTATTAAATAATTAAACAGAAGGAGGAGGATATGATAGGGGATTTAATGAAGAGAGGAAAGTAGACAATAGAAGATTCCCTGGCTTAATTCACCAAATTCCCTCTGCAACCCTATCATTTACTCGCAGGGCCAGATACATTTTCTGTGGACCTGGTTTCATCTTCCATAGGAGACTATTTTAATTAGGGCCTCGTTCTCTACTCTTCTTACTTGTAGAGTTTTAGTCCAAAATAATAGAGGATTCTCAGTCCTAGATTCAAGCCCTGTTTCATGCAGAACAAGGAACAAAGACTATGCAGATGAAGACAGTGACATATCTCATTCTTTAATAAAATACTGGCACTCACTATCATTAATACTGATATTTTGTTCTTATGCAAAATCAGCATTAAAGTACCAGTATTGTAATTTTGCTCAAGTATTGCAATAACTAGCAGTGATAAAAAGAGAGGAATCAAGGAAATCATAGCTATATATGCATATAGAGAGAGCAGATTCTTAAATATCTCATTAACTCCTAAGAGTGTCAATATAAAAATTGGTGTTCAGGATGATGAATCTGAGGCATCAACATTTTAAAATATATTAAATTACATTCAGCATACTCAGTCTCCTAAGGCATTGAAGTGAGACATATATTTTGAGCAATTTGTCATCAAAGTTGGTTAAAATTAAGATGATAATTTTAGCTCATATAGAATTAAATGTCAGTTTATCTTGACATTCATTTATATGATACATTGCATTCCACTATATAATACCAGAAAACTGCAGTATCTCTGGAAAATGCATGTTTCTTATCTAAGGTTTTGAGTATATTTTAAGAAAGTACTGTTTTCTTGGGTGTCTTTTTAGAAAGTGTTGGATATAGTTAAATGATGGTGATCAAACTATTGGTCAAAGGGAACTGGTTCTCAAAATCAGCCTTTGCTCTGGAAAAAAAAAGATCCTACCTATTATATATCAATAGATCATACTGAGGAGTAGGTAGATCTTATAGGGCTCTCATACCAATATTCATCAGTCACTTATTATAAATACCAGATAATGTTCCAAACATTTATATCTATCTCATAACAACCTTGAGATAGATTCTACTATTATTCTCACTTCATAGGTAAGGAAAATGAGGCCCAGAAAAATTAAGTAACATGCCCAAGAAAATATGACTGCTAAGGAAAGGAACCAAGTTGCTTATTCAGCCCCAAAGGAAATTCTTATACAAATTCCATAGGAAAAAGTCCAATATACCTACTCTTTTAACTCTTTGGTTTTTAAGTATGAAACTATAAAGAAGCAAGAAGGAATATTCCTCCCTGTCTATAACTGTACCCAGCATGTATCCTTTATTATTTCTGCAGAAACAGAAGCTCTGCATTTTCACCAAGGAGTAGAGTCAGCAGTTTATGTGTGTTTTTTTAATACCCTCTTAGCAATTAATTATTCCTTTTAATAAGCACAATGAAAAAGAATCATTATTGGACTCGTACTTTAATTGAATTAATAATGTATTCTGGCTATTAATGTTTTTTTAATATTCTGTGTATTATTTTTTGTTCTGTTAGACAGCTATGGCAGGGAGATAAAATGTGAGGGTACGTGGGGCTGTGTGGATATAGAGCTCTCTGTATAATGCATGGATTCTGACAGTGATTGGTATTAAGTGGGTGCATGTTGCAGGGGCAAGGTGTGAGATGCAATGCTGTTTCCTCATCACTGCAAAAGTGATTGAGGCCTTTTGGCTAATTTCTTGGGCAGAGGTGAATGAAATAGCAAAGCCATTCATATATGATGTGGAATTCTTCATATGAAATAATGGAGTCTATTCTCATTTCTCTAGTTATAGACTGATCTAGGCAAGGGGATACTTGGACCTTAATACCATGATAATATGGGTCTAACTAGAGAAATAAATAAATCATAATTTATTTATATTCAGTATCCCTTTTAGAGACATAGCCCCTATGTTAGAGTTACAATAAAAGGCATATCATGGATTAAAGTTATTTTCTAGAGGATGTTCAACAAAATGACTCAAAGGGCAGAGAAAAGATGAAATTCTTTCAGATTCTACATTCCTTGTCCTCTGTACTTGACTGTTTTTTATATAAGATTACTTAGCCAGACCTCAAAATAATGTCTGTGTCTGGATAATAATAGGCATGCTTGCTATCAGTTTAGCTAGCACACATTATTTGTTAATTCATTTATTCATTTACTTAATGTGCATCGGGTGCTCACTATGGGCTGAGTGTTATTTTAGGTGGTCAGGATACACAGGTGACCAAATCAGTCTTTGCCCTCATAGAAGCTCACGTTTTAGTGGGAAAGCAAGAAGATGATAAACACAATTAAACAAGGGCATTTTTTGATGAACAGGAAAAGGAGAAGAAAAGGAGCAGGTGACGTGATGGAAAATAACTGGAGCAGGGTGGTCAGGAATGGACTCTTGAGTTGGGCACAGTTGAGCAGAGCCTTGAAGACTGGGAAGGAGCCAGCTAAGCAGAAAGCCTGGAATGAAGTGGAGAATTCTAATGAGAGAGAAAACAAGTACGAAGCTTGTGTGGCTGCAGCAGTCTTGGGCATGTTTGGGAAAGACAAAGGAAGTCACTGTGGTCTAGCATAATGAGGAGAGAGGGTGCAGTGGAGAGGTCAGGTAGGTAGACAGGCAGCAGCTTGTGCCCTGCCTTGCTGGCCAGGGTGAAGCCTTCGCACTTTCTCTGGGTGCAGTGGGAAGGATTAGAGATTTCAGGCAAGAGAATGGCTTGGTGTTATGTATGTTTCTTGAATGTCCCGGCTGCTCTGCATACAATTCCATGTGGGAGGGTGACACCAATAAAATACCACTTTGGAAGTTCCTGTGATCATGCTAGTGAAACAGCAGTGGCAACTTGGATGTGGAGGTGAATATACAGGGATGTAGAGGGGGAGGTAGATATGGTGGAGAACTGTAGGACAAGATGCTGGGCTTTGCAATGAGAGAATAGAAGGAACCAAGGATGGCTTCCAGAAATTTAACCTGAGCACTTAATGGATCATGATTCTTTTTACCAGCATGGAAAAACTGGAGAAGTAGGCTGGGGGTGAGGAAGAACGAGGACCATCTTGGGTAGACTAAGTTTACGATTTAGAATCAAGAGGAGTTTTTAAGTGGATTTATGGTTGTGGAGCTCAGTGAAAAGATGAGTGTTGGGGATATAAATTTGTTAGAGATCAGCTTATATTTGTTAAAATCTTGAAACTGGATAAAATCTCCAAAATAAGCAGATGGTATAGTTGGAGTGCAGGATCAAGGGGTGAGCCCCCAGGCTTTGCAACAAAATTGGAAGAAGGAGGAGCCAACAAAGCAGACAGAGAAAACAGCCAGTCAAATGGGGAGAAAACCAAGAGAGCTTGATATCAAAACATGAGAGGGAAGAAAGTATTCTAAAGACGGGGTGACCAACTTTGTGGCAGAATGCATCTATACTCAAAGTTCTGGAGACTGAGAAAAGAGGAATATCCATGGGATTGGATAAGATGAAAGCATGGTGATCCTGGCAATATCGATTTCAGAAAAGTCGCAGGGAAGCGGACCAAAAAATGATGGCAGTTGTAGGGGTAAATCAAGTCAACATAATTGTGTTTGTGTATGCATTCACACACATTCTAGCCAGAGCCTGGCTGCATGCAGATGAGAAAGTTCCAGTAAAGATGGAATCAATTGTGATGCAGGACAGCAGAGCTGAGAAGCTAAGCATAGGTAGAGGGCTGGCTTTTGCAAGAAGCAGAGGCACACTTTTGGTATGAGAGTACCTCTGTTGCTTGCTTCCTAAAGTTTTCTTCCCTTAGCAACCCCCATGCTAAGTTTACCTTCCCATTCCTGTAAACTACTCAGCTGGGAATACTGATAATATATTTTCATGAATTTTCCAATGGGACAGTTGAGAGTATGAGGAATTTAGCATCTGAAAAAATGAAATTTCAAGATTCCTCTTTTACTTCCATGGACTTGGGGGAAATTAAGAGTGATAGGGATGGATGCTAGATTGGAGGAAAACAAATATGGTTCAGTGCCGGATGTGTAAGGATTGTTAAAAAAAAAAAAAAAAAAAAAAAAACAAAGAAAAAACAAAATTCACCTGAAGATCTAGTTGGCTTTATTAATGATTCAAGAATCAGGTAGCATCCCATCTAGCAAGTAGAGGGGAACTCCAAAAAGTTGTACAGAATGGAAGAGTTTTATAGGAAGGAGGGTAGGGCAGGAAGTTTTGCAAAGGAAAAGAAAGGAGAGGTCATTTTGCCTTAGGGGGAAGGACAGGTCATCTTATCTTATCGTATAGATTACAACATTTTCCTTTGTCTGTGTGTGGAGGGGGTGGGGCGTGTGTCACATGGAGAGGGTTCATGTGAGAGTTTTCCTCTTTGGTGCCATTCAGAAAATTCCTAACTGACCAGTTAAGACTGTATTTCTGGGGGACGTTGAACTTGCAATTAGATATTAGGTATTAAGCCCTGGTCTGGTGACTTACCTGCCATATGTGATTCCATCTTGGGTCTGTGGTGTTCTTTTTAAGAGGACAATATCTGGGTACCTGGGTAGCTCAGTAGGTTAAGCAATCGACTCTTGATTTTGGCTCAGATCATGATCCAGTTGGTGAGATCTAGCCCTGCATTGGGCTCTGTGCTGGCCATACAGAACCTGCTTGAGATTCCTTTTGTCCCCTTCTCTCTGCCCCTCTCCCACTTTCTCTCTCTCTGTCAAAATAAATAAATAAACTTAAAAAAAAGGACAATTTCATATGAGAAGACTCAACATGAGCTACTTCATTACCCTTGGACTTTTACCTGTATCATCTCTCTTGTCTAAGTCGTTTTGTTCTACAGATCTGAGCTGAACCAGAAGAAATCTGTTTTAAACTGGGCATAGAATATCTCACTTCAGAGAACCTTCCTCACTATTTTTTGCTTCATTGTAGATGATTCCAATATGGCATGGACAATTCTGAAGAGACCTGGTTTGTCTCTACCCAGTCTCCAACCTAAGAGGATGCTGCTCAATTGCAATGTCTTATTTTCACTCTTAACATGATGCAAAGTGCCAAGTGCAACTCATGCAATTTCACTACAAATAAAACATTGTCATCTATTCCCAGGAACTGTTTGATTGTAGAGGAAGGAGAGTGGGGAATGCTTTTAGGAGATCAAAAAGTAAAGATATTAATTGGTGCAATTTACTATATGAATATTTTAAAGTTTACTGCAGGGGGCCTGTGTTTACTTGGCTGTCCCAAGTGTTTTGCAAATCCTACCATGTATATGCACAAGTAATTTCCATGAGCAATGTACATATGATTGCCTGCCATTATCAAGGAACTCCATTATCAGGGAATTTGGTATAGATGTAGTCCACTTGTGTTGCAGAAGGTATAGACACTTTTGTTAAAAATGTCCCAGACCCTTCAAGAATATTTTCTTATTTTATTTTTTTAAATAATTTTTGTGGTTCTCAAGGTCAAAATGTCCTCTTTCTGTTTCTGGGTTAGTTTAGTGGAGTGTTTGAGTATAACACCAGATGAGGGATATATCACTCTTTGTACCCAACAAATGTTATATGTAAAAGAAGGATCTGTTGCTAAATCCTGCATGTTATCCTAATGTTGCTACATCCTTGAAATATGAAAATTATTTAAATAAAGTATTTAAATAGACAATTACCATGTTTTGATGACATAATCAGTTTATGAACTGACACAGTGATTTTTTAAATGTCATTTACGAATATGACTATGAATTACCAAAATATTTTATCAAACTGTACCTATCCTGCCAAGTACATTACATTTTCTTCTTAATCGCTTCTATTGACCAGAAGGGTAAGTTCACGTGGAAATGTGAATACAGCATGTGGAAGTGTTCAAGGGGCAAAGAAGAATACAGTAGAGCATAAAAAGACGAGATGCACATTTTATAATTTCTCACATGTATATATTTGTATTTACATTTTTTAAAAAGGGCAATAACTCATAAATCTGTTGCTTTTATTCTCCTCACTAGCTGGTATTTTTCCATTCTGTATCTGTGGGGCAGAAGAGAAATTTGTTAGCCTGAAGCTAAAGTTGCATCCTCACCACTTCCCTGCCAGCCCTCCCAAGCTCCCACCCCTTCCAGGAGTCAGGATAATGTAAGGGAAAGAGCTCTTGGGACAAGAATTCCAATCCTGACTCTTCCACTTCTTGGCTGTGTGTGACCTTGGGCAAACTAATAAATTACTTAGCTCCTGTTTTCTTACCTGTAATCATTTTTTGTAAATGATGATTACAAGAGGTAATGTACACAGCAGAGGGCTTGGTGCAAATGCACACAGCCCATTACATGTCTGAGCCTTCGTGTTGCCAACATTCCAGTAGTTCACTGCCTCTTCTAGTTCAGTGCCTCTTCTACCTCAGGAAGAGAAGGAGCCACTGACCTCTCATGTGATAGGTGCTGTGAAGGCTTCCTGAGGTACATGACCTCCTGACTGTGAAAGTCAAAGTTAATCCCAAAATTCAAACTCAAGCCTTTCTGACTCCTGTGTCCTTTCTGACTCCTGGGTGCCCAAACTGAACAGAGGCCAATGGCTCCTCACATCTGTTTGGTGCTCTGCAGCCTTAAAGCATTTCCTTCTATTCTCTTTACTTATCTTCAGAGACTATCAGCACCTGGAGAGCAGGGAGTATGTCTTTGATTCCTACATCTCCAGAACCTGGCATGTTTCCTGACCCATAAACATGGTGGGACAAATACAGGCTCAATGAGCAGTAGATTTTTATTTCACTTCTTACTACAAAACTGTGCAGTGTCAGGAGGACTGGGATAAAGCTTACAAAGCACCTAACACAGCTCACAAAATGCAGGCTATTATTGGCATTATTGGGGAACAGGTATTATTCACTTGGAGTGATCAAAACAACCCCCCCAAAAAACCCACTAAATAATGGATTTGAGCTCTCAACCCAATTCTTGTGCTTCCACTTGACTTTATTGCCCTTCAATCTCAGTAAAGTGTAGCTCTATTCAAATGGGCAGGTGTTGGCTGCATAATAATCCCCATGAAACCACGAAAGAGCACACTTATAGGTACTGAACATCATCCCATATTATAACTGATTTTCCTTCCTCTACTTGCTTCCTTTTTTCCCTTTCTTCCACTTCCTTCTGCAGACATTTATTGATTGTCTATTTTATGCCAGGGTTTTATTATTTGCTGGAGATTTAAAAAAGAATAAAGGAAAGAAAGCTATAATCTCATGTGAAGATGGGCACTTAGACAACAAACTCTAATATAAATGGAAAGTGGTATAGCACAGACAGGAACAGAGTGCTCTGCAAAAACAGGAGTGAGAGTGGATTAGTAGAGTAATTATTACTAGCTGCTATAACAAACTACTTCCAAATCCTAGTGAACTAAGACAATAAACATTAATTTCTTACTGACACAATATCCATTATAGGTGACATGTCTCTCCTCTTCCAGCTGGTGATTCAGGGACTTGGGCTCTTTCCATCATGTTTATAGTCTAGTCCTTGTTTTCATGCAGGTATACAGGGAAGAAAAGGCAGAGAATTATGCCCTGCCTTTTGGGGCCAAACCTGGAAATGGAACTAGACCTATAACATGTACCCACTAAGATGCAAGGGGGCTGGGAAAGGCATCCTTGGTCTGGGACTAGGATGCAAATGAGAGCAGTTTGGTGGGCACTGAACATTGTCTCTGCACAGGAAATTGTTATTTATATCGAGAACAAGAATAGGAGTCTGGGGATACAAGAAGACTCTGCAGAGGGGGGGCCCATTTGCCTCACCCCTTGAAGAATGACTAGGGTTTGGCCATGTGGGAACATTGCAGGGCATTCCAGGCAAAGAGATTCATAACAACTAAGCATGCATCTGCAGATCTTTGTAACACAGTCAGGGGAGTGGAATCATCAAGTGAAGAGGCATTTCAGGCAGCATTTTGCTATCACTGCATCCTCATGTCATCTTCTTATCCTGGCCTTCCACCATCCCACCTGCTGGTGGAAATTTACTATTCGGGTTGCATAGCATCTACACTCTTTTCCTATTGGGGGAGATTCTCTGCTGTGTGCACTGTGGAGGGGCCGTGGGCCCATCTTCCCTATGGAAGTTCTCTTCACACTGGCTTTCTCCCTTCTTGGCACCTAGGGTGTGGACACATGACCTGGGCTCAACCTAATGGAGCCCACATCCAAGATGTCAGCTAATGACACAAAGAAGGGGTAGCTAGAAGCCAGTAGTACTCCCAGGGGTAGGCCAAGTAGTCTGTGTTTTAACAACCCTTTCAGGTGGTCTGATGCATGCTACAGTCTGACAAGCACTGCTTTCCCCTGTTTCTCCTTGCTGAGTCCACCCTCAAGTTTCTGATTCAGTAGGTCTGGGGTGGGGCATGAAGGTGTGTATTTCTGACAAGTGGATGGTGCCAATGCTGCTGGCCTAGGGAGCACACTGAGAGAGCCTCTGTGCTATTTTACCTCACAAATATAGATACTGCAACTATATTACACCCAACATAGAAAGACTGCCACCATATCACCCCAAACATAGAGGGGCTGCTGCCACATTATTTTGAAAACATAATTAATAGAATAGAGAAGGAGGAAGGACACAAAGGGGTAGATCCTCCAGCCAGAATGAAAGAGAACAAAGCAAGAGGCTTCAGGGTGCAACTCTCTGGCCCTCTTCCCCCTTTGCCCTCTGAGCATACTACTCATTTCCCCCCATCCTTTCCCATCACATTGGCCCACTTTGTCTGGGTAAAACATTCTAGAAATACAACTTTTTTTTTTTTTTTTTTTTTTACCTGTACAGGTGCCAGTTCTGTCATTAGAAATGTCTTGCCAAATTAGATCACAAATAAGCCAAGAATATCCTTCAAAGTAATCAAAGTGTAGCATCAGAACCTGATCTTTCTCTCACACATCCATGGTGATGGCCCAGGGCTGCTTCCTTTACAGCCTGGAAGATATTCTAATTCTGAGTCACATTTTTCTGAAGGGGAAAAAATTACCTGTTAGACTAGTGCTCTTTAAAGAAGATTCTTTTTTAGAGGAACTTTGTGAAAGCCACATTTGGACATTATTTGTATGTGAAGATTGTGCTCTTCCTGCTCATAAACTTTTCTGAAACAGTTTTTTTTTCTCCCCTCTTTTTTTGTGGGAGCTTAGAAAAGGGCTGGTAATTTTAAAACGTCATCTGTGACACTGATATGCTTATGGTAGCAGATAAATGCCAGTGGCTGGTGTGAAGACAATTTGCCTGCAAACTATGAAATGCTATATATCCAGAATTACTAGGCACAGAGTAAAATTCTCCATTTGTTAAAAAAAAAAAAAAAAAGTTCACCAGACACTGACTTGCACCAGTTGAATTCTGTGTTGTGTGTTATTAATCCTTCTGTTCACAGTGCATGAGACACAAGAGGCAGGGGCTGCTGGTCAGAGCTGAGTTCTTAATGAACCGTGTTTTGGGAGGCCCCTGTGTTGCAGGAGACAATGCTGTCCATTCTCTGATTCACATACAAGACACAGGGAACACACTAGGCGGTTTAAACGTGCAGCTTTCCTTCCACACAAGGAACAATGATATCAGCATGTAATCGCAGTATTTTGCCCTTGACATAAAATTCTGCCCGCTGCTCCGGTAACCAGCAGCTCACTCCTCACTAATTTGAAATAGGTCTCAGTGGATTGGCATCCCCTCCATCTGAATTGCAACATACACTTCATCTCCTCCTGTTTAAAATGAGGATGAGCATGCTTGTAGCATTTAAGAGTTGGAAGCTGCTTCAGGGATAGGTATTTGTATTTTCATGAATTATTTATTTAAGCAAATGTATACAGAGCATTTGTGTGTTGGAGTATATGCCTGATCACACTCGAAGGGGTGTCATGGAAATGTATCATGCCACCGCATCACTGTTTTGACATATGTAGTGTGTAGAGTCAAAACGCTGCTCCTGGGATAGAACAGGATTAGTTCAGTTTGGAGTCATTGGCTCTCACGATGCAAGACTAAGTAAATGCGTTTTATCATCTCCCCTGTTGTGTAAGGATAAAGCCCAGCCTGGATCTATTTGGGCTTCATGCCTGGAGTTTTGAACTAAACACAGTCCCATTGGTGTTTGTAGGATTTCATTGTTTTTGTTTTTATTTTGTTTTCTCCTTTCACCAAGCACAGATTCAGAAAAACAGCAGTATGTGCTTTAAAGGTTTATATAGCATTTTCCCTACAGGGAGATTCACAAAATAGTATAAATCAAGTTATGTTTTTAAATATTTGTGTAAGACAGAGTCTCTGCTTTCCCTTTTACCTAGCATTTCCTGTCATACATGTACACCCACATGCACATGCAGCCAGAGGTCTGCTGTAACACTTAACGATGCATTCAGGTGTTTAATTTGGAACAGTGCAGAAAGTGAGGGGCCTGAACATCCTCTCATATGTGGGAAAATCCAGCCTCAAGTGTGCTTTGGACCCTTTACTCCAGCATATGTGGAGACAGCTGTTAGGGACAGCTTCTTGATTCTGTGGACATTCTCACCTCCTCCTTTCTGGTTGACTGGCAGTTAAAGATTGAAGTGAAGGAATCTAGAATGAGCCCCTAAAACATATGTCAGTAAGTACTCCTCTCTGAAAACACAAAGAGGTGGAATAGAAAGAGTAAAGCTTAACCAGGTATTCAGGTTTTTGCCTAAATACTCAATATTTCTGAAATCATTTAAGGAATTAACTCCAAAATCAATCATCAGCCAGCCAGTGTTTGTCAAAAAGAAAGGGCAAATTGCATACGTGACTTGGCTAATTCCCCCTGTGAAGTACTCTGAATTGTGCAGTGACCTCTTGCACCTTTACTGATGCCCTCTAAAAGTCCCACATGGAAGGGTAACTATAATTGCTTGCTAAGATGCGTCCATCCTGAAATCTCCAGGAGACAGAAATATTAAAATGAATAGACGGCGCCTGGCAGATCGCTTCCTGCCAGTGATAAGCAATCTTGCCTATTAAGTGTCTCCCAGTGCAGGCAGATACTTACATTCCATGCACGGTCACAGGCACGGCGTGGGATGATTGATTGAATATATCTATACTTTGTATACAGCTAATGAACTCAGGATGGTTGCTTAAAAGGAAGACTGATAGAACCCAGAAGTCTATAGCCAGATTCTGGCCAGAAAGAGGGTGAGAAAGTGGTCCAGGGAATCAGGGTATAGGGGGAGATAAATCAGGTAGATAGACATTATAAACAGGCCTGGGAACCTGGGGCTTGCAGGCAGTGTGAGAGACTCTCGGGAAACAGGGAGAAATGAAGAAATGGAGCGCTGATGAATGCTTCACTGCCTTCTATCCTTAGCACGCTTGGGTTCAGCAGCCATATGTGCTTTTTAAAAAAGAATCTTCTTTCTAAATCCTAGAAACATTGGTCTGAAAATACGGTAAAAATTGTACCAATGCCCTTCTTTTAGATAGGAGAAAACACCGAGGTAAAATAAATTGCCGCATAAGTTCAAGTCTGATTTCCTGATCTTTTTCTTTGAAATGGAAGTTAAAAGTGGAGGCACCTGGGTGGCTCAGTTGGTTAAGCCTCTGACTTTGGCTCAGGTCATGATCTCACAGTTCCTGAGTTTGAGCCCTGTGTTGGGCTCTGTGCTGACAGCATGGAGCCTGGAACTTGCTTTGAGTTCTGTGCCTCCCTCTCTCTCTGCCCCTCCCCCACTCACTGTTTTTCTCTCTCTCTCTCTCTCTCTCAAAAATAAATAAACATTAAAAAAAATTAAAAAAATGAAAGTTAAAAGTTTCTTATTGTTCTTTAAAAAAAGAAAAAAGAAAGGAAAATACCTATGCTCATTATAAATTGACCTGTTAAACAGTTTAGTATTTTGGAAGTGCAAAGGGAAAGTTTCATTGGTGGGGCCTTTCTCTCCTTCTCCAGAACAGTCCATAAGTTCATATGTATTTTTATATTTATTTCTCCTCAAGTACAATTCATACAATAGGAATCCTATACAAATAAAATATGTCACATATTTTATTAAATATGTTATTGATCCTTTTATTTACAAATAGCATATTGGCAATATTCATCCTTGTTGGTATGGATAAATTAATCTTGCTTCTCCTAAGATTCCATGAGGTATTTCACTAGTCCCTTATTGTTAGTCTTAAAAATAAAAGTTATTTTACCAGAAAAAAATAGGTTCATCTAGGAGTGGCAGAGAATTGCAACTCAGGACATGCCACATGTGGCAAAACCATAGACAGGTCCCACAAACAAAGAAGAGGACTGTTATTTTATGAATAAAAAAGAGGAAGTTGGGAAGGGCTGTTTTGAACAAAAGTCCCTAGGAGAAAACCAAGTTCAGGGTGATGAAGGTTTCTCATTGCCTCAGTTGAAGGAATAGTTGATTTCTTATAGGAGACACAATATACATCTTTCCCTTTGGGGCCTATAAATGATGCTTCTTTTCTGTTGAGATTCTTTGGGGTCTGTAATTGACAATTATTGTTATAATTAATATTTAACTGAAAAGGCTTCCCCTTTTATGCTCCCCCTTCTAGCCTCTGAGTCCATTTTAGTGAGGTTTGACTTTATTAATTTCACATTGCAAATTAACCTGAAAGTTATTTCTAGTTCTTCTGCTCTGCCAACCAAGGCCATCAGGAATGTCTTGGTGCATGTGTGTAAGTGTATCTGAAATGCAGACTCCTAGATACGGAATTGCTAGAACCAGTGGTGTACAAATTAAAAGTCTAGGAATATTGCAAAACTGACTAGCAGAAAAGTCATTGCCTTGTGCCAGCCCACCAACTATGTGGGACCACCAGAAAATCTAGTCCGTGTGGGTATTTTCATGCTTTGACATTATCAGACTGGTAGGTGAGAAATGTTTAATTTATATTTCTTTAATCATGGAGTTGAATGTCCTTTCATATAATTACTGGGCATTTTTACTTCATTTTCTTCATATTGCTTGTTTCTATTATTTGCTTGTGTTTCTTTGTTTTTTCATATTTTTTCTTTTTGATTTGCAAGAGGTGTAATGTGTTCAGGTAATTTGACCATTATCACATGTGTTATAAATTACCTTCCAGTTGTTTTTTCATGATCTTATTTTGTTTATCAGGTATATATATTTTATATACAATGTTTCATTTTTATGTAGTCAAAGTTGCCTTTATATCTTCTGAGCTCCTAGTGGAAAAGATTGTTCCCTTCTCCATTCCCAAGAATTTGAACAATATGGAATATTTTCCTAATGGTTTGCATAATTTAAATCATTGATCCATCTGAAATGTATTTAGTGTCAAGAGGAGGATCCAGTATTTTTCTTCTGTATAAAAAGGTGTATGGTCCCAGCATCCTGTGTTGACTAATGTACCTACTCCCACCGATGGGAAGTGCCATCTTTACTTAGAGCCAATTCTGGACCCTCTTTTATTCCATTCATTTGTCAGGCTAACACTGAGGTAATTCTGTGTTTTTTCTAAGTATTATAGTTTCGTAAACTCTTTCAGTGCTTGTCAGGAAACATTCCCCACATTAAGCATCCTTCTCCTACTTTCCCAAATTGTCCCATGGGGGGCAACACGGGAGGGAAAGAGGCAAAATTTCACTGTGCTGGTGCCCCTGCAGGGTCCTGATGACACTCATGGTTGTGCAGTCCTCCACCTGAGACATTAGACATTTCCCTGATGAGCCCCAGAGGACTTTCTTTGAATTTCTTGGTATTGAAGCCCTTTTGATGGGAAAGCTGTCAGGGGGCTTGTTTTGTAGCTTCTCTTCTGCCCGTCAACTCCATGTGCAGCTGGTCAGAGAATGGCTTCTTACTTTTGGTTATATGGTTTTGTTTTTTTTTAATATGATGTTCTCCTGTGTGATTTCCTCCCCTAATTGGCACTGACAAACTGACTTTGTATCCATACCTGATTTTATCATCCACCTTCACCTTATACATTAAGTACAGGACAGCTTCAGGATCCACTTGAGCTCTCTTTGCCTGTGGATCCAGTAGGTTCTGCACTTCTGTCAGCCTGCCGATTTCTCGGGAGTATGTCCATCTGTCTTCTCTGAATCTCAGCACTAAGCAGGGCTCCTGGCATGTATGAGCACTCCAAAAGTGGTTGATAAGGAAGAAGGAACCAAAAGGAGGGAAGGAGAGAGGAGCACGATGATGCATGTATTCACCAAGCATCTGGAATGAGTAGAACATCTGTAAGACACAAAGGCCCTGAGGTCTGTCCTTAATTCTGATTTCGTGATCTTGTTTTAGTGTTTTAGCACTCTGGGGTCTTGTTTCCTCATACATTGATACCACTCAGTTACCCATATGGGCAGTAGTTAATATACCAGTTAATAACATTGACTACGGCATCAGTCAGATGTGAATGTAAGTAATGGCCATACCACCTACTGGTTTTTGATTGGTTTAATTTACTTTTGTTAGCCTCAGTTTTTCCTCCTTAGATTAGCAGTGAGGATGAGGTGAGATAATGCACTGAAAACACTTGACACAGAGCCTGATATGCGCTGTAGGGACCCGATACATGTTAGCTCCTACTAGTAGGATTTCTGCTATTTTTATTATCATTATTACTGCTATCTTATTTTATTCAGTGGTAAGTTGATAAATGAAATTATTTACTTGACTATAAGGCCATAGACGCTACACTGAGCAAGAAAATACAATAAAAACAAATTAAGCCCAATGATGATTGTATCCAAAGATCTAACAAAACTTAGCCACTTTCTTTTTTCAAAACATTACTGTCCCTCTGATTATGGGTTGTTGTTAACAAGGAGTTACTGTAATGCAGAAAGTTGACTTGCATCTAGAAAGAATGAATGACGGAAATAAGTGCCTCCTCCTCAACTCTTTAAGCTCAGGGCCTTTTTACTTGCTCTTCCCTCTTCCTGGAAAGGTCTTCCCCTTGGTATCTCAGTGGCTTCTTTTCTTACTTCTTTCAGAAGAGCAATGTGTCTAGGGGGCCTTCGCCGACCACCAGTATAACACAGTACAACCACCCTGGCAATATACAGGTCCTTAGCTCTTACTACCACCAGACATGTGCATGCATTTTTATTTTCTTAGTTTTATCTTATTATGGTAAGAACATTTAACATGAGATCTACCCTGTTAACACGTGTTTACGTGTACAATACAGCAGTGTTCACTGCAGGGACACTGTTGTAAAGGAAGTAGACCTCTAGAGCCCATCTTGTGGAATTGAGGCTTAATGTGTGTTGATTAGCAGCTTCTCATTCCCTTTCCTCCCACCCCCAGCCTCTGGTAATCACCATTCTCCTCCTTGAGTCTGTGACTTTGGCGACTTGAGATAACTCATGTAAGTGTAATCATGCAGTGTGTGTCCTCCTGTGACTGGCTGATTTCATTTAGTGTAATGTCCTCCAGTTTCACCTGTGTTGCCACATACGACAGGATTTCCTTCTTCTAAGGTTGGATACTATTGCATTGTATGTATATGCCACATTGTCTTTCTTCACTCATCCATCAGTGGGCATTTAGGGTGTCTCCACATCTGGGCTGCTGTGAAGAGTGCCGTAATGAACATGTGACTCCTAATATGTTTTGTATACTTATTATTTGCCTGTGTATTGCCCACTGTTCCTCACTAGACCCTAAGTGGCATGAAGGCTTAGCTTTGCTTTCTTCACTGCTATACCCTCAGAGTCTAGAATAGGGCACTGTTCTAGATTCAGACCCCAGTACTTCTTTCCTTTGTCCTTAGTTATGTCCTAAGATGGAAAGCCATCCCAGTCCCAGGTTTAAGCCATGTACCCAAAAAACTGACTGTGTGGCTGGAGAAGTGATCAGCTTTCACACCCTTGGAAATTCAGGTACTTGTGCTTGGTTCACCCTGAGTACTGGTCCCAGACCCAGAATGGTGACCACATTCCCATGGTCTCTGAGGTTCATCCTCTTGAGCCATGAACAGTGTCATTTGTTAGGTCCAAGTCATTTGCAAGTCTGGTTTTAGTTGAAGATCAAGACCCACTGAGCATCAGCACAATCAGCCTTACAGATCATTTGCAAAAGCCCTGAAGAGCAGAGAGCTCTGTTTTGATGTAAGATTCACATCCTTGTTCCAACTTCTGCCCCCTATATTCTCTGCATTCTTCCATCCTGTTGAGACTCTTGTAGCTATTCATAATTGTTTCTTCCATAACTCTGCAAACTTACTATTGTTTACTATTTGTAATCATTTTGTTACAGTTTCCTCCACTAGAATGTAAACTCCATGAGTGATGGTAACTTGTTTGTTTTGTTAACCACCCTGTCTTGACTATCAGGAACAGTGTTTTGTCATAGTAAAAGAATATTTAGTGAGCACTGATTTTGTTTCACCTTCCCATCCACACTCTATCCCAAAGGTGGTATGAGTGGGCTGCCCACCCTTTTCAAAACCCACCTTAGGTACCATATTCCTAGGTTGCTCTAGTGACCTCCTGTTTCTTTGGTCTTTTCCCCTCTAGATTCTTCACCCTGTAGTGTACCTCACAAGAGCAGGGATCCAAGAAAGATTGTCTTGAAACATGGCCCAGAGCACTTTCCTCCTGTTTCCACGGTGTACAAATCTTTGCCTAGTAGACAGCATTCAAACATCCTTGCCTGGTTTTCTGGACATCTGACACACTGGCTTCAACTTTCCTTTCCATCTCACCTCCCCTGTTCCTGAAGTCTTGCTTCAGCTAAACCAGAAAACTCACCTTCACTAGATATGCCCTGCGTTTCACACATATACTTTGTTCATGCAATACCCTCTGTCTGAAGAGCCCCCTCCCTTCCCCTCTACCCCACTGTGTTCTTTGCATCTTTATGTCCTTGGCTTAAAAAGAACAAAGAATCAGGTCACATCCTGAATCTACTTGGTAAGTGGATAACACTTTTCTGAGCTTGTGTTTAATAATATGTCAAGTGATGGAAATAATGGCACCTACTTTATCAAGATATTGGGAGGGTTAAATTAAGATACTGTGTACAGGTGGTTTGTCATAGAGTAAGTGTTCCATAAATATAAGTAGATATTTCTCTTCAAAGACCACTCAAAAACATCCCCCTCTGCCAACTCCCTTCTAATATTCCCAGACATGGTCTTTTTTCTTCCTTACCATTCTGTTGGAGGTTGTGGCAGAGTTGGCCATGTACCAAAATGCTCTATACACAAGTTCTTTCTTCCCTTCAATTTATCTAAGATGAGAAACACCTTGAAGTTAAGAATCTTGTGTTCTCTGCAGTACGCTGAACATCACAGTTGTTCCAGAATTGTTTTTCCTTTTTAATGGAGTGAATCATTTTGCTGCTTCTCAGACTACTTTCTATCACAATATCCTGTAGATTAGGTAAGGATAGCCTATTTTTCACTTTGGTAATGGCCCAGCAGCTAGGCCCTGATTTTGAGCTCTTAATATGATACCAGGAAAATCACTAGCATTGAAAGAAACTAGATCAGAGGGTGAATAAAAAGGCATTTGATGAGGCTCTTAGTATAACAGAATGTCTCACTCATCTTTTTTTCCTTAGTCTTTGAAATAGACAATGGCCTGGAGCCTTCTCGGCAGATGGACCATGTTTGTGCCTTAGCCACTTAACAGCCATTAGCCTAATTCCATACACTGCAGCCAAATTAAATAATAAGTAAGAGCCTATGAAAAGCTGGTTTGGAGGCAGTATTACTGAGTCTCGCTTGATGGCCTTCTTGGAAGCACATGTTTCCTCTCCATGCTGTCAGCCTGGTTTTGGGACTAAGGCACCTTCCACACAGAAGCAAAGATGCATACCTTCAGGAGAGTTGTCTGAACTCTAGATACAGGAAGAACATCCTGATTATAAAGTCCAGCTTGCACCCCCTGCTCCTACCCTCCATGTTACCTACCAAGAAGACAACTCACAGTGATGTGATTTTTGCTTTGATTAGTCAAAAGTTGCCGTCTGTGTTAACTGATAGTATATAACCTACAAAAGTTCACAAGGAAGTAACATCTCCATTCTACTGCCAACAAGCTGATAAATTCTCCTGTATAACCCTTGTTTTCTTGCATTTGTAGCATTGCTTATAGATTCCCTTCTCTAAGAATGCCTCCCTGACAACCCCCAAATCCTACACATTCTTCAAGGAAGGGTCTAAATGTCTCTGTCCCCAGGCAACTGTCTCAACATGAAGTGCTTCTCAACTTCACCCCTACTGTGAATGACCACATCCTCCCCTGAGCACCCTTCCCACTGAATCTGGACATAATATTTAATGGAATTTAATACTTTCATGCTGATATTATAAATTTTGTATATACAGTTCCTGAAAGGTAGGAACTCTATTGTTCATCTATGTACTTCCTATAGGTTTAACTTTATATGTAAAATGTTTGTGTGCATACATATATGTTCATACACATAGTCAATTTTTTAATGAATGCCTGCAAACTCTTAGACATTTTAACTCTAGCTTCTCTTTCTCTCAGCTCCTCCATAGTGAACCCAAATTCTTTCTGCATGTGGACACACAGGTCTCTGCATTTGTAAAATATCTCTATCAACCATGAATGCTCATTACCTGATTTACAAGGGGTTAGATTCATATTATCTCCTAGAAAGTGTGGTTGCATTTCTTAACTTAAATTTTTGCAGAAAATAAAAGCAGAAAACTCAATTTTCATCAAAAAAGAAACTTCGGGTGGTTGGGTGGCTCAGTCAGTTAAGTGTCTGACTCTTTTTTTTTTTTTTTTTTTTTAATTTTCTCTTATGACTTTTTTAATATGAAATTTATTGTCAAATTGGTTTCCATACAATACCCAGTGCTCATCCAAACAGGTGCCCTCCTCAATGCCCATCACCACTTTCCCCTCCCTCCCACCTCCCCCCGCCTTCCACCCCCCCCCCCCCCAACCAATCAACCCTCAGTTAGTTAAGTGTCTGACTCTTGATTTTGGCTCAGGTCATGAGCTCATGGTTCCTGACATTGATCCCCATGGTGGGCTCTGAGCTGATAGCATGGAGCCTGCCTGGGATTCTCCTTCTTCTGTCTCTCTCTGTGCCCCCCACCCCACTCCCGTGCATGCTATGCACACCTCTCTCAAAAAAAGGTAATAACAAAACTAAAAAAAAAGAAAAAAAAAACTTAAAAGAAGACACTCATTAATACTAGAGACTTATTGCAAGTTATACTTCATAAAAAAGCATACATGGTTCTTGTGTGTGGTAGCTGACTGGTGGCCAGTCCTTCACCTGTATGCTCTCTTCCTACCTTCGTACAAAATTCTCTAGAGTACAGATAAAGAAAGACAAATTAAATTAGAATTTTTTTTCTTCTGTAATTCTGCTAGTAAGGTGTCATGTAGATTTAAGATCCTTGACCCTTTAAGTAACATGCACCAGCTTGTTTCTTTAGGTTGATTTTATCAATTAAAAAAAAAAAAACACAAAACAAAACAGAACAAAACTAGAAGGTAGCCACTCATCATGGCTTCTGGACAGAAACTATGAAGTTCAGATTCCTCCAAATGCTGGCAAGGAAGAACATGGGGTAGAGAAGTCAGATACTGGTTAGTTTCAGATGTTAGGAAGATACTGGATGGTCTGTTGTCCTGGCAACACTTCTTTAATGTTTCAATAAGCGTGAAAAATGAAGTGCTAAGTGGTCCAAAAATAGAGGCATAATATACCCCCCCCCGTTATGTTTATAAGATCTTTTCCAAACATATATTAGGACTAAAAGTTAAGATCTATTTTTCTGGTTATGAGGGTAAGGTGTATGTGGTATCTAAGGCACTTTAAATGGCAGAAGCCAAGTCAATATGGCATGTGTATGTGCATGCATATGTGTGTACTTTTGTACGTAGTTAGCACAGAGAAGAGGCCTTTGCAGACACTATACTACCTAGAGGGCATGGAATGAAGGAAAATATAGTATTAAAATTATGTTCAATTCTTTGGCAATTGTCATTCCTATCACCCAATCCAAGGAAGGAGCTTTCTCTAAGTAATTTCATTGACTTGATTGCTTTATGTGGTTGGTTTTCTGTGGTATTCCTCGTCTGGGGAACCATTAAGTCCAGTGAAGGCTCAGTGCTAGACAAAATACAGAATGGCCTTAAGCACCCAGGCTTCTGTAGAGCTGCAATTCACTTTGTAATGACAAAGGAGGAGGAGTAAAGAATAGGAAAAAAAAAAAAGGAAGAAAGTTGTTGGGAGGCTACAAAAGTTTAAGAAACCAAGAGAAGAGAAGATAAAGAGATCAGAGGTCACAAGGAAGAGGAGGAGAAATAAATGGTGTGCCATAAGGAGAATGCAGACCTTAAAATTGGGTCTGATTAACCCAAGGTATTCTTCGGAGATGCAGAAGGCCATCATATTTCTTGCTCACCTTAGCAGCTACTGTTTGTGGGAATATCAGTCCATCTGTAAGCTTGGAGAGGTGAGTTTCTTTTGTTTAATGATCTGTAATTATGTAAGTCAGACAAGAGGGATGCAATGGCATCATATGACACTGTTTCTCAGGGTGAGCTGTGATTTAGTTAGGACCTCCTTTTCCCTAAAATAACTACCTGAAGGATGACTCCTGGCACTTGAGGGAGTCTGCAAGTCAGGTTAGTTTTGGGAATGAGACTTAGGCAGTGTGAGTAGCACAGGGGGCTTCTCTCCTCACACCAGGAAGGAAGTCTCTTAGATTTATGGGAGGTGCCAGAGGGGAAGAACCAGCCTACTGTCCTCTAATCCAGGCCCCAGGAAGCATGGGGACCACTACTGTGGTTCAATAGTACCCAGGCTGCCGACCAAGGCTTCAACTGGATATGTGCAGGTCATAAGTGGGACCCCCATAATGTGCTGATCTACATTCAGCCAACAAGTAGACTTAGGGCTCCCAATACTATGGCAGGATTGTATAGATTCTTTCTTCTCATCAGTACCTCCTGGGAGCCTCCATGCTTCATTGGTAATTTCTCCCCATAGTGCTTGGCACAAACTGTGTGCTCAATTAACTTTTACAGAATTTTTTTTTTTCCAGAAGCAAAATCATTATATGTTTATGATGGGAAGTTTTAGGTAATACTGAAAAGGAAACGCCACACACACAATGCAAACCATCTATAATTCATTATCCACAGTTCGTTATTGTTAACATAATCATACATATGCTTTAAGTTTTAATTTTATACAGTGATAGATCTAATTACATTTTTCATTTACAAAAACGAACTCCCATAGTACACAATCTTTTGTTACATGCATATAAAGTATCTTTCCATGTCCCTAAATATTTCATACATTATATTTCATGGCTACAAAATATTCTATTTTATAGATGGATCTTTATTTAACTAATAATCCTCTATGGTTGGACAGTTAGACTATTTCCAATTGTTTTGCAGTCATAAATACCATTCAAATGAACATCTTTGTTGTTAAGTCTTTATTCAAAACCATAGTTATTTTCATAGGATAAATTCTTCCAAGTGGAATTGTAGCAGAGAAATGCCAATGACCAGTGTTTGTTGATAGCTGATGTCAGACTCCCCTCCAGATAGGTGCCACTGTGTGCTCCTTAGCAGAAGTACTACAGTGGGGTCATGTCTTTACTTGGTCACCCTCCCGTCCCCATCAAGGCTGGCTAGATAGGTTTGCTAGTTCAACAGGTAGGTATGTTTCTTTGAGGAGCAATGAGTTTGAACTTTCCCCTCACATGTTGATTGACTATTTGATTTTCTTTTTTCCTGGTTACCTACACATATGGATCGTGGTTGGACTCCCAAAAGTGGCAATATGGAAACTGTTAGGGTTTTTTTTTTTTTTTTTGAGAGGCTTTAGGTAGAAAATATACCTCATCAAATGTGCTCAAAAACAATTTTAAAATGTAAGGGGGAAATGTAGATGATCAGAGAGACTGATTACAAACATTGAGAAATTATAATAGTTTTTTAAGAAAGGCAAACACTCAAAAGATATGTAATGATAAAAGAACAAAATGTCTTATGAAATCCACTCATTAGGTGAGAATTCTATACTGAGTGTGTTTCATCAGGGAAAGCTGGAAGAAACACACCTCCCCCTCCCTGCTCAGTACTCTCCTATGACTTAAGGATAGTGTGATTTTTTAGTGCCCCACCAGGGACACAACATACCCTTGCTCACTGATACCAAAATGTTCCTTTCCTAAATATAAAGCCCATGCTGTAGCTTTTAAAAATAACAGCAGAAAATGACCAGAGGGACACTCAGTGACGTCTAAAAATCCTGGGGCAAGGCAGCCTGTTCTTAAGATAGCTCCATCCTTGTCTCGCTGAATTATTTACAAAACCTGTGGGGGCAGAGGCTGAGTGAAGGCACTTCCTTTCTGAACATGCTCAAGAACTCCCAGGGCCAGGCGGGGAAGCCAGCGTCTCTAGGATGTCTGATACCTGGAGTCAGGGAGTCTGCCATTGATTTTCTTTAGAACAAGCCTTTCTGCAAATGCCACAGAACTACATTAGCCGGCACTAGAGACACTTGGTCAGAGGCAGGCAAAGAGAATAGGGAATCCCGTGTGCTGATTTTATCTCTCTTCGAGACAGTTGCTTCCTTTAAATCCCATAACAATGTCAGAGAGAAGTCAAGTACCCCCACATCTAAGTTGGAATAGTGACCTTGAATGTTTGAAAGTCTTAGTTATTAAAGATACGATTAGAGCCACCCACACTAAAAAGTCATTTGAGAGTTGGGGAGTTATGGAAAAATGACAAGCATGATGTTTAGATAGATTTCTTCTCAACAAAGGTGATTTCAGCAGGCTTTCCCAGACAGTTTATGATACTTTGTCATTACTTTGGATCTCTGGCCAGATTTTTCAGTTACATTAAGCAGGGACGCTCTTAGAAAGGAGGAAACCTTGAGAAGACTCCAAGCCTTTGGGCTACTGTCCAGCATAAATTTGTCTTCATATCTGTCTCCAGGGAGGGGGTGTTGGGCCACAGTGCAGAGGAATGCTTCACCCAGGACCTTCCTTCTAGCCCAGGGACAGTGTTCTCCCATTCACAGTCACTAGCTGTCTTCTCATTCTCTTAAAATTTGCATTTTTGTTCCAGTTTGGTGTCTTGCCACTAATTGACAGGCGCTGGGCACCCCCTTCTCTCCAGGGCCAGCCTCTGTCTGCATGGGGCCTCATCAAACTGAAGCAATGCTAGAACACCCTGAGTCATGTAATAAGAAGTGAACAGGGCTCGGAATTGGAAGAGATAGTGAATTCTGAGACTATCCAAAACAATGGGTGAATATACTCAAGCATCTATTCTGTGCTGTCTGCTTTGTGTCTAGTCAGTTATCTCACTTAATTGTGTTAATTTTCCGTGAAGTAGGAACTATCACCGCTGATTTACCTATTCGGTAACTGAAGTTCATAGCAGTAAAAGGTCCTAGAAGCTACTAGGTGGCTATGCTAGGATTTAAACATTGTTTTGTGTCTTTTTTTTATAGTGCAAATCTTCTTTTATTTCCACGAGATTACAGTTGCCTTACTTCACAGAGCTGTTTTGAGGATCAGATGGTTATAATACATATGAAAGATAAAAGAAAACAGTCTTACCATTGTTTGGGAGTGTTATATTGCTTCTATAGTGTAGTCACCTCTCTGTTATGAAAAGGCAAGTTTCCAAAGGGCCTGGCTTTGAAGGGAAATAAGACAAGTGGAGAAATTAGGGGCCATGGAGAAATAAAGGAGGGAGGTTGTTCTCTGTTGATCCCATGAAACCAGTTCCCCTGTTTCTTCCTCATTCCAGAAGGAAGGCCTATTTGTCGAACTGGAAATGTGGCTGCAGTTGTTGTAGGTTCCACTGCTCTGGACTATGGGCTCTGCTGACCAGTCTCTGTCTCCCTTTTGCTTATGTCCATTTGTGCTAAAATCATTCTGAAATACTTCCTTTTTATCATCACAGGGCTCATGTACCTTTAAGCTCTGAAGCCCAAATCTTACTCATGATTTATTTTATTTTTACTTATTTCACAAACAATACAAATACAAATAAAGATAAGACATGTGAGGGTATTTTAATTTACATCCCAACTAGATTTAAGCATCCACTGTTTCTACATCTCTCTCTCTCCCCCCAGAGCATCTTGCAATAGGGAAGATTCATTCACCATCTTATCTTATTTTCTAATCTCAAATTAAAGATTTGTATTTTCCTAATCTCAAATTATATTAATATGAACATATTAATAGAGACATTTTAGAGACAGATAACTCTTCTAAGGGATATAGATAGGTAGATTTACATATTTACTTCTCCCATAGCTTCATGTAGAATGTTTAAAGATCCTGGAAATTTTTCTCTAGGAATGGAAGTGGAAGCCGCAGGCTTCATGGTTGATTGCTTTTCTGATTGGTGCCATAAAAAAACTGCATTAAAGAGAGAATGTTTGATTTAAAGAGCGCCTAGATGCCGACACCACCTCTGTTTGTTTTCCTTCCTTTAGCAGAAACCTTGTAAAATTTTTATGAAGCATTAATGGATCTGAGATTTTCTCAAGCAAATTTTATGAGGTGAGCTTAATCCCACACATCCGACCCAATTTAGCAGTCTTTAGAGACATAGAACATAAAAAGCACTTGGAAGGTATCCTGGGTACCTCAATGCCATAGGGGAAATGGCATTGGGCAAGGGAAAGGACTTTGCTTCCCCATGATGCTCTAACATGAAGTTCTAGCATCCACTATGGTAGTAAAATGAATAACCATGCAGGATGGAAAAAAGAGATTTCCTGGCCACAAAGAATGCCACACAGGTAAGCCAACACTGCAGGTATTAAATCTTCATTTATAATTTAGCACTAACTTCAAGAACTTCCCCCGTATCCCTCTATTCATCAATGAGAAAATCATGTTAGAAAAAACAAAAATTTATTTGTATCAACGATTTTTGTGATGTTAACCTGAAATCAATGGCTTTGATCTCAGGAGACACACACACACACACACACACACACACACACACACACACACCATTTGCCCTCCATACCAATTTGTTTTCTTATATCTGAAACAAAAGCGTTTTGAAGAGGATAAATTAATTTTGGTACATGCTGATGGGTGAAATTGTACTCTGTAATGTGAAGTTTGGTATTTCACAAACCAGGCAGCTGAATATGTCTTCACAAACTAGGGAAAAGTGGTCATTTAGAGGAATCCTCCCACTTGCTTGTTTATGCTGCTCTTGTCCCACTATTGAGAGTTCTTGTCATTTATTGTGGGCATTCCATTAAATTTATGATCAGTTTGACAGGGGGAACAAGGTCTTTGGGAAGAGAGACAGGAACCCTTTACCCAATGGGTAATTTACAGTAATTTACCCAATTACTAGGCCATTCTTAGTGCCCTGTTCAACAACTGTGAAGAGTTTGAGGTTGCACCTGACTTTCAGGCTAACAGGGCAGCCTGCTACTATTTTATGGATCCTGGCAGAAGACACAAGACTCCTAGGTCAGAGACAAAGGACTTCAGTACTCCTGACACAGCAAGAGGCATGTGTTCCAGTTCATACCAGTCCCTTTCATCCTTCAAGTCCCAGGAGGGTGATGTGTGTTGTCCAGGTAGATGCTATGTACTCAGTTTGCATGACTGGGGGAAGGGGGTGAAGAAGACAACAAAAAATGCAGACAGATGTCTTCTAAGAGAGTTATAAGACCTGGGGTCATCCCCTACTGTTTCTGATAAACTTTTCTTTAAGCTTAAGGGGAATAGTGACCAAATTGTGATCAGAGCCATCAGGTGAGGTGTGATAGACTCAACATTTAGTTAAATTAAGGTGTTTGCAGCGGTTTGGGAGTGCTGTACTAGGTCATTTTCCTCAGGAGGTAGGCTCCATGGGTAGTTCTGAAAGACAAAGGGTGATTCATGTTTCTTCCTCTTTGTACTTCCCAGGATATGAAGTATCCTTTTCCAGGGACTTGGATTTTTGCTTCTACCTCTACAAAATTGGTGTGCCATACCTAGTAGCTATTATTTCACTTTTTCCAATAATCTTATGCCTATACATAGATATTTTATCTAAAAGAGTAGGTACAAGGTCTCAAGGGGATTTTCATAAAACTTAGATGCATTATGTCCCCACTTTGGCCTATGTGAGCCACTGTGGAGGGATTTGGACAAGAGTGTACTCAACCATGTGGCCATTATCCTTTTGATTTAGGACCATGTCAGCCCAACAAGAGAATCCAGGAGGCTGAACTAGAATTGAATTTGAATCCTCTGGATCCCCTTTTGGACACGTAGCCACCTATATGGTGGACCTACCAGGCTGGCCTAGGGTTGTTTTTAGGGGAATGAAAGAACAACATGCCCAGGAATGGTCAGGGTGAAATCTTGAATTTTCAGTAAAGGGTTTTATAACCCCTCCCCCATAGTTTATTTTGTACTGTTTATTATCCAGGAAGTTACTAAAAATAAATGATTTTTTTCCTTGGAATAGCCATGTTCAGGAACCACAATGATATATTAAAGTCTGTGGATTAGGAGGAGGTAAGGGAAAGAGTCTGAAATCTTTTTGATTCAGTTTTTCAGAGGCTTTTCCAACACTCACTGATATCACATGCCTGTGACTGATAAGGAGAATAAAGGTCCATCAAATACCTTGACTATCAGCCCTTTGCTGAGTTGTTTTCATGATAAAAGCTGTAGCACTGCTTGACTGCAAAGGCTCCAGAAAGTTCAACACATGACCCAGATTAGTTTTAAGGGCTACAGAGTTTGTGGTTAAATTAGCAGATTATAGGGGCACCTGGGTGGCTCAGTCGGTTGGGCGTCCAACTTCGGCTCAGGTCATGATCTCACGGTCTGTGAGTTCGAGCCCTGCGTCGGGCTCTGTGCTGACAGCTCAGAGCATGGAGCCTGTTTGAGATTCTGTGTCTCCCTCTCTCTCTGACCTTCCCCCATTCATGCTCTGTCTCTCTCTGTCTCAAAAATGAATAAACATTAAAAAAATTAAAAAAATAAAATAAATTAGCAGATTATACTGGAACAGCAACACTGTACCATGAAAAATGTCCACCACAGTGAGGCAACATCGATAGCTCTGAAGTAGGGGATTGAATGGTCAGATATGGTCAGTTTTCCAGTAGTAGACAGGAGCAAAAACCCATGGGATGGGCCTCCCCGCTACCACAAGATAAACACATCAAAAACAATAGTCCCAAGTGGTGCCCTTTGCATTGGAAACATAGAGTCATTTAGTGTGTATCCAAGCTAGGATAGCCGTTGTGTTGCCATGACTAGCACAACGATGGATCCAGGCATCAGTGGTGTCCATCAAAGTGGTGTAACTTCATCGCAGTTAATCTCATGAGAGAGCCAGTCCTTGCTGTGGGGATCTAAATGGGTTACCCAGGCAGTTTGTTTAGCAGTTCTGTGATTTGTTTCCACAGCTCATGGCTCCAAAGAGTGGTGTCTTATCTTTAAGTTTGTAATTTTCTTAGTGGCAGACCAAACAGTTAGGCTGTTGACAATAGTCCAGGAATAAGTACAAATGGAACAAGTTTCATCAAGGAGAGTATTAGCAGGAACTGTGTGAATGGCTCTGAGTTCTGCCCACTGAGTGGAATGTCCATGTCCATGTTTGGTTCTGTTCTATTGGAGCTAAGGTTGAACAGCTGTCGCCATCTAGAGGATGCCATTGGGTTTCAGCTTAGCTGAACCATCAGTCAGCCAAATGCAGGCATTTAGGAGAACCTCTGAATGGAGGGCTTCACTGGGTCAGTGGCTTTGATTCAGACAACAGAGTTGGGAATAAAGTTTCCTCTGAGGGATAGCTGACACTTTTCATGTAAAACTGAGATGCCACTGAACTAGGCAGTCTGCATTCTTGAATAGATCATTTCCATTTGACAAGCAAGGCTTATTGAGCTCCACCCCCCCCCCAACATTGACAGCCCTTCGGGCCTAATTGAGACATGTCAAAATAGGGATATCAGGCTGGAGAATCTCAAGGCCTCTAAAGGTCACGTGTTCAGTTTTGCCAAGAACCCAGTAGCAAGTTAATAGCTGCTTTTCAAAAGAGGTGTATCTGGTAGCCGTGTCAGGGAGGGAAAGTGTCCAAATTCCCAAGGTACACCTCAGGGTAAGCCAACCTCTCTTTCCCAGAAGCTCTAATCTGCGAAATCATTACTCACAGAAACATGCAGCTGAGAGGGGTCATTAGGGTTATGGGGCACCAAAAGTAGAGAGCATGCCACGAGTTGCTGGACAGCTTCCAACACAGACTATTGGTTTGGGTCCCACTTAAAGGAAGCTGATTTGAGAGTTAATCAATATAGAAGAGCAAGTAGAATGCTGAACTAATGTGCATCCTTCCATCTATTATCCAGCATATCCAATGAGATGCCAGACCTTCTTCTTGGTGACAAGGGGCTGAAGAGACCAGAGGTTTCCCCCTGACTTCCAGGGGGATTGGACATTATAAATCAATTCAGCTAGTTCAAAGAAACTACTTGGCAAGCAGGTCCTTGAATTTTATAGGGGTTTATCAGCCAGAGTCCCCTGCTGGTGGAGGTGTGATAACAATACATTCAAGGGTCATTGAAACTGAGGCTTCTAACTTGCCAATCAACTAGATATCAACTAGAGAGTAAAAGCTTTGGCCATCAGAGAATAGAGGCATTAGTGCTAAATCTTGACCCAAGGCTTGATGACACATGTCAGGGGAATTTGTCCCACTGGCCCTTCTCTACCTCCATCTCTCCCTAATCAGGAGGATCCCTCTCACATTTCTGGGATGTGAAAGTACAAACATATAACACAGTAGTTCCCACTGTTGATAGAGAAGCAACAGCAACAAAAATAGTACATTGAATTGGCTTAAAGGGCCCAGCCTGCTTCTTCACATTAACTTCCCTTTCCTACTGTTAACCCTGCTCAAACCTCATTAGCTGAATCTGACTGCCTCTCCACAATGGAAACTAGTAGACTAGTGACTTAAAAACCATCCTAAGTGGGATGGTTTAGTGAATATCTTGATTCCCTCCCCTCCTCAAGATTCCTCAACATATGTGAGTATAGGGAGATCTCAGCCCCATCTCTAATCATCCTTATTCTTAAAGCAACTGAACAGAGTAGAAAGGGTAAGAAGAAGGAAGGGGTTTGGAGGTAGAGAGCAGCTCTGGGTCAATAAGCCAGGTACTACCACCAAACAAATTTCTGGTGTTTTCAATTCACTGAGAGTTCTTTTTTTTTTTTTAAGTTTATTTATTTTTGAGAGAGAGACAGAGAGAGGGAGAGGGAGAGGGGCATAGAGAGAGGGAGACAGAGAACGTCAAGCAGGCTTTTTCCTGTCAGCATGGGGCCCAATATGGGACTCGAACTCACAAACCACGAGATCATGACATGAGCTGAAACCAAGAGTCAGACGCTTAACCTACTGAGCCACCCAGAAACCCCTCAATTCTGTATTATCATTGCTAATGCCATTTATTTTAGCTCTGAGGATTCCTGGGCTCAACAGCTATAGCCATATTGTCTTTATACTGGTATTGTGAGGTTTGCTGTCCTATTATCCTTATAACATCCCTTGTTCTGGAGGAGTGTAAGCAACAACCAATCACGATTCATGAGATTGTTTCAATCCTACCTATCTCCAGTCTACATATATTGAATAATATACAACACAATGGGGACTTTCACTCACTGCCCTCTACCCACTATTGATTAGGCAATATCATTTGCTATAGGATCCAAATTGTTTTATATCTCCTAATGCAAATTGTGAGGCACACATCCTTTCTCTTCCAGAAGATTCTATCTCCATTACTATCCTCTTATTATTATCAAAACCTGTCAGGAACTGTAGAAGGGCTGAGATTTTACCTAACCATCAAGATGACAAAATAGTCATTTTTAAAAATTAATTAACTAATTAAATTTTAAATTTACATCCAATCTAGTTAGCATATAGTGCAATAATGATTTCAGGATTAGATTCCAGTGATTCATCCCCTATGTATAACAGCCAGTGCTCATCCCCACAAGTGTCTTCCTTAATGCCCCTTACCCATTTACCTGCCCCCCGCCGCCCTCAACCCCTCCAGCAACTCTCAGAGAACCTATGTTCTCTGTATTTAAGAGTCTCTTATGTTATGTCCCCCTTCTTGTTTTTATATTATTTTTGCTTCCCTTCCCTTATGTTCATCTGTTTCATATCTTAAATCCCTCATATGAGTGAAGTCATATGATATTTGTCTTTCTCTGACTAATTTCACTTAGCATAATAACCTCTAGTTCCATCCACATAGTTGCAAATGGCAAGATTTCATTCTTCTTGATTGCCAAGTAATACTCTGTTGTATATATATGCCACATCTTCTTTATCCATTTATCTGTCGATGGACATTTGGACTCTTCCCATACTTTGGCTGTTGTTGATAGCGCTGTTATAAACATTGTGGTGTATGTGCCCCTTTGAAACAGTATACCTGTATCCCTTTGATAAATACCCAGTAGTACAATTTCTGGGTCATAGGGTAGTTCTATTTTTAATGTTTTGAGGAACGTCCATACCATTTTACAGAGTGGCTGCACCAGTTTGCATTCCCACCAGCAATGCAAAAGAGATCCTCTTTCTCCACATCCTCACTAATATCTGTTGTTGATATCTGAGTTGTAAATGTTAGCCATTCTGACTGGTGTGAGGTGGTATCTCATTGGGGTTTTAATTTGTATTTCCCTGATGATGAGTAATGTTGAGTATTTTTTCATTTGTCTGTTAGCCATCTGGATGTCTTCTTTGGAGAAGTGTCTATTTGTGTATTTTGTCCATTTCTTCACTGGATGATTTGATTTTTGGGTGTTGAGTTTGATACGTTGTTTACAGATTTTTGATACTATGCCTTTATCTGATAAGCCATTTGAAAATATCTCCTCCCATTCCGTTGATTGCCTTTAGTTTTGCTGATTGTTTCCTTTGCTGTACAGAAATTTTTATTTTGATGCAATCCCAATAGTTCATTTTTGCTTTTGTTTCCCTTGCCTCCAGAGATGTGTTGAGTAAGAAGTTGCTGTGGCCGAAGTCAAAGAGGTTTTTGCCTGCTTTCTTCTTGAGGATTTTGATGGCTTCCTGTCTTACATTTAGGCCTTTAATCCATTTTGAGTTTATTTTTGTGTGTGGTGTGAGAAAGTGGTCCAGCTTCATTTTTCAGCATGTCACTGTCAACTTTTTCTTGCACCATTTGCTGAAGAGACTGTCTTTATTCCACTGGATATTCTTCCCTGCTTTATCAAAGATTAGTTGGCCATACATTTGTGGGTCCACTTATGGATTCTCTTTTCTTTTCCATTATCTGAATGTCTGTTTTTGTGCCAGTACCATACTGTCTTGATGATTACAGCTGTGTGATACAGTTTGAAGTCCAGGATTGTGATGCCTCCAGCTTTGGATTTCTTTTTCAGTGTAGCTTTGGCTATTTGGGGTCTTTTCTGTTTCCATGCAAATTTTAAGATTGTTTGTTATAGCTCTGTGAAGAATGCTGATATTATTTTGATAGGGATTGCATTGAATATGTAGATTCTTTTGTATGGACATTTTAACAATATTTGTTCTTCCAATCCAGGAGCATGGAATATTTTTTTCACTTTTTTGTGTCTTCTCCAATTTCTTTCATAAGCTTTGTATAGTTTTCAGTGTTATAGATTTTTAACCTATTTGATTAAGTTTATTCCTAGGTATTTTATGGTTTTTGGTGCTAGCCACTGCTTTTTAAATGCTAGCAGAAGACAGTTGATTCCTGGGTAGGAGACAAAGGGGTTCATTACTCTGGCACAGCAAGCAACATGAACTTCAAGTTCACATCAGTTATCCCTGCTTCCCAAGTCCCAAGTCCAACAGTGATATGCAGAGCAGCTAGGTGGGTGGGTTTACTTCACAGCTGATAGCCAAAAGTTTAAGGAACCTGAATCTTTTATAATGGACTGCTAGCATACCTGCCTGACATTTGCCAAGGAGGGAGACATTATTTTCATTATACTGGGCAGTAAATAAAATATTCTCTTTTCTGGAGGGAGATACTATCTCTATCTTCCAAGATTATTCATTCCACAGGCATCTGTGATAAGATTGTCAGGTCCTTTGTTTGCAAGATATACAGAAATGCAAGTGACCCATTGTGACTTTTTCCTGAGACTTGATAAAAAGATTCAAGCCAGAGGCACTAAGAAAGTGACTGTTAGGGCTCCAGTCCTGGCTTTAGAGCAACTTTTATTCAACAACTACTTGCTAGAATGCTCTAGAGTCTGGAATAGATCCAGAATATAAAAAATAATGTAGTAATGATTTATTCCAACAGAGATTCTATAGGCAAAATCATGATCAGAGATACACTTACACATGACTTACTATGTCCTAGGACTTTTGTAAGTAATTTACATTTTACTCATCAAAGTGACACTTTGAGGTAGATCCCATTGTTGTTATTCCCATATTTACAGATTAGGAAACTGATGGAAGGTGATGGAGTCAGAATTCAAACTCAACCAGTTTCTTGAGTTTGTGCTTCTAACCACTGCCTTTTTTTATCTTTAAGTTTTTTTTGTATTTATTTTGAGACATATGGAGAGAGAGAGAGAGAGAGAGAGAGAGAGAGAGAGAATCCCAACCAGGCTCTGTGCTGTCAGCTCAGAGGCCAATGTGGAGCTCGATGCTATGAACTGTGAGATCATGACCTGAGTCAAAATCAAGAGTCAGACGCTTAACCAACTGAGCCACCCAGGTGCCCCTGTTTTTCCAACCACTGTCTTATCCTGCTTCTAATTGATTTACCACGTGCTATCATGAATTCAGCTATTTTACAATACAAGAAGAACCGGAGTTTTCTAGGAGGAGTTTCTAAGCCAGACTGAAAGGTATCCCAAAGACATTTAAGAATAGTCCTGAAGGGTGTGTGAGTTTACCTCATTGAATGTTGGGTAGAGATCTGCCAGTGGGTGGACTGCACATGCAAAGACATTGGAAGGGATTTCGGATGACTATGATAATATTTACTTTGATGGGTCCTTTACTCATCATGATGGCATCTATTTTTTGGGGATGAGGAAGCTTGAAGAGATTACCCCCAGTCTTCTAAATCACAGCTTTTTGTTCGATATATATATATATATTTTAATAAAATATTCTTTGCTTTGATTGTTGAGAGGCCACATGAACCTCTAAAAGGTCAGCAAAGTAAACCAAAGCATAGTGGAAATGACAAAGCCCATCATTAGCTGGCTTTATTTTGATTTTGTAGGACTCATAGACCTCAGGTGACTAATTAGTTAGCTAGTAGAGAAATTAAGGCCAGCTGTGAAAGAGATTATGAGAGAAAAGAAAAGGATTCAAAGCCAGAATTTTGCCTGGACAGTGATAGCTTCTGTGATGGTCTCTCTTCATTATGGGATTTTATTAGGCATTGTTTTTCCCTTGGCCATTGGGTACATCTTACTTTTATTATTTACCTCCTGGCAGCACTGCAGGGTTGAGGGGGGTGGTTCCCTGGGTTGTGAGCACTGGCCTGGTTACACTGGTCTTCCCCACACTAACCTTCTCTGTGATCAGCCCATGTTTTCCTCCTCAGTATCTCCAGATGGAGAGTGCCTGTGATCTGACAGCTCTGAATAATTGATACCCACTCATACTGAAGTCGAGTTTAGGTTTTGTGGTTCAGCAGGATGCTTTACTCTTGTTGACCTTAACCTTCAGAGGCATTCGGGCATTACTGAGAGATCAATAAAACTTCCCCTGGCCAGACTTAGAGGACAGGGGCCTGACAGAGAGTGATGATCAAGAGAAGAGGGAAGGAAAGATTGCATTCTCACCTGGGGAACAGGAAATGGAGGGTGTGTGAGGCAGTGGGGGCGACAGGCTTGGGGATGGAGAGCATGTGGAATGAAAGAAAGAAATAGTTTTCCAGAAGGATGAAATGAAAGATAAAGTGATAGGGAGAAAAAGGGGTTGACAAAGAGGGAAGAGTGTCAGAAGAATAATAAACAGGAGCACAGGACAGCTGAGGGAGGGAAGTACAGGAATAGAGGAGATTTATTCCTTAATCCTCATGAATTGAAGTCTACAGTATGCAAAGCTATACCATGAGTGGTCTCAAGGAACTCAATATCCCATGGCAACCAGACAGCCAGATGCCCTACAGATTGAGGAGGAATCAAGGGTCACAAAAGGAATTCGGTAACTGTGGGGCGTTTCAGGGAAGGGGATTAATGTGTGAATGACAACTCAGTGCTAAAAGGGCATCTGTACAGTATTTAGTTTACTTATTTATTATTATCTATTATTGATTATATTATTATGTAGTACATAATAAGCATATAATTATTAATTAATTTTTTAGTTTAATTATCAAATAACTTTAAGGTAGGAACTATTTTCATTTTAAAGATGAAGAGATGGAAGCTTATAGAGGCTGGGTTTTTTGAGTAAGCTCATTGGTAAATGGTGGAGATGGACTATGAACTTGTCTCCTACAGCTCTTAAGCTATATCTCTTTTCACCATCCTAGGCTGCCACCCACACAGTGAAACATTATAGTGATTTATTCATAGGGAGGTATTGGAAAAATCTTTAGTGGACTATAAGCTAATTGGAGGCGGAGGCAGTGTCTTATTTTTTTTCTAAATCTACCATGGCTAACATAGTAAATACTGCATAAAATATGCTAAAATGTTCCTGGAAACAAGGAAGAGATGGAGGGAGGCAGGGATGAAGCAAAAGAGGGAGAGAGAGAGATGAAAGAAGAAAGAGTGGGAGGGAGGGAAGGAATTGTATTTGGGCTGAATCTAGAAGACTAAGTTGTATTTTCTGAGGATGGTTGTGGGAGGAAGAACATTGGAGCTTGAATAGGGTAATCAAAAGTAGGGAGCATGTGTTTGTATAATAAAAGAATGACACTTCATTCCGGCTAGATTCTAGACCAAAGACAATGGTGGAAGACAAGATTGATGAAACAGAATGATTCCTGATTCATTAATTCATTCATTGAACAAATACCTTTCCAGTGATTACTATGGCTGGGCATTGCTAAAAGGCTCAGGATATGCTAGTGAATGAAAAGGTAAATACACCTGCCCTTATGAATCTTACATTCCAGTGAAGAGAGACAGGCAATAAACATAATACACAAACACATTATACAGAATGCAAAAAATAGTAAGTCCTCACAGGTGAAAAACAGAGCCAAATAATGGAATGAGATACAGGGACATGGTAGATCGTATATTGAGGTAAATCATTAAGAAGGTGAGATTTGAGTATACCTTGAAAGAGATGATGGAATATTTAACACATATGTGTAGGAAAGGAATTCTGGGCAGAGGGAATAGGGTGTTTAACAGCCAAGGACAGAAGTAAACATGAAATATTCATGGGACAGCCAGAGACAGGTGTGGCTGGGGTGTGGTGCAGGGGAAAATGTTGAAGGGTGGAGAGGTGACAGCTGTCTAGATCATGTCGGGCCTCAAGAACTGTCTCACCATGAGAGGAGAAGGGAGCTGCTTGACGGTTATTGAGCAGAGGGGTGACATGTGTTTGGAAAGGGTTACATGGGTTGCTATGTGGGGGAGTTGCGGCAGCAGGGGGCCAGTTAGGAAGTTGCTGAAGTGGTCCAAGCCATAGATGATGGTGAGGAAGGTGGCATCAGTGGGTGTGCTCCCAGGCCAGATTCTGGGTGCATTTAGAGGGAAGAGCCAATAAGATTTGCTGATGGATTAGATGCAGAGTATGAGAGAAATAGAGGACCCGAGGTTAATTCTAGGGTTTTTGGCTAAAACTGCCAATATCTGGGCTGGAAAATATTGTGGGCAATATAAGTTTTTCAAATGAGGTCAGGTGTTCTCTAGTGCACAATAAGACAAGATGACTATTAGACATCCTATTGAAGCTCTGAAGTAGGCAGATGAATATGAAAGAGGTTAGAACTTAAGGGAGGTATCTAGGCAAGAGGTTTACACTGGGAAATCATAAGCACATAGATGGTAATTAAAATTATGAGGTTAGGAAACACTAATTTGAAATGATATATGCACTCCTTTGTTTATTGCAACATTATTTACAATAACCCCCATATGAAAGCAACCTAAGTGCCCAGCCATAGAGGGATGGATAAAGAAGATGTGTGTATATGTATGTGTGTGTGTGTGTGTACACATAATATTCCATTCCATATATAATGGAATATTACTCAGCCATAAAAAGAATGAGGTCTTGCCATTTGTGACAACACGGATGGACCTTGAGGGTATTAATGCTAAGTGAATTTCAGATACAGAAAGACATATACCATATGGTTTCACTTATAACAAAAAAAAAAACCAAACAGACAAATACAAAGAACAAACTGTTTGCCAGAGGGGAGAGGTGGGTGAAATAGTTGAAGGGGGTTAAGAGTTACAGACTACAGACTTCCAGTTATAAAATAAGTCACAGAGATGAAAAGTGCAGCATAGGGAGTATAGTCAGTTGAATTGTAATAATGTTGTATGGTGACAGATGGTGACTACACTGATTGTGGTGAGGCACCGAGTCATGTATAGAATAGTTGAATCGCTCTGTTGTACACCTGAAACTAATATAACATGGTATACCAATTATACTTCAATAACTAATTAAAAAAATAACTGGGAATAACATTTGTTCATGGATATGTACCCCAAGTGCTTAAAACAGTGCCTGATACAGCATGCTTAATAAATATTTGATAAATATTTAAAAAAATGGAAAATAGAAAACCCCCTGGTTTTGCAAGCAGAGAGAGAAAGAGGTCCAAAAATCACAGATGCTCTCAAATGCTATGCCTATGGTTTGGAACTATATTTCTTGATCAATGGGAAGCTATTGATATTTTTTTGAGAATAAGGTAACAAAATCTCAACTGGGCTTGTTTTGTTGGTGTATTTGTTTGCCTGTTTTATCTAGATTCCATTCTGGTAGTCCTATGGCAGTTGGCCAAGGAAGACCAGTAAGGAGGCTGGTGTCATGTGAAAGGATAATGAGGACCCAAAACAGAACCATGGCAGTGAGGACAGAGGGGAGCAAGGAAGAGGGGAAAGATAAAGGCAAGAAGGGACAAGACAGAAAAATCAATTTTCCTTTCACTCAGTTCAAAACAGAAATCACAGGATCAATAGAAAAGAAAACATAATTTAAACCTGAAAAGAGGATTTTGTGTTTTCTTTCTCCCCTCTCTCTCTCTCTTTGCCTGTTTGCCTGTTTGTTTGTTTGTTTGTTTGTTTGTTTATTTATTCAGTGCTTGAGGCATGGCTATGGTTTATAATGTTTTGCTTCCTGGGCATATCTGACAGCAGGAGGAAGGGAAAATGGAAACGAAGTTTTCAGTATTTCCGAAAACCAGTTCATATCTGAACTGTGGAGGGTGAGGAGCTTGTTCTTTTCATTAATTGTTTAGCCTACTCAGAATCTGAGGGAGATTTTGTGAGACACATAGATCTAAGTCATTCTAATAGAAAGATGGAAATGGTACCCTGCCCCAAATCCCTTGGACTGGTAAATAATTGCAGTCATACTACCTCATACAGGAATAGAATAAAAATAAAATGCATGAAGTACGTAGCCATGTGCCTAACACATGGTAACTAGTATTTGGCCAATAAGAATGCTGCCCCATTTAAAATTGCCTTTATAGGGCTTATCAGAATGATTTCCTACAGTAAGTAGTTAAAGAAATAAGGGATTCCCCTCTATTTACTAAATAACCAAGCCCTAACCAGGTGAAGTGATTTGCTTACATTAGAGGAAAAGAGAACCAAGAATCGAACCAATCTGGGCACTGAGGTCTGCTTTTCCACAACACACACTGTCAGGAAACATAGGGACCAGGCCACTGAATGCCTGGCATCTGGCACAACCTCAGGCCCATTATGTGCCATTAGAGTGTTCATGATTCTCTAAACTCAGCACCATCCTTGACAACTGTTTCTTAAAAATATTAGGGTCAAGAGTGGTGGGCTACTGCCACCATCTGCAAATGCACCCAGCAAAAGTGAAAGGTAGGTTCCAGCGCTGGTGGAAGGAGTAAAAACGGTTGCACATGCCTTTGTCTCTTATCTATAAAGTATCCCATCTTTCCTGATCAGGATTATGTCTTCCTCACTATGTGCACTTTGCTTCTGGGTGTTGTTGGCTGCCTCCCTATGTCATGGTAAGAGTACAGTAGGCTTTTGAGCTAAGTTTATTGCTGGGATATTTGATCTCTAACAGGGCACAGGTATGATAATTCCTTTCTCATTTCTGTAAATTACACCTATCCTCCCCAAAAGGCATTTTCAATGGAGCATTAGATGACTGAACACACACACCTTTCCATCCCCTTATTCTGACGAAGTTATCTCCCCACTGACTGTTTCTCTTATTGCACTTTGTGTCTATTGAAGACCATTGGTGTTTAAGACCTACCTGATGGATTTGTTTGTCATAAGGCAAGAGGCCTCTACCTCTGTCCCTGAAACATCTATAATGAAACACATTTAATTATAGGTCAAATACAATACAGCAGCAGGGCTTTTACAAATCAATTAGCATGTACTTCAAGATTAACAACAGAAGAGGACTAATTCTGTTTTCCATTTGGGTGGTAGGCTGCTTAAGGAATAGTAGGACAAAGGCCAAAGTCTTTTCAAGAATACTTAATCAGAAGTAAAGAAAGTTTACCCAGGTTTCTTTGTTAATTATGAGAGATGGGACATTCTGTGACAAAGAGAGATGGTTGAAGGTCACCCACATTCTCTAGGAGATCTTTCATGGTTTTTGTCTTCTTAACCTCAAATCTACTCCTTTATTTTAGCTATACTCTGTATGAGTTATAAGCACTTGTTCATGTTTCTCTGTAATTATTCAAACTATGTCTTCTTAACCTATACCACGTGCCCATCAACTCTGAAGGGCAGGGCACTTTAATCTGTTGGCTTTAAGAGGGGGAGGGTAGGGTGAGCCCCTCATGCCTCTTATGGATTGGAGCCACACTGGATGTCAAGGGCTTTATTGTTTGGAGTTTGGTGGTATGTGATGTGAATAGGAATAATTTAGACAATGGAAAATTATGCTGCTTTGAAGTTGTTTCATTATCTCTAATTTTGAGTAGTTCACAGAATCGACAATCTATACATTTTGAAAATGATAGCCTGCTCTCTAGGCTGAAATTTTTCTCTATACTCAGGGAACCGCCTTCCTTTTCTCCCATTTCTATGTTTTCATATTGGTATAAGGAAAGATAGATGCCAATTCATATATGAGGCAGTGAAAGTAATTCTGTAGGAACTTCACCCACACCTTATCACAGCCAAATCATAATTGTCCTAATGCTTCCAGGTCAAGAATGATGGCATTAGAAGACACTCTTCATCGCTCTGATTTTCTCATGTTTTACCTTACCCCAGTTTCTGTAGGTCATGGAATTCAACTGTATATTTTCTGTTTCTTCCATATCTACTTGTCAGTGAGCTTGGGATGAAGCACATTTCCTCTGGAACCCTCTCCATGCTGCACTGGGTAAACTGTACCTCCACGTGGAGCTTCCAGTTCATAACCTCTGTTGTCATTCTTTTGTTAAGCCAAATTGTCTTCAGTTCTCTTCACTAGACCTCAGCCTTCCCCAGCTGGGCTATTTAATTCCTTCCTGAAGATTCCTGTCTGTTTCTAGCTGCTGGGAGCCCTAGACTAAGGCAGCTGTTATTTAAATTACTGATAGTCTGGGACACCTGGGTAGTTCAGTCAGTTGAGCATCTTACTCTTGATTTTGGCTCTGCTCGTGATCCCAGGATTGTGGGATTGAGCACTGCATGGAGCCTACTGGGGATTCACTCTCTTCTCTCTCTCTCTCTCTCTCTCTCCCTCCATCTGAAAAAAAATTAAAAAAAAATTGCTGATAGTCCTAGCTTCAGGAGTCAGCAATATTTCAACCTTGCAACCTGCTTGGCTGTGATCAGCATTCCAGTTCTCACACCTGGGCTCTTACCTCATTCTGCATCCTAATTCCACTCATTATTCTTTATTATTTATACCACAGATGCAGGGTGGTTGGGGGCTAAGTTAATCATATTCCTCAGTTGATAGCACTTTGTCATTCCTGAAAAAGGGGATTGTAGATCCCCCAAAAGTACTGTCTTACTTTCTCCTTTATCTCCAGTCTTACTCCTGTTTTCTTTCTTCTGCAGTGCCCCACACACATATGTTTCATGAATCCATTAAATGTGCACATATCTTCATGAAACATGGTGGTGTGGTATTACATGTGTATGTCACTGATTTATCCATTCCTACGATTCATCAGGGCTCTTTCCAATTCCATTCTATACCAAACAATTCCACAACAAACTTCCTCTTATACACCAGTGTGAAATTTTCCTAGGAAACAGAGCCTGTAAGTAGTGGCATTGCTGGGTAATGGGGCTCCACATGCTGAACTGTATTAAGTACTGCCATATTGCATTTTAGCATGACATCACACATCCACACTCTCTAGTAGAGTGTAAGAGTTCCTATTTGCACCTATCTTCACCAACATTTAGTTTTATATACTTCTGAGTTCCTGTGTTTTTCTTTTTTAAACCATGTTCATGGGTGTAAAGTGTTACTTTAATATTATTTTCATATTTATTTCTCTGTTTACTGCTGAGTGTAAGTATTTCTTCATGGATTTGTTTGCTTTGGGGGTCTTTTCCCACCCCTATGTATGGCACATTCTTATCTTTTGCCTATTTATTTATCTATTTATTAAACATTTATTTATTTTTGAGAGACAGAGAGAGACAGAGAACAAGCAGGAGAAGGGCAGAGAGAGACAGAGACACAGAATCTGAAGCAGGCTCCAGGCTCTGAGCTATCAGCAAAGAACCCAACTTGGGGCTTGGACTCAAGAATCGTGAGATCATGACTTGAGCTAAAGTCGCACCCTTAACCAACTGAGCCACCCAGGGGCCCCTCTTTTGCCTATTTATTTAAGTTTATTTATTTATTTTGAGACAGGAAGAGAGAGAGAGCTGGAGAAGGGAAGGGGGAGAGGGAGAGAGAATTCCAAGCAGGCTCTGTGCTGACAGCTGTCAGCAGAAAGCCCCAGTGTAGGGCTCAATCTCATGAACCATGAGATTGTGACCTGAGCTGAGATCAAGAGTCACATGCCTAACGGATAGAGCCTCCTGCGTGTCTTTTTGCCTGTTTTTTTTTTTTAATTATGATGCTTCTATTTTTCTTGTAAAAGTGCAATAATTACTTGTACATTCTACATATTAATTGCTTATTAGTTTTAGATGAACAAATAATCTTTTTTTTTCCTTTGTAATTTGTTACCTTTGTCAATGGTGCATTGTATAATGGTTAAGAACATATATGCCAAACCAAACTGCCTGGCTTCAAATCCTAGCTTTGTGGTCTTACTGATAGTCCTAACTTTTCTGTCTGTAAAATGGGCATGGTATAAGGTTACCTTATTTATTAGCTTTTTCTGGGAGTAAATGAGTTAAAGTTTGTAAAGAACTTGTAACAGTACCTGACAAAATATGAGTGCTATATGTTTTTTTAGTTAATTAATTAATTTATCCATTCATTCACTTATTTATTTAAAAGTTTTTTGAATGTTTATTTTTGAGAGAGAGAGAGAGAGAGAAAGAGAGAGAGAGAGCAGGTTAGGGGCAGAGAGAGAGGGAGACACAGAATCCAAAACAGGCTGCAGGCTCTGGGCTGTCAGCACAGAGCCCAACACGGGACTCAAACCCACAAACCATGAGATCATGACCTAAGCCCAAGTCAGATGCTTAACTGACTGAGCCACCCAGACACCCCTGTATATGTAGTTTTTAAATGAAAATATTTTTTTTAGCTTTATAATTATACCTTTCCCTTTTAGGTAATTAATATGAAGTCCAACTTAAGATAATATAACCTCAATATAAAAAAAGATGGGGATCGAGCTTTGATTTTCCTCATGGTGTGAGCCAGTGTTTCATTATCATCCACTAAACCGTCAGTCATCCCAGTTGCTTTGTGGGGCTACTGTCTTCATGTTGAATTCCTATGCATACTCAGTTCTTTTAGTGAGCTCTTTAGTCCATTCCATTGACCTATTGTTCCTGGACCTGTACCATCCTGTTGCATTATTCTAGCCTTAATAACTATTAGGATAGTTTTTCTTTTCTTATGTTTTCTTACTTGTGACCGTGTTTCTGCCTGGATCCCTACATCATTTTTCTGCCCACCTGTGCTAGCAGAGCACATGATATAGCTTTCATGGTTTCATAAGATTCCCAGAAGCTATCCTGGACCAAAGGACTCTTAATATATTTTTTTCCTCAATTGTCAGATTATAAACCTCTAGGAATTATAACATTGGTGCATCTTTTGTTTCTCTGTAAATTGTCAGGCATAGTGTCAGAGGCAGTTAATTAAGATGTTTTTAAGGATAAAAAAAATAACACCACTTACTATCTCACCATATCATTCTAAATGAAAGGAAGTCTAATGATTTTTGTGCACTGTGGAGTGAATTGTGAGTCCGCTTTCTCATTTTGAACCCATCTCATTCAGAGAGGCCTAAATTATTGTGTACCCTCTAACTAAGCTGAGACAATTCAAAACGACAAATAATCAGACAGATAAATAAGTAAGCAGACTAACAATGACAAAAGCACTATTTACTGAAGAGTCTACTTAGCTTCATGGGCCTTACAGACTCATGAAGAACTCTAAATTCATTAAAATGGACCCTAAGTTCCCCAGAGAGTACTCACCTGGCTAGGGCTATCTTTCCTATGCCCCCACCTATAATTATGTCTGCAAGATGGTTCCATGAAAGGGAAGTGAAAAAGCAAGGCCGAATCTCATATCCCTTCTACTCCTTTTGGTTGATTCTGTCTTTTTGGTAGAACACAGAAGGAGCTGAGCACAGGATTCTGCAATATTAACTCCAGCCTTTTGGTAATTCCAAAGCCTAGAATTCCTTTTTTTTTTTTTTTAAGTGTATTTATTTATTTATTTATTTATTTTTGAGAGAGAGAGAGAGAGAGTGAGAGAGACAGAGAGAGAGAGACAGAGACAGAGAGCAGGGCAGGGGCAGAAAGAGAGGGACAGAGAGAGAATCCCAAGCAGGCTCTGTGCCATCAGCATGGAGCCTGATGCAGAGCTCAAACTCAGGAACCCTGAGATCATAACCTGAGCTAAAATCAAGAGTCAGACACTTAACCAACTGAGCCACCCAGGTGCCCCACAAAGCCTAGAATTCTAAAAGTGGGACTTTCCCTTAGCCCTTTCCATATAGTATGTAGATTCAGTTCAGCTCCTCACCCATCCAAGAGGAGACTGTTGTGGCTTTATTAGTTTTTCTCCTGTGAGCTATCCATAACCACCCCTCCACTCCACACTGGTGACCTCTTTAGTGCTGGAGTGATGTCCCACATTCTTCTGCATCTTGCCTTGTTTAGAATAGTGACCCACAAAGTAGACATTTAAGACATATTTGAATGAATGAAAAAATAGATGAGTGAATAAACCGTGATAGAATCCTGAGCAATAACTTTTTACTTACACCAAATATATTTAGCCTAGCCCCTTTAAAGACTGGAATTCTTTTGCAGCTTTTATATAGCATCCCGGGATATTTGTTCTATAGGTAAGCTGAGCGATATTCAGCATTGACATGTTTACCATTTGCATGTGAATTCATGTCTCTTTGCTTTCATGTTAATTAGTTCAACAAGTATTGATTTAACATCTACCATGAGCACAGTATAATGTCTGAACGGTGCCTGAAAGATGTAGACTGTGAAAATAGATCCAAAGAGGTGAGCATGAGCTCTTGGGTATGATCGCTCAGGTTCAGATTTTGACACTGTTACTTAGAAGAACACACATTTGGAGAAGTCACTAAAATGCTCTTTGCCTTAGTCCTTTTTTTTTCTTTCAGTTTTTATTTATTTCGATTGAGAGAGAGAGAGCATGAGCAGGAGGGGCAGAGAGAGAGGCAGAGAGAACACCCAAAGTGGCTCTGTGCTGAGGCTTGAACCCACGAACTGTGAGATCATGACCTGAGCTGAAATCAAGAGTCAGACACTTAACCAGCTGAACCACCCAGGCCTTAGTCTCCTTATCAGAAAAATATTGCTTTTCTCATAGACTTATTGTAAAAACATGTGTGAAAGCCTGGCACATCCTTAACATGTAATTATTAGGTATTAGTGTTATTAGAGTTTAACCAGCAAAATTCTCAAATTTAGATGGGAAGATAAAACATAGCTGGGACAGGTTAAACTTTTGAAAAGGTTGAAGCCTATCACCAATGTTTTAAGTTATTTATTCCTACCTTGTGTCCTTTGAGCAGAATTTGTAAACTCCTCAAAGGGGTTTCCCTACACTGAAAGATGAATATTCTGCACTCAGTGGATTATTTTCAAACAGGTAATCCGACCAACTTTATGCCTTAGAAAAGATTCAGATCCTACCGCTCCCTGATTTCCCTGTATCTTCAGGTAATGAGTGAGACTAAAATCAGTATTTTTCATTCTTATGGAAAGCCTGGTCCTCTATGTTTGTAAATGGCAAAAAGTTAAGAAAAAAAACCAAAACAATAATGAAAGCTTAAATGCTTAGACCCTTATGTGGATAAATTTGTCATCAAGGGGGGACCAGGATTAGGGGAAGGTGCACACGTGAGCCTGTGCGTGTCTGGCCCACACGCATGCATGTGGGTGCTGCCTCCTATCCGATTTAATACTGTTCTTGTTTCATGCTGTTTCAGCCCAGCTCCAGATGAATGTCTTTTCTGAGCAGTTTTCTTCTTGTGAGGGAATACACGGGTTGGGTTCAAGAGTCCTCAGCTTTCTGCTATTACACTTGAAGGGAAGAGGGTCATGAGAGGAGTGGAATTTTAAGTCTCCATGGTCAGCAGGAAGAGGAAGAAGTTCTGCACAGAATTTCCTGTTGTTTATTTTGAAGAGCTCTGTGGTGTGCTCCGTGCAGGATCAGGGATGTGATCAGCCAGACGTGGGACCCCACGGGTCTCATCAGAGAATCAAGTGTCTCCAGCATCGGCAGCCAAGTGTCCTTAGTGAGGCTGAACTCGTGTTCTTCAAGGCCTTGTTACCCTTTCAGAAGGAACTCAATGGCCTTTGAATGCATTCTAAACATGTGATTGGTGCAGTTTGATTGTTTTTTTGTTTTTTTTTTTAATTTGGAAAATCTTGAATGTACTTTAATTCTGCTTTCAATATATTTAGTGGGATAAAGTTGAAGCAATGAGAGAAGGACCGTAGGTGCGCTTGGACCTGAGATGGGTGAGGAGAGGGAGGTGAGGTGTTCTAATTATTACTTTTTTTTTTTTTTTTGGTCTTGGCTACCAATTTGCCCAGTGGGAGGCAGTGTGCTCTACCGGACAGCCTACAGCCATCAGTCGGCTCTTACTTGTGAGCTGCCTTTTATATTTGACAATCTGAAATGATCGTTCCCCATTTTCTCTCCTAAGGAATCACTCTTATGCCCATGTCTTCTTTGATTCTTCCTTTGTTCCTTCCTGTTTTCTGTTTTTAATTACAGGAGATGGGCACATTGGTTAACACACAGATAGTTTAGAAGGATGCTTCTGTGTCTGTCTCCCCCACCTCTCACCTCCACCTGGTCCAGGAGTAACCACATTCACAAACGAATGGATCCAATTAATAGTCTTTGTCATGCCTCTGTTTTACTAATTTGCAGAGGCAAACAAGCCAGAGTGGTGAATAGTATTTTGCATGGAAAAGTATCACAGAAAAAAAAAAATCCCATGTGATAACACCACTCTAATTTCCATAATTCTGCTCCCTCTGGAGCACAGGTACATTTAATTTCTCACAACTGTTACTTAAATGAAGAGCAGCATGAGGAATACACGGAGAATGAAAAATATCCATGTGTGTGGGTAGTACATGGCCACTAATCTTTCCTGACATTTACTTTCACTCATGAGCACAGGGGTGACCAGCCCCACCAGTCCTAGATGCTGAAGATAAATGTCAGCTCCAGCCAAGCTTTCTATGCATACATGCATATTGGAAATCAAATATAGTTGGCATATCACACACTGAGGCTGCAGTGCCCATCCTTCAGAAGTGTAATGATTGCTCTCTGCCATCCCAGTCACCACCACCACTTGATAGAGCTGGAAAATGATAGAAGAGCTTGCTGTTTTTTTTTTTTTTAATGGAAGGAAAAAACAACTAAGCTTAACAGTTTTCACATCATATGCCTTTGGTGCTGTGCTTTGTCTTCCCATGTGTTTTGCTGCCAAATTTCCAAAGAGCATCTGCTCTTCCTATTGTGAAAACAATGAGCTGGGGTATGCCATGCAAGGGTGATTCTACCCCTGCCAAATAGTTGTGTACATTTTAATTGTCCTAAGACTGGGCTCTACCAGTTACTCAGGTGCACACTGCTTCTTCAGCCCTAGGCAACCAAAGTCATAATATTCATGAGCAATTGCTTCCCTCACATAAAGGAAAAAGGGTTTTGGTTTTAAGGCCTTACCAGTTCATTGACTAATTTACTCTTAACCCTGAATATATAAAGCCATTTGAACATTGTGCTTGGATGACATGGTTAAAGCCTTATGTGAATATATCCTGTAAGGGATGGGATTGTAAAAGAAAGTCAGAAAGAGGACACTGTTTCTTTTGACAATGTACGATAAAAATCTGATGTCCAATGAAGATCTGAAGCAGGAACCTTTGTAATTTAACGCAGTGTGAGTTGCTTTCAGAAAAAAGAAAACAAAAAAGCAGAGGGGGAAGTTCATTCTCAGGAATCCATTAACGATGTTGTATAATGTGACTTCTGATATGCAAGAATGGCCCAAAATAAATTATGGAGAAAATAAATCATGAACTAAAGATAAAAGAATATTAAAAAGATACTTGCAAAGTCAGGAGGTAATATTTGTGGGAACAGCTGGAGTGATGTCCAAGGAAGAGAGTCCTTCTTTAAGGGCTGTCCATGGTCAGAAGGAAAGGAGGCAGCCCTGTGAAGTCAGGCTTAGATGTACTTCTGGAATGTTAAGAATGAGAACACAAATCATTTTTTCAGTTGAGATGAAAGACTGCTTCAAAAATAAAGGTGTGTCTCATGCTCTTAAAAATTAAGTATGAATTGTTGATGGAAGGAACAAGAGCATAGTCCGGAAGCCTGGAATGAAATCATAATAAACTGAATCTAGAAAGCTCAAGGACAGTAATGATTCGGGTATTTTATCATATAACACATTTTCCTTAGAAACAGTAGTAGACTCAAAGACTGTTTACAGTAAAGATGCTTTAGAACAACTAGTCTGGTTGTTTTCAAATGACTTTGGTCATCTGAACCTATTCTGTACAGATCAGATTCAATATTAAAACATTAAAGCAAACAAAATGAGAAGAAAAAAAAATAAGTTGGCCTGTTCTGGCTAATGAGCTGATGAAGTTTGAGGCTCTTCCCCTCTGCCTGTATCTGCCCTGGAGGCCCCCACAGCAGAGCCTTGGGGCCTCAGGGAACAGGCTTGGAACCCTATTTTTCCTGGTATTAGTTCCAAACTAGGCTTGTGGATACTCTACCAAAACGTGTTTTCTTTGTTTAGTAAGTTTGTAATGCTGCTTATATAGCCCAGAGCTTGGAGAATTGAATTGCACATTAGCACATTGAAGGCTGTGAGGAATCCTTTTGTTTTTCATTGCATTAATGTATGTTTGACCTAGTTTTTTGCCTGCGTACTTCAGTGTACCTGACTGGGGAACCCTTTCATCAGAAATGCCTATTAACATCTGTGGCAAACAAGTCCCCTAGAATGTGGTTTAGGAAACATAAATTTTGGTGGGGTTCTAGTCTAATTCCCTTACTTTTCAAAAAGGGGCACTGAGATTAAGAGAGCTGGTAAAATAACCTGGTTCTGGGTGACACAATTGGAAGCATAGTTAAGGAACCAGATGTAGGACTCTTGAATCTATGAAGGTAAAAGGCTTTTAAGATATAGCCTCCAATATTTCTACATGTCTATGGGCAGGCAGCAATCATTGTCTGTTTTGTCCCAGTTGTACAGTGTAACACAGAAAGTCAGCGTCACACAAACTCTAGTATTAAATTCCCCCTACTCTGCCCTGGTTTGCTTACTGGGTGCTAAATCATTTCCCTGATGAAGGGAAGAGGTAGGGCTGGCGATTTTTAGATATTAGGACATGCTAAGATAGATTTAAACTAAAGGCAATGTGTGATGGCATTATTAGCAATTGGCATAGTAATTTCTTAAGGTTTGATGAAACTAGTGTGTATTCACAACCTTTGTAGTATTTTAAGGTGTTTTGCTATGTTGGCATTAGTAATTTGGTCAGACCTCTGGCCAAAATGAAGTTCAGCCCACGTGAGCTCTGGCAATGCAGTGAAAGGGAGCTTTAGAGCCCTCTCAACTGCCTGTGCTTAATTAAGATCTGATCAGGCAGCCTCTCTGTGGCCATTAATTCATTGTCTGGTAATCCAATAAGGGGTTATTGTTTGAAGCTGTTTGAGAGACACTCACCTCGTTATTAACTCAAAGGTGCCCAGAAGGCAGCACTAAACTGTCATTCTTTCTGCCCAAAAGAGGTTATGACATTGAAGGATCTATCATATCCCCTTTTGACAGTACTTTACACTCAGACATTATGGTTCAGACGTTCACAAGTCTGTGGATGTGATAATAGGACTGGTGACATCTAATTACTAAATGGCAATTAATGGCAATAGCCGTTTGTGAATATGTAGAGCTATTCTCTACAAGGGGCTCATTTTTCTTTGCACATATTGATTAGTATAGATGAGCAGATGGTGACAGAAAGGTAGCCTTATAACTCATTGTTGGTGAGTAAACTGAGTCATATTCAAATTGCCCTGTATCAATATATACCAATTAGTTGCTTGCTTATTTGCTACCACATGTACTATAACTTTAAAATTAATTGAAGAGAAACAGGAACTGTAGAGAAGTGGAAAAGATGGATGTCAAATGAACATCCAAGGCAGTATTAAACTTATTAGATACCTTAGTTACTTCTACCCTTATATTTTTAAAATAGGAGTTGGTAATATTTACTGAATTGGTAGCCAAATTGCAAACAGTAGATGAGTTTTGACAAAGTGATGTCTGGTATATCCAGATTAAGATTCATTTCATATTTCTCCATAGAGCCTCAGAGATGTTGGATTCTATTGTCAAGTCAAATTTGGCCTGGCTGGTGGTGTTCCATTGGTCCTGGTAGATATAATTGATGTCTATTTGACAAATGCCTACTTGATAATGAAAATTTTAATTAAAACCAGGAAACTGAATTGTTTTATCTCTGTTGATCCCATCCAAACACTGCAAATTGTTTTATGATTACTTGCAGAATTAAAAAGTATATATATTTTTTAAATTTTTAAAAATTTATTTATTTTGTGAGAGAGAGGGAGAGAGAGCAAACATGCACACATGAGGGAGGGAGGGACGGAGGGAGGGAGGGAGAGAGAGAGAGAGAGAGAGAGAGAGAATTTCAAGTAGACTCCATGCTGAGCATGGAGCCCGAACGTGTGGCTGGATCGCAGGACTGCGAGATCATGACCTGAGCCAGAATCAAGACTTGGACTGAGACATCCAGGCGTCCCCCACGACAAAAAAAGGATTTTTAAAAAAGTATAACTACTTAAATTTTACAGTGTTTTTTAATGGAAATCAAGTGAATTTTCATTACACTTTCAAATGGAAGACAACACCATTATTTTATACATTATTTCCTTCCCAAGTATTTAATAAACACATATGATGTACCAGTGTGCTGAGTCCTGAATTTATTTATTTATTTACTTTTTAAGTTTATTCATTTTTGAGAGAGAAAGAGAGACAGAGCATGAGCGGGGTAGGGGCAGAGAGAGAGAGACAGAGAGAGAGAGACAGAATCCAAAGCAGGCTCCAGGCTTTGAGCCATCAGCACAGAGCCCGACACGGGGCTCGAACTCGCTGACCGTGAGATCATGACCTGAGCTGAGGTCGGACGCATAACCGACTGAGCCACCCAGGTGCCCCTGAGTCCTGAATTTATTAACAGAAAAACCTTTGATTGTAGCTCTTGAGGTGTTCAGTCTGGTAGTGAAAAGGAGGCAAATGAGTAATTGCAATGTAGAGTGATAAATTCTGCAACAGATGCATGAACAAATGGCAGGGTTTATGGTGGAAAAGAAGAGCAAGAGTTAATTTTTTTTTTAAGTAGATTCAAGAGTAAATTTGCAAGCCCAATGTATGGATATCAGAATCAGAATCTTTATCATTATGGGAAGTGCTTTGTGCTATAGACCAACTACCAGTCATTATTTCATGTTGACTTTATAGTTCTTAAATTTGCACCTTTGATCGGGGAAAGGAGGAATGTGTGTGTGTGTGTGTGTGTGTGTGTGTGTGTGTGTGTGTGTGTGAGAGAGAGAGAGAGAGAGAGAGAGAGAGAGAGAGAGAGAGAGAGAAAGAGAGAGTATTTATAAGTTTAAATAGCTTGATCCTTTTACAACCTCCTTAACCCCAACAGGGACCCATTTGTTTAGACATAAGGAAGGGAGATAAGATTTGGCATATTATAGACATTCAGTAGATATGACTTCACCCTTAAGTGTAAGGTACATGAGTCCTGAACAATTTGAGTCTGTTAGTAATGGTGTGAATCTTTTTATTCTGCATTGTATAAGGCTACCTGTTGAGGCCTAGAGAAGAGAGAATTAAAGTTTCCTGACACTGTGTCCAGGTAGCCTAGATTTTAAGTAGACAACATTTTTTTTCTACCTAAGAAGCTCCCATGTAGCTGTGTTAGACCATGGATCTTGCTGGTGAACTGTGTGATGCCAGCTGGATGCCCCCTTCCTTTATGTCCCTCGGTTTCTGGTTAGGCTTGGGCTGGAGTGGTCTTGATGTATTTCTGCAGGCACTCTTCCCTTGTCCAAGGGATGATTCATCGGCATGAAGCTCCTAAGTGAGTAAAATAAAACATTTTTCTGGAAATGCTCTGCTTACCCTGTGTTCCCAGGCACCTCTGCAGTGTCTCCGTGGCAAGAGAAGACCAGAGGGGACACATATCATCTGTGTGTGTGTGTGTGTGTGTGTGTGTGTGTGTGTGTGTGTATGTGTGTGTGTGTGTGTTTCTCTTCTGTTATAACATCCAATATTTCTATGCTAGGATACGACCTGAAAATTATTCCGCTTCATTTCTGATAACCCTGAATGTGCTCTAAGGGGGCCTGGAAAAGAAAGAAGATAACAAAAAATTACAGCTTATAATTATGTCAGAGACTGCCCATCTGTCTGAAGGGACAAGAAGTCTATGAGAAACTATTGAAGATGGCAGACTGATACTTTCAGACAGCAGCACAGTGTCACTATGCAAAGGGAAGGTTTTGTGTTTGTTTTGTGCATAGAAACTTGCCCTGGTTGGAGAAGAGTTTGCAGTTCTTCTCAGTGTGGGGGTTCTTTATTAAAATGACTTAGAGAAGGCATAGAAGTAAGAGTTTAAAGAGAACCAAGGAACATAGATACAATGAGCTAGGGGAAAGAAAGGAAGATCCATCATGTGGATGGAGGGAAAGGAGGGCTGAGATAGGGGGAGCAGATGGGGAAATGGAACAGATGCAATTGCTTCTTGAATTGCGATGCAAGAGGATCTGCCCAGAAGAGAGGGTCCTTCCAGCCAGAGGGATCGCCTAGGAAAAGCAGACTGTCTGCTTCTTCAGTGTGTGTGCCCTTTAAAGCAAGCAACACTGGGGACATATAAAATGAGAGAAAGGGAGGGTGGAATAAAGGGAAAATTATTGTCGTTCTTAGATGATTTTAAAAAGCGGTGATTGCATTCTTTTATTCATTACACATCATAAAGGACCCAGGCTGTGTTGCCCATGGTTTTAAAGTCTAGGACCCTATTAAAACCTTTCTTGTTAGTAACTCTGTGCTTTGGAAAACTCCCTAAGAAAAAAAGCCAATTTAATCAAGGTGAGATTTAACACAAAGAAAAGAACTGATCTTGCCTTTCTGAAGAAAAACTTTCAGGATCAAATGGCTTATGGTTTTCATTTACCTAAAGAATCCCTGTGGAATTAGCAGTTGGAGGGAGGGGATCTTTTCATTTGCTTGCAGGGCACACCCAGATTCTTTTTCTTCACACTGAGTCCTGACTGCTTCCTTAGCTCTATAAAGAGAAATACATTTTTAAAAATCATGGTGTGTGCAAGAAAACCCATGAACTAACCGAGGGGCAAAAACAAATCTACCTAATATCTGAACGTAGGAAAAGATTGGTTGGTTTATCTTGACCCCAATAGATCCTTTTCTTAATGACCAGTAGAGTATCTTCGATTGCCAAATGGTAGTGTGGTGCAGTGAAAGGGGATGCTGGAGTCGGGAGACATAGGTTTGAGCCCAACGTCTGCATGTTCAATATCCCTAAATTAAGTAAAATAAGTTGTCTGAGCCTCATTTTTCACATCTATAAAATGGAGGGTGCAGTATTGCATTTGTGAAAAAAAAAAACAAACACCAAAACATCATTGAGTTAACTCAATATAAGTGTATGTCTTATTCGCTGAACAGTCTGAGTGTTTCTGATTGTTAGTGAGGAGAGAAGTCCTGCTCTACACAGTTGCTCAGGGACCCAGTCTAAGAAAGGTTATAGTTTCTTTAACACATGACATCCAAGAGGACCCAAAGCACTAGTTGCTAGCCAGAGGAAGAGGAAAGAGCACAGAGGAGTACACTTGGGAGGTTTTAAGGGTCATAATGGTATGTGTCATTTTTTCTCACTTTCCTTTGGCTAAAATGCAATTACTTGGTATACCTGGCTACAGAGAATCTAGAATCTAGCCTACTGCCGAGAAAAAGGAAATCTAGCTGAGAAAAGGAATCTAGCCTACTGCCGAGAAACAATAGGAAATAGATATTATCATACTGCTAGCAATCATACCTATATCTTCACCAGGTACCCATTTACACCCCTTTCAAATATTTAGAACATACACAGGCCCAAGATAGACAACTCAAAATTCAATTTAACTATTACATCCACGTCAAAGTCCAAGATCTCTTGGTGTATTTACTCCTTTTCTTCATGACCAGACATGGCTTTTTCATGCAAAACTGAAAGGGTTGCCATCCCTCATTTCAACTTCCTGTTTAATAAGGTCACAGGACAGGATTATAAAATAAAATGTTTGGAAATTTTGGAATTTGGAAAAGAGAGGAAATAGAGATACAAAACAGTGAGTGGTTTGTGGTAGTGGTGATGCCTTTGTCCTGGCAGCTGGAGACATTTCTTACTTAGATTCTGATTCTGTTCTCCAGAAGGAAATTTTTTGTCTGCAGTTGCCTGGGAAGTCTACCCACTGGGTAGCTCTTTGTTCAGTATCTTCCACGACCTCATCTAAAGTGGTCATTGTTGAGAACATCCTCCTTGGGGCTGAATGGCATATGTGCAGCTCATTTTCTGTGAGTGCATGTTGGAGAGCTTGCAATTGTCTACAGTCACAGGCTCTCATTGTTCCTTTGGCTACACAATTCCTTCAACAATGCCATAAACTTCTGCTCTATGTTTTTGTTCAGGCAAATCCATTTGCCACATGAAAAATCTCAAAGGCATAAATGGCTATAACTCTGAAGCCTACAGTATTTCCTTCCTTTTGTGCCTATGCTCCTCTCTTCCCACTTAATGTGACTACATTAAGGTGGTCTGAAAGAAAAGACTTGGTAAAGAAGTTGATGACCATGATTTGGTATTTGCCACTAACATGTGTGTCCTTTTGTCCAACTCAGAAGTCTTAATGGGCCTTAGCTGTTTAGAACTACTTTCTGTCTTCCCAATATTTGGGATCCAATTCAGTTGGCTTCTCCAAACCAGAAAGGCCTGAAATTTCTAGAATCAATCTTTCTCTGTATCTTTCTTACTTTAGCTCTCATTTTAATATCTGATTAAAACCTGGCACATTTTTTCCTGAGCTCATCTCTTTTTTGTAATCATTTGTGTAAACAGAGAGGAGTAATTAAGACACATAAACACTTTGGCTCTTTCTATCCATGTTTTTCTAGACCTATGGGCTTGGTTGGCACTTAACTGGCCTTAGAAATTATCAGAAGTGACAGTTCTATCAAATGTTTGCTATTCTAAAACTGGGATTTCCAGCCTTCTAGCTCACACTGTTTCACTGATATCTATTGACTAACTACAAAAGCCATTAACATATATTTTTGGTTTATGCCAAAACTCTATTCCTGGTACCAATTTCAGTATTAATTAGGGTCACACTAGTTATCATAATAAATAAATCCCCAAATCTTTGTGGCTTTACAACAGGCATTTATCTCTCACCATTTAACAGATCTGTATGGTGCTATTGGTTGTAAAATGTGGAAGGCTTTACCTTGTGTGCTCAATCAGGGATGCTGAATTTTGGAGCCTTTTCTTTTCTTTTTTTTAATTAATTAATTAATTAATTAATTTTGAGAGAGAGAGAGAGAGAGAAGGGGCAAAGAGGAAGAGGGGGAATCCCAACTAGGCTCTGCACTAACAGCATGGAACCTGACATGGGACTCAAACTCAAGAACATGTGAGATCATGACCTGAGCTGAAACGATGTCAGCTTAACCATCTGAGCCACCCAGGTGCCCCTGGAGGCTTTTATATCTTCAACATCCAATGGGCTGTATGCAAAGGACCCATCATGATGAAAACACACTTAGGTACTTGGTAAGTGTTTATTCTCTTCACCTCCCTGCTCACTCTAAATAGCTCCCAGGTTATCCAGTGATCACTCAATAAACAGAAACTAAATGAATTAGTAGTTGTAGTTATTTCTCCTCTGAACTGGGGACTTTTGAGATCTGGCCTTGATTTGGACTGAACTATGTTCAATCTCTTTGGATCTGATTTTCCTTTGAATAGAATCATCTTTCAGGAAATTAGACTATTTTCCAAAGAACTCCATCTGGTGTATTGGAAACTGTTTCAGAGTTGAAACTTTAACCCTGACAGGCCCTTTGGTCACTAAAGATGATGCCCCTGAGGACATGTCTATGCTGGCTATTAGCATAAAATAGCATGGCAGAAATCAGATGAAAGTGATCTGCTATGATTATTTTTACATCTGCTGTGCTGATTTTTAAACATACCTACCTTACACAAAAGCTTGATTTTCTTTTCCCCAGATTTTAAATCACTTTGTCAACTACAGAAATAATTATAAAGGACCTGTTTTGTTCCATTTCGTTTCTATACTTTTTTATAATGTTGGCTTTTTAGTCTATTCGTTTTATTTTTTCTGTATGGTTATTTTTTCCAGATTTATTGAAGTATAATTGACAAATAAAATTGTAAAATATTGAAAGCACATGACCTGATTGTTTGACATATGTGTACATTGTGAGAAAATTTCTCCCTCCCATGGAGTTAACAATTCCATCACCTCTCATATTTACCTTTTTCTTTTTTTTTTCCTTTTTTGATGAGGACAGTTTGCTACTCTCTTAATAAACTTCAATTATACAAACAGTGTTATCAACTATAGTTACCATGTTATACAGTAATCTATATATTCATCTTATATGTGAAACTCTATAGCCATTTACCAATCTCTCCCTGTATTCTCCATCTCCTAGTCCTTGCAAGCACTCTTCTACTCTCTGTTTCTAGGAAGTTTGATTTTATTTGTTTGTTTGTTTGTTTGTTTGTTTATTTATTTATTTATTTATTTATAGGGTTAGGGTTAACATGGTTTAATTTATTTTGAGAGAGAGAGAGAGAGAGAGAGAGAGAGAGAGGCTGTGAATCGGGGGGACGTGTAGAGAGAGAGAATCTCAAGCAGGTTCTGAACTGTCAATGTGGAGCCTTGTGTGAGGCTCATACCCACGAATTGTGAGATCATTATTGCAGCCAAACCAAGAGTTGGATGCTTTACCAAATGAGCCAATCAGTAGCCTTTTTTTTTTTTTTCAATTTTTTAACATTTGATATATAAGTGAAACCATGCAATATTTGTTTTTCTCTGGTTTATTTCACTTAGAATAATGACCTCCAGGTTACCTATGTTATCACAAAGGATAGGATTTCCTTCTTTTTGAAACTGAATAATATTACATCATTGTGTGTGTGTATGTAGGAGGGAAGGAGGAGGGAGAGAGAGAGAGAGAGAGAGAGAGAGAGAGAGAGAGAGAGAGATTGGGGTCCAGGATAGGAAGTAATGTGCAGGCTGTTGGAAGAGGAAAGAACACAGCCCAGAAAAGGTGCAACATCACCTAGAAAAGCAGGTGGCACATCTCCCTTTTACAGATTAAGAAAGTGATGCTTTAAAAGACATACTTATTTGTCTAAAGTTACATAACTAACAAGTGGTGAAAACAAGATAGTAATCAGGTCTACACCAGTGATTTTTTAAAATTTAAAATACCAGCGATTTACAAACTTCTTCATATCTATCTATAGAGATAACCATAGTTTAATTATAATGTTGTTCAGACAGGTGCTTGTACATTTGTATTTATGCATACTCAAACAGAAGTATTTACTTTCTCATGTGTAAAACATTCTAATATTTCCTATTCTATTCTGTTCTATTCCATCCCACCCCAGTCCTATTTCTTAATTTGATTTTGACCCATTGAATTGTTTTTGCAGCAAAACAACTGGGTTGCAAAGCAGAATTTGAAAGTATTTGCTCTTTGTCTTGTTCCATGGTATTGAAAGGTTCTGGGGCCCCAGAGCACATGCTAAGGATTTGGAAGACTTATCGAGGAGATAATATTTGGTTAGGCCTTGAATGATGGGTTGGATATAAGGAAAATATTTAAAATAGTAAACATTTTACCCAGTCAAGCAATAGTACTTATATAATTTAGGTTTCTATCATATAATCCAGATACTTGGCATTTTATGATGAGGCTGAAGGAAAATAAAAATGCTCTAATGTGTGGCTTTCTTCATAATAATAATCCATCAGTCAATTGCTGTGTCATTGTCATTCACTTGGAAAGTAACTATTGAACTGTAATTATATATTAGGCAGTGGGTTCAGCACCGAAAACATAGATGTCTACAGCATGTTGTTTACCCTTAGGGAGCAAATGTTTGAATGCTTCTTTCCATGAACTGATCTGGCAACTAATCCTTTGAACTGCGGGCATTAAACTGTATTCCCTGGTCCCTGGGGAACTGGTGTTCTTCTTACTTGGTTATATGCTTGGTGTGTGGGATACAGTATTGCTGTCTCCTTCCACCATCTTGAAATGGCATTTATAAGTTAAAACACAGCCATTCATTGTGGCCTGATGACATATTGATTGCATTTGTGGGTTTCCTTTGTTAAAAGCATTCCATGTGAATGATGGTTCTAGAGATGGTAAAGTAGGTTTATGGGTTTTATCATCTCTTTATCATCTCTTTTGCTTGAGATCAGGTTTTTTCCCCCCAAAATCAGAGGAATGAAAGTTGCCTTATCCATTTAAGCTGGGGATTATCTAGAGAACTTGATATGTGTGGCTCCCTGCCCACTACCTTCATTTTAACAGTTTTCTGGGTCTGATGGATTGATTACCAGAGAGGAGGTTAGGAAGCTGAGCTTAGGCAACAAGGCCTCTGACAGGAAGGTTTCAAACAAAAGCCCCTATTTTACATAGACTTTCAATGACTAAAACATAATACCCAAACCATTAACATATATTTCCTTATTTTAAGCCTGTAGTATTTAACATGCATTATTTTGGGATGGATACATGACAAACTAAGATATATAAACACAGAATAAAATAGAAAAAAAAATATCACCTTTCTAATCCTGTAAACCTAACAACAGTGGCCTGGAACATTCTGTACATTTTTTAAATTTGTTTATTTGTTTTGATTTAATAGATACAATAGAGTTTATCTCAATCACTGAGATATGGTGCTAAATATGCTGCTGCTGATTCCATTTTATAATACTTTGGTCTGAGTATCCTTTGAAGATAGCTCTGTGTTATATGCCTCATTGTGCTTTATAAAAAATAGCTGCTCACAAATATACTAATTGACAATTCAGTACCAACTAATACATCAAAACAGAAATTTGTAATTTATAAAATACTTTCATATGCATTTCACCATTTGGTTTAAAAATCAACAACAATTTATTTAATGATATGTTCTTAGAAAGTTTTTCCAAAGTATTAAACTTACTCTTCATAGAATAAAATTACAATATGAAATCTCAATAGTTATACATGACATACAAGAAACTGATTCTTGTTAATTATTCACGTAACTTGTGGAATCAGAAAAATGCTAATGTGCTAGGTATTAGTCCAATGATTCTGGGCTTTCATTATGTTTTTTGGAGGAAATAGAGCGTAGTGAATCTGGTGGGTATTTAAGTGAAAAATTAGTTAAGAGAGGTTCTAAGGTGTATTAGTTAGCTTTGGCTAAGTTACGTGGTAATAACAAATGTCACCAATATATCAGTGGCTTACAAGCACAAAGGTGGCTTGCAACTGTGTTTTATATGTAATTTGTTTTTAAATTTTAATTTGTATATTTGATATTCCTTAATATATATGACCTATATTGAGCCAAAGTAGTTTCTTTCTTCCATTTGTGGATATAATCATTATTTTATGTTATTTTATTAAGATTCTCATTTTTTGCACATACATGTATGTGTGTGTGTCTAAAGTCAAGCTCCTGCAGTCCTCTGCAGGACCTTATATATACACATATGTATACACACACACCCATATATATACACAATACACACACATTCATTCATTTATTTATTTGTTTATTTATTTATAAATGTGCATGCACACATGCTCTGGCCTATCTTCTTGTGTGCATGTTACAGCGTGTGTATCACACATATAGAATGTGATTTATCAGGTAACTGAGTAGCCCACCCACTCTAAAACCAAACAAAGATTCAAAATGAAATACTCTTTCTTTTTAGAATAGAGCATGTAGGGGCGCCTGGTTGGCTTGGTCGGTTAAGCATCCGACTTCGGCTCAGGTCATGATCTCACGGTCTGTGAGTTCAAGCCCCGCGTCGGGCTCTGTGCTGACAGCTCAGAGCCTGGAGCCTGTTTCAAATTCTGTGTCTCCCTCTCTCTCTGCTCCTCCCCTGTTCATGCTCTGTCTCTCTCTGTCTCAAAAATAAATAAAAACGTCAAAAAAAATTAAAAAAAAAGAATAGAGCATGTATATATGTACATATATGCATAAACATATGTATATGTTTATATAATATTGTTTATTTATTTCTGTATTTATAAATGTACATGCACATAAACATGGATGCATATACACTCAAATTTATTTATTTATTTAATTTCTGGACTAAAGTCTGAAGGAATCAGTTTTATTTAGGATGTGCATCTTTCTCCAGAGAGAAAAGAATGAAAGAACCACATTATGGCTCTTAAAGTTTCCATTTTACAGTGGCATATGACAGTTCTATTCATTGCATTGGCCAAAGCAAGCCAAATGACCAAGACTGATGTCAGTTGTATAGAATGTATAATCTTTTCATTGGGAGAAGCTTCAAATACTTGGAACAATAAAATGATATACACCATACTGTTATTATATATAGTAGGAATATTGAGATCTGAACATTAGAATAATTAATCTCACATTGATTTTGATCCTCTCAAGTAACCATACGTTTGGCAGAATAGATGTTATTCACTGTGTTTTATAGGCAAGAAAAAAAAAATAAGGCTAATTTTTTTTTTTTAACATTTTCAAGTCTCATAGCTGGTAAATGGCAAATTCTAAATTTAAACTGATCTAAATCTGACTCTCTTTATAACCTAAATCTAAATCTGATACTCTTCATGGCCATGCTACATATGTGAGTGTCTGTATTATGTCAGAAACTAGAATGGAAAATGGAAACGTCCCAGCCATGGGATGCTGGAGAATTTGTTTCTAAATTTTCACTTATATATTTCATATTTTTTAAGATGACCAATATTGAGCCAAAGCAGTTTCTTCCATCTGTGGATATAATCATTATTTTATGTTGTTTTATTAAGATTCTCATTTTTTGCATAGACATGTATGTGTGTGTATCTAAAGTCAGGCTCCTTCGGTCCTCTACAGGACCTTAACAAAATATTCTTACATATCCTGCTAAAACTGCTGAGTTTCAAATCAGAAATTAGTTCTGATTCTGTTGATGTAAACCTGAGCAGAGAGGAGAAACATAATCCACCTTCCTGCATTATTAAGATTTCAGATATACAGTTTTGATAAAAGCTTGCAAGTACAAAATTTGCTATCAAGCCTAATGTAGCATAGAGGATTTTGTCTGAGCTAGCAAAGGATCACATTTTCATCTCCTATGAGGCAAGAACCGAGCTCTGTACACTATTTTCTACATGCATCCTCTACTAAAAAAAAAAAAAAAAAATTCATTTTGAATCTTTGTTTGCTTTCAGAGTGGGTGGGCTCTAAATCCAGTTGCCTGATAAATCACCTTCTATATGGATGATATACACAGTCTCTAACCTAAGCGAAGAACATTGACTTCAGATACAAGGCAAACCAGTGCTGCACAGTAGATGGCCTAGATGACTTACTCAGTTCAATTCACATTAGTACTGCAGTGTGTACTGTAAAGGAGATGCACTACCCTTCCAGCTGTCAGGGAGTTCTTGTTGAAGAGATGAATTATACAATCTTGGGGAGATGCTCCTGAAGCAGGATTGAAAAGAAGCTTTCTCCATCTTACCTACTTTATTTTCCCTAAGATGGGAAGAAAAAAAATCTATCTTCTATGTTGCATAGTTGAGAACAGTAGTTCCATAACAAGAGAGTTTGGTTTGGAGGTCTGAGACTGTAGGTCATTATAGGACACAGATAGTCACTTTTTGGACATTTTCTCATTTGACATCCTTTTCTGATTAATTAGTAGTTAAAAGGTGATTCTTTAAATGATCACTTCAGCCCTTCATTAAATATACAGGTCATTATTTGTGCCCAGGCTGTGCTGAGAAAGCCATATAAGCACAGCCCTTACCCTTTATCTCTAAGTCCAATGGGGACAAATCAACCAATGACTCCAAGGCCATGTAGCAAGAGCAATGTCAGCTTTAAGTACAAGTTCTTTTGGGGCAGAGGAGAAGAATTTTCTAGATTTAAACATCCTGCTAAGGGCTTCTAGCAGAAGTGGTCCCTGAAATGAATCTTCATGGATGGGAAGGCTAATTACTAAGATTACAAAAGTGGAGGAAGAGCATTCTATGACATGTTGTACATGTCATAGTATACACACAAGAAAGTAGACCAGAAACAACAGGTAAAAGTAGTCATGAGGAGTTCTTAAGTAGAATGGGACTGTGGAGAATTTTGGAGGAGGAGAAAAGTTGGTGATGACAGTAGACAGGTAAGATAGAAATTGAATTCATGAGGGGCACCTGTGTGGCTCAGTTGGTTGTGTGTCCAACTCTTGATTTTTGCTCAGGTCATGATCCCAGGGTTGTGGGATTGAGTCCTGTGTCAGGCTCCACACTTAGCATGGAGCCTGCTTAAGATTCTCTCTCCCTTTCCCTCTGCCCCTCTCCTCCACTCGCACACCCTCTTTCTAAATAAAATAAATAAATAAAAATGAAATAATAATTTAAAAAAGAAATATAATTCATGAAGCTATTATAGTCCATTATTGGCCTATTATCTGTGTGATTTTGGACATATGTATGGAAACACATTCAGTCTAGCATAGGCAAGAAAGGAAACTTCCTTAAAAATATTGGATGCTCTCTTGGAGTACAAATTCAGAGCTATAGCTTGGCTTCAAACATTGGCTGCCACTGACAACAGGGATGCCATCAGGGACCCCTGTTCTGCTGTTCCCTTTATGGGTTCTTTATTCTCCTCATTAATGCATGATTGCTTGTCTACATGTCTAACCCACATGATGCAACACAAAAGGCAAGACCTTACATATACAGCCACCCGGAAAGATTGAATGTCTCTCTGTGTTCACTAACAAATTCTCTTTGAAAGGAAATTGGTTTGGTCAGCTTGAGTTTGCTTATACCACTTCGCCTATGGCTAGAAGACAGTTTTGTTGTGTGAACATTGTTTCTGTGACCACAGTACACAGGGGAATGGTTGCACTGGAAATCCCTAGAGAAAGAGACTAAATTTTACAAAATACATGTAGTATATTAGTGGGTCACAAATAACAGACCACTGATGAAGATACCTCACAATAACTTCCTGAGTTTTGGAGCATATCCCAGTATATTCATGGGTTTCACCTGCTAAACATTCTGATTCATTAGACCTGAGATGAGCTCTGGGACCTGCATTTTTAAAAAGTTCAGTAAGTGATTGTAATGCCCAGCTAGAGTGAGAACAATATTAAGAAATTTAGATTTTAGGGGGCCTCTGGGTGGCTCAGTCAGTTAAGCATCCAACTTCGGCTCAGGTCATGATCTCACAGTTTGTGAGTTCGAGCCCCACGTCAGGGATCCATGCTGACAACTCAGAGCCTAGAGCCCACTTCAGTTCTGTGTCTCCCTCTCTCTCTGCCCCTTCCCCACTCACGTTCTATCTCTCTCTCTCTCCTTCAAAAATAAATAAATGTTAAAAATAATAAAAAAAAATAAATTTACATTTTATCTCAAAGAAGAAAGGAAACCTCAGGAAGAAGAAGGAAATGTATGGAGTAGATTTGCATCATAGTATAACCTACTTTGTCAAATAGTTTGGTGAGGAGAGCATAAGAGTGGAGTGGATTCCGAGGAGTTTATTTTGTTCATGAAAAGGGATGAAAGATCCTATCGAAGGCAAAGCAGTACAATAGAAAGGAAGGAAAGTTAGAAGGTAGAACTGGCAGTCCGTTGCCATCAGTTATAACTGGGGATAAGTATATGTAGAACAATTCCCATATTTTTTTTTTTGCATGGGTAATGAGGTAATCAGGTGATATTAGCAATTGGATATATCGGAGTTTAGGAGCTACAGATGAGGCTTTTGTAATAATTGTTTGCAAATGACAGACAAAGACATTGTGTGCAGATTTCTGATGGTGGATGCAATTAATTAAGGACAAAGGAGGCTGTGAGTTTTGGAGACATCAAAAATTAACGGAAGGGGTAAGAAGTTTGAGAAAGAGAAACCAACAAGGGGATACATAAACAGAAGTAGAATATAAGTCAGAAGAGACTGGTATCCTTACAAAGTAGGGAGAGATTTTAAAGAAGACAGGATTAGCCAATAGTGTGAAACATTAAGTATAAAAATTGTACACTGGGTTTTGCTAGTAGCAGGTCAGTTATGACCTTGAGGAGAGCAGTTTTGTTCTTTAATATTATTTTCACACAACTGTCTTCTCCATCTAATGGTGAATTTTGTCCATGCATTCACTGAGTAAACCTTCTGTGGGCAGGACTGGGAATCCTGAAATACAAAATTTCTGACCCAAGAAGTTCATAATTTAATGGAAAGAAAAATAAGATTATAGCAGAAAGTGATGAACTGTGGTGGAGGTAAACAGAGTATTATGGGGGCCCACGGGGCGCATATCTAACCACTTAACTAAGTAGGCACTCAATAAAATTTTATTAAATTAGCATATTTATTAAATTTTCTGGTGCAAAAATGAGTAATATCATCAGTAAGCGCACAGACCGCTAATATGAGCTGGAGTGTTGGCAGAAGTTTGTTAAGAAAGGCAATGAGTCCTATGTGGTTTTTTAAATGCTTATATTTTTCAGGGTTTTCTCATAAGCCCACTAGTGTCTTTGGCTCTACACAGACATCAAAGACTACTTCATCCCACTTCAGGGATTTTAGCCTGTGAGCCTCTAACTCCCCAATTTATGTTTCTGGCCTTTCCAGATACCAAATCTAATTCTCAAGCTGCCTGATGGACATTTTCACCTGTATGTCTCCTACGTACCTCATATTTAACAAGGCCCAAACAGGACTCTATTTCTAACTTCATTTTATGAATCCTTATTCCTAAACCCATTATCCACCTGGTCACCCAGACCAGATTGCCCAAGGGTCATCCTAGACCCCTTCTTCTTCCTTATTCCCCATTGTGTGCTGACTTTATGGTTGAATGGCTTGTCTCATATCTGCATTCATGACGCCACTGTGGAAGATGAGACTGTAGTCATTTCTTCCCTGAATGACTTAAGTTAGCCAGGATGCCTGCCTCAGATCCCCACCCTCAAATGTATCCTCCTCCACTGCAGGGCCAGAGTGATCTTTCTTCATCCTTTTGGCCAGTGCCCTGCTCCCACTATTAGTGGCTTCGTGCTAACTGTAGGTTACCATCTAAACAACTTAGCAGATCATGCAACACCTTAATTGGTTTCCAATGTAGGAAACTATTTAGCAATTTAACAAAATTACATTTTTTCATATTATCTGCAAGGCACTGGGCCAGGTCCTGTCATAGCAGTGTTCTGCTCTAATGGGACCAACATTCCAGTGTAGGTGACCCAAATGGAGCACAGAATTGAGAATCTAGTGAGTGTTTGCAAGAGTACCTGGAAGGATGGGGCCATGTAACTGTATGTCTTGGTTAGTATGAATGGTACAGTGTCATGGAGTACCTTCCATGGAGGCTCCTTGGAAGAAACTGTGTCTTGGCTGAGACCTGAGTGGATGAGGAAGAGCTAGGTAGGCACAAGTTACAGGGAGGAGAATAGCACTTGCCACGAACCTGAGTGGAAAGAAATGTGGTATGTGAAAGATGGAGGTATGGGTAGAAAAGAGTGAGCAGAAGGGCCAAGGCTATGAGATGCATCTGATTGGACCTCAGAAAGATCATGCCAGACCTTCTGGACTGCCTTAGGGAATTTCTTTCATGGGGTGTAGCAAACACCTAAAACTTTTGAAAGGGTAGTGACAAGGCAAGTTTTTGCTTCAAGATCACTCACTATTCTGAGGGTAATGGTTGGATGAGGTCAAGAGTCAAGACAGGAACTTCAGCCATCTTATTGGTCTCATATGTCCTTGTCTCCCAGACCCACTACCTCATACCTTCCACAGCCCACACAGCACCTAACACATTAGACAAGGCAACAAAGTAATAGGTAAACCTTTCCTACAAGGAGCTGATGCTCTAGGCAAAGCAGATGGCTTACTTTACTGAAAATATGGGTGATTATTTTTTTAAGTTAATTTATTTATTTTTGAGAGAAAGGGAATAAGAGAATATGAGTGGGAGAGGGGCAGAGGGAGAGGGAGAGAGAGAAACAGAGAATCCCAAGCAGTCTCTGAGCTGTCATCTCAGAGCCCTACATGGAGCTTGAACTCATGAACTGTAAGTTCATGACTTGAGCTGAAGTCCAGAGTCAGACGCTCAACCGGCTGAGCCCCCCAGGAGCTCCTGGTTGATTCTTTTATATCTGCAGCCACTGCACAGGTTTTCTTTGCTGAAAATGCCCCTCCCCTTTGACCACAGCACTACAGACTCCTATGCACTCATTAAGATGCTGCTCAAATCCCACCCTACATGCCTTATCTCCTTTAATCCTAAAAGCAACCATATGAGTCAACTGTTTTATCTCCACTTCACAGATGAGGAAAAAGAGACTCAGAAAGATTATGGACTTGCTCAGAGTCACAGAGGGGGTTTTGGGATTTACAGCCAAGTCTCCTTGTCTTCCTACCTGTTTTCCCCACTCTTCAAGGTTCCTGAAAACACGAGTGATTTAACAGGAATAATTACTGACTCTGGGGCATTGCTACAGCCCCAAGGTAAACTTTGCTCCCTGGATGTGCAATTGCCCTCTGCCAAGATTTTTGATTCCCTCATGCATTGCCTCCCTTGTTCTCCCACACCTGTCCCTTCAGATGTCTGAAGATCAGTGCCACACAGTACTAGCACATCCACACCTGTCACTTGCTTTCCTGTTTTCCTGTCTTCTCCAACCTGGAAAACCCCAAAGCCTCCACAGTCAGTCACTTCATGAACACTGTCAGCTTCATCATGGCCCTCATTTGAACCAGATGCTCTGGGGGCAAAGCATCAGTGGTGGATGACTCCACCTGAGGTATTTCAACACACCATCACCTCTGTTTCTTATTCTCTGAGATCTACAGTCAGTGTGCCTCACTTCAGCTGCCTTCCTCAGGGTCTGTGTGGATGACTGGTGGCCACCATGGGCTTGCTCAGGAAGCCTTCTCCCCCTGCCCCAGCCAGCTCCCCACCCAGCCACACTGGTGCTCCCACCAAGAACACCCATGCTGCATTTCTCCGGCCTCTGTCCATGACTTCTGCAGGATAGCACTACCTTTTTGTGGGGACATGTAGAGCACAGAACCTGGCTAATAAGTTTGGATGATTTAAGATCCCAGATCAAAGCACAGGATCAGGTTGTCTCAGTCACAGTGACTCAGAAGGGATCGGTGGGCCTGAGCTAAGAGCCCAGCTGAGGAGGATTAACATGCTGGGTCAAAAGGTGTTCTCACTGTGATTAACAAATTTTCTATGAACTTCATGGAACGTTTCAAATGTTCCGAGCCAAGGATGCCTCCTGGGTGGCTCAGTGGGTTAAGTGTCTGACTTCGGCTCAGGTCATGATCTCATAGTTCGTGGATTTGAGACCCGTGTCAGGCTCTGTGCTGACAGCTCAGAGCCTGGAGCCTGCTTCAGATTCTGTGTCTCCCTCTTGCTCTGCCCTTCCCCCACTCCCTTTCTCTCTCTCTCTCTCCCAAAAGTAAATAAACATTAAAAATTAAAAAAAAAAAATTAAGTGTTCTCGGCTGGATTTCTAGCTCCTGTTCTTTCTTTGTGTGTGTGTGTGTGTGTGTGTGTGTGTGTGTGTGTTGTTTGTTTGTTTTTCCTTCTGTAATGCAGGTGTCATAATAATGGGAAGATGTCCTTGAAAAATGCCATGAAGCCTGTGATTTCTGGGAGGCTTCAGTTTTTATCTTTCCATTGAAGGTGTCCAGCCCCTGTTAGTTATGAATCTGTCTGCTGAACCTTAAGCTCTTGCTGTGTTTGGTGACTAGTACTGGTTCATTTGGGTGCTCTGAAGTGCAGGAAAGTGTAAAGCCATGTTCATATACATCTCTCATGCCCACCTTCTATCTGCCGTTGCCTCCTCTCACTCTCCAGTCCTTCTACCTCACCCACAACCTGCCTTCACTCAAGGCAAACCCCCCCTGGCGGTGTTCTCTCCATCTTTCCTGGAGGCCTTGTAAATGTACAGACCATTTAGACTTTAAGACAGTGGGGCCACTTTTCATCTCGGGCCAGGCTGCTGCCTGGTTTTACAGGGTCATAAAAGTCCTGACAGGAGTCATAAAAGCCTCCAATTGCACTGCAGAAACCCTTGGAGTATATTTTAAGGGCCCCTGAGTTTTCATTTTGCTGCTTTTATGGGGACTCGTAAAAGCTGCGTGAAGTGAACCCTCTGATTGGCTGCTCACCACGGAGGTAGTTAAAATTACAGCTTTAGACAAATTGTTCCAGTCCCAATAAATCAGCATACAGCATGTGGCAGGGGGAAGGCTTCCAGCCCTGCTGCATTCCTTGTGGCCTCCCTTGTCCCACCTCAAGGCAAGGCTGTGATTGGGGCAACCTTATCGGGGGACACCATCATTCTCCAAAACCATTCTTTGCAAGAGAACACTTGTTAATCAACTTGCTGTTTTTATGCATTTTACCAAATACCTAGCTGACTCCTTTATTTCCATAAACCTCATTATTTTATACCAGATTGATTTATTTTTAAATCAATTGGAGTTAAAGAAACACAATCTCAGACTCTTTCCATCAGCATGGCTGCAGTATGGCTGCTGAATATAACCTACTTTCTCTCCATGGATCCCCTGACAGCACCTCTCCCCATATGTCTTACTGTTGTCTTAGCAAATCAGTCATAGCTCTCCAGTGGACCAGTGTAGGGCTACCATAGCACCAAAATGGTCTGTAGGAATGTCATTCTCTGGACCCATCTTAATTTTCTACTGGTTGTGCCTAGCAGAAAATCACCCCAGAGTGAGGATTATGGGATGCTGCTTTGTTTTGTGCCATTATCAACTTTTTATTAGCTTGTGGCCCAAATATATCACCAGTCTAGAGAATTCTCAAGACATTGAATGGAGAAGCAGACATTATCTCTTCCCTTCTTTCCAGACCCAGCATTAGTCAGGCCCAGTTGAATTACCATGCTAACACCCTGAGGTTCAATCAGACTCTTGAATGGAAACTTGGAAGTTGAGAAGAAAGGCACTAACCCTTTACCACTCTGGGCATTCTTCCTTTTCAGGCAAACAAAGGTTCCAGGAGATGCCCTGATAGGGATAGAAGCAAGGAGGGGGCTTTGCTCATGCCCCCTTGGGAGAAATGTACTACTGGTGTTTGCATGGTTGCCTCTGTTCCCATGGCGACCACCTCTCTCCCTTGCTATTTCTGAAAAGCACGTGCTTGGGGAAGTATCATTCTGAAAAAGAAAAAAATGATGCATACTCCTCCTTCCCTGGAGATTAGCCAAGTCAATACCTCCAGCAGTGCGAAGTATCTTATTACACGGGAAATGCCCAACTCAATGTAGATTGGTGGGAGAGTCAAGTGAGGTAGGGAGAAGGGCTTGGAGTAGGGAAGGAATGTAAGGACTGCCAGGCAGGGATTAGCCTGAGAAATTAGACCAAGATCCATGGGTGGAAAGCTTTGCCACCATTACTTCCCGTCCAGAGCCATGGGCTGGCATATCCAGCCCTGCCAAGACAAGGAGGAAAAGGGATACAGGCATTGTTGCAAATTTCCTGCATAAGTCAGAGGAGAAAACAGGTTCTCTCCTGACATATGCCTCTGTTTTGAAGGGTCTTATTCTTTTCTTAAATATATGAACCAATCACAGAAGTTGCAGGCTACTTGAGAGAAAAACACATCTTATTTCTGTCTTGCTCTAGTTTTATATAATTATTATATCAACTGGGGCTGATCAAAGCATTCATTAAAGAGAAACTATCTCTCCTCTGCTTTTGTTGCAGTTTGGAGAGATTTGACAGGCTTTCTATGTCTCTGGCTATGTTTCCCTTTTTCTTTTTCACGGTTGATTTCTCTCTTCTTCCTCTCCTCCTCCTCTTTCTCCATACCGGTGATTTCTAACACGACATTTTTTTTTTTTCTCCTCCACCTGGCTTAATCAAATCTCTCTTAAGGTATCAAGGCAACCATGAGCCAAAGCAGCTCTGGGAGTTATATCTGTGTGCTAGAAGATGAGCTCCGTAGCAGATGTCCCATTGCAGAGAAATGATCAGACCCATGGAAGTGCAGAGGGCCTCCCCTAGGCATGCCTGCCCCAACCCTCCTTTTTTCATATATTTCTCATGGATGCTGATTTATGTGCTGAGTTTCCTGCCCCACCCTTATAGTCTCCTTCCAAAGACAGGCACATATCTGCCATCCCTTTGTCAAACCTAAGGGGAATTCAGTGCCAGCTGGGGATTTCCATATTGGCAGCTCTGTCTTTGTAAGCTCTCGTCTTTCAACATGGCTTTGGCGGCTGTTCCTCTCATTATCCCAGTGCTGTTCTTCCAGCTGTGGTTTCCCCAGTTTATTTACCATAAAGGGTTTTCTCCCGGGGATTTCAGCAACCCAATAAATTACAAGGGGATATGACTTGAACTGGAAGAGGATTTGGGGTGAATGTATGGAAGTACATTTTTCATATCAAGGTGCCTCTGTATCCCATTGTGTGGCATAATTTCATCTTGTTCTCCACTGAAAAATTTATATAAGTGCTTTGGTCTTCAATCTGTATTTCATCATTCATTTATTCAGTCATTCAACATACAAAGCACAGACTATGTGCTTGGTACTATTCTGGTGCCTGGGGACATGGAGATAAATAAGAAACAATCTCTGTCTTCTTGCAATTCATAAACAAATAGGGTAGGGAAAGTGTAATCAATTACTTACTAAGCATTGTGGAAAATGCAGTGACATATAAGGAGGAAGAAGGGATAAACAGTGAGTTTCTGGGAGTGTTTAATCTTATCTGGATTTTCCCCAAGAGGAAAGAATCAGGACAGGGCATCCAGGTAAAGATAGCAACAAAGGAGACTCTGAGAAACATAAAACAGCATGTTGTGGCATTCATAGTTCTCTGCTGAAGACAAATGGTGAGAGAAGCCTTGAGCAATAAAGAGGCTGAAGAGAAATTCAAGGATCAGATTTTGAGAGGTATTTGTATTGAAAGATACAAAATGTGGGTCTTGCATTACTAAAGAAAAAAAAGCAGCATCAAATGTTTCCATATCACTGTGGGGTATTGTATGCCCCTTCAAGTTAGCAAATACTCATTGAGTGCTTGCTGTGTACAAAGTAGTGGACCAGATGTGGCAGAGATACAAGGACGAAGAGATGCAAAAGAGAAGAGATATATTGAAGACAATAGAAAGATGCATCTCAGAGGGCCTGGTGGCTCAGTTGGTTAAGCATTCAACTTCAGCTCAGATCATGATCTCATGGTTCATGAATTTGACCTCCACCATCAGGTTCTGTGCTAACAATTCAGAGCTTGGAGCCTGCTTCAGATTCTATGTCTCCCTTTCTTTCTGCCCCTCCTCTGCTCTCTCTCTCTCTCTCTCTTTCTCAGAAATAAATAAACACTTTAAAAAATTTTAAAATGGTTCATCTCAGTACCAGCCTTCTAAGGATTAGACATTTTGTTGGACAGATGGGGCATAAAGAGAAAAAAAAATCCACTGAAAGCATATACACGTGTATATATACATGTGCATTCAACAGCAAAGGAAAATGAGATCAGATCATATGTGAGTAACTGTCAAGTAATCTTAAGGACAGACAATTTTGGAAGTGGAGAGAGTAATTGCATAGACGTGGATGATCAAGGAAGCCTATAAGAAGGAGGTCAATGCAGCTGAACGCAGAAGGGTGGGCACAATTTGGAAAGGTGGAGTCTGCATGTATGGAAAGATTTGATGGAAAGTATAATGGTGGGAAAATCCAGATCAGAATTAGAGTGCAATGAATGAATTGGACTTACTGGAAGAGGAGTTAATGGGAGTGCCTGAAAGCTAGGACTGGGAGTGTGTTGCCTGCAGATCACAGAGGGTCTTCAAATGTTATATTAAGAGTATTGGAATTTCCCCTAGTGGCAACAAGGAGTCCCTGAAGGCATGAGTAGGAAAGTGACATGGTACTGGTCAGCCTTCCCTTATGGGCTGTTTGTGGCACCTTTATTGTACAAAAGCCATCAAATTTAATAATTCTTCAGTTATCTGGAACATTACTATAGCAAGATAGCCTATCTTTTAATGGGAATTCAGGAATGGGAGTTTACTGATAAGCAGCTGAATTAGGAGGATATCAGGAGGGAAAATTAGGGTGAAGAGGATAAGAAGGTACATTTTGAGTTGCAATAGTCCTAGATAAACCTTACTGTATTAATTTCTTCTAAGGGAATACAATTAATACTCTGTAAACAGGATGCAGAAAAACGCAATGGTTCCTTTATGTATACTCCCAAAGCTAAGAGGCTTTTGGCCATTGCTTGCATAAATTTCTGTTATGGACAGAGGTACTTTTTTTTCCCTTTTATTTTACTGCTCATGATTCTCCTGAATCGTTCCTCCCCCCCCAAGAATCTCATCTATTTCATTTTATAGTACCATATTGCCTGGGTTTGGACTCAAGTTTCTTCACTTCCTCGTTCTCTGATCTTGGATGAGTTATTTAAACTCTCTGTACCTCAGTGAACTCACATGGAAAATGGGGACGATTCTAGCACCAATTTAGTGAAGTTGAAGATTAAGTGAGTTTTATATATAAAGTTTTAAAACCAGTTCTGTCCTTAGTAATCTCTTCACCTGTGTTAAATTTCATGAATCTACTGCCTAGAGATCTAGTGTCACCCGGCTGTTTCATGTTTAGAAATTATTTCTCACTCAGCCACCCAGATTGTCTAAAAAGCTCAAGGTTCTCTTACAATCTTTTCCATGAGCATCCTTTAGTGCCTGGATGGCCTAGCACTCCTACCCTCATTTTTTCACGTCCTGTAGTCTCCTTAATCAAACATTAGCATAATGTATTAGCATATCCATGGCACAGTTATATTTTGATTACTCTAGTCCAAGTCAGATTAAAAGATGCCTTCAATCTAGATATAAATAATTTAGAATGTTTGCCCCTAGGAGAATTACAGAGGAGGGAAGGAGAGAATATGTGTGTGTATGCAGTCTGGTGGGTGTGGTTTAGTGATGGTGGCAAAAGACAAATTGGGTTGCTGCTTTATCTTGCATCTCTTCTCTGGGTTGTTCTCAATAAGAAGGCACATGTGTATATATATTCAAAACACAGATACCATTTTTAATTGCTTCTAATCCTCTCCTTCCTTTTAATCTCATTAAAGCTGTCAAAAATGTGTCTCATTTATTAAGTAAGAAATAGAGTGTGCTTTTGAGATTCAGTTTCTTCCAAATGGCTAGCTCTCTGTGTAAATACACCTTCATGCGGTTCATCTCTGGAAGATCTCTCTTCCCTTGTTCAGTTAACTTTCTGACCACCTCGTCATTGATTAACACTTGTGTCTGTGCTACTCTGTTGTCAGTTTGGAACCCTGATTTTTCTTGATTGGTGTTCTCTGTAACAGGCTAAAAGAAATCTTAATATATTTTGGGTCTGAGGAAGGTTCACACACACGTACACAAAGGCATCATATCAGATGGGCATATCTGTGGTGGGATCACAATCATTCAGAGCTTGTGAAGTTCAAATTACCTTGGAGATTGATCCAGTTTTGGAGCAGATGTGAATGACAAGATAAAAGGAGTATTCTCCATGGGAATGTTAAGTAATGATGTTATTGGGTCCTCTGAGAAGCATAGAGATAAATTTACTGGAATGGAGACAGTTCTTATAGTTACATTTAGAATGGGTGACATGTGCATACGCCCATTCATGGAAATTGTTACTTTTGCACCTTCCCTACCAGAATGAAAACAGGTGCTTGGGAGTAGCAGACATGATTACTCTTGCTTCTGATGTGAGGAGGCTGTTGATGAGGGTGGGCATGGTGAGCGAGAGTGTGGGAGAGGTGGGGTTGACAGTGTAAAGTGGTTGCATTGGTGTGGCTGGTCATTAGATTAGGTTCTCCAAGGGAGTTTTCAAAAATACATATTCATAGGCCCCCAGCCTAGAGATTCTGCACATCTGGGGATGGAATTCCATCAGCTAACTCTAACAGCCTGCCACATTTGGGTCATTTTGTTTAAATAGCATCAGAAAGCCATGGGCTTGAATCTTGTCATGGCCAATTAATATCTAGAAAACCTTAGGCAAGATACATCGTTTCTGAGTCTCACTGTTTTCATCCTGAGTTTATTGTTTTCTAGCCCATCTCCCCATTAAATGGTGAACAACTTGAGGGCAGTATCTCTGTTTTCTCTTTTTCACCAGCTCCTTGCCTAGTACCAGGCAGAGAGCAGGGACTAATTGATTGTTTTAGAATGGATGAGTGAATGTGTGAATAAATGAATATTGGAAGGATGGGGTATGTGATTATGTTGTGTATATATTTTTTATTTTTTAAATATTTATTTTTGAGAGAGAGAGAGTGAGAGACAGACAGACAGACAGACAAGGCATGAGCAGGGGAAGGGCAGAGAGAGAGAGGGAGACACAGAAACTGAAGCAGGCTCCAGGCTCTGAGCGGTCATCACAGAGCCCAAAGTGGGGCTCGAACTCATGAACTGTGAGATCATGACCTGAGCTGAAGTCAGACACTTAACAGACTGAGCCACTCAGGCACACCTGTTGTGTGTATTAAATGAGATAATTATGTGTAATACTCCTGACATATAATGGGTATTTAAAGAAGTTTCCTTCCTTCTTTTCCTTTTCCTTTCTATGTGCACCATGCTCATTAGGAGGTTGTTGATTTATATTCTTTTACCTTCCTTTTCCCGGTTAAAAAGAGGAAGAGGTCCTTAGACTTTATCCTTCCTAGTATCTATTTCACTTTCATGGACCCACAGCAGATCCGTAGCATACATTATTAGTCTATGTAGATTTATAAACTGTCTTTCTGACTCAACTCCTTCTTGTTGCCCTGAAGAGAATGCTTCTCTTAGAAATTTTAAAACAACATTAAACAAGAAAGAAAAAAATTTGGAAGAAATAAAAAGTAAAGGATTTTAACTGCATCTGCATATTTCAGTTATTAGTGCTCACCTGTGTTCCCATTAGTGCAGATAAGTGAGATTTTGCATTATTATTCTGTCAGAAGCACAGTCCCTTTCCCTCCCTCTCTTCTTATTAGGTATTCCCTTCTTTCAGAAGCCTCGTCCCATTTGGCTAATTCATCTCGACAGCTCCTTTAATAAGAGTGCTTGGTGTTAGCATTCAAGGATGTGTAGGAGTTGACAAAAATCTCCCTTGCAGTTTTTCCATGGCTCAAAAATAAATGACTTCACCCAGGGAGGCCTAGCACCTGCATCTCTCAACCCAAAATGGTGAGAAAGCTTGAGGAAAGTGGAACAGCCATTGATTTAACAGAGACAGTTTGATTTGTTTGTGTGTCTTTTCTCTCTTTTTTTTCGTGAAAAGGCTAGAGGCAGGAGGGAAAATTTGGGAAACAGAAAATGTTTAAATCTACCCAAAAAGAGTAAAAAAAATCCAACAAGAAGAATCTAGAGAATGTGAGAAGGCAGTCTCTCTTGGTGTAAATTAAAGTCTCTATTGCAAGAACTCCATAGAACAAAGGTGTATCTGTGGTACTGAAAACCTCAGCATGGCACAAACATCCTGGTTTTCACACTTAAAGACAGCCCTGGAGGAGGCGTCCCATGGGGCAGGTGTGAACCAGGCACCTATTCTGAATTCAATAGAGTTCTGCAATCATTTCTTTGGGGACAAGGCTTAAGGGGCTGATGTAATCAGGAGTACACTAGGAATCTCTTTTTTCTACAGTACTGGCATAGACCAGGTCAACCAAAAATCCCTTCCTTCATTTGTTCCCAGGATTATAGGATCTGAATCTCCTTGTCCTTTGCGGTCATGGAATAGCCTTGGGCACCATGGTGGGCCTGTGCTAATCATTGGTGTTACTCAGTGATTGTTTTGGGCTCTCTGCATCCCAAGCACTTTCTTTGGTAGGATTCTCCTTCCTCTCTTATGGCGCAGAGGAGAGCATGTGGCTAATTCTGGCCAATGAGAGGGAAGTAAAAGTGACATGTACCACTTGGGGGAGGGGTGGGTTAATTATTTTATTTCCAGTTTGAGGTCCTCCAGAGCCCTCTCTTCTCCCTGTCATGGCAATCAATAGCTTTATAAAGATTTTGACTGGTCCCTCAACCTGGGTCCGTGAGAGAGTGGATGAAAAAGAGCCATAGGGCTGCCTCCTGCCCACTGACCTGGGATGGACATCTAATGTGAGAGACAAATAAACATTTATTGTTTTAAACCACTGAGACTTTCTATTGTTTATTTATTTAGCATAAATTAACCTATCAGAGTCTTATTCTAATGCAAAAAATTATCATGACTTTTAGCCTAGCTGTCTACAGTGGCTCAGCTTTTTCTGCAGGGTAGTTTGATGAAATGAAAATAAAGGAATAGTGGCTATTCATACCAGGATGACTTGGGAGTCCTAATAGTCTGGCATGGGGCACCTGGGTGGCTCCATCAGTTGAGCGTCCGACTTCAGCTCAGATCATGATCTCACGGATTGTGGGTTCAAGCCCTGCATTGGGTTTGCATGTGGACAGCTCAGAGCCTGGAGCCTGCTTTGGATTCTGTCTCCCTCTTTCTATGCCCTTCCCCTGCTCATGCTCTGTCTCTCTCTGCCTCTCAAATATGAATACACATTAAAAAAAAACAAAAACAAAAACAATGGTGCCTGGTGACAGGCTTCAAGCTTACAAGGGCCACTAGTATAGTCTGAAGGGCATAACTCTGGCTACCCTTTTGGAAGCAATAAGTGATTTGATGCCTGCCAATAGCTAAAGGCTAAATGAATAGGTCCAACGTGTGAGTTTTCCAGGCAAATATTTCTGATGCTTCTTTGTATTATAGTCTACTTTCCTTTATTTATGCAAAGAATATATCCCTGGGGGGAAAATAAAGTCATATCATAAATGCATCAGAGAAGCTTACTATTTAAGGAAGTCTGTGGTGAATCATTTTGTGAAGGAAATAATCATCTACCCTGATATGCATTTGCTTTGTAAATTGTGTTGTGTTGTGTGTGTGTGTGTGTGTGTGTGTGTGTGTGTGTGTGTATGTGTGTGTGTGTGTATCAGGTTTTATGAATTTAGGGCACATGATAGTGTATGACAAACAAAGTCTAACAGAGATGAATTTTAATCTTAGGTCAGCAAAAACATGTAGTGTGACATTGTAATGGGAGTAGAACAAGGATACAATGAGGTGTGAACTTTTACTCAAAATGCCCTGCCTGTTGAGAAGGTGGTACAAGGTAGTTGGCAGGGATAACCCTGGGTCAGATTAGTTTGGATATAAGGGAAGTCATAGAAGCAAAGGTATATGAGGAGTAGACAAGGAAGCATTGAGTGGACCAAACTCAGATTTTTAGAATAGGTGTTAGTATTGGCATGGGAAAATTGGGGGAAATCCACCCAGCCATGTCAAGACTTTCAGTGAAGAGAGGCAAGAGAACAAGTCTGAATGTACTAAGTGTGAATAAATAGAGAAATGGGTTTAGATTTGTCCAATTTGCCCTAGATTCCACTGCACAGAGTCATGAAATAGTAAGAAAGAATATGGTCTATGGTTTACGATAGATGAGAAATTAAGTTCCAAGTATGCCTCTTGCTGGATGCATCTCTTTGGGCAAGGTTTGTATTTTTAAATTTTATTAATGTTTTAATCTTTCTGAGCCTTGGTTTTCTATCCGTATGCTGAATGTCATAATCCCTCCTTGCAGGACTGTTGTGTGGATCAAGAGCCCACCAATGTCAAGTACTTAATATTATAGTTGACCCTAGACAGGACTCAGGAAATTAAAACCATCAATATTGTTGACTGCATATTTTTTTTCTGAAGATCCTAAATGTAAAGTATTAGTGTCGAGTCTATGATAGGGCTTTCATAAATATTTTTTGAAAGAATGTGCCATCTTGGTCGGGCAAGGAATGTGGAATGGAAAATAGATATGAATACTGAGGGGTAATGAGCCTCTGTCTGCGTATCATTTGCTTTTCCTCCCAGCATTACAAATGCCCCCAATTCCCCTAAAAATCATGGCTATTCCACAGAATCCATATTGCTCAGAAAGATTAAAACCATTTCAGAGATTTGGTGTTCTTTTTTATGTTTTCTGTTTTGCACATCAGGTTCTCTGACCATTTGATTTCAGCAACTCAAAGAGCTCCCTCTTTTTCTTCTTTCTTTCTTTTTTCCTTTCCTTTCCTTTCTTTCCTTGTTCCCCCCCCCCTTTTCAGAGCCCTAGGAGTTTCTTTTCACTTTTTAATTAAGAGCGAATGAAGTTAACAAAGTGTTTTATAACTGGAGAGAATTCACCAGTGGGATACCAAGGTGGAAATCCACACGATGAAAGGCCAGCAGACACACACCATATTGGCACCATGGGGAAGGTGGTCTGCCCTTGTGTTCTGCGCCATGCTGTCTTATTGCCCAGCCTTCCCCCTACCCATTAGCCTGGAAGCTTTATACTGGAGGAAGTCCCCCTGTCTTTTGTTAAGAAAAGCTGTAGTTGGAAGTTTGTGTTTTAAAACCATTTTTAAACACACAATGTGCTCTCCTGAAATACATGTGTGTGCCTGCAAGGGTCCTGCAAGTTAAGTCCTGCTGCCCAGGAACTGTCCTAATTTCTCCTGACTTTCCCTGACCTCCTCCTCACCATGTACCCAGCTGTCTTTAAAAACAGGTACAGTTTGTGATCGAAACAGCAGATCTCTTGGAAGTGTCAGTCAGATGTATATGTGTGTGTGCTGATGTAAAGCAAAGATGGGGGGCTAAGAGAAAGTGTGTAAGCAGGGAGAAGGAAAATCAAATCCTATTCCAGAGAGCCACACAGAAAGAGAAACCCTTTCCTGCACTGATGCTGTGCCCAGTCCAGTGTTGTTTTGTGCTCTCCTGGGAGCTAAGGAGCAGTCTGGTCTTGAGAGAATGGAGTGCATGCATTCAGTGTCCTCTTTGGAGCCCTGAATCTGACTCATTGCTTTCCGGAGCTGTGTTTTGCATACCACTCTTGGAGGATGGCATTATGAGATTCCTAATGAGGAAAGCATGCTTTTATTAAACTCCTGGACCAAATTGCCTCCCTGTTGCCCTCTTTCTTTTTCATGAGACATGATGGGTTATTACATTGCTGATTAAAAAGATCCGTCATCAGTGTGTTTTGCCTTTTCAGTTTTGTTGGAAGGTGATCATGACGCCAGTTCTCAGAGGAACAGAAGGATGGAGAAGACAGGGCATATTTTGATATTTAAGGAACTCACCCTGCGGAGAGGGTTGACTCTTCTTTCTGCATTCACTGCTGGCCATGTGGCTCAAATAGCTGTGAAAGGTCACTGAGCTGGACACATGCACACTGTACCAGTTCTGCACAGCAGGAGTGAAGAAAATGGACAGGCTGATTTTTTTAAGCCAGTTACCAGATTGTAGATAACCATACAGATAATTCTGGAATTTTTATAAAATCCAAATGTTTATCCCCACCACGACTTTTATAATAATAACTAATCAGCTTTTTGCTTCTTGTTACATTTGTACTGTCAATTTTGATCTGAATGTTTCAGAAATGACTCCTTCCTTAAAAAAAATACTGACTACAATAGCGAGCATTTGAAATTCAACTAATGTGTGATTTAGCTGCAGCCCCGAACTTCCATCTCACCTTGGTGACTCAAATATCCAAGGAGGATGAGTGTAAGGATTCTGTTTCTCTGTGGTTAGACCACATGCTTCAGGATGAGACATAAAGTTATAGGAATGACTGATACAGTACAAAGGGCAATTTTCTTCAGAATTCCCCACTGCTCTTCCCAATGAGTTGACTCAGGCTTGAGTGAGTAGGATGGCCTCCTAACTCATTTCTTTTTTTTTCCAATCTCAAGCCTCCATCTTCCTGTGTTCAGGTATAGTTCTTTATGCTAAAAGAGTGCCTTGTTTATGTTGATTCTCTCCTTGAATAAAGTTCAGTGAATTTTCTCATCAATGGCCATTCCTGTCTTATCCTGGCATTTGAGGTTCTCTATTAAGTTGCCTGCTTCTACTTCTTTTAGTCTTCCACTAGACTCTCCTATGAGCTCTTCATGGTGTCTGCATGGCACTACTGGCAATCATTGAAGGGTCTCTTACACTTTCCCCAGGTTTGGGACTTTGCCAATATCTGTCTCTCCATTAAATTTTGCATCCTTTATTTTTGCCTATCAAAATCACACATTTTTCTCAAGGCACAGCCTCATGCCATCCCTCTTTAGAATTCCCTGATGGAAGTATCATTTACTTGATGCTAGGTGACTCAACTTGTAACCTTAGCTCTTGGATAAGACCCTAAGAATTCTCTGAGTATCAGTTACTTGTCTATGTATGTTCTCTAAGCTCCCTTGATCTTCATTCTATAATAGGAAGTGGTCTATTACTTAAATATCTCCTATGAACATTACCACTATGTATACTGTCTGGGAGTGTGTTATTTGTATATGCTTAATTATAACCTCAGCAAGTGTGGCATTATTTCTTATATGATTGTCATCCTTCATAACAAGTCTGTGCTTTGTAAAATTTGTTCCATAAATATATGACGGACTGAATGAAATCATCTTTAGTAAAAACTCATACTTTATAATAATTCTGTGATTTGAGAAAAAAAAAAGATAAATCAAGATGAGGAACTCCTTGAGATAACAATTTGTTGTGGTGTTCTAACATTATCTAGAATTACAAATAAGTGAATTTTAGTAAGTCATCTTTTCTTTGAAGTGATCTGAATGCTGGCAGTGCTCAGGAAAGAAAGGGATCCAGCATTTCTGTTAAGAAATGCTTAGATGAGAGCGGGGGGGGGCAAATTAGCACCTCCCCACAAGATGGATGAGCAGTGGCTGAGTATCTGTGCTGTCCTTTCCTTTCTTTAGCAGGGATATTCATATCTAACATGTTATTTTTTTCTTGTGAGAAAAGGATATTTGCATTTATGATTTACATTTTATTGCATATAATATACCTGAGCTTTACAAGCATTATCCAATTAATTCTCGTAATAATTTTATGACCAAGACATTATCATACACATTTTAAAGTTGAGAAAACTAACATTCAGAGAGCGTAAGTAATTTGGACAAAGTCGCACAGCTGGTAAGTGGTGGAGTTACCATTCCAACCTAGATCCATCTCATTCCAGAGCTCATGTTCCTTCTAGTGCATCAGATAGTGTCTATATATGTCCTACATTTTTCTGTTTCTGGGTCTCTGTGGATGCTCATTCCCAAGCCTGTATTGCCTTTCCCAAGTCTACACTGCTACGAGTGGCCCCTTTTATCCCCAAGCCTTGTTCTCCATTACTTTGGAAGTAATAACTCTCTTTATTACTTTTAAAATTTTATTTATTTTGAGAAAAAAAGAGACAATGCAAGTGGGGGGGCAGAGAGAGAGGAAGAGAGAGAGAATCCCAAAAAGACTCTGTGCCATCATTATAGAGCCCGATGCGAGACTCGAACTCATGAACCGTGAGATCATGACCTGAGCAGAAACCAAGAATCGGGCACTTAACTGACTGAGCCACCTAGATGCCCCTGGAAGTAATCATTATTTCAGTGGGAATTCTCACAGCACTTTGGATTTTTATCTAAGTCTCTTTAAAATAATTCATCACTTTCATCCAATAATATAGGCATTTATGTACTGATTCTATTTTCCTTCTGACAGAGGAAGCTCCTTGAGGGTAGACTTGATTCCCTTTGATTCATCCTGGGATGCACATCCAAGTGTTACTGGAAGAGTTGATGCACAGTGTAGTCACTCTGGACACATGCTTGGAAGATGGGGTTGGGGAAGGAAGGAGGGTGAGAATGGAAGAAATTAGACAACAATAGAAGACAGTGTATAATTAAGTGCTAAATTGTGTGGTTCAGACTAATTATAAAGCCTTTTAAAGAAATGTAGTTTTATTACTTTCAGGAACATAAAGTTAATTAATGGCTAACAAAATGTTGTCAAGTAACTGTCTTGTCATTCCCACTATAATTAATCAATGCTTTTTGCATAAATGCAGAAGTGGACTTAAGCCCAGCCCAACTCCAGATTATTGAGAGTTTTAAATTAGCACAGTCTGAAATAATGAGTTTTGTAGAGGCTTAGAGTGAAGTCTAAAGATAAATGCATACAGATAGAGAATGCATAGGACACTTTTAAATGCTTTTCTCTTTAACCAGTACTAACCAGGGTCTTTGTAATTGTTGAAGCACATATAGGACCTTTTTTGCCAACATGATAGCACATTTGCTTAGAATTTTGAATTACTTATTTTCTCCTCCTTGTTTGAGTAAGTAAACATTTTATTCACTCATTTAAAAAAGAGAAGATATAAAATGACTATTTTGAGGCTATTTCAAAAATACTAAATGATAGAGTAATAAAAATGATGAAGCCAGTAGAATAGAGGGTGAAAAGGAGGAGAGAAAATAAAATGAAGAAAAAACTAGAAATTATAGGGTACAATTTGTGAATAATCCATTGTGGATGTCAGGGAGAGGAAGGACTGCCAGGTAAGTTTTCAGATTTCATGTTTAGGTGACTATTTGGAAAGAGGGAGCACAGAAGGATAAGAAGAAGCACATTCATGAGGAAGAAAATGGAATTTAATATTGGGCCTACTGTCTTTGGAATGTCTCTTTATCAATTAGAACTATTCAGAGACCAGTTGACATATATGACTGACACTCAGAAGAAAGAGAGGATCACCAGAAGATAACCAATTGTGAAGTCATCGGTAGTTGTGGTTGGTGAAGCATTTCATAAAGGAGGGATGTGTTAGGTTACAGGGAATAGAACAAGGAAGGGTCTCACAAAGATTGAAGGTAAGATTCAGAGAAGTTATCTAACAAGTGTTTTTTTTAATTTTTTTAATGTTTATTTTTGAGAGACACAGAGCATGAGCGGGGTAGGGGAGAGAGAGAGAGAGAGAGAGAGAGAGAGAGAGAGAGAGAGAGAGAGAGAGAAAATATGAAGCAGGCTCTAGGCTCTGAGCTTCCAGCACAGAGCCTGATGTGGGGCTTGAACCCACAGGTCACAAGATCATGACCTGAGCCTAAATCTGTCACTTAACCAACTGAGCCACCCAGGCGCCCCTTAACAAGTGGTTTTTAAAACGAGTGTGCAGAGAAGACAGAGGAAAACCCAGAGAGAATGTCAAGGAAACTAAACAGAAATGTTTTTAGCAGGGATCTTAAGGAGAACGGCAAACCATCTGTTAGCGTTGTATTTAGACTGCCAGCTGTAGATAAGTACAGGTTTACTGTGATGCTGAAGGGAGCCCAAGTGGGACTTGTGGAATGAAAAGGGAGAGTGGGGCCATGTCTGTCACAGAATGTGGTAAAAGGAAGGAACTAGTGGGGGACTTGAGAGAAACAAAGGCATTTGGGAATAAAGCGGATCTAGCAGAAGGGTGATGGGGCATGGTCTTGAACAGGGACAGAATCATCTGTCTCCTCCATTGAGAGAAACATGGAGTGGTCATCAATGTCTGCCTATAGGGTAGAGCCCAGTGCAGAATGCAGCTAACTGTTGTGTTGTTTGTTTTTGTTAGCTTTGTTAACGTACAATTTACATAACATAAAATTCACCTGCTGTAGTGTAAAATTCAATTATTTTAAAGTAAATTTATAGGTGTGTAATCATTACCACAATCCAGTTTTAGATCATTTCCATCATGCCAGAAAGTTCCTTTGTGCCTATTTGCAGTTAATCTTCACTTCTGCCCAGCTGTAGGCAACCATTTATCTTCTTCCTGTATCCTCTTCTGGATATTTCATATAAATGGAATTATAGAATAAATACTTTTTGGATTTGGCTTTTTTCATAACTTTTTCATGGTTGGTCTATGTTGTAGCACGTATCAGTAATTTATTCCTTTGTATAACCTACTAGTATTCTGTTGTAAAGATACAACACATTTTGGTTATTCATTTGCTAGCTGTAAGACATTTGGATAGTTCCCAGATTTGGGGCTATTATGAATAACACTGCTGTGAACATTCACCTACATGTCTTTATGTGAACATATGTTTTCATTTCTCTTGTGGAGATTCCTAGAAGTGGAATCACTAGGTCATATAATAAGTTTATTTTTAACTAAAAAAAAAACTTGCCAACTGTTTTTCCAAAGTGGTTATAATAACATTTTACATTTCCACCAGCAATTGATGAGTTCTACATCTTCTAGACATCCTTACCAGCACTTGTTTCATCTCTCTTTTTGATTATAGACATTCTAGAGGGGTGTATAAACCACAGGGGGTATCTCCTTTTGGTTTTAATTTGAATTTCCTTAATGACTAATGATGCTGAACATCTCTTCATGGCTTATTACCCTTCATGTATCTTCTTGGGTGAAGTGTCGGTTCAAATCTTTTGATGATTTCTTAATCATGTTGTTTATAGTCTTATTAAGTTGTAAGAATATTTTTATATTCTGTATACAAGTTCTTTATTAGATATATGATTTGTAAATATTTTCTCCCAGTCTCTGGCTTGTCTTTTCATTTTCTTAATGGTGTTTAAAAATTATATATATCCAATTGATCATTTTCCCCTTTATAGGCTATTCTTTTGCTGTTACATCTAAGAACTTTTGGCCCAATCACAAGGTCATGAATTGTTTCTCCTGTATCTTCTTTGAGACATATCATAGTGTTTTAGGTCTTACATTTAGATATGTGATTCAATTTGAGATATTTTCTGTATATTATAAAGCAAAGGTTAATTCATTTTTATTCACACAGATATTCAACTGTTCTGGGTCCCTATGTGATATGAGATTTATTTCTGGAATATCAATTCTATTCCATTGCCTATCTTTCCACCAGTATCACATATTAATTACTGTGACTTTATAGTAAGTTTGAAATCAGGCAGTATAAGTCCTCCAACTTGTTCATCTTTTTTCAAATTTGTTTTTGGTCTTCTATGTCCGTTAGAATTCCAAGTATAGTTTAGAAATAGATTGTCAATGTATACCAGCCTGTTGAGGTTTTGATAAGAATTGCTTTGGATTTATAGATCAATTTGGGAAGAATTCCCATCTTGGAAATATTAAATCTTCAAATTCATGAACATGGAATGTATTTCCTTTTATTTAGATCTGTTTTAATTTCTGTCCACACTGTTTTATTGTTTTCAGTTTGAAATTTTGTAGGTGCTTAATCATTTCCAGAAATATGATTCATTTTATTTATCAGTGCTATTTCTTGCAACATTGCAAAATTGTGTATTAGTTCTAATAGTTCTTTGTGAATTCTTTACAGTCTTGTACATCTGAGATTGTATCACCTGAGAATAGACAGTTTTCTATCTTCCTTTTAAGTCTAAATTTTCTTTCTCTTTCTCCCTCCCCTTCCTTCCTTCTTTCTTTCTTTCTTTCTTTCTTTCTTTCTTTCTTTCTTTCTTTCTTTCTTTCTTTCTTCTGTTTGTGCTGAGTAGAACCTCTGGTGCAATGTTGAATACAAGTGTCAAAATTGGATATCCTTGCATCTTCAGTAATCAGGAGGAAAGTATCCAAACTTTCATCATTGTATGATGTTAGTGTGGATTTTTCATAGATACCCTGTCAGAATGAGCATGTTTATTCTAATCCTCTTGTTTGAGAGTTTTCATCATGATGGGGTATTGAATTTTATACAGTGATTTTTATTCATCTGCTGAGATGATCATGTGACCTTTTTCTTTTATTCTGTTACATGATATATTTCATTAACTGATCTTCAGATACTAAGTCAATTATTCCTGTAATACATCCTACTTGGTGTTAGTGTATAATTCTCTCTATGTTTCTAGATTCAGCTTCCTAATATTTTTAGAGAGTTTTACGTTTGTATTCATGAGGGATATTTTTCTATGTTTTGGGTTTTTTACTTGTGATTTCTTTGTCTGGATTTTGTATCAGATAATACTAGCTTCTTAAAATGAGTTGTAAGTGTTCCATCCTTCTCTATATTTTGAAAGAGTTTGTGATGGATTAATATTTTTCTTTTAAAAATATTTGATAGAATTCACTGTGAAGTCACATGGTCCTCATTTTTCCTTGTGAGGAGATTTTTATTAATCATTTAATTAAGTTCTGTTCAGGTATTTTACTTCTTTTTGAGGCAGTTTGGTAACTTTTGTCTTTCTATGATTTTCATCTCAATTGTCTAACTTATTGGCATAAAACTGTTAATATTTCCTTTTATTCTGTTTTTGTTGTATTATCTTAGGATCTGTAGGATCATGTCCTTTCATTTGATTTTGGCAATTTCTTTCATCTCTCTTTTTTATTGGTTACTTTAACAAAAGATTTGTTAATTTTGTTAATGTTTCAAAAAGTTTTTAAATGTTTATTTATTTTTAAGAGAGAGAGAGAGAACACGCCAGCAGGGGAGGAGCAGAGACAGAGGAAGACACAGAATCTGAAGTAAGCTTCAGTCTCTGAGCTGTCAGCACAGAGCCCAACGCTGATCTCGAACCCACAAGCAGTGAGATCATGACCTGAGCTGAAATTGGATGGTTAAAGGACTGGGCCACCCAGCACCCCTGATTTTGTTAATCTTTCAAGGAGCTAATTTTCATTCCATTGGTTCTATTGTTTTCCTCATTTTATTTTGTTTATTTTTCTCCCCAAATAATTATTACTTTTCTTCTGTTTGATTTTGATTTAGTTTTCTCTTCTGTTTTCTTTTTTTAAAATTTTTTAAATGTTTTATTTATTTTTGAGAGCAAGAGAGAGACAGAGTGTGAGTGGGGAGGGGCAAAGAGAAAGGGAGACACAGAATCCAAAGCAGGTTCCAGGCTCTGAGCTGTCAGCACAGAGCCTGACATGGGGCTCGGACCCACGAATTGGAGATCATGACCTGAGCTGAAGTCTGATGCTTAACCGACGAGCTACCCAGGCACCCCTCTCTTCTATTTTCTAAGGTGGAAGCTCAGATTACTGATTTGAGAATTTTCTTCTTTTCCAATCTTAGTAATTTACAGGTATAAATTCCCCTCTAAATGGTGCTTTTGTTACATTCCATAAATGTAGATACGTTTTTGTTTTCATTCAACTCAGAACACTTTTTTTTTAAATTTTTTTTAACGTTTATTTATTTTTGAGACAGAGAGAGACAGAGCATGAACAGGGGAGGGGCAGAGAGAGAGGGAGACACAAAATCTGAAACAAGCTCCAGGCTCTGAGCTGTCAGCACAGAGCCCGACGCAGGGCTCGAACTCACGGACCGCCAGATCGTGACCTGAGCCGAAGTGGGCCACTTAACCGACTGAGCCACCCAGGTGCCCCAGAACACTTTTTTTTTTTATATTTTCTTGTGATTTCTTCTTTGATCTATGCATTATCTATAAGTATATTGTTTAATTTACAAACATTTAGGTATATCCCAGATTTCTATTATCGGCTTATAATTTAATTATACCAATATTGGGAAGATAATTCCCATGATTCAATCCTTTTAAATGTTGAGACTTATTTTGGTCTACTATATGTTCAGTCCTCAAGAATGTCCCACATGCATTGGAAGTATGCATGTGTGTTATTGATGTTGATCAGAGTCTTATAAAAAGAAAAAAAAAAAGGAAACATGTCAGATAAATTCATAGTATTTTTTTAAGACTTCTGGGTTTTATATCAACTATTGAGAGTGAGGTATTGAAATTTCCATCTTTAAAAGTTGATTAGTCCTTTTTTTTTGCAGTTTTGTCTGTTTTTCTTTGCTGCAATTTGAGGTTCTGTTTTTAAGTTCATATACATCTGTAAGTTTTTTATCCTCCTGATATATGGACTTCCATGAAACACATCTTATGTGGATTTCATTATGCAATGTGCTTTTTTGTCATTAATAATGCTTCTAGTCTTAAAATGTTTTTGCTTGATATTAAAATTCTTCCTTTCTAATCTGGATGCCTTCTTTTTAATGGTTATCATTTGCATGATATCTTTTTATTTTCACTTATTTGTAACTTTAAATGCAAGGTGTATCTCTTTTAGATAGCTTATAACTGGATCTTAACCAACCTAACCATCTTTGCCTTTCAATGGAATACTTATGCCAATTATATGTAATGATAATTATTTTTATGGTTGGATTTACAGTTGACATTTTGTTCTTTGCTTTCCGTATGAATTCCCACTTTTAAGTTCCTTTGCTTCTTTTAAATTGACTAATTTTAATTTAAATATTGTCCGTGTATCATTTTCATTCTGTGGACATTTTATCTATATATTTGAGTTGTGTTTTTATCAATTGCTTTAATGATTTCACTATGCAGTTTAGCTTATAACAATCTACTTCAGATTAATGCTAACTGAATTCTGGCAAAACATAGAAAATTTATTGTAGCTCTATTTCCTCCCCCCTTCTCTGTGCTATTACTGTTAGATATGGTATATCCATATATGTTATAAACACAGCAATACATATTGAATCCTTGCTTTACTCAGTTTTACATTTTAAAGACATTAGAGAAGAAATGAGAAAAAATAAAGATGTTTTATGATTTATAAAAGACTTTATATGATTCTACATACTTACCATCCTTTTTTCTTCTTTTCTTGCTGTGAATTCAAGTTACCACTTGGCCATTTCTTTTCATTCTGAAAGACTTTCTTTAGTATTACTTGAAAGGTAGGTCAACTAGCAACAGATTGTTTATCTGAGAATGTCTATGTTTTACCTTCATATTTGACAGAGAGTTCTACTGGATGTAGAATTGTTGATTACAGTGCTTTTACCTATCTTTTGAATATATCATTCCACTGCCTTGGCCTCCAGTGTTTCAGATGAGAAGTCAGCCTTAACCATATCACTGCCCTTCTGTCATTTTTCTCTTGCTGCTGTCAAGATTTTCTCTTTCTCTTTGGTTGAAATTATTCATTATTTTCTAGATATGGATCTCGCTGCAGCTACCCTACTTTTTCTTTATAGAACTTGTTAGTTATGTAGATTGTTTTTCATCAACTTTGGGATACTTTCTCAATAATTTCTTTGAGTATATTTTCTGCTCTTTTCTTTCTCTTATACTGAGACTCCTATTACGTATATGTTGGTACTATGAGACTCATTTTTCTTCCATTTTTTCCCCTCTGTTTGGATAATTTCTATTGATCCATTTCCAAGTTCACTGATTCTTTCTTCTGTCATCTCACATCCAAAGTCCTCCAGTTAAATTTTCATATTCTTATTGTATACTTTTCTATTCCATAATTTGCATTTGCTTCTACATAATTTTTGTTTCCATGTTGAAAAACTCCACTTATTGATTTATTGTTGTCCTACTTTAATTTAAAAAAATCATTTAGTTTTTAAAATATATTCATAAAATTTGCTTTGAAGTTTTAAATCTAACCCCGATATCTGAGGATACTTAATTCCTATTACCTACTTTTTTTGTGAGTGTAGGTCACAGTTTCTTGTTTATTTGTGCATCTCATATATTTTTTAAAGTTTTCATTTTAGTTAATTTTTTATTCATTTATTATTTATTTTGAGAAACAGAGAGAGGGTGCAATTGAGTGAGGGGCAGAGAGAGAGAGAGACAGAGAGACAGAGAGAGAGAATCCCACCCAGAAAGAGAGAGAGAGAGGTAGAGAGAGAGAAGTGAGGCTCACCTGAAGCAGGGCTCGTGGTTTTTACATGAAGTGGGGCTCAAGCTCACCCAAAGTGGGGCTTGAACTCACAGACTGTGAGGTCATGACCTGAGCCAAAGTCAGATGCTTAAAGACTGACCAACCAGTTGCCCTAAAGTTGTCTTTATATATGGTATTTAGTAGCAAATTTGGATCCTAGGCCCTAGTCCTCCCCCCTTATGCTTTTGTTTTGTTATGCTTTTGTTTGTTTATTTTCTTTGTTTGTAAATTGGCTAGAATAATCTGTGAAATCCATCTTCTTTGCTGTACAGAGTATAGTCACTAATATCTCTTTTCAGATTTTTAAAAATATCTGTGTTTTTATTTTTAAGCCTAGCTTTCTACAGGTTGCCCCTTGGTCTTTGTAGCTGTGTTGTCAGCCAGTGATTGAACAAAGGCTGTGCTTAAACAACTCAAGCTAGTAAGTCTTCTGATAGATTAGTATGTGGGTAGGAAGCATATTCAGCATTCAAGAAATTTTCAGATATGTTCTGGTTTTTACCTTCTACTAGGGCCCTTTATGCTCATGTTCACAGCCTCAGAGTCAGTCAGTGAAGAGTGTATGGCTGACATGGGTGCTTTCTAGGCCGTACAAGCATGCAGATCCATGGTTCCCCAGCCCTGACCAAACTGCATACTTGTAAAACCATTGGCTTTCCCCTCTAGCCTTTCAGAGTGTCATTTCTATCAACAATACCAGCATCAACCACCACTCCAATGCAGGTGAGCATCTTAAATCATGGCAATGGAGCTGCTGGTCCTCACAGCTTGCCCCACCTTGAAAGAACCTCCAAATTGACTGGGCTGGTGGTGGGGTCAGAACACCAAAGATCCCCACAGGTCTTCTAGTAAAGTTCAGTGGTTTTACAAAAATATGTTGCTCTAGTCACTGTATGTCATTCTCAGTTTTCACATCACTTACATAGTTATGTTTTTTTAAATCAATTTTGTTCAGCTTTATAGTCTATTTTTTGTGGACAGAACATTTCCAACCTCCTTTATTTGCCATAGTGGAAGTTGCTGGGTTTTATTTAGTACTGTGATCAGACCTTTATATTTGTAGCTTTGGGTGATGTTTCTTCAGAGTCCACATGATATTTGTTATCACAGCTCTCTAAATTTGTAAGTGAACTTTAAGTCCCATGTGGCCCCGCAAAAGACACTGACCCCAGTTTTTGTTGGTTGCCTGATCTCACCTCAGAGGCTTACAACACTTAGCTTCCAAGATGTTAGCTCTGACTGTGAAGTAAAATTAGAGTCCCATATTTGTTGAGCTGAAAAAAGTCAATGGCAGTCCCCAATCCAAGCTTCTCTTAAATTCACTGCTTGAATTCAGGACAAACATTTCATAGGTATCTTTAGCTCTGGAAATTGTCATGTGGACTGGATGCCTAGAACTGTATTGACTAATGTATAGCTTAAAGAATCTAAGAAAGTGTGCATCGTGGTCCTTTATGATTTGAAAGCTGCAATTCAAGAGCTGTTAAGACCTTCAGCTGGTGATAATTGGATTTGAAAGACAGTGCAACATGTGATAAAAACGCTCCTGTTGGATGGGATCCCAGTTTTCTCCTATCCTTCCTATTAATGTGATAAATGTTGCTGTCTCAGCTGATAGGGCCATGTTGGATAATCAGATTGGAATCAAGTTTGAGTTCCTCAGGCTGACTTCATGTGAAGCTCGTGGGAAGACTTGAAAAAAATACTATAGAAAATAAAAGAGGGGCCTGGGTTGGCAAAAGGAAAATTTAACTTTCATTACAAGGCTCCATGGTGCAGAAAAGACTCATTAACCATAGACTTTAGCCATGTGCTACAACCTCTGCATGCCATGTCCCATGGGAGGCTGTGGGAAAGGATTCCCAGTGTTACTGGGCACATGCCACAGTGGAGGCAGGGGAGAAAACAACTGCATCTCTTGATATGGGTGTTGGGCCAGTGAGGAGCCAAAATAATGTTGGAAAATTAAACCTCTCTTAATTAAAGCTGATGGCAAACAAACTCCAGTAATATGGCACTACAGCTGGGAAACAGAACTATGATTTGAAACTGAACAGCTGTGAAATTGGTCCCTCTGGTTACAGCTGGGCATGCAAAAGGGACAGAAACCCCGGCAAAGGTGTTGCCCCTGCCTGGAGGATTAGTCTAGGGACACACAGAGTGTGTGGTTTGCTTTCCTCATTGTTTTCAAAACAGTATACCCCACCCAGTTATCCAGTTCTCTGGGTGTCTGGAATCCTGGGGTCTGTTCACCAATACCCTTTTGTCCCATACATTTGTTTAGGATTTTTCCTGATGAGAAAAGCATCCTTGTGGGTGCTGAATTAAAGAGAAAAGGCCCAGAGAGCCTGGGTGGCTCAGTTAGTTGAGTGTTTGACTCTTGATTTCAGCTCAGGTCATGATCTTAGGTTTCCTGGGGTAGAGCCCTACATAGGGCCCTGCCCTGACAGGGTGGAGCCTGCTTGGGATCCTTTCTCCCTCTCTCTGCTCCTCCCCCACTTGCACTGTCTCTATGTCAAAATAAATAAATAAATAAACATTTAAAAAAAGTAAAGAGAAAAGGCTCACAGGGGGAAGAAAATATAATTTATTTTGTGATTTAAAATATTTTTTATCTATTCATATTCCTGAAGATCTCCAGGCAGTGTCCTTCCCAACCAGTATGGTACATAGGTCAGCTCTTGCCATTCTATTACTGACCATTCTGCCTTGAGAGCCCTGTGTAGGTGGGGCAAGTGCAGAGATGCTAGCTTTCCTTTTTACATTTTTGCCTCACCAGTAGAGGCTAGAGTCTGGCTGCACTGATGTGAGGGTTGGGATATTCTGAGATTTCCTTGAAGTTGTGAACTTCTGACTCAGTCACATCATTAACCTCTGAAGCATGTGGCTATCACTTCTTTCTGAATATTTTCCTTAGGCCTCTTTCTCACTTGTCTGTCAAATTTAGTTGATGTTTTTGGTTGTTTAGGAACAATCCCCAACCATGTACACTGATCATCAGGTCAGTATCAGGATGACCTAGACTGTGCTGTAGAAATAAATAAACCCTGAGATGTTCAAGGCCAAATATACTTCATTTAGTTCTTTCACCCTTTATTGCCTGGAGTGGGTTGCAGTCAACCGGTGACTCCTGGATCTGCTTCCCTTTCCCTTGTGAGCCTCTACTATCTTGGAGTTCTGTGGCCTCCACATACACGCAGATGATGGAACAGGAGTCTGGAGGACTGAGCAGTGGGGCAACACTGGAGATGGAGCAGGATGTTTAATGGCCAGGCCCAGAGTGACATTTCTCCCCATACTCCATTGTCTAGTGGTCATTCACATGCTTTCAGCTTCCCTGTAAGGGAAACTGGAGAATGGAGTCTTCCTGTGTGGCCAGGATTTGGTCAGTCACTATTAATTGCAACTGCTAATATCTATCTGTCCAGTTAGCAAAGTCTTAGTGTCTGGGTTTGAAGGGATATTTGGAAGCAATTTAGTAATTCTTCTGTCTGCACTGAAAATACCTTGGATCCTTGCTTTTGAAAGTGTGACCCTGGGACAAGGGTGGTGGTCAGTAACACGGGGTAGGTGTTAGAAATGCAAATTCTGGGGCCCCACTGCATCAGGAATTTGGGGAGCAGGGCCACATGATCTATGCTTTAATAAGCACTCCAGGGAATTTTTTTAAGTTAAATTTTATTTATTTTGAGAGAGAGAGAAAGAGAGAGAGAGAGGCAGAGAGAGAGGGAGACAGAATCCCAAGCAGGGACTGTGCTGTCAGCACAGAGCTTGACTAAAGAACTCAGGAAGAGTGAAATCATGACCTGAGCCGAAATCAAGAGTCTGATGTTTAACCAGGTGAGCCACCCAGGTGCCCCAGCCCTCCAGGGAATTTTAATGTTCCCTAAACTTTGAGAACCACTGTCCCAGATCCTCAGTTCTCACTTAACTGGGTCACCCCTTAGGATTGCCTGCCTGTGGAGCTTTAAAAAGTACTGGTAGCTAGTGCCACACCTAGGAGACTTTTATTGAATTGATCTGGGGTGTGGTCTGAGGCAACCACAGGAAGCAGTGCCCTAGAATGATTTTTCGGGAATACTCTTCCTCCCTGAAAATTTCCATGAAAACAGATTTCACCTGGTTTCTCTGACACTTCCTAAGGTCTCACAGGCTATGGGAGTGAGGAAATTTCCTGTTCTAAGCACTTCCTTTTCCCCTTCAACTGGAAGCAACCACCCAGCTATCCAGGGCAAAAGAGAGATTTGGGAATTTAGAAGTGGAATCCTGATTCTGTCTTAGACTCATCATACAACCTTGGGAAAGTCGATTAATTTCTCTTTGTCTTGTGTCTGTAAACAGCAGTAGTAACACTTGCCCACAGATGTTGCCAGCATTATTTAATTAATGAGCAGAGAATGTTTGGGAAATACAAAGTACTGAAGAAATGCTAATCATTATGATGAATGCAATGCATTTCGCAGATACAAAAGTGCTGTGTATATGCCCATAATTATTATAATTATTGCTAATACCAATAATATTGCTACTAGTAATACATTTCCCCTGCAGTGGGAGCTCAGGATGTCCTTTGGGTTAACATTTTACTCCACATTGTCAGGAAGTCTTGCTAAAGCAGCTGTTTAATGACCACTGCTCTCTACCTCCCTGGAAAGTGTCATTCATCAGGAGGGCAAATAGTCAAGTATGCCAACCATCCTGGGGTCCATTTATGAAATGGCCCTGACTGCTGGGTCATTGCCAGATCATGTTTCAGAAGCTCTTCTATAGGTTAAGCAAGTGCCCAGAATATAGAGTTCAGCCATTCTTTTTATTATTTTCATCAGAGGCATTTTTTCCTCTTCTACTGTTGGTCTTTTATCTACAGTAATTTTGCCATCTGCTTTCATATGGTTTTAAATGTGCTGAAGAAAATCCTAGTGTGTGTTGACAAATATGACTAGCTTCCAATGCCCGTAGTTCACAGATATGACCAGCAGCAATTGGTGTTGAGAACAGGGCAAGTATTTTTGCTGCAGGTTTGTTTTGTTCAGTTTTAGCTTGGGTTATGACTTGGTGGAAGGTGCATAAGAGGGGAATTGTGTCTCTTCATTTCTCAAGAAGTAAATGGTATTGAGGATTATATGATTGGTATGGCAAAGCAGATTGGAAAAAAAAAATCAACAGATGATGTTCAGTTAGCAATTTATTTATTTATTCTTTTTAATTTTTTTATTTATTTTTGGGACAGAGAGAGACAGAGCATGAACGGGGGAGGGACAGAGAAAGAGGGAGACACAGAATCGGAAACAGGCTCCAGGCTCTGAGCCATCAGCCCAGAGCCCGACGCGGGGCTCAAACTCACGGACCGTGAGATCGTGACCTGGCTGAAGTCGGCCGCTCAACCGACTGCGCCACCCAGGCGCCCCAGTTAGCAATTTAAAAAAAAAAAACAAAAACATTGCCCTTATTCATGTTCCTTGTGACTTCCATTTCCTGGTCATAAAGACATGGATGTCCAAGTTGCTTAGGCTTTGTCCACACTGTGGATAAAAGAAATGGGAATGAAGCAAATGTGAATGAAGCTTACAAAATAATGCTCTCATCGTGAGCATTTAATTTAATCCAAGGCCTTAGAAAAAATACAGAGTTCCCTGATTGTCCTTACCATAGACCCCTGAACTCCTTCCATTTATCATCACTATTTCAAAACCCTGATGACTATCTTCCTTTTCCCCTTGGTGAGGCCATACATGATAACTGAAATGTCAAGTTTCTGTGCTGTAGGCTGGAACTACATCAACTCTTTGGGTTAGTGCTGATTGTCTTATGCTGATCAGAAGCTCTGACTGACAAGAGATATCTTACATAATAATGGGAAAACAAAATAATTAACACTTTATGTGACTCCAAGTCTCTGACCTAAGTCATTGCCCTTCTTCCTGAAGAACATGGAAAAAAAAAAAAATGAAAGACGTATTTACTGACAGCCAATTCCCTTAGCTTTTGAATGTTTGAGAAAATATTTCTTTTTCACTTTTGAAGGATAATTTTGCTGTATACAGTATTCTACGTTAGTGGTTCTTTTCTTTTAACACATGAAACTTTATTTAATCTACTCTCTTCTTGATGACATGTTCTCTGAAGAGAAGTCCAATGTGGAACAGCAGGGTGGGTGGCTCAGTTGGTTAAACATCTGACTCTTGAATTTGGCTCAAGTCATGGTTTGTGAGTTTGAGCCCTGTGTGGGGCTCTGTGCTGACAGTGTGGAGCCTTCCTGGGGTTCTGCCTTCCTCTCTCTGCCCTTCCCTTGCTCTGCGCTCTCTCTCTCTCTTTCTCTCAAAAAAAAAAAAAAAAACATTTGAAGGAAAAAGAAGTCTGATGTGATTCTTATTCTTGCTCCTGTATGTGTATGGTGCTGCTCCAGCCCCACCCCCCAGCCTCTTTCAAGATTTTCTCTTTGTCTTTGATTTTCTGCAGTTTCAATATAATGTGCCAAGGTGTAGTTTTTCGGTCTTCTCTGGGCTCCCTTCTTGCTGTTCTCTGAACTTCTGGATCTGTGGTTTGGTGTCTGTAATTAATTTTGAGAAATTCTCAGTCACCATTTCAAATATTTCTCCTATTATTTTTCTTCTTCTGGTATGCCCATTATGCATATGCTACACCTTTTATAACCATCTCACAGTTAGTAGATACTCTGTCTCATGGTTGTTGTTGTTGTTGTTGTTGTTGTTGTTGTTGTTTCCTGTCTTTTTTCTCTTTTCATTTTAGTTTTGGAAATTTCAGCCAATTCATTGATTTTTCCTCTGCCATGTCCAGCCTACTGATGAACTCATCAATGGCATTCCCCATTTCCATTGTGGTGGTTTTGGTCTCTAGCATTTCCTTTTGATTTTTTCTCAGAGTTTCCATCTCTCCACTTACATTACCCATCTATTCTTGTATATTGTCCACTTTTGCCTTCAAAGCCCTTAGAATATTAATCATACCTGTCTGAAATTCCAAGTCTAGTAATTCTAACATGTCTGCCATATATGAGTCTGGATCTAATGCTTGCTATTTCTGCAACCTGTGTTTTATGTCTTTTGTTATGTGTTGTATTTTTTTGCTGAAAACCATACAGGATGTTCAGGGTAACAGAAACTGAGGTATTTGGTATTTTGTGTAAGGTTTTATATTTATATGACTAGGGGTTAAACAGTGTTTATTGTTTGCTGTAACTGTAGGTGTCAGAGCATATAACTTCTGCTGCACTTGATTTTTTTTTTTCTACCCAGTTGTCTTTAGGTTTCCCTAGAGACTTATTTTTTTTAAGTTTATTTATTTTTGAGGGCAAGAGAGAGAGGGAGAGAGAGAGAGGGCACATCCATGAGGAAGAGAAAGAGGGAGACAGAGAATCCCAACCAGGCTCCTCCTCAGTGACAGCATGGAGCCCCATGCAGGGCTTGAACTCAAGAACTGGGAGATCATGACCTGAGCCCAAATTGAGAGTCAGATGCTTAACCAACTGAGTGACCCAGGAACTCCTCCCTAGAGACTTCTTAAAAAAGACCTGAGATGGATATTTTTTTTTTTAGATTTACTCCCATTATTACTATACGTGAATCCTTTTGATATAGAGGTAATAGGAGGGAGGAAAAACATTCTATAGTCCTATGATTAAGTTTCAGTGTTTCAGTGAGCCTGTGTACCTGAACTGTGACCTTTATAATTGCCTCTCAGTTTTACTTTATTTTTCTCCTTAAGTGAAGTAGGAAAGCTGTAGCCAACTGAGGTTGGGTATTTCCTATTCTCCAGGCCATTTAGACTCTGTTTAATTCATTTCTCTTGATATCAGAAGAGTAGAATGCTCTGGGAGTATTTCAAAAGGGCCACCTCTCCTTTCACCCTATTGGAAGTACAAGGGGATTTTTCTCTGATCATCACTGAGAGAATCCGGTAGTGCTCCTGGGGGTGATATTAACAAATGTGTGTGTGGGCATGTGGAAGACTGGAGCCCCTTGGAGTTTGTAACTCCCAAAGATGTCTGTCCAATTGCACCTCTGATAGTTCATCGATTACAGTGTAAGCATTCCTATCCCGGTACTGGTTCCCACAAAATTGTTTGCTTTGGGCTTCTGCTCCTGTAAGTTGTGATTCTCTGTACCTGATTCACCTGTCTGTCCCTTCAATTTGGGGGGCAGCAGTTTGCTGTGTGGCCTGAGTTCTCTGGTGGATGTAAGGAGTTGTTGATTTTTAGTTTGACCACATTTTTCTTATGTGATGGGAGTAATGACTTCAAAGTCACTTCCATACCAAACTGGAAACTAGAAGTTCTATTTAATCCAATAATTATCACTTAACAGATTCAGTCTGTGTAGTCCATCAGGCAGAAAAATAATCGTTTGGGCCCTTAGTGTTGAAATGATGTGAAATGGAGTATACATTAACTTATAGCTACAACTATTGTTACAAACTGCCTTTTCAAGAAAAAAGAAAGAAAATCATATAACGGTAGGAGAAGGTGGGTCAAGAAGAGGAGTGGGTATAAAATCAATTCTGCCTATTATTCATGGGGAAAGAATAATCATCAAATTCATTATAAATCCTTATGTTTATATAGGAAAGTCTTATTTATGAGGTACCAGCAGTGTTCCACATGAATGAATTTGTCATATAACTGAGCTATCATCCTTTAAATTGAACTTAAAACATTACAATCCTTTTTGATAGAGTTCTTTTCCTAAAATATATTATTGTTCTGTCTTATTGAGCAAAGCACAGAGAATATCATTTATCTTATTTTGTTACTTGGGTCATTATTGTAAACATCAGTCACAGAGCAACTCTGTTGTAATTCAGAGCAGCTCTCAAGGGCTCTGGAGGTGACTGGGATCATTGCACCTAAGCACACTACCTGCCTTGCTTCCCAATGCTTTACTTTACCATCCCTTTTCACCAATTACTTTAAAAGCCCCAGCCCATCTACTTAGTCTAAAATAAAATTAAATGTATTTTAATTATATAAAATCTGTCCATTTATCTACTAAAATCATCTCACATATTGCTTCATCATGCACACACAATAGTTGGAAAAACACTGCTCTATAGGATAGGGAGAATTGAAAATCAGCAGGGGAAACTGAATTTATGTTTGTTTAATTACTAGGCAGATTATATGTACAAAAGTGAGTTAGAGATTCTGGCCTATAGGCTAAAAAATAAATAAATGTGTAATATGTCAGCTGTATTATGGAGTACTATGGAGAAACATAAACCAAGGCGAGGGGTAACAGAGGGATGGAGGTAGGGGTAGTCATGAAACACATTGTGGTTAAGGTATTCAAGTAGAGACTTGAAGGAAGTAATAATAATTTTTAAAAAAATTGGGATATTGTGGAGTAGGGAACAAGAACTGCATGTACCGAGGCTCTGAGGCAGGAGAATGTTTGGGTCAGAAAAATAAGAGGCCAATATGCCTTGGTCAGCATGAGGGAGGAAGCAGAGAGAAGGAGATGAGAACTGAGAGCTTGTGGGAGGCTAGATAATTGAATTAGTAAGCTATTGCCATGAAAGTGCTACAGATATTACTCAGGGGCATTTAACAATAGGATTTTTTCCCTCACTTTTGGATTTCTGGATTAACTGCATTAGCTGTAGTCTGTAAATAGGGCTCAGGCCTCTTCTACGTACGTTCATCTGGGACCCAAGTTGAAGAACCAGAACCTATCCTGGGCCCCCAAATCTGTTATCCGTGTACAGCAGAATTCAAGAAGAAAGCCTAAGCACTCATGAACTTTGCCAGCCTGCTTACATTTTATCTGCTAACATCCCTGAAGTCAAAGCAAGTAATAGACCAAACCCAAAGTTGAGAGGCAGGAAGGTACACCCTGCTCACACTGGGAGGGGAAAAAAGCAAATGACTGTGACCAATAACTCAATCTACCACAAGTAGGGACGGGTCTGTAGACCGTTAAGAAAGTCTTTTGTTTGACTTTACTCTTTATGTAAAGGGAAGTTACTAAAGAACATTAAGCCAAGGGCTGTCTTATTTTTACTTTTATCTTCAATGAATAACTCTGGTAACGTGAGAAGAGGAGATGTAAGGGTCCAGTATGATGTAAGAACAGCAGGGAGACTGTTACCATGTTCCAGATGAGAGATGATCGTGGCTTTGGCCATCATGTAGAAGTGGGGATGATGTGGAATAGTAATTTTATGAGTCTATTTAACAGGTAAAGGATTGGCTGGTGAATTGGATGTTGGGTGTGAGAAAAAGCTAGTGGTCAAGGACTCCAAGGCTTTTGGCTGGAGGACCTGGCTGGAGCCATGAGCAGAAAGACTGGCCAAAGAACAAGTTTGAGAGTTGGAGGTGGAGAATCAGGAGTTCTGTTTTGATTATTAAGATTTGAGATATCCATTAGGTTTTTAAGTGGAGACACCAAATAGGCAATTGCACATATGAGCCTAGGGCTCCAGAGAAAGGTCCAGGATGGAGATAGGGTTAAATTAAAGTTTGTAAGAGATTTAGACCCATATTTCTCTTGGATGTTGAAAATAATATTTCACTTAGAGTCAGACTCTGTTATGTAATCTTTTGTGGGTGGGAGTCTAAATCCTCTCATTCTCTACTGGCTTTTACCCCAAAATATAACATGCCAAAGCCCTCTGATCCCTCTCTTGCTCTTTCTCTGTCCCTTTCATTCTTAATTGACATTTTTGGATAGTAATTTACTCCCTCATTTCTATTCATTCTTTAATCAACTGAAATCTATATTCTGTACTGCTATATCTATTAAAAAACTGCCCTGATCAAAGCCTTCAAACTCTGCACAAATCCAAAGTGCACTCTAGAGTGCTTATTTCATTGCTGCATTCAAATTGTTGCACCCTACCTTTCCCCTTCCTGAAACTCTACAGCTCTGGGTTCTGCAATGCTGCCTCCTCACCCTATTTTCTTTGTGCTGCTCTGGCTGCTCTGGCTTCGTCCCCTATGGTCTCTTTCCTTCCTGTGTTAACCCCTTAAACACTGGTTCTGTCCATGACCCAGAGCTGTCAGACTTCTCCATGGGAAACCTCATCCATTTCCTAGACTTTCACTGATATTTAGGTGGGGGGGATGTCCAAATTACTCTCTGACTCTGATATCTTATTTGAATGTAATAAAATTATTTCCAGCTACATGTTGGATACCTCCAAATCAATGTACAATAGGTACCTAAATCTCAGCATATCCAAAAGGAAACATTTCCTGGTGACTGGAGAAGTACAAGCAAGCCATCACTCTTCCTGTAAGCTCTAGTGACTCAGACCTTCCTATAGATATCATGTTCAACAGTCCCCATGCCAACACCCATTCACCTCTGAATTGATCTGTGATGTTCCCACAGGGGGATGTCCTCAAAACCACCCTTTCCTTTGTTTTTAGTTACTCCTCTTTGACATTTGATTCAAATAGCATGTCCTCTAAGAAGACTCCTCCAAGTTCCTAGTATACGGTGTTCCTTCTTGGCGTCTCATCAAACATCCTGTTCACATGTCTCGTCAGATGTTGACATTATGGGTGCATAACGTCACAAAGTTCGCCCAAATTTCTAAATCAGACTTCTCCAAGGAAGACTGCTATGTTCAGTATACCAAGATCAGTACTCAGCACTTGGTAGGATCTCAATAAATGTTTTTGAATTTGATAGAAATGACATTTGGATCAATGAATCCAACTAAAGATAAACAAGGCCCAGGTATAGCCACAGACACATGGTCTTCTAGACCTCATAGCTTCACCGCTGGAACTCATAATAACTTTTATCCATTCACAAGCTTTTTCTTCATGCCCACTCTACACACATGAGAGCGTGCTTGTGACTGTAGGAAAAATCATTGGAAGATTAACATGAATTCTGACAACTCCTCAGAAAGAGAAAGTAGCCCAATCATCCCTAGCGAGATGATGAGTGTGTCTCATGTTATTTCCAGGCAATGCAAGGTTTTATTTTTGTCGTGCACCAAATGGACTTGGTGTCAGGCAGTCAAATGTCTGGCAATCTGCCTAGCTGAAGAGATAACATGAGTAGTGAATAGAGCATTATTGTGTGATAATGATTTCCAGCAGCTATTGAAGATAAATTCCAATGCAAAGTAGAAAGCTTTATTTCCAGGGGAGAAGATATCGATCCTGTGGCCACTGTAAACAAAATGAGAATTGCAGGTGTAGAGAGGAGTCCTGTCCTGTCATTGCCATTGAGTTCTGACTAACAGAGGGAACTGCCTCCTGAAGCCAAATGAAGACCCACTTGGTGAAGAGCAATTTGATATTCCCCGGATATTGTTACTTTCTTACAGGAACATGTCATGGGAATCAGATGCAGCATGTGAACATAGGTCCCATCAGCATGTTATGGATACAGCACCTAAATGTGTAATGAAACAAAGACCTCTGGATCAACCATGATTTGTTCCATTACAGTCCCTAGTATCTTGCTTGGATCTTTGAGAGAAAATGTCTTATATGAGTCAGAGATAGGTTAGGAGCCTAGATGACTGAATTGTTTTATAGACTTAATGGTTGGTTAAAACATTAGTCTCTTTTTCTTTATCTACAGATTGAGATTGAGGATGTGATTATTCTTCATTAGCTTTTGAAGAACTGATCATTACAGCCTTTCTAGGTCATAGACCATTCAATCTAGGAAGGACCTTAAGGATCATCTCATTTAATCCTTTTATTTTTCAGCAAGGAAATGATGACCCAGAAATAAGTAATATTACAAAGGGCATAGTTAACTTGGCTGCTTTTTTTTTTTTTTTAAACATTGTCAAAATGTATAACTCTTTTTTAGCTTACTAGAATTCTGGTGATTATAGAGGAAGTTTCCTTTGGGATAGCACTAATTCATGGAGACCTTTCAAATTCTTAAGGGTCTGGAGGAATGCTAACTCTTCTTGTTTCAGAGGCTAGAAGATATATCTATCTATCTATCTATCTAGATATAGATATAGATATAGATATAGATATAGATATAGATATAGATATAGATATAGATATATAATGTTTATTGGGGTTTTTTTTGAGAGAGAGAGACAGAACATGAGTAGGGGAGGGGCAGAGAGATAGGGAGACACAGGATCTGAATCAGTCTCCAGGCTCTGAACTGTCAGCATAGAGCATAATGCAGGGCTCAAACTTATAAACCATGAGATCATGACCTGAGCCAAAGTCAGAGGTTTGACCAACTGAGCCACCCAGGTGACCGTAGATGATATACATTTATATTTCTAATATGGATAAATGCAGACTATCTGGTGCCCTTATTCTCACCCTGAGATCAGCTACCAGTAGGCAGTTTGGATCTCTGTTTTGAATCTTCAAGATCTCTGGAGGGTCATGAACTTCAAGGTCACTAACTTTGAGATCTATACTAAGTAGGTTTGTTCACCTTGCACATCAGTGAAGAACATTTGCAAGGTAAATGTTGATGGGAATTTGTGGCTGGAAGGTCAGCCAGTGAAAAAATTACTCAAGCAGGTATGGGGATGATGGCAAATGGGTTCACATTAAATCCAGATAAAATTCAAGATGTCATTTTGGTTACCCCTCAGCAAAAACTGTACAATAACTCTGTCATGTTGCTATTCTTTTAACACCTACTTATGAATAGCAGTTAGGAGGTTGGGAGTCTAGGGACAGAGGAACCTGGAGAGACAAATAGGTTCTTTGTCTTTCCTCACAACCTCAGAGAAATGCCTGCATTGATCCCCAAATTTTGTGTCCCATAATTATTGCAAATGGATGAGGACCTTGATTAAGGCCTTTGTACATTCTTGGGATGCCTGGGTGGCTCACTTCGTTAAGTGTCCAACTTCAACTTAGGTCATGATCTCACGGTTTGTGAGTTTGAGCTCCACATTAGGTTCTGTGGTGACAGCTCAGAGCCTGGAGTCTGCTTCAGATTCTATATCTCCCTCTCTCTCTCTCTGCCTCTCCCTGACTCACACTCTGTCACTTTCTCAAGAATAAATAAACAATAAAAATTAAAAACACAAACAAACAAACAAACAAACAAAAACTGGGGCTCCTGGGTGGCTCAGTCAGTTAAGCATCTGATCAGCTCAGGTCATGATCTCATGGTTTGTGAGTTTGAGTCCCACATAAGGCTCTGTGCTGACAGCTCAGAGCCTGCTTGTGAATATCTCTCTCTCGCTGACTGACCCTCCCCACTCACACTCTCTCTCTTTCTCAGTATAAATTAAAAATCTCTAAAAAAAAAAACAACAACATTTGTACATTCTTACCTTGTTGATTGCAATTCCGCAGGTCTCAGCCTAGTTGTTAAATGCCTGTGTTGATCAGAAAATGTCCCTACAACTGTGGACAGATTATGTACATGTATACCCAAGCTATAAACATTCAAAAGCTAAAGGGATATTGAAATTATTAGTATATTTCTGATCTTCCAGTTCCTTGGCTATACACAATTAAACTTGTTTATGCTCATAATTCTGATGTTTTCCTTCCAATGTTTGTTTTTCATTAATGAAAACTATCTATTTTCATTCTTATTTTTTTTGTTGTTGTTGTTAATTTGCTTTTAGAAAACAGAGAGCACTGTGGATAGAGAGATCTTTGAAATGTCTCTTTCATATATATATATATATATATTTAATGTTTATTTATTTTTGAGACATAGAGAGACAGAGCATGAATGGGGGAGGGTCAGAGAGAGAGGGAGATACAGAATCTGAAACAGGCTCCAGGCTCTGAGCTGTCAGCACAGAGCCTGACGCGGGGCTCAAAATCACAGACCGTGAGATCATGACCTGAGCCAAAGTAGGACACTTAACTGACTGAGCCACCCAGGTGCCCCTGAAGTGTCTCTTCCTAACAGACTATCAATGAACATGATATTTCAGCTCTCTTAAATGTTCATTTGAATATGTAAGAAGCCATATTTATGATTACACCACCCCAAAGTGAGTTCCCTCTTTTCTCTACTTGTGTAGCTCTTGTTGTCTGTACCGGTTGTTTGGCAGTTAATTATATACTGCCTTGTGGCAATATAAATTAACTTATTATGTATTTATATTATTTGTGTAAGTGGACTCAGATCCTTGAGGGAGAGAATTGAGTATTATGCTTCTTTGTTTCCTCTCTTACACCTACCAGAATTCTATGAGCACAGTCGGCTGTCAAACAATATTTGCTGAATAATCTACCACACAGAATTTCTTAATGCCTCCACATAATGGTCCCAGAGAGAATGTTGCATAAAAAGAGATAATATTCTTCCAGAATATTAAAATATTTGGTGAAATGCTACAACAGTGATGTTTCAAAGGTCTGCAGATTAAATGGTTGAGGGAGTATAAATTAGTTGCTGGTGTGTTTGTGCCCATATGCAGGTGGAACATTTTTGTGTGCATGTGTTGGGGAGCCTGTTCCTTTCATCTCTAATTTGGGGAACTTTAATCAGTCCCTCTGATTAAGGATGGAGAGCACTGGCTGGGTAATGGATATCTTGCTATGGATGGCAGGGCAATGATGCCTCAACTGGAAAATCATTAACTCCCAGATTTCAGCCTGTCTCTCTATCACCTATCATAAGCAGCAAATCTGCTTTATCAGCTAAGAATTCCCTTATCTCTCAGTGACTGTGGGCCATGTGCTGCTGCTTTCTGTAGATGGGAGATAGAGCTGCACCATTACCCGGAGGTGACAAGTATATAATTTACAGGCTCAATCAGTTCTAGTTACCATGTAATTACAGAGTTATTACATGGTCATTTGTTCCTGATGGACACCAGTGATCTCTTATCGTGTTCTACTGTGGTCTGTTTCTTGTCTTATGCAACCAACGATGTTTAGTCTCATCTGCATGGAGTGCTAAATGGTATACTAGGGAGGTAGGACAGAAACGATTTGGGATAAGATGTTGATTATGCTGAGAAGCTATTTGTTCTTCTCAATTGGCCTGGTGATAACAGCATCCTGTGGCTTTCCTCCCCTAGGCTCCAAGTTCACATTTTATCCATGAGAGAGGATGGAGACGATATTGTACTTGACTGCCTGGGGGAAATTGGGTGTAAGGAATATTCTGACCCATACCACCCAGTGATACAAAGGGAATATCAACCTCAAGACTATGTCACTGCCTCTTGTAATTTGAAGCTCATGGTAATGAAACGCCTATTGAAAGAAAAGTTCCTTTTTATAATAAAATGAAGAGGAGGCATTTAAGTGTGTAATTTGGTATCATAGAGAAATCATGAGAAGGTTCAGTAACCTGCCCAATGCCACCAAGTGAGTGATATGTCTAGAACTCAAATGACAAAGCTTGGTTCCTTCCATTCTAACATATTTAAGTGAATTCCTTTATTTGAAGGTAACATGCTTTTAAAATCACAAGTACTAGATATGATGTGAAGAAATTTGAATAGTACCACATATTTGCTTGAATGATTTATGGTAAGTTCTTTAATCCCATATGTTTATTATCTATCAATTGATGTGTGTGATACCCCTTCATTTTCTGAGTGTGTCTAACATGTGTGGATTCCTAATTTGGGGGAAAATGGACTGAATGTGGTATTTTTGTCACCATTCAAAAGTGCGACATCCACGTCATGATGTGGGCAGTATACTAGAGTCACCATTGTAGGGCAGGAAATATGGGTCTAGTTTCAGTTTTCCCACTAAACTGTGTGATTCAAAATCTGCTACTCTGCCTGCATAGGCTTCAGTTTCCTGCTCTGTATGATGGTCAAGTGGACCAGAGAATAGTGGAGGTCTTTTCCAGCCTTGACAGTTGCCTGTGGCTCCATGATTTAAGTTGTCTTGCAGGTGGGACTGAGAGCAGTTCAGCTTGTTGGGTGCAAGGTCACAGGAAGATAATATTCAGTGTTGTTACCAGAAAAGCTTCTCCCCACATGGGAGCCAGAAAGGTGCTAGTGTGCATGTCATATTTCAGTTGATGGAATGCTGGGAATCATTAACACTCTCTCTCACTTCTCTCTACTTAAAACACCTTACTGATTTAATTAAAATACTTTTTTTTTCTTTTGAATGGCTTAAAAACAGCCCTAATTGTAATGTAACTGTTATGTAACTAATATGTGCAGGTAATATTGTGATTATATATAGACAGCCATATGCTACAATGCAGCCATTTTCCATGCTGTTAAACTGCTGAAGCGGATAACTCTATGTCCGTGCACAAGGTAATTGCACCAAACTAATTTGTGTTTGCAAACAGATCCCAAATTAACTATGTAAATAGGCATATATGCAAACAAAATATTATAATGTGCTTGTGTGCAGACTCAAGGGGCCGCGTGGAAGTGATTTTCTACCTGCATGAATGATGATGTCAGAGAAGAACTGGGGCTAGCCTGTGGCATGTGTTGCCTTTTTGGACCCCAGGTTTCTCTGAATTCTTGTCCAGCATCAGTCATTCTGAGTCACTCTGTTCCAATGTGGATGACTGAAGGCAATCTGAATTTGTTTTCACTAGGGGTAAAGGGTTATTCCGATCCATCTACCTTTCTTGACCTTGCTTACTACCCTTACGCATTTCTTGGTCACTGATGCTTCCAAGATGGCTGTCTCTGGCTCAGTATTTAATATGGAGTAAATATTTTCTCCCTAAGAAGAGAGGAGAGTTGGTTGTGTGATTTGACAATTGTTATTGCCCTGAGGACTGTGTGGGCTTTTGAGTCAAACATGGCTATGCAAAGTCTGGCTTCACCTTGGACAGGTCACCTCATTTCTCTGAGTCTTGATTTTCTGAACTGTAAAAGGAGGGGGTGATATTAGGATTTGCTTCATAGGGCTGTTTAAAGAAGTGAGTGAGTGAGTGAGTGAGTGAGTGAGTGAATGTGTGTGGTGTTCAACATGGGGCCGGCATGTGATCAAGGTTCATGCAGTGCTTGCTGCTGCTGTTGCTAAGCTTGATGCCACAGTGTTTTATTTTGTTTGTTTGTTTATTTGTTTGTTTTTTAATCCCTGGACACCCCAGCACAACTTCCTGTGTGCTCTGTGAGCAAAGTTGAGACTAATTTCAGGCAGGTTCCCAGCATGGCATGTCAACTGCAAAGGAAGCTCATGGAATTAGTGAGAGTTCTCCAAAGAAACAGAAACAAAGGTTATACAGAGATATGTATGACAAGATTTATTCTAAGAATTGGCTCATGACATTACAGAGGCTGAAGGATGCTATGATATGCTGTCCACCAGCTTGAGACCTAGGAAACATGGTGGTATAATTGAGACCAAGTCTGAAGGCCTGGAAGCCAAGAGCTCTGAAGGTAGGAGAACAGGGACATCCTGGTTCAAGAAGAGAGAAAGAGAATTCAGACCTTCTTTTGCCTTTTCTGTTTGGGTACTCATTGGATTGGATGATGCCTGGCCACAGTGGTAAGGGGAGGATGTTGTTTACTCAGCCTACCCTTTCAAGTGCTAATCTCTTCCAGAAACTTCCTCACTGACTTACTCAGCAATGATATTTTGCTGGCACCCTTTAGCCCAGTCCAGTTGACATGTAAAATTAACCATCATACCCACTTTGACTAGGCAAGGTGGACCCTGAAAGGAAGTCAAATGTGCATATCTTTTCTGTATCCTCTGCACACCCCTCCCTCACCCCCTGTTCAGCAGCTATCCCTCCAGTGCAGAATGAGAGGGCTCGGCCACTGCAGCAGTCCACCTAGGCAGACCTTTCTGTTCTTCACTTTTCAGACTTGCTTCTTGTTTTCTCAAACCTTACCTTCTTGAGGCCCAGTTTTCAAGACTTGCCCTCTACCTGGGTGGTTGTTTTGAGCAAGGGCATTCGGAGGGTACAGTACTGATGCTGGTCTCCTTGCTCCCTGCTCTAGCTGGTTCCTCTGCCGCAGATACTCTTTCCACAGAGACCCATAGGGTCCCTGCCCTCTGCTCCTTCAGGTCTTCACTCAAACCTCACCTTCTCCAGCAGGCCCGCCCAATGGCAGAGCCATCTGTCCCTGCCCCCTTCACCCTGCTCCCACCTAGGTCTCCCTTCTTCTTACCCTGTTCTAGTTTTGCCTTTTCCATAGCTATCATCACCTTGTACTATTTTATGCAATTTTACTTACTTATTTCATTTGCTGCCTATTTCTCCATGCCTGCTTATAAGATCTTTGAAAGTGGGGTCTTTATTTTTGTTCATTAATGTTTGTCAAACTCTCAGTCTGTGCATGACCCTAGGAAGTTTCCTCCTAAGTTTTAATCACAGATTCCTGTCTGTATTCCTCTATCTGTCGCCTCAGAATCCAGGTGGACTGAAGGGAGAAGGACCTGAGACTAGGGGACATAGAGCAGAGAAGCCTTACCAGAAGTTGTCAGAGGAAACAAAACTGGGGGACCAGATAGAGCTAGCAGTCTTGTGGACAGGGACTCTCAAAGGGGGCCCAAACCAAAGAGAGCAGAGGCAAGAGTCAGCCACAGGTGTGTGGGGAGTAGAGGCATAAGTCATAGGCAGGAGTCAGGAGAGCAGAGGCACACATCAAGCCAGGGGTAGGGGGAATGGAGGACACAACAGCGACTGAAGTTGGGGTGAGAGAACATCAGCAGTAGAGACCTCATGCCCTCCAGCTGCACATATGACCCAGTGAGTCACTAGATCTGTCTGCAGCTTAGTTTTCTCATCTGTAAATGACAAAAATATTTGGCAGGTTTACCTTATGTTTTTTGTTTTTTGGGTTTTTGTGTGTGTGTGTGTGAGGATCAGTTAAGGCAACCACATGAATGTAATTGCATATATAAGTATATCAAAATTCAAATGTTAGTGGTTTCTTATTATTTCTGTGTCTAAGTTTATCTGTATGCAAAATAGACAATTAATTAGAATGGGATTGAGTGTGAAAAAGGTTATCTCTGAAGAACTGTAAATCACTATTATAATCACTTATGGATTACTTTCATGAGCCAGCCAATATAGAGCACATAGGTGAGATAGACTACCGTAACAGGCCAGGGGAGATGAGACACTTCCAAAGATTTAACTCAAAGAATGACTAAGGAGCATTATATGCACCAAGAAGTATGCCAGTTTGGGAGACATGTTTCAATAGAAGAACTTTTGGGGGCGCCTGGGTGGCTTAGTCGGTTAAGCGTCTGACTTCGGCTCAGGTCATGATCTCACAGTCCGTGAGTTCAAGCCCCGTGTTGGGCTCTGTGCTGACAGCTTAGAGCCTGGAGCCTGTTTCAGATTCCGTGTCTCCCTCTCTCTCTGACCGCCCCCGCCCCGTTCATGCTCTGTCTTTCTCTGTCTCAAAAATAAACGTTAAAAAAAATTTAAAAAAAATAGAAGAACTTTTGCCTTCCTTAGCATACCTGGGAACATTTCTTGTTTCATATTATCCTAAGATTAACAATACCCCTGTGGCATAAAACATTGGGGCTATTGATCAAAAATGAATAATTGGTCCTGGGTTCCTAGGTCCCCTTTCTCCCTATAAACCTTTTTATATTGAGGTGGTTTGTGTATCCCCTTTCTGTCCAACGTGGACAGCCCATTACAAAACTCTCTAGCCATCAAAATTTGAGAATGAAGTGTCTTGTGCTCTCATATTCTTCAGCCTCTTGGGGAATCTTTTCTCCTGCCAGTAGGTGATCTAATTAACCTGTTTAAGGCTTGAGAGAAGGAAACAGATTGTTATCTGTGCATGTGCTTTGACTCTAGAATCTGATGCAGACATCAACTCATCATTTGCCAGCTATATGACCATGAGCATATCACTGGAGCATCCAGTTCCTTTACTGGTATAAAGGTAATAGCTCCTCAGTTGTGGCCAAGGTTAAATTAGTTCCTACATGTGGAAGTATCTAACACAATTCCTGGCATATATTAGGCATCCAGCAAATGTTAGTTTTGCCCTTCTATTCATAAAATAAATAAGCTGGAGCCTTCAATATCCACTATTTAAAAAGAAAAGGGTTTCATTCATTTAGATTGGAGAAGATTCATTTAACAAGTTGCAGGTATCTAGATTGGAGACTTTCTTTGTTTAGAATGCACATTTCAGTCTGCATCTATCTCTTTGTTATTTTTACTGTCTTCTTCTTCTTCTTTTTTTTTTTTAATGGCATATGTGTATTAGGGCTTATTTTTAGGGAATTATTGTTTTGTTTTGTTTTGTTTTGTTTTGTTGATTGTTTTTTTTTTTTAACTTGCAAACCAGGCAATGGGAAAAACCAGGTGTAGTTGAACATGAGAATGTGGAAATGAAGGATATTCACTAGACTTAGTCTAAAGTGCTGACAGCAAAGGTCTTTATTTCCTCAAATCCTCTCAAATGTATTCAGAATAACCTTAAGCATATTTAGACAGTCATACATTTTATTTTTGTCTCTGGGCATTAATGTGCTGACTTGTGGTATTATTAAGCTATAATTCCCCAAGATATATTTCTGTCATTCAGTTGGTATGAATGTGCAATCATTAGTAAACCCAGGATTTAGGATTCTTTCTCCTCCATGTTAAATGGAAGCAGAAAAAGGAACATGACTGATATTGCAAGCTGGACAAACACCTACCACTGTTCCTGAATCATTGGAAACTTCTGAGTGATAGTGGAAGGACTGGAATTTTGAACCAGAAAACATGAAGACCAGTTCTGGCATTGCCATTTATCAGCAGTGTGACTTTAGACAACTCAGAGAACCACTTTGAGGCTTAGTTTCCTCATCTATAAAATGAGGAGAAAATTTGTCTTGTGATGATCAAGTAAATTGCGTGTATTAGCAGATTAACAAACTTTAAAACATTATAGTTATAATACTTGTTATTAGTTGTCTTGAATTATTACTCAGTTTTTTTACCGTTATTACTTGTTTTTGTTTGTTGTTGTTGTTGTTGTTGTTGTTGTTGTTTAATTTGGGAATGAGTACCAAGATTATAGCCTAATTATTATAAGGGCCTGCCTTCGTCTATCGTGTTTAGTGTTATGCAGCATTTTAAATGCCAGTGAGCAGCCTGTCATTCACAATACCATCCCTCTCTTAAACTTCAAGTGGCAAGTTAACTATGCATCTGCGTGCTTTAAAACAAAAATGAAGAATGTGTTTGGTGTCAGAACTTAGGCTGCTTTCCTATTTACCAACAATGAAGAAGTGGACTTTGTTTTTTATTTATGTTTTGTATTGTATTTCATTTTATTCTATTGTATTTTTTGGACTTTGAAATTAAAAACACAATACGATTTACATTTGTATTCCCCCCGAATGAAATTCTTAGGTGTAAGTCTAGCAAAATATGTGTAATATCTTTCTGTGGCAAACTACAAAACTCTAATAAACAAAATCAAAGAACTTAAATAAATAGAGATGCATTCCATATTCATGGATAGAAAGACAATATTAACAATATGTTGATTCTTCCCAACTTGATCTATAGATTCAGTGCATTCCCAGTCAAAATTCCAGCAAGTTATTTTGTAGATATCAACAATCCAATTCTAGAGTTTACATAGAGATTTAAAAGAATAGCTAACGTAATATCAAAAGAAAAGAACAAAGTTGGAGGACTGATGCTTAAGGTGGAGACCTCAAGACTTATTATAAAGCTAGTCATAGAGACAGTGTGGTATTGACAAAAGAATGGGAAAAATGTTAAGGGTTAAAGGTTATGTTTTACTTTGATCCTAGATGTCAGATGGTATATCCCCTTTCCTTATTCTGTTGGAAAGAGCCATGTCCTCTGCATTAGCTGAGGGGAACAGCCACATTCCTAATACAGATATGACCGCTGTAGCTGGGAATGTCCAAGAGAGATTTACACTTTTTGCTGGCCAATCACTTCTCTGCAGGGGCTCCAGATGTGTTTCTTCTTCTTGAAGAGCACTCCAAACAAACAAACAAACAAAAACTGCATCAAATCTCCAGAAGGGAGAGGGTTCACATGTTTACCTTATATTCTCAGTACACAGGACTTTGTCTGGCATACAGGACTTTGCCCAGCATACAATTGATGCTCAAAATATTTCTAAGTATTATCCCATTGACTGAGCTTATTCCAATAGTGGGCTTAGGTACTTATTTATTCCTCTGTTTTATGAGTAAAAGTGTGGTGAGGTCAATAATAAAGTGGAGGAGTTCTAGAGGTAGGGACTGAACTTAGGATGCTAAAACATAAAATTAAAATTTAGAAATCCTTTTAAATTACTCCATGGGCCAAGGGATAGCTGAAAGGCATTTGATTTTGGCAGTGTACTGAGAACTTCTGTGTTTACTGTAATGTTCTTGCTACTGCTTATTTTTAGTTTGTGTCTTTCCAAATTCCTGCATGGCCACCAAGGATCTGGACTGTGTTTTGATATTTGACCTAATTCATTCACTTCAAACTATGTGAATTCTAGTTAGTGGGTTTGCCAAAAGCAAAAGGAACAATTCTAATCACATGTCACTTAACCAAGGACACTTTTAAAAATAAGAACCACATGCATATCAACAAATGTGGGTGGAGGATGGTTTGGGCTGGCTGTCTAGACTTCACAAAGCTCCCTTCCTGCATCATCCTTTGCTGTAACATTATGGAAGTAAGATACTCAGGAGCATATGTCCCCCTAAATGAAACCACAGACCCTAACTCAGGCAATTTTCACAGTTGTTGATTTGGGTTCATCTAAGTTTCTACAATATTGGAAAGTGGTCACCCATTATGGCCCTTGGCTCTTACTTCTGGGTCAGTTCAAGCACATGATTCAATTATTCTGATAGATGGCTGGCAGAGAAAAACTAGTCACAGCATCAGATATTCAGGAAGTTCTGGACTTACTATTGTTCTGGCAGTACCATTTTGTGTGTGTGGGGAAGAAGAGAGAATTAAGATTCAAGAGTCACACAGAGAGTAAAAAATTCTGGTTTAGGGAAATACATATCACTTGGCCAATGTCACCCTCTCCTGGAACCATTCTGGTTAGAGAAGATCCAGTCTTTTCAGTATAAGTGGCAGTGTTGCCATCCTAGCAGTTTACAAAAGCAGATACTGACTCTGTGGGGTGTGTGTGTGTGTATGTGTGTGTGTGTGTGTGTGTGTGTGTGTGTGTGAATAGTTGAAATTGGCCTCATGCACTACCTACTATGAGGCTGTGCTATGGTTTGCGACTACCCAGTCTCTCATAATGTCAGTCCCTAACAGGGCTCAAGTGTTGCTAATTTTGCTTCTGTGACTCTTTCTTTCAATAACATATAAGACCTTTCCATGATAAGATTTATGTTCCTGCTGCAGTATGTGGAAATTGGGGCAGACAGGACACTTTGTATTTCCTATGTGGGAAATCTGAGGCCAAAAGATTTAGGAATTGTGGATCTCAGTAAGTGTGTCAGATCAAGAGAGAGGGTGCCTCTCCTGAGTATTGTCACCCCATAGTATTTCCTTTATGCATCTTCTCATGGATCAAGATATTTTAGTATGTCCATGTCCCTGAGGTGGCCCACAACTATGAAAGTAAATGAATAATACAGGAGAAAAGGGCTGGGCAACAAGAGAGAACAAAGGTGCCCCATGCTATCATGGGCATTTCCTTGGGTACAAGGAAAACCAGTCTCCAAAACAGGATCCTAGACAGTGCAAGTTCTTTAATGAGATTCGATTCCAGAGCAACCTGTGCTTTCCCAAGTATGCCTTCATTGAACACTACCTAGAGAGACAGGTCTGCAGTGAGATGAAGGGAAATGACAGTTTTTATTTTGTAGTAGCAGCTTTAGAGTTTCTTATCAGGTTGTTTGTTGCATTTTGTTTTGTGGTAGATACACCATTCCTGTGATGAGCAATTATACATCTCTTTGTACTTATTAAAGTGTTAAGCGGTGGCAGCTCTGTAAGGCAGTTGCTATGTAAAGGAAGTGGAATCAAAGGTGTTACTGATTCTGTTGGGAAGGGAGAGAAGTGAGAAGGAGGCAGTCAAAGAAAGAAAGGAGAGGACACTAGTGGGCATAATATAACTTACCCTCACAAGAGTATCTGTGATTGGACTACACTCTTTAAAGATTGATCACATTTTATTTTTTGGTTTATAGTTGTATATCTAGAGATACCTCAAGTTATTATTTTGACGTATTTCTTTAGCCTGGCTAGCTTATTTGGTAGAGCATGAGACTCTTTGGTATATTTCCTTGTATTTACCTTCTTTTAAAAACACAATATTATGTTTCCCATATGAGTAATTATTTTTCAGACACATGATTTCAATGGCTATTTAATATTATCTTCTATTTCGCAGCCACTCTTTTCCTTAAATATAATTTAAAAGGAAATGTATGGAAAGTACATAACTCCCAAGTTGGAATTCAGCTAGATCAGGGACAGGGGCTTCCTTAAACACATTTCTTAACATGGATCAACAGTAGTGGCATTGAGGTTTTCTTTCTGGTGCTCTTCTCTTTTCCCATGATGCAGTGTGGTAGCCCCACATCTCAGTGTCCCTGGATCTCCAGCTCACTTTCTTGAAAGACTCCCAGGAATAGGTGACCACTTTTTTTCTTTCTGAGCTCTTTCTGAAGTTCCACTGTCTCTGGAAATCCATCAGTGTCGATAGAAGTGTTGTGGTTAGAAAAATTAAATGATGAGAGAATACTGCTGTCCTGGTCCCATACAGGTTATGTATAGAAATATAGTAGCTTGTATAAAGTTAAGAAACTGAAAGGAAATTTTATTTGTGCAGCTGTCTCCCCCACCAGACTATTACCATGAACTTGGATGAGCTACTCAACATATTCAAACCTCCATTTTCACAAAATGGGGATAATAATAGTGCCTACTTCATAGGATTGTTTGAGTATTAAATGAGATAAATAAGATAATGTGCATGAAGTGCTTCACAAAGAGAGGGACCTAGTGAATGCCAAAGAAATGGTTACAATTCTAACTGTTTTGTCATTATTGTTATCATTCTGAGCTTTTCCACAGCAGAGACCATATCATATTTATATTTGTCAGAGACATTCAATAAATATTTGTTAAATTGAAGTAAGTGTTCTAAAAACTAAATAAATAAATAGGGAAAATGAAAAAAATCCATTACTTTATGCTAACAACATCACACTTCTACTGGCCAATGGAATAAGCATGCATCCTTACTGCTGTGAGTTATTATATTCTCTGAATGAATATAAGCCTTTCATATGACCTAATTATTAATGACTTATGCAAAGAAATTTTAATTCCATTAATAAAAAATTAAGCAGCAAGCTCTCCCCACTTTTTTGACAGTGTCAGGCTTTCACCTGTTCTCTTGGGGACAACAGGTTTCCGGGAACATGCTGAGTACAGAAAATAGATCATTCCCAGATGGTACTCCCCTGTGTTCTCCATGTCTTTCTGACCAGCACGTGGGATAGATACAAGGTACTTTATAGATGGAGGAGAGGGGTCCTTGTGGAATGAAGCAGAAAGGATAACTGAGTGCTTGCTCATTCTCTCTATTTCTTCATCCATCCATCCATCCATCCACTCCCTCAGATAGAGGATTTACTCTGTGTCAGAACTGGTAACACTAAGATCTGTGTCATTTAACTCTAGGAGGTTCATGTGATTACCCCAATTTTACATATGGAATCCTGGGCTCAGACATTGTGTTATGTCCATGGTGATATAATGAAGTAACAGATCTGGAATTGGAACATAGGTCTGTCTATTTCCCAAGTTTCTGCTTAACTTTCTCACCTAAGTCCAGACTTCTTTTACTCTTACATATTGGGTCTGAAGTAGGCATTAGCCAGTTTAGTCAAGATGACCAAAATTCTATCACCAAATGCTCAGGAAGGGAGTCTTATCCGATTAAGTGAACAATCTTTCAATGTTGCAGCAAAATTTCAAGCAAAATATCCAGGCTGGTCTGATGCTGAATCCTGAATATCCCTCATGAACACTTGTCTCCAAATACTTGGATATCAGTATTTCCACCTTAGATGCCATTTCCCTCTTCCTTCAAAAGTTTGGTCTCAATCTCCATTATTCATTTGGAAGCCAAAATTCCAAATTTCCAGAACCAGAGTTTTCAGACTTCAAAACCAGGGAGTCTGGCAGAACCCAGTCATCACTACAATTTTTGGGAAAAAGCTAGTTACCAGGCCACACCTTTATTCTTGACTGTAGTGACCTGGGCTGGACAATATGCAAATTTAGGTACAGATTCATGTCTTTGGCAAACTTTCTTCTCTCAGACTCCCATGTTTCCTCACAAACTCCTCTTTAGCTAAAGGAAGAGAACTCTCTCTCTTTCCCAGTAAACTACTCCTCAGAGTGGTCTTAAGGACCACATTCCATCCTTGATCGGTATCTGAGCAGAGTTGGGTGGACTGATCATATGATATCTCAAGTGTATGGTTGAATTACTCTTATCCTTAATACCCTCACTTCCTATATTGACCTAGCATTTGACTCTTAATTAGTTTGGATGATGATGATGATGAGGATGAGGATGACGATGATGGCTGTGTGAACCTGTATGTGTGCATTTAGGTTTATGTGTGCACACCTACTCTGTAGCTATATTTCAACTTTCAGGAGAAAGAGGCCATTCCTTCTTTACCTGCCTCTTTGATGACTTCAAAGTCTAGGGGCATACATGACGGTCTCAAAATGTACTGCTGCTTGTCCTATACACAGACTTGCTCTATTCTACTGAATCTGAAGGCATGCTTGTGGAGTAGCAATACACCACCCCCCAGGCATGCATCTACCCTTTTCCCCTCCTTCCAATTCCCAAGAAGAGCCCAAAGAACCAGATTATATTATCTTTGGTTCTCTTTAAAACTCTCTGGGTCCACATTACATACAACTTTAGCCATGCGTGGGGAATGGGTGTTCCATTTTTTGGATGCTGAGAATAGAGGGGCCAGTATTGCATCTTGGGGATGCATAGCAGGACCACTGAAGCCCTTGAATCTTTGTTTGTTTTTGCCTTTGAAAGAAGAAAAAGAACAGACTATTCCCACAATCAGAGTGGAAGATTCTGCATCTTCTTGTCATAATTCCAGAGTCCCTCTGAAGCCATGTGTGAGAAAGCAGTGTGAACATGGTTGACGTTTATGGATGGTTGAGTCCAGATGGCAATGACAATGGATCAGGGACTCAGGAGCTGAGAAACTCCAGAAGAAATCATTTTGGTCTCAGCATTAAAATCCAGCGTCCTCAAAACAGATAAACAGACAAGCCACACAAGAGCAGCAGCAGCAACAACAAATAAAGCGAACAAAAACTCTGGTGGCCAGAACTAAAGAGATGTTTCTATTTAAGAATCTGTTAAAACACAAAATAGCCAGAGGTTCTTTTCTTCACCCCCCATTTTGTGCACAGTGCTAGGTGGGGAGGCATCTGAAGAGTCAGTCCATACTCTGTAGGACACTCAGTCTAACTTACTCAAGAGACAAGGACTTCTGTCTGTGGCTCAGGAATTTTGTTGTCATTTTATTGTTAATCGGGAGCCCCAAAGAAAGGAAGTACAGTTTTTCAGATATGACCAGGTAATAGGAAATGTAATCTAATAAAAATGTAATAGAAAGGTGATACAACCTCCTGATGTTAGGTTACACACCTCAAAAACCTACTGAAAGGAAACAAAAAGAACAACTTAGACCCCTCTGACAAAAAGGAGAAAAATCAGAACATAAAATATGTCTGAAAACAAAGTCTCAAGTGACCCCCAAAAGGAAGATGTCACCAGATTGCTCAGGAATTGAGACCATCGGGGATCACGTGGGCATGGGACACTTCTGAGGGGAAAAGGGAATAGATGTCTTCCCCTTCATTCCTTCAGTGCCATTGGGGCTGGCTATACATCCAGGTTCACTGGATCCTTTTATCCACCTCAGGCTCCTCTGGAAGCAGGGCTGGGTTGAGGCAGGGCTGAAGATTAGAAAGACGAGGAGACAGGATACAGCCCTTCCAGTGAGCAAAGCATCAACTCCCTGCTAAAAACATTGTTTTTGAAGTCAATAAAGTCTCTCTTGCAGCTGCAGTCAGTGGGAGGAGTGTGCCCTTCACTTGTGACCTCGCTGGTTATCAGCACCGCTAGAGATGTTTATTGCTTCCATCAACACTCGCCTGGGACTAGGTTTTACTTATGTTGCTGGTGGCATGACAGGTGGGGATGTGACTCATCTGGGGAAGCCAGTGTGCTGCTGTGTTCAGTTGGAGGTGCAGTATCGGAAAGTTGAGGAGGAAAAGACAAACTAAGGAAGGCCATACATTTCTGTTGAGCTCAGTCAGGAGGGAGCCATTAATGCTCTGGTCTCTTTGGCAAACCTACTTGATGGAGGAGGGGCATTCAGCTCAGGAGGTCTGCCCTCAGGGTAAAATGGCCATCCCATTTCTGAGCCTTTTACTGTGGAGAATTTCCAGTAGTGTTCATAGGATCTCCAGGTAATTTGATAGATGCAGTGTCTCCCTCCCAGCTTCCCCACTGACCTTTTCGGAATTTCTAGTTTGGGCTATCCCAGAGGCAAATGGAAATTTGCTCAGTGGCATTTACCTAACTGAGACCACTGATGGTGTGACATAGTTGGGTGACTTTAGGGTTTACAGAGAAAGTGCTGGTGGAGAATGAGAAGAGCAGGAAGGCAGGATTGGGAGACACAGGATCCTCTTTTCTGTAATGATTCGCGAGCTTGAAGGCAAGCTGATTGGCTAATATCCAGCCAGGAGCAAATGGCTGGAGACCCACTGCCCAAGTCAGGAATGTTTGAGACAAATGCAGAACCTGAGTCTGAAGCCAGCAGGACTGAACAAGCTGCTTGTTTACACAGCCCCTGTCTTCCTGGAGCACCAGAACATTCCACAGTTGGTCCTCACAGTCATTGTGAACAAGCCCACCTCTTCAAGATTTTTTCTGCTCTGGAAATTCAGGAAGTAGTGTCATAGGAGACAGAGAAGGGAGGAGAGATGCCCAGCAGGTCTATCCCTGGAGGGACATTTATTTTGTTTGCTAGGCACTGTGCTCCCTGTTGGAGCAAGGGAGAAACTTCTCCTACCTTTATGATGGGTGCTATAAGTGAGGAGACAGATATAAACACAGAATTACACAAATAATTGCTTACATTTGAGATCTGAGCTTCAAGAAGAAGTGTGTTCCCTAGAAGAATGTGTGTGGGGGATAAAGCCTAGACTGTGGAGTCTAGAAGCTCCATGAATAGATAGTATTTCAGCTGAGACTTTAGGAATGAAGAGCAGGTGGCTAGGTAAAGGGGAGGATATAGAATTACTTATGGGCAAAAGGTCCTGCAGCCAGAAGCAGCTGAGCACACAGATACCTGGGAGGCCCTTGTGGCAGGGGTGACAGAAACAGAGGGAACACCCCCCCCCCCCCATGGCTATTGGGTGGCCATTCTCTTTTGGCTTCATTTATTTGTCTGTTGCTGTTGTTTTTCTGTTCATATTTATGTGTATTGCTTCCCCACAGATACTATAAGCAATTTACATTGTCTTGTCCTTCTTATGTGTAACTTCTCCTGACTAGCAGAAGGAACTCCAGAAATAAGACATGATGAACTGAGAGCCATGCTGTGTGTCTGAGGGTGGAAGGATGTCTTGGTGACAGGTGGTTGGCTAACGTTGATCAGGAGAGTTGCCTTGTTTCTTGGTTAAGGGTTTGCCCTTTGGAGTCAGATATGTCAGTTCGAATCCTAGCCCTGTGACTCTGGCCAGGATGCATAATCTGAGTTTCTGTCATATTGATAGAAAAATACAGATAATGTTGCTTACCTTTACTCATCTGTAAATAATGATAATGATAACAATAGTAAAAATGACACTTCTGTGCCAGGCACAGTTCTGAGTGTTTCATAGATATTAACTCATTTGATCCTTAGTGTGGCTCTATAAGACAGGTGCTATTTTTATTCCCTTTTTACAGATGAGGAAAGTGAGACACTGAGAGGTTATTACACAGTTGATATAGGTTAAATCCAGGTTTAGAATCCACAGACTCTGGAAACTGAATCTTCACTCTTACTACCATGTGTTCTTGTAGTTATTTTACATTATTTTTTAATGTTTATTTCTGAGAGAGAGAGAGAGAGAGGATCCAAAGCGGGTTCTACACTGATAGCAGTGAGCCCAAAACAAGGCTCATACTTATGAATCACGAGATCATGATCTGAGTAAAGTCGGACACTCAACCAACTGAGCCACCCAGGTGGCTGTTCTTATAGTTTTAGTCTGTGTGGAATCTGGAGTGGTTGGTGATATTGAGTTCCTGGTGACCAGATGGGAAGGAAATAAGTTGGCCATAGTGAGCCAATCCTCCCTTCCTTGTATGCCATTATTTTGTCTAGGGTCATTATTTGCCTGTGATGTGGTGGTCTCTTATGTCCCAGGGAAAAGGACAGAGGAACTGAAGGGTGGGCTTTGGCAGCCTGGACAAGCTGCTAGCAGGACTGGCCCAGGGGGGCAGGAGCTTCTTCCTTGCCCTTGGGAAGAGTTCCTGCTAAACTCTGGCTACTCCTCATTGCTCATCCAACTACCTCCACCCACCATTGTGACCCGGAATATGAGGAACAGAGCCAGGCATGCGCTTTCTCAAGTGCTGAGTCAATTTCAGAAATGATTGTCAGGAACTCATGGATGCCGGTTGCTTATTGCACTGTGATCCCTGAAGATTGGATTCAGTGCCGTGGAAGCTGGCCAAGTAATGTGCCCGACCTTGCTTGTGGGGTCACTGACTGATTGCACCAGTTGGCCCTGCACTCATCTCCCTGGCTTCGGAGAGGTTGGAGGCAAGAGGATTGATTAAATTGGTGGCAGAAGCTTCACCTTTAAAATGTGGAAAACAACAACAACAAAGCAGGCCTTTTATATAGAAGTTAATGTAATTATTAAAGGGAAATAAAAACATTGGCATGTTAAGAAGATATCCAACTGGTTTAGAAAAGTGTTTTCTAAATCCTCAATAGATATTTATCCAGAGGAGGAATATTCACTAAGCAAAATTTGCTCTTAATCCTTAATCCACAAAGCTAAGATCTCACAGTTTTACCAAGTAAGAACAGGCATGAATATTAATTACAACTCACCCTCTCTTCCTCCCTTCCCTTATTTGTTGGGCACAAGTATTGTCTCTAAGTGTGGGAGGCCGGAAGTATTTTCCTCCTTAAAGAGTAGTGTTTGAGTCTACATCTTACCACCCTCTTTGGCATTCACAGTGCAAATGGCACTTTATTAGGTGAGAATGTGAATCTTGTCAACAGCCCCCAGCTCTGCCAGCTTATCAGGGAAAGAGAGAGAGAGAACAAGATTCAGAGAGATGTACCTAGTCCTGTTCATTCCAGAAGAGTGATAGATAATAACATTTCCAGGCAAGAAATGGCAGGAAATTTGACGTACAGGAATTAAGGCACCAAATGGAAAAGTCAATTGCTTATTCACTCCATGCTTCATATTTGAAGGAAATGTTATTTGATTTGGATGCTTCCTCTTTCCTCCCCTTCTTCCTTCTATGAAGTAGGCAGAATAGCAGAATTGATTCTCTCTCTTTGTAATCATATTTTCCAGGCTCAATGAGTCTCTGTGTGTGTAAATTCCCATTTAAACGTATACTAATGTTTTGCAAATGTATATTTCTCAGCCACATTGGGTATTTTAAAGCTCATAAGTAAAAGGAGGAATCTCTGTAATTCCTTTCTTATGATGTCTCTTGTCACTTCTAAAGTAGACCTAAATTCGGAGCTCACATAATAAAAATAAAAATGATAACAGTACTGCCTTTGTAGTTCTGTGCATCTTATTTTTACAGTATTTGATAGTTCTGCATTGTATTGGATTTAAATCACTAATTGCAGTGGTGTATCAATCACAACAAAAATAATCATCAACTAAATACTGGACGTGCATAATTTAAGCCAATGTTTACATTCCCCCTATGAGGGTGTATCTATCATGGTCCTCACTTACTACCTACCTCAGGTTAGAGGTAGCATGTCCAAGGTCACTCACCCAATAAGTGGTGGAGATGAGATTTGACCCAAGGCATATTTGACTCCAGAGCCTGACCTCTTAAAAGGTTCACTCTCTAGGTCATGAAAAAGAGTGGAGGACTGCTCAGGTCACAAATAAATGAAGGACAGATCCACGCACTGGATCTAGGTCTTGCTAACTTTTATTTCTTTGCTTCTTATCCTGCCAAGGTCAAGGATGAAGAAAACCTAAACACCAAAACAAATTACTGTAGGGTAGGGACCTTGTCCCAGTACAACAGAAAATGGTTGTGGAATTCTGGACCAAGCCTATAGGTGTTTACTTAGGATGTGAGAGGTAGAGGGTGTGTGTATGGGTGGGGGGGCTGACTTCCTAAGGGTGAAATAACATGAAACAAAGAACATATAATCTCCCTTCCCCTGCCACCCAACCTTCCAAATACGATTCTTGCAAACTTAAGCAAACGCTTGCCTCAAAACTTCAAATAGAGGATTCATTTTCCCTAAAGTTGCCCAGGTGTTTCCTATAAGAGAAGGCAGTTAATACGTATTCTTTCTTTTCCTTGGACTGATTACCCCTAATTGGTGAGTTCTCTTCCAATAGCCGCTACCAGCTCCCCACAAGAGCAGTTTCACTGAATCTTTGTGGTCTATTTACAATAGCAAATCAAACAAAAATCAAACAAAAATAAATTAAAAAAAATAAATATTATGCCTCAGCCTCCCACTGCACACAGGACCTGGGATTTGGTATGTAGCTATGTGCTCTCCATGGAAAATTTGGGATTGGCAACTTGCTGTCTTGACTCCCTCCTCCTCCTCCTCCTCCTCCTCCTCCTCCTCCTCCTCCTCCTCCTCCTCCTCCACCTCCTCCTCCTCCTCCTCCTCCTCCTCCTCTTTAAACAAAGTTATAGGGGCGCCTGGGTGGCTCAGTCGGTTAAGCGGCTGACTTCGGCCCAGGTCATGATCTCGCGGTCTGTGAGTTTGAGCCCCGCGTCGGGCTGTGTGCTGACAGCTCAGAGCCTGGAGCCTGTTTCAGATTCTGTGTCTCCCTCTCTCTGACCCTCCCCCGTTCATGCTTTGTCTCTGTCTCAAAAATAAACGCTAAAAAAAAAAAATTAAAATAAATAAATAAATAAGCAAAGTTATAGAGTTAGATACAAAGCTATTTGTCTATACCGTCCCAAGATGAGCACAAGTGATTCCAATTTGGAGTCACATTTGCTGAAAATAGGCAAATAATTTTAAATGTACTTTGATATAAAATCCTTTCTCTGAAGAGCTCAAAGCAACTTAGTGTTTATTTTGTTGTTTCTACTCAAAACATCCCTTTAAGATGGGAGGGTGACAGTGATAATTTTCACACTGGGGGAGGGAAATGAATGGAGGCATGGCTAGTTTGCAGTAAGTTAGAGGTCTATCAGCCTCTCCTTGATTGTGCTAGTGGCCAGTAAAAGGACTAGGTATAGAACATTTGATCTAGATCTAACTGTGCTAGCAGAGAAGGAGGAAGGGGCAGGAGTGGACAAACCAAATTACATACTTGAGATTTAGGATTATCAGATCTACCCTGAGTGGAAAAAATACATATCTTCAGGTAGTATTGGTAACCTTCTAAAAGCTAATCTGGGGGGCACCAGTATGGCTCAGTTGTTTAAGTGTACAATTCATGATCTCGGCTCAGGTCATGATCTCATCGTTCCTGAGTTTGAGCTCCTCACCAGGCTCTGCACTGACAGTGCAAAGCTTGCTGGGATTCTCTCTGTCTCCCCACTTTCACCCCTCTCTCTCTACCTCTATCTTGCTGGCACTCTCTCTCTGTCTCTCTCTCTCTCCCTCCCTCTCTCTCTCTCTCTCAATAAATAAATAGACTTTCAAAAACATTTCAACAACAACAAAAAAATGCTAAACCAGTTATTTTGTAGTTTATAACAAATTTAGCCAAATGGTCCTGTTAGATGATGGAATTGAATAGAGAAAGTGGAAAATGATCAGAACCCCTTCCTGCAGGTGGACCTCAGACTCATCCTTGGATCTGGAGGAGCCCTGAAGAACAAAGTCGGGTGGTCCTGATGAGGTGTTCCACAGGCTTGATGAATGTGCTAGAGGGTGTGGGACATGGGTACAAAGCAGAGTGTTAAGAGATCTCAGAGTCTCTGGAATGTAGGTACAAGGGTCTTCTTTGAAGATGTTCTGCCCACTTGGGTAGATACTTCCTTCAGAGAACCTAATTGCTATGGACATTTAGATATTCAGCTTTCTACTGGCAATGCAGATGTAACAATGCAGATATAACAAGAGCTCAACTTCACTCCGAATGAATGTGTTTCGTGTGTTACCTATTGTTTTAGTTGATTTGGTTTCTCCCCAAATGTCTAAAAAGTCTTCCTTAGGTTATTGGGTATTCAGTGCTGGACACCAGCAATAAGTGACAGTGCCACTTAGTGCACATTGCAGGCCACTAGTCACTATGTCAATGGCCTTAACCGAGTTACCTCATTCCACCTTCATAGTGTGTTATCGTTGCCCCTATTTGGGATGTGAGGAAGTCAAGGCTCTGAGAGGTTCAGGAACTAATGCAAGGTCACATGGCAAAAGGGGGCTGTAGAGCCTGGGTACAGCCACTACATCAGGGCATTTCTTGTTAGATTATTTAGAAAGGAACTTGATAACTGAGTGGCTTCTAGGTCTCAGCACATGTCTGCAGTGAAGTAAATGTGGTCAGTAACCACCATGCATTGTGGCTGACTCCCTGGGTTCAATCCCTGAGTTCCTAGTTCACCAGCTGTGCAGTCTTGCTCGAGTCATTTAACCTCTCTGTGCTTCATAGGACTGGTGTGAAGAATAAATGAGTGGGTATTTGGAAATGAGTTAAGACAGTGGCATTTGGTATCACAATGGTTTGAGGAAAACCAGTAGGGCCAGTGAGTAAAATCAGAGAGGGTGTGGGTTCCCTGCTCAGCTCCGAAGTGGAGAGAGCCACATTGCAAAGGTTGACACTGGCACTGGGGGGGGAATCAAGTATGGCTGTAATTTTGACTGTCAGTTTTCATCCTCACATCTTCTCACTTGAACACCTTTTATTGGCACTAAATTTGTTTTAGGATAATGAAGGCAGATGTTCCGTTTATGCCCTCACCCCACTCACCTGCATGTCTCCTCTCAAAGACACTTTCTCTCCCTCAGGACTAACTCTGAGCACAGTGGAGCCCATGTGTCTGAGGCTAAGGCTGGCACTTGGAAAGCGTGTTCCTGGAGAGCCGTAGCCTGGGAGGGGTTAACCATTATCTGGGAATACTCAAATAGTATGAGCCCATCAGATAGAGAAACATAGCAACTCGCAAATGAATAGAAACATGTTTATTAGAGTAGAAGAAAACAGCTTTTTTGGCACCACCAGTGCTATGGCATCAGGCACAGCAGCTGCAGCCTGGGACAACAGTCAGGGAGAACCAGAAAGTAAACATGCATTTGCTAAGTGCTTAAGTCAGGAGTGGGCATTTCCAAGCAAACAGGAGGTTCATGCACGTGTGTATGTGTATGACAGAGAGAGAGAGAGAGAGAGAGAGAGAGAGAGAGAGGTGGGAAGAGATGCAGAGGGGCAAGCACAGAGTTGCAGTGGAGTGGCATGCAGGTAACTAGGCAGTAGCAGGTGGACATGAGGCCCAGGTGGACCTGGGGTTGAATGTCATCCTGGTTCCCTCCCAGGAATTTGGTGGTCTTGGTCCTTTTAGTAGACCTCTGGGAAACTGCTTCTTTATCTGCACAATCCCAGTCACAATTATCCTCAGTATTTTTATATCTCAGGAGCATATAAGGTGACATATTTTAAGCATCTATCAAGGGACCTGGCACACAGAAGGTGCTCAGTAAATTTGAGTCCTCACTGAACTTCTGTGGTAGAATATTCCAGAAGGCTGCATTAGGTCTCCCATGGTTCTTGAGAACAATTCAGTTTTTCTTTCAAGAAAGGAGAGAAGGGAGAGTGAGGTGCGAGGCAGAGATGTCATGAAGACCATGTTTGATTTATAATTTCATTTATGGAGTGGGTAAAGAAATATAGAAGGATAAACTCCTCTTTTAAAATTAAGGGTTAGAAGTCTTCATTTTTATTCAATAAATACAAAATGTGGCTGAACTATACCCTTGTCCCAATTTAAATGGGAGTTAGAAAAGAGAGAGGGAGGAAGGGAGGGGTGAGAAAGGGAGAGAGAGAGAGAGAATGTAAATGGCTGAGAATGATCCTGGATTACAAGCCTGGGTTCTGGGTTCCTCCGCATCCTCCCATCCCACCCTGAAGGGAGCAGCTCAGCTTTGATAACTTGATGAATTTTCAATATAGGATTTCACTGGCAGATAGGGTTCTACTATCTAGAAAAGTGATTTGATAGCCACTGCTGTACATCATTTGATATCTCTTCTTCTGCACTAAATGTGAGCTCCATGAGGGCCAAGGTCACTGGTTCACATAGTAGGTGATCTAATCTGCAGGATGAGTTAATGCACTCAGGAGTAAATGAATGTAAAGAGGAGAAGAGGTGAGGATTGGAGGGGAGTGGTGGGGAGAGGCAGGGAAAATCAGACTTTCTTGGACACAAGAAATGCTCTGTCCTTGAATGTTGAAACTATTTTTCAGTCTGGTCTTGCTCTTCTCAAACTCCCTGGCCCATATTCTATGAATCAGGACATTCTGTTATTTCTTCATTTGATGTGCCCCTAATTTCATTTTTAACCAAGTTCTGTTGTCTTCGCAGATGATCCTCAGCCTTTGTATATTCCAGTCTTGCACAAGCCACTGTGTGTGTATACTACACGGAAACCATGCAAACCCAAATGTGTTCTTGTGTGGCCCCCTGAGAAACAAGCCATAGCCTGGCGGTCTGTTGACAAGCCAACAGCTTGGTTTCTGGAATCCACTTGCTTGGTCAGTATATCAGGGTCTGCATGACTATTTGAATATTTTATTGCATTTTTTCCTGGCAGAAAAATAAAAATGCTGATACCAGCGATAAAAAACGTAGGTTTCATAAACTTAACACAGTTGAGGCCAAGATGGAAATCATTAGGCATGCACAAAAGAGCAAATGTTTAGCCTCAGTTGGGGTGCTTATCACACTTGAGCTGTCTGTGCGTTCATCTGGGAAGGAAAAGGAAAAAGGAAAGGAAAGAAAACAGGCACAATGCAGTAAATATTGTCAAAGATTAAGTCTAAAATACATGGTACATTTTGGAATTGAATTGTATTTTTTAGGCTTCCAAGAATGCACATGCAACTCTGGCTTCTTTTTATTCCTGCTAATGTTTTTAGCCAGGTCCTGTGTTAGTGCAAGAATCTCTTTGCCAGTTTCCCCACCCACCCTCTCCCTGCCCCAATTCATTATTCATTTGTACCTTTACCACGATTCATCTTTGATCCTATCCTATCTTTTCCTTAAGGTTTCACAAGGTTTCCTACTTTGTCAGATAGACTCAACTATGTGTTTTGTTTTCAAGAATTTGAAATTTGAAATTTTTGAAATTGCCCAGTTTTTAGGAAAAAAAACATCTCTGCCAAAAAACTGCTTGCATTTCCCCTGCCTCCTCCAACATGAAGTGTCCACTATATGCTGCCCTTTCTTAAAATTCTGCACCACCCTGCCAGTTCCTGTCTTCTCTACTTCTAGATCCTGCTAGGACTGCATGTTTCCTTTTCCATTTGGTCTTCTCCTGGACCAATTCCATCAGGGAACTCCCAACACTTATTTTTTGTGGGCAATCATGCCTACGTAGTAGATTCTAAATAAACCATTTAACTGAATTTTAAAGTAGGTCTAGAATCCCTCTGTCCTTTCTCAGCTGTTTTATTTTATTTTTCTCCCTTACTTAGAGTGTCCGGTAGCCATGGACTACTCTAACTGTTTGGGTGTTTTGTTTTGTTTTGTTTTTTCCTCTCCGCTTCCTCTACCTCATCTCATGATCACTTGGTAAATTTCCAAAGACCATTGCCCTAAGTGTGTTTCATTCTCAGCTCCAAGATGTGTAATTGGTTATTTTTTCATAACCTCTATGCTGAGCTCATAATCCCTGTTCTTGTTTATAAGTGCAGTGCTTTTCACATCTTTCTTTAGATATGAAGCCAACTTACAGAGCCCTCTTCTTATTGCTCTTTTAGCTCTGATTTCTCTTAAGTTTTTGTCTGTTGAGATTCTTGTTTCTGTGTTTGAATTTCATGGTATTGGCCTTTGTGAATTGTATGGTGATTCTTTTTTAATGTTTATTTATTTTGAGAGAGAGAGAGAGAGAGACAGAGAGACAGAGAGAGAAAGAGAGTACATGTGGGCAGTGGAGGCACAGAGAATGAGGGGGGAGAGAGAATCCCAAACAGGCTCCACATTCAGCACAGAGCCTGATACGGGCTTCATTCTCATGACAGTGAGATCATGACCTGAGCCCAAATCAAGTCTCAGATGCTTGACCCAACTGGGCCACTCAGGCACCCCTATATGGTGATTCTTGATTAAACACTTATCTCTGTTAAGTGTGAATGCCCATAAACTGCCTGGTGCAAATGTTTATGCATTTGGATGGAGGAGGTGGGCAGGAGGTGCTGCATGTGAAATGTGTGTCGCATTCGAAGATAATGGGGAAGGAATGGAAGGTGCTGTGAGACAGTGCTCTTGGCACTGGCTGTGGGTGGTCTCAGATCCCCTCCAAATCACCAGCTTTGGGAGCTCTGCCCTACATATTGGACCTGATCTCCTATACTCATTTCTCAAGCCCTAAGTAAGACACTCTATTTCTTATTACTTGGCATAGAGATTTAGTCTGTGTGGCTGTTCTCACTGCAGTGGAGTGACTAATGCCATGTTTCTTCAGACCTTCATCCACCTCTTGGCATGAACACTTTCCATTTCCCTGGTCTGTAGCTTCCCTCTGTGGTGGTTACTGTGTTCTGCTTTTTATCATTCAAGGATTATTCAAATTCTTATCTCTAGTATGTTTCCTTTCTGTCATTTTCTGTGAGTTTGTCTGGGGCAGGGAATTCATGTAGGAAGGGAAGACTGTAGGAAGCCATGTAAAACTAGGAGGTATCTTCTTCTCTGAGTCTGAGATGTTCTGACTCCCAGAACATCCTAAAAATCAGGGCTTCATGGCACTGGATCTGTATGACATTGTTGAACCCTGTCACCTGTCATATATATCCAATCTATGCATCTGAACTGGAAGTAGCAGGGGTAGACAGTGGATATTTCTCTATGATGGAGGAAATCAAGCCAGTGTTCCCCATAGTTCACTTTGTAAATATGATGAAAATCTGAAATAGAAGAATGAGGGGGGAGTTAAGTATATGGAATTATATATGGCATATCCCCAGTCTTGTGCTTTTTACCTCTTTCCTTTCCTGCCTTTACCAACCTTATTCCTTATCATAGTCAATGTGCTCCAGAATCAGGCTCTTGACTTCCAACTTCCCTTTTAGTCGTGCACTTGAATCCTGTCCAGTTCTTGCCTCTTTGTAGAAATGGGCTGGTCTAACCTGCCAGGAACATGGGTTATGTGGTTCATCACCTGACAGAACAAAGCCTCCCTGATCCTCCGTTCCTCATGGCCAACCTGGCCTCGTGGCTGTCCTGAGACTCAGCCTGTGACCTCTTGAGTGCCTGGCCCCCACCAAGGAGGAATGAACCACTGAGAAATGTTTGCTGCCTCTAAGCAACAGTGCCTCAGGTGTGCTGTAGACAGAATTCTGTGTTCCCCCTTCCAAATTAATATGTGGAAACCTTGACCCTTAACCCTGAACCAAATATGTGACTATTTGGAGATGGGCCTTTTAGGAGATAATCAAGGTTAAATGAAGTCATAAGGGTGGGGTCTTAATCGATTAGGATTAGTGGCCTTATAAGAAGAGAAGTTGAGACAGCTCTCACTCTACACACATGAACTGAAGAGAGGCTATACATAGGCACAGTGGGAAGGCAACTGTCTGTATGTCAGAGAAGCAGGGTCTCACCAGAACCTGATGATGCTAGTACCATGATGTCAGATTTCTAGCGTCTAGAAGTGTGAGAAAATGGATTTCTGTTATTTTAGTCACCCAGTCCATGTTATTTTGTTACATGGCTTAAGCTGACTAGACCAAGGTGTGTCCCTCAAATCATGGAATAGTGACACAGGGAAAGGCATTAGGGAGCACATGATGATCCCTTCACACATTTGTTTTAGGAATGAATAAAATGAGGCTAGACATGTTACGTGATTTTCCCAGCAAGTTGAGGGCACTTGCCGATCTCATAAACACCGGTTTCATGAATTGGTCAGCCAAACCTCAATTCCTAAGCCAGGCTGATGTGTACAAAAGCAAGCATCCAGATGTCCTCCAGGGCAGGCGCTGTGTGACTAGTTCCCATGGGAACCCATTTCTGAGCCCTTTGAATCTCTTCATGAACTTTGCCTTAATCTGATTTAGTTCTTCAGGGTGTTCATATCAAGGATTCCCACATTTTAAAAATTTTCAACATTTATTAATTTTTGAGAGACAGAGCACAAGTGGAGGAGGGGCAGAGAGAGAGGGAGACACAGAATCTGAAGCAGGCTGCAGGCTCTGAGCTGTCAGCACAGAGCCCGTTGTTAACCCACATACTGCAGGATCATGGCCTGAGCTGAAGTCAGACACTTAACCAACCGAGCCTCCCAGGTGCCCCAGGATTCCCACATCATTTTATTCCCTTCTCTCTCCATTGATCCCCAGATCCATTCCCCAGCCAGACCAAGATTGCACACTGTCTCAGGGGCTCTTCCTGCAATGCATTCTCCAGAGTACCTCCTATAGGGCTAGGAGCTGGATGCATGTTTTTCCCAGGTCAGAGTCTCCTCTAGACACCTAGAGCCATCCAAGATCCCCAGACCAGAACTTCACAGCCCCATAAGGTGTCCTGTAAAAGGCCCAGAGTTCTAGCAATAGAGATCCTGCTGGGAGGTCCCCTTCCTCATGGGGTACAGGCTGGTAGAGCTACCTCCACAGGCCAACACTAGGTCATGCTGCTTCTCGTGAAGACCACACCTTGGGTTTAAACTTCTTCCTGAAGATATAATACATCCAGCAACTCAGGCTGTGTGTTCTTATGTTCCTTTATGATTTAAGTGTCTTATTACAAGTTCCCTCCCTATTAGGGTACTGACAAAGGGAGGAATCAAGTTTACCTGGTGCATTCAGGGTTGATGACCTAAGAAAACACAGAGACAGGAGACCAGGTCTTTGGAATTTTCATTTTCCTAAGTGAGTCTAGGCTAGAATGAGGACTTCCTACATTTTAAATGCTACTATGCTATAGATGGAGGGGGTATCCACATTTAATTGGACATGGGCAATGGGAGGAGGTGAAATATTTGAATTGCTGTCCTCCACTGATGTAAGGTGGATAAAGATAGCTTCTTGCTACTGATAAACTGGTAAAGTAGATACAGAAATGGGAAGCGACGCAGAAAACATTTCACCTTGTCACATGTTATTGGTAGAAACTGTTCATAGAAACCAAAGGCAGACTTTGACTTCCAGTCACAGAATATACTACATCAAATAATATACTACATCAAATTTCCTTGAGAATATACAATCTCCTGTGCAATTGCAGGCTGCTACTATTTTCCTTCCAGGAGGGTCTAGACCTGTGGTTGCAGAATAATTTAGAAATCAGTGTATTGCCTGCTTCATATGGTGTGATTAATCTTTTTTGATTTCACATGTCTACAAATGGTGTTAGTGGTCATAACTGCAAACTATTGCTATTTTTATTGGTCAGAATGTGAATGTTTGTGTTAGAGCATCTGCAAAAGCAAACACGTTTGCTATGTTGAAAAAAATAATGAAGATCTAAGTGATTTTAAGATGGCATTTTCTGAATGAACACGGAAATGCTGCTAGATTTTTATTTGTTTTACTGTTGATGCTGCATTGAAGATAGAGTCATGGTGCGGCACATTTTTTTGCCTGTTTCTTCTTTTCCTTTGTCTTTAGAAACATATCCATTCTAGTTGCAATTTTTACTCAAGAAATCAAGATCATTGCACATTAAGATAAGTTCATAATCTAAGAAACGAATAAATGTAAAAGGAAAGCATGTCATAGCAGTATCAGCTATTTTGCATCATACATAAGTAATACCTTGCTTAGCCTTGGAATATTTTCTGTGTATATTTTAATAGAATGTCCAATATATCACAGTCATCTGAATGTCCTTAGCAACATCTTAGGTGTTATACTCACTGGCGTTAAGCATACTTCATGTTGCAATTATAAGGTCCCTCAGACCCTGGCTGATAATTTATTTTTGGTTCTTTGTGGGGAGGGGTTGTGTTTCACTCATTTTCATACTACCCTGCATCTAATAGAGTTTATGGCTAATGAATGTGTTGAATTAAATTGAATTAGATTGAATTGAATTGAATTGAACAGAAATAAATTGAATTGTATTGAGTTATAAACCAGAGAGTGCAAATACACAGATATCTAACAGCATCTGATAATAACAGAATATGGAATTCATATGCCCAACTTAGGAGATATTTGATAACTCATAAGTGAGAAAATTGCCCTCCTCCCATGTTATTGGGTATTCTTGCCAAGTGGAGATGGATGTCACATGAGACCCAAGGCAATTACACAGTTCAAGCATCTTCTGTATTTGTGCAGGAGCAGACCATGCCAGGAGGGTTACAGACCTGCTTTATTATTCTATATGTCACAAAGTAAGAGCTCCATTTTTTAAATAATTATTTTTTTCCTTTTGTTCAGCAGCAGCTGGCTCTATGCAAGCACTTAGAATAAAGTGGGGTGTGTGTGTGTGTGTGTGTGTGTGTGTGTGTGTGTGTCAGATAGGGAGTATCATTTGCTAGTTTTAATTGGTAGATTCAACGTCTTCCACTAACAGTGGCGAAGCCACTGGCTGAGACGTTACCATGGTAAATCAAACCACGGTGTTTGATTAGTTGACTTCGGAAGCAGGTACAATCATTTTAATCAACTCCAGGAAAGTTGAGGCCATCTGGTTTTGCCTCACCTGGAAGTAATTTACCACCCCAGGTGCAAAAAAATTACTCTGAGGTCAGTAATAGTAAAGCTGCCTCAAGATGTTCCAGCAGAGTATGAAAGAGGAACAGTGTCACATAGTAATTTTTATGTTTGTTTTTATATTTTCAAGCTTGGGAAAGTGAGGGGCTAATCATGAAAACCAGAACCAAGAATAGATTTGGCAGGTGCTAACCCAGTTAGTTCTAAACAGCAAAGTGAAAATCCCTTAAACTTACTCTAGAGTAACTATTTTAATGGTCCAGTTCTGAATGCCTGACAGATTTTTAAAGAAACTTCTCCTTTTGAGAATCAAGTTTCTCAAAAACATGGCTGAAGAGAGTGGTGTGCTTTGGAGATTAAGGAGTGAAATGGAATGAGTCATACTTTGCAGTGAGAGAAATCCTCCCCAAAAGACTTCCCTCCAAAAACATATTTTGGACTTGTCAATTTTACATAGTAACTTAGTATTTTAGATATCCTTGTGAGCAAATAGGATGTAACCACTCCCAAATATAGTGAGAAGACTTCAGAATCATTAGCTCTTTGGAGTAGTTAGAAGGATTTATTTGGCTCATGTGACATTGATTTGTTTTGGCTGCACTTGAAATGTGTGGTCTTTGCGAGTCAATAGAAATGAAGTCCTTTATTGAATAGGAAAAACTGCATGGAGTGAGTTAGAGAAACAGAAAGCAAAGGGTCTTGTTGTCTTGTGTATCTGTGGGAATGGAGCCAGGCAGGATGGGTTGAGCTTTGGAAAGGAAAGCACAGAGATGGCCTTGACCAAAAGGGGTCTGGTAGGAGTTACAAAATCACCTTACAGGGAAACCATGGAAGCTTGGGTTGAAGGTTCACCAAGATGAAACGTATGATAGTGGGAAGCCTGGGAGAAAGGGGGACAAAATACCACCATAAGTCATGGAAAGGCAGTGATTCTTCTAGAAGTGTCATAATCTCAGAGGGCTGGGAATGGAAGGCCTAGTAGGACATGTGTCGGGGAGGGAAAAAATATTCTGCCATTCATTGTTAATGCAACTGGACTAAGAATTAAGTTGACATGAAACACATTAACAGGGGAAAATTAAATTTATTTTTGTACATACTGGAAATCCATACAGACATGAAATTCCAAAGACAGGCAAAATGAGATATACATGTCTTCCTGAACTAAGGAGAAGGGGCAGGGACCTGGAACTATAATGGGAAGGAATATAATTCGTAGGAAGATGAAAAAGAGTAAATGTTTGGTAAACAAATGTGTGCTGGGCCACTCAGGAACAGTGGTATATAGAGGACTCTGATCAAACAAACCAAGCTAGATTCCTCCCTGCCTACCATACCTAGTTCATAGTATAATGCAGTTATCTATGGGTATAGCTCCCTTCCTGGAAGAGGTCTTCTATCTAAAGTCTTTTAGGTATTTGCAGGTGGAGGGGAGTTAAGATTTTTCCCTGAATCATTTTGGTCTTGATTGTTTTTGTCTAGAAATAATCTGCATGCCAAAGTGGCCCATTTAGCGAGATGCCTTGTTTATTGATGAGGGAGTGGAGGGCTAGAGAATGGCTGAGGGCAAGGCTGATATGGAGTGGCTATAACAGAAGTGAAGCCCAGTTTTATAGCACCCTCTTTGGGGAACTCCTGATCCTCCAGAAGCTGATAAATCCATGGAATTGAGTCTCTCCTGACCCCCCTCCATGCTCTACTTACTCATTTGTTTCAGAACTGAATTTTGGTTACTTGACATGATGATGTTCATATTGCAATGATGGAGGGGGCACTTCTTGCTCAGATTCCCTTTGATCATTAGCTCAGTTTCACAGAGGCCAGAACAGGTGAGGTGAGAACGGATGATATGCATCATCTCTATCTATCTAAAGTTGTACCTAACTTGTACCTACATATACATATGTATGTCCATATGTGTATGTGTGTGTATATGTATATGTGTTTGTATATATATATATATATATATATATATATATACACATATATATATATGTGTGTGTGTGTGTGTGTGTGTGTGTATACACACACACACACACACACACTAAATTGCAGTTACATTAGCCATGAGTTACCCAAATGGAAATAGGACATAGACATGAAATATAGTCTCTCATTTTCTAAAAGGCACAAATGTGAATAACGAAAGGGAACTGAGCAAAGACAAATTCAAGGTGACTGTCAGGAATGAAGAGTTAATGGTGAGGCCTCCCACAATGTAGCGACTTCTTTAAGGGAAAGGATTTGAGGACACATGTTTTGGATGATTTAAAATGAGCTTCATGAAAGCCCTGGATAACAGTGCAGGAAATAAACCTGAAAATAGCTAAAGGAACAGGCAGAGAAGACGAAGAGATTTTTACTCTTTGAACCCCATGGCTCCCTTTCATTTCATCTTTCTTCAGGCTAACAACTTGACTTTCCACAGGGGAGGCAGCTTAAGTGACCACCACCTTGGGTCATGGGTCAGAACATCATGCCACACAATTTCACATAGATGAACATTTCATAAAACTACTGCATTTCATTCTTTTTCCGGAACATGATTCATTGCACATGTTTCTGCATTTTTGCTTGGTTGTGAAAAGCAGTGTAATATTATAGATTCATTGTCACACCCACAAGGACTTGCACATATGCTAAAATTCTAAAAATGCATTTGTCTCTGCTTTCAAAGGAAGAGGTTAGGGAATTGTGTGCCTCCACTGGCCTATCTGCACGAGAGCATAGGATGTGTGAGTCCTGGAAAAACATATGCAACTAGCCAACAAGATCATTAGGAATCATGAGAGGCACGGTTTATAAACATCGCATACATTCCCAGCCATTGAACATTGTGGCATTTCATAACCATCTCCCTCAGAAGAGATGCCAAGCTCAGATGTCCTTTTTGGAGTAGCCTTGCATAATTAGGCTGCCCCCAGCACTTCAACAGCACAAACAGACATGCAATATCTTCCTGCCATTGAGTGATCCAATGTGCCTGTCCACTCTTCTCCTCTCAAATATAGTCTCAAGTCATAAAGGCACAGTATTTGTGGGGTGCCTGGTGGCTCAGTCAGTTAAGCATCTGACTCTTGATCTCAGCCATGGTCTTGATCTCAGGGTCATGAGTTCAAGCCTGTGTTGGGCTCTGTACTGGTCATAAAGCCTACTTAAAAAAAAAAAAAAAAAGCACGGTATTTGAAAATGTGCTTCCTGTACCATATCCACTGTTAATCTAGGCCTCATTATCTCCTTCCTGGACTCTCTTGCAGCAGGTTCTGAACTGGCTTCCTTCTCACTGATGTTTGACTGTTCATGTCTTTCTACCACCAGGCAACTATCTGTCTGGAACACAGAAAAAAGTTGTACTATTTAATATTTAAAAATATTTTTGTGGGTTTCACCTCATGTCTTGAAATCCAAAGCCCTTGGTGTGTCATTCAGGAAATTCACAATTCTGATGTGAGCCCAGCTTCTCTAGCCTCACAGTGGAAGAGTGAAGACTGAGGTGTCTAGGTGCTTGTCCTGACTTTCTTGCTTACTTCCTAATAGTGAATACTGAATTAAGTTCATGGAACCATGTAGATGTGTGCTGAATGGTAGCTAATTGTTCTGCCAACCAGGTGAGGCAGATGCTTTTACTACCATTGGTTATACTGAACTCAGAAAGGTTCAGTGACTTACCTGCGGGCATCTAATGCCAACACCCATATGTTCACCACCCTTCTATATTGCCTTTCTTCACCTCTGACTATGTGTTCCTGGGAAGGAAGTCTCTCTTTTCCAACTAAAAGTGCGGTGAGGAGGACTACACCAATTGTTCTCAATATCGGAACATCTCTCAGGGGATACCTGCTAGGACACCCTAATTGTTAAATTTCCATCTTTTAAATTTTTTGTTTTTTTCTATTTATTTATGTATTTAAATTGTTTTATTTGTGTATAGTTGACACATAATGTTACATTAGTTTCAGGTGTACCCCATACCAATTCAACATGTCTCTATGGTATGTTGTGTTCACTACAGTATAGCTACCACCTGTCACCGTACGACACTGTTACAATACCATTGCCTATATTCCCTGTGTGGTGCCTTTCATCTCCATGACTTAGTCCATAACTGGAAGCCTGTACCTCCCATTCCCCTTTGCCCATTTTGCCCAACCCCCACCCACGTTCCATCTGACAACCATCAGTTTCTTCTATTTATAGGTCTGATTTTGCTTTTTGTTTTTTCATTTGTTTTTTCTTTTATTTTTTATTTATTTATATTTTTAGTTTTTAGCAATTTTTTTAAGGTTTATTCACTTTTTTTTTTTTGAGACAGAGAGAGACAGAGCATGAACGGGGGAGGGTCAGAGAGAGGGAGACACAGAATCCGAAACAGGCTCCAGGCTCTGAGCTATCAGCACAGAGCCCGACGCGGGGCTCGAATTCACGGGCTGTGAGATCATGACCTGAGCCGAAGTCGGCCGCCCAACTGACTGAGCCACCCAGGCGCCCCAAGGTTTATTCACTTTTAAGAGACAGAGACAGAGCATAAGTGGGGGGTAGGGTAGAAAGAGAATGAGACACAGAATCCAAAGCAGACTCTAGGCTCTGAACTGTCAGCACAGAACCTGACACAGGGCTTGAACCCACAAACTGCAAGATCATGACCTGAGCCAAACTTGGACACTTAACTGACTGGAGCCACCCAGGTGTCCCTGTTTTGTCTTTTAGATTCAGGATATGAGTGAAATCATATTGTATTTGTCTTTGTCACTCTGACTTATTTCACACAATAAGCATAATGTCCTCTGTGTTGTCACGAATGGCAAGATCTCCTTTTTATGGCTAAATAATATTCCATTGTGTGTGTGTGTGTGTGTGTGTGTCTGTGTGTGTCTGTGTGTGTGTGTGTGTGTGTGTGTGTGTGTGTGTACACCACATCTTCTTTATCCATTTCTCTATTGATGGATACTTAGGTTGCTTCCATATCTCCACTACTGTAAATAATGCTGCAATAACAATAGGGGTAGGTATATATTTTTTAATTAGTGTTTTCATTTTCTTTGGGTCCACTAGTGGAATTATTGGATAATATGGTAGTTATATTTTTGATTTTTTAGGACATCCATACTGTTTTTCACAGTGACTATACCAATTTACCTTCCTCCAAATAGTGCCTGAGAATTCCTTTTTCTTTATGTCCTCATAAATGCTTGTTATTTCTTATCTTTGTTTCTGGCCATTCTGATAGATATGAGATGATATGTCATTGTGGTTTTGATTTGCATTTTCCTAATGATTAGTGATACTGAGCATCTTTTCATGTGTCTATTGGCCTTCTGTATTTATTTTTTGGAAAAAAATGTCTATTCAGGTTCTCTGCCCATTTTTGAATCAGATTGTTTTTTTGATGATGAGTTGCATAAGTTCTTTTTTTTTTTTTAATTTTTTTTTCAACGTTTTTTATTTATTTTTGGGACAGAGACAGAGCATGAACGGGGGAGGGGCAGAGAGAGACGGAGACACAGAATCGGAAACAGGCTCCAGGCTCCGAGCCATCGGCCCAGAGCCTGACGCGGGGCTCGAACTCACGGACCGCGAGATCGTGACCTGGCTGAAGTCGGAGGCTTAACCGACTGCGCCACCCAGGCGCCCCATAAGTTCTTTATATATTTTGATATTAACCCCTAATTGGATATACCATTTGCATATATATTGTCCCATTCAGTAGCATGTCTTTTTTTTTTTTTTTTGATGGCTTTCTTCACTGTAAAAATGTTTTAGTTTGATGTGGTCTCAATAGTTTATTTTTGAGTTTGTTTTTCTTACCTTAGGAAACAGATCTGGAAAAATGTTGCTACAGCTGATGTAAAAAAAAAAAAAATACTGCCTATATTTTCTTCTAGGATTCTTATGGTTTCAGGTCTCACATTTAGGTCTTTATTCCATTTTGAGTTTATCTTTGTTTATGGTGTTAGAAAGTGGTCTAATTTCATTGTTTTTGCATGTAGCTATCCAGTTTTCCCAGCACCATTTATTGAAGAGACTGTCTTTTCCCCAGTGTATATTTTTACTTCCTTTGTTACAGTTAAATTGACCATATAAGTGTGGTTTATTTCTGCTTTATTATTCTCTATTCTGTTCTGTTGATTTATGTGTCTATATTTGTGCCTGTACTATATTGTTTTGATTACTGCAGCTTTGTAGTATATCTTGAAATCTGGGATTGTGATACTTTCAGCTTTGTTCTTCTTTCTCAGGATTGCTTTGGCTATTTTGGGGTCTTTTGTGGTTCCATACATATCTTAGTATTATTCTAGTTCTGTGATAAAAAGCTGTGACACTCTAGTTTTATCTCTCAGTCAACACTGGTCTTGCTCCACCCTTCTCAGACGATTAATTTAATGGTTCTTCCATGTTGAACAATGTCTTCTCAGATCACACTCATCATTTCTATGCCTCTGCTTCTACTCTCATCATATACTCTGCTCTGTGAGAACTCTTTCTCAGTCCTCTGCACCCAAAGAACAATTCCAAGCCCTTCACACTTTGGCTGTATTGCTGCCAGCCCTGTGTTACAGTTATCAAACATTCATCTTCTGTAGGTTCTGAGCAATTTGAGGGAGGATTATAACTTTTCCATCTTAGTTCTCTATAGAGTCTGTATTAGCTTTATGTGGCTGGTGTAACAAATTACCAAAACTTGGTGGCTTTGAATGACACAAATTTATTCTCTCATAGCTCTGGAGCTCAGAAGTCCAAAATTAGTTTTACTGCACTGAAACTATGGTGTTGTTGGCAGTGCCACACTACCTTCAAGGTCTGTAGGAGAGATGTTTTCCTAGGTGTGCCTGGGAGGATCATCCAGTTAAGCATCCAACTCTTGGTTTTGACTCAGGTCATGATCTCATGGTTTTGTGCGATTGAGCCCCACATTAGGTTCTGTGCTGACAGTGCAGAGCCTGCTGGGCATTCTCTTTCTCCCTCTCTCTCTCTCTGCCCGTCCCTCGCTGATTCTGTCTGTGTCTCTCTCAAAATAAATAAATAAATTTAAAAACATCCTTTCCTTGCCTTTTCCAGCCTCTGCGGGCTGACACTATTCTTTGGCTTGTGGCTATTTGCTTCAATCTTCAAGACTAGCATCTTTAAATCTCTCTGTTCTATCTCCACATTGCCTTCTTTTTTATGTGGGTTCAGATAGTCCTTTTCCTTCATAAGGATATATATGATTACATTTAGTGCCCACCTGGATAATTCAGAATTATGTCCCCATCAGGATCCTTAACTTAATTACACCTGCAAAGATCTTTCTTCCCCCTATATAATCTTACATCTACACATTCTAGGAATTGGGATGTACATGCACATATCTTTTGGAAGCATTTGCCCCTCGACCGCCAAAGATTCATATCCATTCTAAATGCAAAATACGTTTGCCCTACCCTAGCACCCCCAAATGTCTCAAACCATTACTGCATCAACTCAAGTCAGAACTCTCATGTAAATATCATTAGCCTCCAAAGTCCCAAGTTTCAACATCTGAATCTAATCACTCATCCTCTGATGGGTGGCGCTCTGGGTATGATCTATCCTGAAACAAAATTCCTCACCATCTGTGGAACTGTGCATGTAGAAAACATCATCTGCTTCCAGAATGTAGTGGTAGCACAAGAATAGGGTAACAATTCAATAGTATTCTTATTCCAAGTGGGATAAAATGCAAGGAAGGAAAGGGTCACCAGTGCTCTGCAGCACTTTCAAAAATCCAACAGGGTACATTCCATTAGGATGCAAGGACTGGGTAAGGCTCAGGCTTCAGAGTCAACCTTCCTTTTTCTTGAAGGGTTGCACATTTTTGCAGTGTAGTAGCTTTATTAGCCTATATCCTACCTGTATAATTTGGGGAGCTCAGCAGCTTTCTTTCATTTTGTCAGATCTTCCTCCTCCTTTTAGTCTAAGCTGACAATATTTCTGCTTTCAAATGTTCTCAAAACTTTGTGGGTCTCCTCTGTATATCATGGGGATTCATTCTACTAGGCAAAAGCATCTTCCACATAACTTTCCTGGAGAATCGCATCTCCAATCCTGGTTTCTGCTGATATTGCTAAGTTGATCTGTGTGTCCTACACCTAATATCTTTAGTGCTAGCCAAAGGGTTCCCAGGCATATGCTTGGTCTTCTTTTTAGAGCACATTTTCTGGACAATGAATATCCTAAATTTAGCATCTTTTACAATTTAAATAGGTTAAGAATTTTTCAAATCATCAAGTCACTTTAACACTTCTTCCCCTCAATCTATCTTTTTTCCTGTTGTATTTTGCTACAGGCAGAAATTAAAAATCAGATCATGTCTCTCACACCTTGCTTGGAAATCTCCTCAGCTAAATATCCAAGTTCATAACTTACAAATTTTGCTTTCCAGTAAATATAAGACAAAATTCAACCACATTTTATGCCACTATATAGTAAGGATCATATTTTCTCCAGTTTCCAATATATGTTACTCATTTCCTTGAGACTTCACTAAAAGTTCCTCTACTTCTCATATTTCTACTAATAATTGTTTAAATAAATAAAGGATTTTTAGATCATGCCCCTAAGAATTTTCCGAATTAATACAATTTATTTTTTAATCAAGTTAGCTAACATACAGGGTATATAGCGTGCTTTTGGTTTTGGGAGTAGATTCCTGTAATCCATCACTTACATACAATACCCAGTGCTCATCCCAACAAGTGCCCTTCTCAATGCCCATCACCCATTTACCCCCTCTACTGCCCCCCCATCAACCGTCAGTTAGTTTTCCACATTCAAGAGTCTCTTACGGTTTGCCGCCTTCTCTGTTTGAAACTATTTTTCCCCTTCTCTTCCCCCATGGTTCTCCGTTAAGTTTCAAGTCCCACATATGAGTGAAAACCTGTATCTGTTTTTTTTCTGACTTATTTCACTTAGCATAATACCCTTCAACTCCATCTGCATTTTTGCAGGTGGCAGGATTTTATTCTTTCTCATTGCCAAGTGGTATTCCATTGTATATATAAATCACATCTTCTTTATCCATTCTTCAGTTGATGGACATTCATGCTCTTCCCATGATTTGGCTATTGTTGAAAGTGCTGCTATAAACATTAGGATGCATATGTCCCTATGAATCAGCACTCCTATATCCTTTGGATAAATTCTTAGTAGCACTATTGCTGGGTCATAGGGTAGTTCTCTTTTAATTTTTTGAGGAACCTCCACACTGTTTTCCAGAGTGGCTATACAAGTTTGCATTCCCACCAACAGTGCAAGAGGGTTCCCGCTTCTCCACATCCTTGCCAACATCTGTTGTTTCCTGAGTTGTTAATTTTAGCCATTCTGACCGGTCTGAGGTGGTATCTCAATGTGGTTTTGATTTGTATTTCCCTGATGGTAAGTGATGTTGAGCATCTTTTCATGTTTCTGTTGACCATCTGGATGTCTTCTTTGACATAACAGGGAAGAGTATCCAGTGGAAAACAGTCTCTTTAGCAAATGGTATTGGGAGAACTGGACAGCAACATGCAGAAGAATGAAAATGGGCCACTTTTCTTACACCATACACAAAATAAACTCAAAATATATGAAAGACCTAAGTGTGACACAGAAAACCATCAAAACCCTAAAGGAGAAAACAGGCAATGACCTCTTTGGCCTCATCCACAGCAATTTCTTCCTTGAGGCATCTCTGAAGGCAAGGGAAATAAAAGCAAAAATGAACTATCGGGACCTCATCAAGATAAAAAGCTTCTGACTGCAAAGGAAACAACCAACAAAACTAAAAGGCAATCTATGGCATGTGAGAAGATATTTGCAAATGACATTTTAGATAAAGGGTTAGTATCCAAAATTTCTAAAGAACTTACCAAATTCAACACCTGAAAAACAAATAATCTAGTGAAGAAATGGGCAGAAGACATGAATAGACACTTTTTCCATTAATCCAATTCTAACACCAGTTACACATTTTTAAGTAGTTGTTCCAATTTTCTGTTACCAAGATCTGTGTTGTCAAGGTTTAAACAGAGAAATTGAGCCAGTTAGAGACATATAATAAGGGGTTTATTACAGGGCTTGACTTACATGATTGTAGGGGCTGACTAGGGAAATCCAAGTTCCTTAGAGCAAAACATCAGGAAAAGTAGGCTGGAACTTTCTGGCATGGGTTGAAGCTTCTTTCCACAGTGGAATTCTTCTTCTTTCCTGAAGTTTCAGCTCTGCTCTTTGGACCGTCCAACTGATTGGGTGAGACCCATTCAGATTATCTAGGATAATCTACTTAAAGTCCGATGATTTTTTAACATTAATCACATCTGTAACAACATTGCTGTTTGTATTAATAACTGGGCAATATTCCTAGCTAAGTTGATACATAAAACTGACCATCACAGGGGTGCCACAGTGCTTACTTACAGTAGGTGCTTGATGCATGTGTACAGATTAAAATTAAATACTACGGTAGTAGACTGTTATCCTTATACCAGTGAGGAAATCATTTGATTGAAGTACAAGACAATTAAAGAGACATTAAAATCCATTAGATGTGGTTATAATGACACTGTGGGGAAAGAGTATGCTAAATGTTTATAATGGGACTGTGGGGGGAAGAGCATGCTAGAAGTGAAACTTCTAATAAAATGAGGTTTATTCACTGGGTCTGTTGAAAACAGATGAGCTCCAGGAGGTACATGAGTTCTCCAGAATTACATGCTTTGTGTGTGTGTGTGTGTGTGTGTGTGTGTGTGTCTGTTTGAGAGAGAGAACATGTATTTTTTTTCTGAAATTAGACTCTATAGTGCTCATCAGATTTTCAAGAATGTTCACAAATATTCACAAATGTGACCTCATTGATAGTAGTAGCCAGCTCATCTATCAGTAGAAACAGGCCTGCATTAGGAGTCAAAGCTATGGATCTAATACAGTCTTACAAGTTAGTAAACTCACACCTACCTGGAAAATCTAGAGTCAACTCTTGGAGAACTCAGAGGTAATGCCTCTTATGGGACATGGTTAGGGCAGAATCTGTAGACACCTATTAACCCCGAAGCCTATTAGGACATGGGGTGGGAAAAAATATTCTGCCCTTCATTACTTGTGTAACTAGACTAAGAATTAAGTTGACATGAGACACATTAACAGGAGAAAATCAAATTTATTTTTGTATATACTGGAAATCCATACAGACATGAAATTCCAAAGACAGTCAGGCAAAATGAAATATACATGTCTTTTTGAACTAAGGAGAAGGGGTAGGGGCCTGGTACTACAACGGGAAGGAATACAATTCATAGGATGATGAAAAAGAGTGAATGTTTGGTAAACAAATGTGTGCTGAGCCCCTCAGGAACAGTAGTACATAGAGGACTCTGCCTACCATACCTAGTTCATAGCATAATGCAGTTTTCTATGGATACAGCTTCCTTCCTGGAGCGGGTCTTCTGTCTAAATTCTTTTAGGTATTTGTGGGTGGAGAGGAGGTTAAGGTTTTTCCCTGAATCGTTTGGGTCTTGATTGTTTTTGGCTAGAAATAATCTGCATGCCAAAGTGGCCCATCTTGGGATGGCCTGACCTTGGCCCCTACATATGGTTACCTCTAATAACAGAGTCCTGCTGGCCCCACATCAATGATCAGATAAAGCAAGAGAGTGGTAAAGCAGAGTAACTGTGAGTGAGCCAATCGCAGCCCCTCTCCTGACTTAGAAAAGGGTTAATGCACACAGATGGCTGCAACCCCCCCAAGCAGTCAGCATACTGTAAAACAATATTAACATCATTGCCTTTTGACTACCATGTATGTAAACCCCAGGATATGACAAGCCTCTTTAGAATCTTCTTTGATTGTGTTACTCAGTCTCCCGTAGGGAAGTAGGGAGGGGTAGAGGGTAGATACCAGGGGAAACATATAATTAGGAGTCTCTTAGAACAATAAGGGTTCTCAAACACATATGCATGAAGCTGATTTGTTGCTTTTGGTATTTCTGTTGGTGAGTAATTAACCAAGTTTTGTGAAAGTATGTGCTAGCTTGGGCAATCTGATTGTTGTGAACCATGGGGAAAGAATAGTTCCCTTTAGCTATGTTTTCAGAGAAATACTAAATGGAGATGTGAATGGAAAGGAAAGAACAGAATTTCTGGAGAGATGCCATTATGGTAATGTCAGAACTTCCTTTCAAACTCAGATAAATCTTTCTTGTTATCATCCTTATTTTCAGTTTTACAGAAGACAGGAGGCCTATTTCTATGAGAGAATGCTGTGTACACAGATCTCCTTGTCACCTCCCCAAGAGAGACCTCTGGCTGTCTCTATGGGTCTCTGATTCTTTTCTTTTACATTATCTTTTGCTGGTCCTGTAGTGAGTTTGTGTGGGTTGTAGGGGAGGGGGTGCTTTTATTTTACTGCTGAGAGGAATAGAAACTTTCTCCTGGGAACTCTTCTGAGAGGAGAACAAGTTTCTGACAAACATTTTCTGAAAGTAACTCTATGGCCAGATCTGAACAGATCTGAAGATAGTGTCAATTCCAAAAAATGAAGCTGGTTTAAGAGTCTGGCCCTCTGGCACTGTGCCTATAGCCACTGAGCCTCTTGGCTTAGAGATGTGCTGGCTCCACTTGTTCTGGGGACCACAAGGGCTTAGTGTTATCGGCATGACAAAAGAGAGTTTGGCAGTTCTTTAGGCCAAGGGTTTCTGACTTAAGTGGCCTTCTGAATTAATAATAGCCAAATAGGAAGTTTTGTACATGTGAAGGTAATCTAAAGAAAGCAAAATAATTTTATTTACTTTGGAGACCTTGGGCATGTACATTATCTTCTGTGGGCCTCAGTTTATCCAACCAGAAAAATGGGAGTGGAGGTCCTTACTTATCAATAGGAATGTTACATGACTTAAGGAAGCAATGCTCTGTAATGATTTGCTGATATGAATGACATCAATAGTGCATTATATTAGTCATAGAGGTTTGCAAGCTACCTGGCTCCTCTGATAACAATGAGCTTTGGAAATGGCAGGCTATGAATATTGTAAAAGGGAGAAATAGTTTCACTCCCTTTCCAAAAAAGGTACAAGAGGAATATAGGGCCACTTAAATAGGAAATGAAGAGATTCCAAATGCCCTGACCTGGAGCAGTCCTTAAAAACTGCAGTTCAAAACCCTCTGCTGAAATTGACCAAGCTAACCATTCAGAAAAATTCAGTTTGGAAATACAGCACCATTCATTTATCTGTCCAGTAGCCCAGGCTTCTGTGTTGGTGCAAGGTTGCATTTGGTGGCCAAAGTAAGTGCTGGGGCTAAGCAGCCACTCCTCCTATAAAAGCTTTGTACTGTCCACAGTCTCAGAATTCCATTCTTCATTTGTTCAGACAGCTCATCTCTGGACACAGACCTGTTCTGAATTTGATAGGCCATTGTTTGATGTACACACATGCCCTCCCATCTAAGTTAGGAATGCGAGAACACTGCAAGTCTGCCAAGAGGTTTCTTTAAGGACTTTGGGGAGGGGATTGACATGATTTGAATGTGTGCTATCAGGCCAGTGTCCCAGTGGCCATTATAATTGGCTGAAGATGAGTCTTGAAATGTCACAGAAAGATTTATCTCTCAGCACAGATTCTTCCTTGACTAATTTTGCAATAGGCCACCAGATAATGGGTTGTTTGGAAAACAATGCACAGTTTCACTTGCTTTTGTTTAAGATTTAACTTTGGTAGGGCGTTTGAAGCAAAATGGCACAAGGAAATGAAACCTACAACTGGCTTAGAGAACACTTGGCACCAGTGGCAGCAGGCTTGTTTGTGAGAAATCTGGCTGTGTTTTTTTCAGGGTGCCATCCTGTCCTTGCGGGGGCTCATCGGACAGGTAGGTGGAGAAACCTGCCTCAGAAGTTAGGGCTTGGGAAGAAATACGGGACTTGACATCTTAGACCAACATGTTATATCAGCAGCAAGGATTAATTTCAGAGAAGCTATTTTATGAAAAGCGGATTCTGCCACTCACTTCTGGTTTCCCAGGAAAATATATGTTGTTGATTTGAAGGTGCTATTATCACCTGTAAGGTGCTTATTGATTTAAGAGCAGCTTTTGGGTGTTGGGAGAAATAGGTAGATGGGTACCATGTTTCATGTATATATGGATTAGAAAATAAATTTCTAATTCATAAACACTAAAGTGTGAAAATATATTTTGTAAAACAGTATTTTTAGGCAGAGTACAACAAAAGCTCAACACTCATTGGTGTAGAATCTTGTTCCAATGGAATTCCCAGGTTAATATTGCATTTCTTACTATACTGAAGGATTCTCTCTTTTGTTGACTGTTTTATACATGTGTACATCTAAGTATGAAAAGAATGTCTGATAATCTGGGGTTCAAACAAAGCCCTAGCCCAGGCTAGGAATAGCTTGGAGAGTATAGATAATTACAATCTACACAGAAATCTAAAAATAAAGTTTTATTCATCATCTCTAAAGATTTTTTAAGCACATAATCTTTTACCAAAAATGTTTATAAATGCTTAAAGGATGACTGTTTCCAACCCCTTTCCCCTGACCCCAGAAGTTTAGAGAAAAAGTGAAACACCTAAAGGCAGAAATCAGAAGAGAAAAGGAAGCATAGCAAAGGTCCTAATCTGTCTTGAAATGATTGAGAATTGGGTGCAAATTTAATTCTTCTTATGCAATAGGTAACCTTTATGTGTCTGGAATTTACCTGAACTAAGGTAAATGTTGATAGCTTGGTGAGTATGTAATCAATGGCATGCATTCTGTTTTTCTTAAACAAGGGACACAATAGTATTGATTAGCCCATACATTTCATGCTAGGTAGCTGCATTAATCTGACCTAATGAACATGCTTGCATTGTAGAAACTGTTGTCCTACAACTTGAGTGTGTTGTTAGCAACAATCCTGCTTGCTAAATATTTCTTTTCTTCATCTCTAACTTCCACTTTATTATTGTTGAACCAAGGGTCAACAGACTTTTTCTGGGAGGACCAAGGAGTAAATACTTGAGGTTTCATGGGCCATACTATCTCTGCTGTAACTGCTCACCTCTGCCATTGAGGCACAGAAGCACCTAGGGGTAATGTGCAGGCAAACAGGCATGGCTGTGTTCCAGTACAACTTCATTTGCTTACATTGAGACCATGGGCTGTATTTGTTCCCCACTGACATCCAAGGTTGGAGAAAGAAGCCATAATCACCACCATGACTTGTAGAGGGCTGCTTATGCAGAGGCGTGGTTTAATTCCATGGTAGCAAGCTGGTCCATAGGGAGGTGGGAAACAGAAAAGCTAATAAGTAAATGAGTTAACAAAATAATTTCAGTTGGCCATAAGCTATATGTGGAAACAAGATAATTTGTGATAGAATAACTTGTGGTTAGCTCGGTCTAATTTGTTTTGAGGAATTACAGAGTTTTTTATATATTTTGAAACCTATTTTTTATTTTACTTTTTTTTTCATTTGCCTTATGATTTTAATATCCCTCTCAAGGCATCGTTAGGCCCATTCCCATTTCTAAAAATGTTTATATCTATCTCCATGCTTTAAATATAAATCTTGACAGAATTTTAGATATTTTATGAAAATATTTCAATCACGTTTTGTCAGTTATGTCCAAACCTACATTCAGAACCTACCATGTTTTATGCCTTTTTAAAAAGTTTTGTTTGTAATTTTTTAACGGTTTCATTTTAATTCCAGTATAGTTAACAGTGTTGTATTAGTTTCAGATGTGAAATATAGTGATTCAACAATTTTGAGACCCATTTTCTAAGGAAACTTGCATTATCCCTTCAGCCTCTATGTCCTCTCTTATAAGTTATTTAATAGCAATACCTATCCAATAGTATTACCCAGATAGTAAATAAGATTTGTAAATGGTATCTTTGAACCAGTAGAGCCCACGAAATGTTCATCACATCTCATTGTCAGGATTGTTTCTAATGTTGTTTTTTATCGCCCATATCTTTATTATTTGTCACATTTGCTTGGGAATTTTGTTGCAAAACATAGTAGAGATTCTTTAAAGATTCTGGGTGGACTATAGTCCTTTGCCTTTACTATCTCCTTAAGGGAGGATTTCGCTAAGTCATTGGCAAGCTGAAGCAGCTGTCTTCATTTCAGCTGACACGAGGAAGCAGTGTTTATGATCCCCACTATACCACTACTGGAATATCTGTCATCATCAGTAGCCAGAACCATGGACTTATTGATAGCACATGAAAAAAACCCGGCATGAGCTGGTATAGACTCTCAGAAAAAGACTGAAAAAACTGAGAAATTGTTCTTCCTTATCAGAAGCTTTATAAACATCTATTGGTGAAGCTGATGACTGACAAACTGAGATAATTAAGCTCCATCATATTCAGTCCTCTCTGATTCAGAATGACCATGTGAAATGTATATTGTTTCTATTTACTGGACTATTTCAATAAAAGTTCAGAGTTCTTAGAAAATGCATGTGTACAAAATTGAAACAGCACGAAGAAAATACAATAGCAGCTGACCTTTGCTGAGCCCTTATAAGCCAGGAACTGTGCCAGGTGAATTGGATTCTACTTTTTCCTAAACCCCACAATAAATGACCACAACATTCAGGGGTGGTCAAATTCTCATTTTACTGAGGAGGAAATAAAGACCTGGAGAATCTCACTCAATGTCATCTGGCTGAAGTGGCAGAGGCAGAATTCAAGCCCAGATCTGCCTGATCAAAAGCCAACACTCCATTTACCAGAAAGTTGTCTCTAATTTTTTTTTAATTTTTTAATGTTTACTTATTTTTGAGAGAGAGAAAGAGAGAGAGCATGATCAGGGGAGGGAGAGAGAGAGAGAGAGAGAGAGAGAGAGAGAGAGAGAGAGAATCTGAAGCAAGCTCCAGGCTCTGAGATGTCAGCACAGAGCCTGATGTGGGGCTCAAACTCACAGACTGAGATCATGACCTGAGTTGAAGTTGGACACTTAATCGAGTGAGCCACCCAGGCGCCCCTTTAAAAGTTTTTTGATTGTTTCTATCCACCCATAGAAAAACAAACCATACAAAATAAAACAAAGAATAATTATGAAAAATCACCCATATGCCTGTGTGTATATTATGTTTGTGTATTATCTATTATATATGTATACTTATTAACAAGTTAAATCTCTATTATACTAATATGTATTGAGCAAACTGTCAAACATTCACCAAAAGAGAAATATAAAAAGGATGCACTAAAAGTAAATACAAGCGGAAGAACTGCTATCTTCTTCCCCCACGTGAGAGGATCACCACCTGCTTGGAATCATGTGTAAACTCTGCAGACCACTACGCTGGACCACCTGGGCAGGCCAAATAGACACATTAAGTCTAACACTATTTTGTCTCCCTGGTAAATCCAGTTTAATCTCTGCATGTAGCACTGGCTACATAGGCTTTATCTCTCAAGAATTCCAAATGAGGGCTGCATGGTCTGGTGAGGCTGGCTCAGGCTATCAGAAGCTGGCGCTCATTGGTTCAGGGCCTTATCCCTCATAAAATCAATGGCACATGTTATTATGCCACCAAAAGTGAAGCAGAGCCTTCCTGTGAGCTGTGTGGCTGCTGCTGGAATGCCCTCACCCACCTGGGTGGGTACCTGGGTAAGTGCTGCTGGACAGCCCAAGCCTACTGCTTCAAGAATGAACTGCTTCTTCCACCACACAAATATCTTGCTAATTAGCAATTAGCCAGTGAGGGAGAAGAGATGGAGGGAAACTGGGGATCTGAAATAGTCTCCTAAGAGACATGGGGAAAAAAGCAGCACTTAATGGAAGCCAGATAGAAACAGGGAGCTGCCTCATTTGGGCAAGATGTCTCGCGCTGTTTTTCTAAATGCTTTAGATTCAGCAAAGGGCCCCGATGCATTCTGCCAAGTGCTTTTCCCTTTAATTTTTAAATGCATTCAAATTTCAAGGGGAATTTAATCCGTATGTTTCTGGTTCTTTTACACTTAACTCATCAAAATGTTGTTCTTTAAGAGCTGTTTGATCTGTAAGGCTTATGAGCCTTTGTTATAAGCCTTTTCAAAACCTCTTTCCCCCTTTTGAATCAGCAAATGGAATTGTGCCAGTTCTGAATGGGATTTGAATAAGAGAAGTCCAACTTTAGGATTAAATGCAGAACCTGAAGGGTGTCTGAGCTGACTCTGCAGAGACACACACTTGACCTTTGCATGTTCGTGGGTCCAACAGCACCATGAGTAGACTCAGCACGGGGGGCAGTGCTTGGTGAGAGCCCAGGGCAAAGAGGCAGTACAACTCAGAGGGCATGTGCTTCTGCCAGTGACCCAATAAACTATGAATTGACCTTAGAAACCCCTAACCCATCCTTCCATTCAGTGACATCTGTGAACATAATGGTGACATAATAGTTGATACTCTGGAATACCACCTACTGCACTCTGTTTTCTAGTGTTATATGTGCCTCATCTTAATCCTCATCACAGATCTGTGAGGTAGGTGTGGATGTAATAAAACTCAGTGGATATGAGTTTAAGATTTAGAATCAATTGACCTGTGTTTAAATCCTAGCATCAGTAATTTTAAGCTCTAGTACATTAGCAGAGTTCATGAATACTCCGCAAATTGTGCTTCCATTTGCTCCTATCCCTGTGACTATTGTTGTGGATGGTGTGGCTGCTGATGCTGCCTTTGCTCTACTATCTTATGGAGAAGCCATTTCTATTGTTAGCTACTATTGTTACAAACTTGTGCCTTTTTTTTTGTTGTTGTTTGTGTTTCTGTGTCCAAATCTCCTCACAAATCACAACTATTAGTTCTAAAACAGAGTCAGACTGACTTCTCTTTTTTTTTCTTTTTTAGAGAGAGAGAGAGAGAGAGCACATGCATGCGCATGAGCAGGGGAGGGGCAGAGAGAGGGAGAGAGAGAATCTCAAGAAGGCTCCATGCTTAGCATGGAGCCCAACATGAGGCTCAATGTCACAACTGTCAGATCATGACCTGAGCCAAAATCAAGAGTAAGACGCTTAACCAAACCACCCAGGTGCCCCTAGACTGATCCTTCTTCTGCCATGGCAGGTCTTTGCACACTTGAAGACAATTATGATATGCCCCAAACTTCTCTTTTCCAGGTTAATAACCCACATTTGATGTTTAGTTCCTTACAGGGACATCTGCCCTCTGTCTTTTCCCTTCTCGCACTGTCCTGACACACTAGAGTGAGTGAAATGTGTTAGATGAGATCTGACCATTGTGAGGTGTGATACAAGTTTGTTCACTTTTGCATTTTACACCTTGAACAAATATGGTCTTTTAATCTTTTTAGCTTGGGGAGGTCACATAACTCCTTTTTGTCCATCTAGAAATAATGTCAATAACATAATTTTTCTCACATGAACTGTTTTTCAAGCAGTTCATCATCTCCTATATTTCAGCTGTTCATTTTTTGTTATGAAATCTAATGTTTTCTTATGTACCCTGCTGAATTAGTAAACATGATTAAAGATTCAATGAGAAAATGCATATTGTACAGAGGATTTAAATGTTAAGTGGGGATGTGGTCCAACAGGAAGAATTTCACAAATTCCTGTTTGTATATTAACTAGATCCATTGACCCCAGTTCCCAAGCCTGTAGAGCCTCATTGTGAAGAGTCATTGTGAAGCTCAGGTAAGTTTCAAACTGGAAGAAAGCTGAAAAAAATCTATTGCCCTTGGCCCTTCCATTGGGTAAGCAACTGAGAGCAAGCTTACAGCCTGTGTAGGACATCTTTTAATTTGCCAAGTGAATAAATGTGCAGTCACTGCAGCAGATCTCCACCAGCTGTGCCCACATGGCCCACTCAGCTGGACTGGTTTTCAAGGAACAGACAGGACTCATCCACCTTATCTTGGTAATGAAATCCCCTGCCAAGAAGATCATCATTGGGTTTGAACATTTGCATGAAACTCCAGGCAGCTAAGGATAGGCAGCCCTGTGTGATGAAGGCACTTCCCATCTTCTAGGTCAACAGGAGCGGTTTGCCCACTGCTGGCCATGGTGCTAAAGTAGCTAGGCCCAGGGGATGACTCGTCCTGTCGGTGATTCTAACCATCTTTCCACTTGCCTTTTAAGTGCATTTCATCTCTGTCCTCCTGGGTTTTGGCAGACCCTGTAAGCTTCACTGACCTATTCCGCCTACAAGCTAGGCAGTCACTGCAGGTCCTTACTTGACCTGAGAGATTTTCAAATGCATCTCCATGGAAATTTCTTCTCTTGCTAACAGTCCTTGGTTTGGATTTTAATCTCAGAAAACTGTGAAATGTACTTGTTTCGTATGATGTTTTCTGAGAGGTTGCATAGAGATCTAATAGGTCTCTATGACAAGTGGGAATGAAGACAATTGATTGCACATCAGCACCTGCATTCTTAATAGGCACCCAGCCCAGGACTAGATAGGGAAGAAAGTGAAACTTTGAGGGACGGCCCCCCATCCTCCAGCCAGCCCTGATGACTATGTAACATGGTGGATGGATACATTTCATGTATCAGAAGTAATATAAATATATAGGAGAATTATGCAAGTGGGTGCTAAAGATTATGGTGCAGGCAGTAAATACTGTGGTCACGCAAATGAGGAAGAGGAAACTATAGACCAGAAGAATCCAGAAGGCAAGACAGGATCTGGGCCTCTGAGCTGGATGGGATTTAGTTGGTCAAGTAAATGGTGAAATTCAGGAATGAGGATGGATCCTTGGGAAATTATCTTGTACGTGGAAACCAAACCACACACACACGTATACATCATAGAAACTACAAGCCAACAACGTTCCGTTTGCACTTAATTCACAAATAACTAAAAGCTACATAGCTGCTGTTGCCAATATGCAACAGGATATTACACATTGGCATTTTTTCTAGTAAGACCTTTTTTCACTTCCCAACAGGAGGAACACTATTCATTTTGAAAGACAGAGTATCTCTTTAGAACTACTAACATTTGTCTGAAATAATATTCAGAACACCCATCAAAAGAGTACATGAAATATTGTAGCAACTGGCACACAGAAGTTGAGCAGCATCTATATTATTTATACTTTCTAGAGCCTTTACTGTGTGCTAAGTTACCTCCCTCCATCTGTGTGTGTGTGTGTGTGTGCGTGTGTGTGTGTGTGCGTGTGTATAGTTTCATGTAATCCTCATAACAGTCTCTGAGGGTAGATGATCTTATCATCCCCATTCACAGACAAAGAAAATGAGGCACTGAGAGATTGAGGGCAGCACTTCATAAATAATATGGTAAGGCTATGGACCAGGAATTCTGATACCAGAATAAGACAGGCATTTAAACAGTGTGCTACATGTGGGGTGCCTGGGTGGCTCAGTCGGTTAAGTGTCTGACTTTGGCTCAGGTCATGATCTCATGGTTCATGCATTCGAGGCTTAGGTTGGGCTCTCTGCTGACAGCTTAGAGCCTGAAGCCTGCTTCAGATTCTATGTCCCCCTCTGTCTATGTTCCTCCCCCACTTGTGCTCTCTCTCTCTCTCTCTCTCAAAAATAAATATTAAAAAATTTAAACAATGTGCTACATGTAATAAAATTGTCCGAATCTGCAGAGCAGTCAACCATTTGCAAATAACCTTCCCATGAATAGTTTCTGCTGTCTTTCACAACCTTCCCATGGCAAAGAGAACATTGCATCCATAAGAAAGCTGAGGCAAAGAGAAAGTTTCTCCTAAGGGTCACAGTCTTCCTTTGCTCAGACCTGTGTCATGCCATGTTTGGTGGTGATGACTCAGCAAACACTCTGCCCTTTGAGTGTTTTTACCTTCCCATCTGTAGCGAGCTTCATTCACGTTCCTTCCATTTTGACACTCCAGCCTGTGCTTCTCCTCTGAAGTTCATGATCACGTGCAGCTTCTTATTCTTTTCAGTTACTGGATCAGATAACCTGTACTTTGAGCACGACCTCCTGTTGTGTCCCAGTTTGTTCATTCAGTTATTTCTCTTCTCTAACTTCATTGAAACTTAAGGCTCTTTGAACACTGTATTTTTTCTCAATTTCTAGATTTCATCCTGTCTTCACTTCCTTCCCCATACAGCCTAGATGTAGCGATCCATGGTTTCATCTACTGTTGCCAACATCCTCAATGTCCTTATCCCTCCAATTTCATATCACACTTTCCTGGAAAACTTCAATTCCAGAAAAAAAAAAAATGTCATTAGAGTTTACACTGGGTGCTGCTGGAGAAAAAATATCATAAAGCTCTTGATAGTGGTGGTGTCTCCACAAAATGCATGATCTGTAACCTCACCTAGATTCATGGAAAACCGGGGAATTCTGTTTCCCTGTTTTGACATCTCTCCCGTTTTCCACAATGACCATCTTCAATCTTCTCCATAGTTCTTAGTCCTTCTAATCCTGCTTTCCTCTCTTATTCTCAGAGGATTACATTGCCTCTAGCTTAGTCTTTCTACCTTTGGTGAATTTCTTTCAAGTTTCAGCTTAAACATCATTTTTTAAGAGAGGTTCCTCCTAATACCTACATCCTTTAGTAATTTCTTAATCTTAACCAATTATAACACATGCCACCTGTTCTATTAGTTTTTTCACTTCAGCGGTATCTGTAAGTTTCAAGAGGTCAAACAATGTGTGTTGCATCCTCAGCAAGTATATATTTTAGTAGGTGCCTAATAAATATTTGTTGAAAAATGAATGAATGAGAAAATCAGTGAATGGGAAAAAATGCACATATGCCATCACATAAGAGCTTTCATAACCTTGCCACTGAAACCGTGAGTTTTCCCTTCTTTCCATCTTCCATCCTCTTACAAAGGAAAGGCCGCCCCCCTCCCCCAAAGCTGCATTTTCCAGTGGTGCCATGGGCCTCGCTTACCCCATATTCTTGGCTCCCCTGTTATATAATTATCCTTGTCTTTACTATACATTTCATCTCTTTTCATTGTTTCTTTTCAGCATTTAAACATGATCAAATCTATTTTATCTTTAAAATAATACCTTTTTTGGGGCACCTGGGTGGCTCAGTCAGTTAAGCGTCTGACTTCGGCTCAGGTCATGATCTCACAGTTCGTGGGTTTGAGCACCACAGTTCGTGGGTTTGAGCTGCTGACAGCTCAGAGCCTGGAGCCTGCTTCAGATTCTGTGTCTCCCTCTCTCTCTGCCCCTCCACCACTCACACTCTGTCTGTCTCTGTGGGTCTGTCTTTCTGTCTCTGTAAAAAATAAATAACCTTAAAAAAATTCAAATATTTTTCGTGATCCCATGTCCAGCTTCTGTTTTGTCTTTTCCCAGATATTGCTTACACTTGACATCTCTAATTCTTCAGCTAACCTTCAGTCCTCATTGTGCCTGACCTCTGCCTCCATCATTCCATCAAAACCATCTTCTTTGTGGCTGTCCAGTGACAGCCATGGAAATATTGTCTCTGTGAGGTTAATTGCTGAGTCATCCTTTCTCTTCAGTGCCATCTATATACTGATGACTCCCTAATCAATAGTTCCAGTCTGTTCTCTCCCCTGACCCTCAATTAGTGTCCTCTGGACAGCTCCATGGAGAGGCCCACAGACATCTGAGAATCAGCAGGTCCAAACTGATTGCATTATCTTTCTCCCAAACTCACTTTTCATACAGTTATCTTTTTTAAAATATATTTTTTAACGTTTATTTATTCGTGAGACAGAGATAGAGCGTGAACAGGGGAGGGACAGAGAGAGAGGGAGACACAGAATCTGAAGCAGGCTCCAGGCTCTGAGCTGTCAGCACAGACACCGACGTGGGGCTCGAACCCACAAACTGTGAGAGCATGACCTGAGCTGAAGTCGGAGGCTTAACCGACTGAGCCACCCAGGGACCCCTCATACAGTTATCTTTATTCCAGAAGATGAAGTCAGAAACCTTGGGATAATCCCAACTCCTCTGTCTGTATTTCTCAAAGCTAACTCAAAGCTGGCTACTGCTCTCTGTCCCCACCACCATTGGGTAATTCAAGCTGTTTTGATCTCTTATTGGGATTACTGTAGCAACCTCTAATTGACCTTCCAACCTCAGGCTGGCCCAGATCCAACTTATTCCCGTTGCTACAGCCTGAAGAGAGCCTTGGAAATGGAAGCCTGATTCTATCCCTGTGAAGTTCTACCTCCTTAAGTAGGATTTGGGAGCCCTAATTCCTCCACCATCTGATGAGTTCTTTCCTCTCCCTTCCATTCTCATGTTTTTACCCATGCTATTCCTTCCATCATATTCCCCACAACCCACATTCTATTCCCTGGCAACACGGAACTAATACCAGCTTCTTGCTCTCTATTATTCCTGGACCTTTGTGCATGCTGATCCTTCTACATAGGACATTGATCAGAAAGTCTGCTATAGTAGCACATGTGTACTACATGTGTAGCTCAGTAATGATACCATGTGTTGCCCTTTTTCAGAGAGCATGGTACACTGGAAAGGACACAAGACTTGAAACCAGAGACTGGCTTACAAATTTATTCTTTCATCTATCTCTGTGGCCATCCAACAGATACTGAATCGAGCATTCTTTTCCTTCCTTCTGCCAAAACACATTTCACCTGTTTCCTACTAATCTTCATACTGCACCTTAGCCATCAACTACTCCAGAGAGCTCTTCTTTAGCACACACACACACACACACACACACACACACACACCTCTTTTTAGTGTTTATTTTTATTTTATTTTATTTTATTTTATTTTATTTTACTTTTTTAAGAGAGAAAGACTGAGCACAAATGGGGGAGGAGCAGAGAGAGAGGGGGATAAACATCTGAAGCAGGCTTCAGGCTCTGAGCTGCTAGCACAGAGCCCAACACAGGGCTCAAACTCATGAACCATGAGATCATGACCTGAGCCAAAGTCGGATGCTCAACTGACTGAACCACCCAGGTGCCCCACTCCTCTCTTTTTAGAAGAACTTCACCGATCGTAGCAGCTTCTTTCAGTTAACAAGCGTGCATTGAATGCCTCTCTTGTACCAGGCATTGTGCTAGGCACTGGCTATAAATTGCTCATATACTTGTATGTATCCTCAGTAGAATGATGTGCCCCATGAGGTCCATGATAATGAGCGCTTCACAGTGGTGTTGAGCCAGTAACTAGCATGACTCCTGGATTAGATTATCAAAAAACTACTCATGGGCTGACTGACTGGGTAGAAAGATGGAGGAGTAAGCTGGCCTGATCTCTGGTTATTTCCTATGCTCTTCCTCGTGTATCATGTTCCCTGTGGGCTCAGGAAACGTGTGTTACTAGGACAGATATTCTGATGACCAGTAGGGGGCACTAGCTACTCTCAGGGGGTCAGGACTTCCTCTTCCCCACTACTCCAGTGTTTCTCTATGTCATTTCTCCCTGTGAGAGTCTAAACCCTTAAAGATCTTAATCTATCTCTTTAGGAAGGCCCCCCAAACCTTCCTAGGGTACCACATATCTGAGGGATGGGGCTGGGTTAGGAAGGACTGAATTATTTGGTTAGAATTTAGCAATCCATTCAGGACTCTGAACTCCATGTGTTGGTAAATAGAGGTCCCTTTTATTTTAAGAGCAGCAGGCTTTTCCTCCTCTTTTATTGTGATGATTATTATTATTTTTGTGGTTCCCATGGAAACTACTGGAGTGAGAGAACAAAAAAGTCAGGGAGGTTAAAGTGATGAGGCGGCCCCCATATGCTTAAGAAGCCTGAGCATGTCTGTGTACGTGTGCGTCTGTGTGTGCGTGTGTGCACCACACTCACTTTGCTTTCCGGCATGCTGGTGGGTCAGGGGAAATTGTGATGTTTATTCACAGCATTTGTTACAATCGGGCTCAACAAGGAGACAACTATCAGCTTTGAGCAATTAGTGAGCCTTTGTAATGACAGCTCCATCAGATTAATAGCAGGGGGAGGGAAGGCAGAGATGGAGACATTCAGAACGTGAGCCAGGGGAGTGTCAGAGAAGGAGATAGAACTCAAAAATGGGGTCACCAGCTGGGCCACATTCCCCTCTCACCTTCCTCAGAGCAGGATGCTCTGGGTGCCTCCCATTTGGTTTTAATGGGCATGGGAAAGGCAGCTGCCTGGAAGGCCTGAGAGGCCAAGGGTCTGCATCTGCTGCCCCCATGGTTGTCTCTTCCCGCCTTTGCAATCCTCTACCTCATTTGTGGCAGTGGGTTGAAGAAAAGCCAGCCTGGGGCCCCTTTTCAGAATGGTCAACCAGAGCACTAACATCTTGAGCCACCAGGAGAGGGTCACAAAAAGGTCCCTCGGCAAAGGAGCATGTTCCCCCACCATCTTTGTTGTGGCTCTGGAAGTCACACTACCTCCTTGGTACCACTGTGGCCATGCTGATCAGGGTGGCCATGATGATCTAGGTGGTATATTAACCACAAAAAAAGCAAGGAAAGAAACAGACTTGACATCCCTGAACTTAGGTTGATTATTTCTGATTGGTAGTTGATTAGAGAACACAGAAGCCATGAGCCAGGGAGGGCACCCATGTCACAGAGGTCACCTCTCCCCTTCAATTGGTGTTCCCCCTTTGGTCATTCGCTCTTGTGTCTGAAAAAGAAGGACCTCGATTTCCAGCCATCCTTGCATCTGGGCATGGCCAGGTGTGTTGTCCTCAATACTATGGTTGCATATGCCACCTTCAGGCCTTCCACCAGCTGTTTATGGACAAGCAAGACCATCTTGGAAGACTCCTGTTAGAAACAGAGGAAACCTCATCAGCCCGGGGCCCCTTGAAGTCTGCTCTGAGTGGAGCCCACAGTGTCGCAGGTCCTGTCTAATGATGGGAGCTCTCACACTGGACTATACCTGAGCCAGAGACTCTTCTTTTGTGATAGCCATTGAAATTGTTGAGTTTTCTAGCAATAGCACCTACTACTACCCTAACTAATGCAGCAGCTCACTGTATGGTGGAAGGAAGTAGAATGACACTTCCTAACCCTTCCCTATTGCCTTGTCAGCCCCCTACATTTGCCGTAGCTCCCTTGTGACAAAGCACAGTACAGCCTGAGTGACAGATTCCATCTCACAGCCTGCTCTTCCTCCTCCTTCAATACCACTCTAAGAGTTGTACCCCCCTTAACTTCTAGGCTATTTTTTTCTGAATGATTTTTTTTTCTCTTTCTGACCAGCAGCCTTTGATTGCAAGGAGCAACTCAGTTACACATTACCAGAGCAACAGAGTGTGTTGTAATTGGCCAGGAATCGGTCTTGAAATGTCAAGGAAAGATTTATTTCCTAGTGCAACCTCTCTAGGTGCTAATTTTGCTATAGGCTGCTGGATAATGGTTCCCACTCACAATGGGCAAGAGTTCCTAATCAGAATACAGGGCTGTAATTGGGTTGAAGGGATTTTAAATCATTAAAGTTGCATTTAGAAAGGGGAATAGAAATAGAACCCCAAGATTGAATGACTCACTTAGTATTTAATGAGGGAGTCATGGAGTATTACTTATAATATTCTCTTAATGACCTTACAAGCAATGTAACTCCCCCCGCCCTCCAGGGTCTATTCACAAGGCACAATTCTGCAGTCTCAGATCCAACACTGTGGAGCAATTAATTACTGACCCATCAAGGAGCAATCAGGCTCTGCTCAGCCAGCAGAAGCTCTGAATTCTTTCCTCACTGTCTCCTCAGTCTTCATCTCCCTGACTGCTTTGTTCTAGCGCTGCCAGGAGGGGAGTAGACATTTACCAAGCCATAAATCATCATGCAGTTGGTGGAAAGCCAGCTTGCCAGGAGAGCAATAGGGTGTCAAAGAGTACTATGTGGAAGGTCCAGAGGAGGGAGAATCAGAAGGAAGATGGAAAGCTCTCAGGAGTGCACAGTCTGAAGGACTCAGGATCTTTTCTGGTGTTTCCATCTGGGCTAGAATGTGATAGTTTATCCCATCTCAGTCACTGGTTTTGTTCTCTAATGACTGGATCTCCATATTCCTTGGAGACACACTACTAACTACCAGTGTCAGCCACGGATGTAATGGAAAGAGAACAGACCTTGAAGTCCTGTAGATCAGGCCCTGCCTCTTTTGAGTCAAGTTACCTCAGGTGCGTTACTAAGTGTCCGGGACATAGGAGGCACTAAACAGATGGTAGCTGCCTTTCATGTGATTCTGATTAAGGGTCACCAACATTGTCTCACTAAATGTGTTTCATGTGGCTCTGTTATACACCTGTGGAAAGAATGATTTCATAGGTAATATAGGGTTTTCCATTTTAAATTAGTCTTATCATTTTACTTGGGTAATTGTGAAGAGTCCCATCCCCCTTAAAAAGTCAAGAGGGAAAGGGGGAAAGGAGGTTTACATTGGTTGAGTTCCTCCTAATGGATAAATGGGAGGCTGGTTGTTGGACAGACGGACCTTGTATCCTACACTCATCATGCAGTTTAATCAAGCCTCATACTGATGCATAGACTTTCTGAAAGCCTAAAATTCTCCCCCTATCAGTTCCCCCTTTGTCCAATTAATACAAAGAAAGAGGTGCAGCAAATATTGTGTTATAATATTTAGTTGTTATTGTGAATATCCATTGAGCCCACTAGAAAGAAATGTGTCAGGATTTGGAAAGTGAAAACAACAAGGATACTCTTTAATTATGAGGTGTTGGCTAATTTAAATTTAGTCACTGTGAAAACATCAGTAGTTATACTGGTAGTTGACCAAAAATTAAAAATTATAATAAAGCCTGCTTCTTACAAATCAAAGACAAAACAATGTAACATTGTGTGTGAAAGAACATGCATTAATTTATGCAATTAATCTATTCTCCAAATTGTGACTCATTTATAAAAAAATCAAAAAAATGTCTTAAATGCAAAGAGGTGGTCCATTATTTTCAGGACTCCTACAGAGACTCTTTTGTTCAAGGATTCTTTGCCATTATAGCCATCTCCATTAGGTCATCCGTTCTGAAACTTCCAGTGTCTGTTCCTTTCTTGTAGAGAGGGCCACCTCTGTGCATAATGAACTAGAGTATTAAAAATTCTCTTTGTGGGATGCACTTATTACCCAGATGCTAGAATTACTGAGACTTGTGCTCCAGACCACACGCCTCAGTTGTTCCCAGATGGTGGCCCTTTTCTGACTAATGCTATTACTTTAGCTATGGCTTTTCAAACTTCAGTTGCAGTTCCAGCCATAGGTGACAGCTAGCTTATAGGGTACCTTTTAAGAAGTAGAAAACATACCCTAGTTGGCAAACACAGCCCACAAGTGCAAGGCTTGTGAAACCTGTAGCATCTTTATGCAGATTAGATCAAGACTTGTAACCCCAACCTGGAGCCATACTGAATTTTCTCTCCATGTACTCCTTGGACAGACTCCTTTGTGCAGTGAACAACCTGTGCAACTCATACTCAGAGCCCTGCTCTCCTACAGTCTGGACTTTTTGATCACAACTAAAGCAATGTCCAAGGGATCTGTAAATATTCACATGAACTTTATGTTTATGTTTAGTTGGAGCGATAGTTTTGTCTTCTTTATAAAAGCAGCAAATCTCAGAAGCTGGTCAGGAGCACCAGCTGTTTACTGCCTGCGGCGGCTGCTGCTTATCTCCTTGTAACAACCTTCCTTTTAGAGATCATGTCTTAATTAACTCTGTGTTATCGAAACTGAAATTGTAGCAACATTGTAAAATCAAATTGTAAATGAAAGATAAAGGGGAGACAGCTCTGCTGACCAGGGAACAGAGCATGGAACTCTCTCCTGAGCCGGTGGTTGGCTACAAGCTGGCTGTTGGCAGCCTGCTGAGAATCAGAAAAATCAAATCATATTTTGTTCCATTTGGAAGGAACACTTAGAGCTCTTCTAATCCAGTGACTTTCAGATATTTTTCTTATTTCATGACATACAACTTATTCTTAGGATGTTCAGTATACTGTGATATTTTCTATTCTCTCCTATTTATTCCATTTAAAAGAAAACCTGCTGGTTAAAAATCATCCAATTGACTTGACCCACTACAGAGTGACAACATGAAGACTGCAAAACAGTGATGCAGTCCTTTCCTAAATTTTAAAGTTAAGGATTAAGGGCCAGAGAGGTGAGGTGACTTTTCCAGGATAGCTTATTGGTGGCTGACCTTGTTCTTAAATCCCTATCTGTGACTTTTCCCCAGTAGCTCCGTACCCGCCGCTTACTGAACCCTGTCACTGCAGGACAGCACTCCAAGAAGCAGGACCTTGCTCCCCTCAGTGGAACATGGGCTGAGACATGAGCGAGCCATCCTTTGTGGAGACAGCTGCTTTCTCATATAAAAAGTACTAGTAAAAACCCCTGGTAGTTGTTGGTGCACTGCTCTGGGTTCCCACACTGAAGCAGTTGAAAGCACAGGATTACAACTGCCAGGTCTCTTCACTACCCCCTTCTCTCTCTTTTACCCTTTTCACTCACGTTGCATCAGCGAATGCAGGTTGTACTCACCTCCACTTGACCTGCTGCTTCTCAGCCACTGTACTGAACTGGCAAATAAAAGAGGCAGTCTTGGGGAGACTATGACTCCAAATTACAAAAACAAAAAACAAAAAAACTTGGGATTTCAGATGTTTGTTAATTTCTCTGCCTGTGTTTGCACATATTTAATATAATAAAATAATTTTTCCAAATGAAAGCCTCCTGGTAGATAACCACACCCTTTTGCTTCATCTGATGATGCTTTGAAGCAATCTATGGACCCAAATGGGGTGTATTTATTACATTTCTGTAATATTGATGGGTGGCATTGATAAAGTATGCATTTGGTCTCATTGTCCCAGAGCTGGAATTGATTTGGATGATGGTTAGCAGGCACTCAGGATGCTGCCTGATAAGGGGCAGCCAGGGGGATATCAGGGGGATGAGTCAGGGGAATGAGTTGGCTCAACTAGTTTTCATCATGCCAGCCCCCTTGGAGCTTCACCCACAAACACATGCTTCTGTGACCCTTTAACCACAATGTACAGAACAGGGAAGTGGGTGGGGGCAAGTGTTGTCTATTAACCTCTTATGAATCCTTTGCCTCATTTCCTGTTGCCCCGGCATGTGGGTGCCACCTTACTTGAAAAGCTGCATTCACAGAAGCACAACTTTCTCCTGCCAACTGGCGTTGGTGTTGCTGCCTTGGGTGAGCTTAGTTCTTCCCTTGCTGAAGGAATTCCCTCCTTTCTTCTCTCAGAGGGTTCACGCCCACTCCCGCCCTCTCACAGAGGTATACAGGCACTGAGCTGTGTTTAGATATGTGAGGTGAGCGATCAGCTGTGACTTAATGAAGAGTATCACTGTCAGATTTTACAAAATGGAATTTCATCAGACGCTGAAGGAAGACGTCTGCATAGAAACTACAGAGAGAAATTTGACAGCTTTTTCAATCCAGTTATCAAAGCATTTGCAGTTCAAAGCATGTGAAACAATAATGTAATCTTAGCACTGAATGCTCATTTGTATCTGAGTGTTTCAATAAATAAAATGGTGGGGGGAAGGAAAGCAGACCTGTTGTCTCCAATCCACTAAATTTAATATCCAGAGTATTGACTGACAGCTTTTTATCACCATAATTAGTATGGATTGTTCCTGAGGCCATTGATCAATCTTCTCTACCTCTATGGACTTGAGTTGCTGTTTTCTTCCTCTCTTGCCCTCCCCACCTTTTATTTTAATATTGATCCTGCCAGTTGCATTCCACCACAGGAGTCTGCTCACTTAGACAAAAGAAACCTCAGGGCCAAGAGGACCGGCTGAGCTGCAGCCATTCCTGAGTAGGATTCCACCTTTGACAGCACTATACCTCATCCGATATGATCTTGTGACTGGATTCCTGGGTCTCATGACTTGCTGCTCCTCAGATGCCACCATGCGCACTGCCTTTCCCACTGATGGGAGCTACATGAAGACAAGCCACAGACTCAGTGGTCCGTATCAGATACTGGTTTGGGTAGATTGATGAACTCAGACCTGTGTGTGTGTGTGTGTGTGTGTGTGTGCGCGTGTGTGTGTGTGTCCATGCACACAATTTGTTCCATCTAATGCAAGCCAGAATCCCAAGCGCTTCTTGTATTTCTCACCAAGTTTTTCCAATTTGATATCCTAATTTTATTTCATCTCCTCTGTGTATGTCTTTCTAGCTCTGTTTCTCTATCACCAGTGAGAGAGTTGTATTCCCCACTAGCTCTTTCCTTAACTGCTGCAATCATGTATTATATGCTCTCCTGCTTCCTCTCCTGTCTTGGCTAACCTCAACCTTCTATCCTAAAACCCTCAATACTAACAACTGGTAGGATAATGTAAAATACACCCTTATTATTCCTCTTGAATGTTTCTTGCCACACAAGCTTTCTGCAACCTGATCCCTCCTTACCTCAAAGTTTCATCTCCCCCCAACTCCCTACCGGTGTTCCACACTCTGGAAGGAACTGCCTACAGTTCTTACTTACCATTCTTCACATACCTCAAGAATCTTTGCTCTGTTGTTAATTTTGCCTATCATAGCCTTCCCATCCTTTTTCTCCTTGATTATTCTTTTTCATCCCTCAGGAATGAGCTCAGATGGTATCTATTTCAGGAAGCATTCTTTTAGCCCCCAGAGTACTCTAAGTAAGTATATCTTTCTTCTGTCCTTGGAGATTCTTATGGAATGTGCATATGTTCTTTTTATAGATGCATGTCTATCTCATAGTAGAAGGTAAACCCCTTGGGGACAGGGATTGTGTATGTTTCTTTATTCTATCCCTGATGTTAGGAATAACACCAGGAACCCATAATGTGTTTTCTAATACTGGAAATAAGTATCCATAAGAAGAGAATCAGTGGACCCCCTAAGAGCTGGAGAGAGTTTTTATGTGTGTGTGTGTGTGTGTCAAACAGGGCATGTTCATTGTGCACGTAACATGCTAGGCTGGGCTATACCATGAACAAGAGCTAGACAGAGTCTTACTTATTCTCAGGATGGGGAGAAGAGGTGGGCAATTGCCCCTTTCTGCAGGTAAGGAAATATCAAGGTATCTTTCTCTGACCACAAAGAATCCAGGTATTAGTTACAGACCACAAAGAATCCAGATCAGTTAGGATGCACAATGTGAAAGACCTTAGCAACCTACACACTGAAATGATGTGTTTTCATTGGTTTGCTTAATAGGTTTTTCTATGTCTCACTTTGTAGTGAAGATCACACCATCAGCATCACTTTTCTAAAGGACAATTCCTAAGAAGAGAAAGTATTATGCATTTCTAAAGGTGTCCAATGAGCCCTCATGGACTGGAATGGCTTCCATGCTGTCTTGGAGACAGCCCCTAACCCCCAAGTATGCCTAGCCATGTGGAGCCTCTCTTCCCCACATTCCTGGCACAACAGCTCAGCCCCTTACAGGTGCTTGCACATGGCATACACCTCATGTTCAGGCATTAAACTAAGTGTAACTCTCGTCCCTAACTGAGCACAACAGAGCCAAATTGGACTGTAAAGGCCACACATTCCTGATGGGCCCCAGAGGGCTGTGGCATCTACAATGTAAAATGGCCCCATAGAAAAGCAAAACTGTGCCAGGGCTGGCCCTCATTTCATCCCCATCATGCCTTTTGTGGAGCATCAGCAGCAGATGTTTCTGGCGGTGACCCCCAGATGCACGCAGGCACACACAGCACCTCCTCCTCAGCCGTCTCTATACAGGCTTCTATAAGACGGATTTGACAGACTGATACCAATTGGCACATCTTCCCTGCCAGATTGGAATCAGGCCCTTATACTGTCTTTGGGGTCCATTGTGGCTTCAAGGAAAATGTACAGAAGGAATGTGATTCTTAGCAACACAGCCAATTTTCCCTTTGCTTCTGTGCTAGCATTTCTAATCTCAGACATTTTGTTGCATGGCTACAAATGCAATCTCCAGTATAGGAGTTTTGATATTTTCAGGCATTGGAAATGCCTATTTATGTTTGTATTGTTGGTGTGCTTAATTTATCTTAAAGCAAAGATATTAAATGAGCTTCAGATTATATTGTTACATGCTTCCCAGTTCAGTTATATAGTTCTGGCAAGGGGTGACAAAAATTAAATAACACACCTACTCTCTTTCTTTATCTGAGTTTTCTGTGGCTTTTACCTGTATGTACTATAGCCCAGGAAGAAATGTCAGTACTCATTTGCTTCCTGGACCCACATCCAGACTACATCACTGAGTGGTGGTGAATTTAAGGAAGACACTTATTTTTCTGAGACTTCATATCCTCACTTCTTTTCCAGTTCATGTGAGGGCTCAACAAGATAACACACATGAAGCAGGAGAGCACAGAGCCCGATACACAGGAGTCAATACATGCATTTCCTTTTCCTTTTCCCTAAATAGTGTCACGTCATGGTCAGCTCCTTGTCCCACAGCACCTTTGAATATAGTTTATAAATAGTGTAACCCCATTTCATGTCATGTCTGTAATGCACACAACTGTATTTAGGCTACTTATGACTGTATGAGGATAGGAACCCACATGCTTTTATAGTAGGCATGTCTTTTTTTATTGCTTTCTTTAAAAACAAAGTTTTAATTTATTATGTGTGTGTGAGAGAGAGAGAGAGAGAGAGAGAGAGAGAGAGAGAGAGAGAGAGAGAAAGCAGGGAAAGGGCAGAGAGAGAGAGAGAGAGAGGGGGAGAGAGAGAATCCCTAGCAGGCTCCACACTATCAGGGGAGAGCCTGATGTGGGGCTTGAACTCATGAACCATGAGAACCTGACCTGAGCCAAAATCAAGAGTCAGACGCTCAATTGACTGAGCCATTGAAGTGCCCACTGAGTGAAGACATTTTGCAGTAATGTCCTTTGTCCCTCCCTCCTTTCCTTCTTTCCTTATCTCTCTTCCTTCTTTCTTTCTTTCTTTCTTTCTTTCTTTCTTTCTTTCCATTCTCTTTCTTTATTTCTTTCCCTTCCTTCCTTCCTTCCTTCCTTCCTTCTTATTCATCTGGTTTTTCCTATAATGAACATTTGATAAATGATTAAGAGGTATGAAATTACTCTAGCTCTTTAAAAATTGATTTTATGAGAAGCCAGAAGAAGGGAGCAACCTTGAAGTCATGTGAGGAAGCCTCACTGTGGTGATTTGTCTGTGTCTCTCCTCCTTTTACCATGAACAAACTTCAGGTTCCTTCATGTTCAGCTAATTCCCAGTCTGACCCAGATTCCCATCACCTTCCCACTAGCAGTTCCTGGCAACACTCAGCCAAGGTTCTAACCTTGCACAGAGGAAGGAGTGTGATTTTGGACCAGACATCTGAGCAGAGTTTAAGATGTAATGCAGTTTCTTGAAGCTGCGCCCCATTTAGTGAGGATGAATGGCAACTTGGAACATAGAAACTCCAAAGGGAGGGAGATGCTATATGTTCAGAATAAATAAATGTGTCTACTTATTAATTTAATATGTACCATTAGACCAGGAACCCATTTGTGTTAGCACAGAAAAGAGCTATTAAAAATCATCTCCTAGGAGAGAAGCATGAGAAATGAAGAAAAGGTTGAAAGGAGCACAGTAATAACAGGGACATGCGGAAGTGGGGGAAGAAGGAAGAGCAGGAGAGAGGAGCAGGTAGAACGCCTTACTAAGAAAGAAGAGTGGAAACAACAAAACAGAATGAAACCAAAAGTGACAAGCCAAGGGATCCAGCAGAGAAGCTTTTATCCTAAGTCTGCAGGGTCAGTACAAAGCTCAGGGTCCTACAGCAGCCTGACCACATGGTTAATTGTCTCTAATTCTCATCGGTTGACTCCTCTGGGCTCCTAGGCCGAGGATGAGGGGTGGGTTGGCTTTTCTCTCATTGGCTGGCTGGCACTGCAGTTTTGTGTTATCACACAGCCTTGATGGGCTGGCCACCAAGTGCTGAGCTGACTGCTTCATGCTGGGGGCCCCTGGCTTTCGACCTAACTCTACCATATCCAGCTCTTTCTCCTTAACCTAAAGGTTTTTTGAAATGTAGGGAGAGGGGGTGTTCTAGGGACATCTGTACATGTTCTGAGAGAGGGGAGGGGTAGAGTACCTTGTACCTGGCTACACCAACCTGCAAAGTCCTTGCTGTAAACCCAGCTCCTCTTTGGTCCAGGAATCTAGAAGCCAGTCAGTTTGAGGGTGGTCTGGGAGCATGTGCTCCATGGCTATTAGGGTGGATGCTGGCCTGTAATAAGTCAGTGAAATAGTGAGTTTCAATTACTTACATGTTCCCTGAAGCTGAAACAATTGCCATTACCCCATATAATATAGCTTGACCTACATTTTTACTTGAAAGCCTTCAGCTAATAATTAGTTTGAATGTTGAGTTATAAATAAACACATTCATATTCCAGAAACAAAAGGGGACAGGGGAGTGATACCCGATGCTGCTTGCTGTCTTCCCACCCTTTGCCTTTGCTTGATATTTCAACTTAGCTCTTCCAAGGTGATAGTCATTGGGGAGTTCTTTAAAAGGGCCTTGTTCAGAAGTAATGAGGCAACTGGGCTTTCTCCGGGAGAGTGTCAGGATCATTGTTGCTGGGGAGATTTGAGCCATCTGGATAGAAAGGGTCAAACTATCCGCTGGCAGCAATTAAGCAGCTCCTTGTGGAGAAGCCATGTGACCACACCAAAGGAGCTGCCAAGAACAAGAGATTAGTAAACAAAAGTACCCAGCAGAAGGTGTCCAGGTTGGCCAGTGCTCTGGCCACTTGGCATTTGCGCAGCTCCCTCTCTCTGGTCCCATCTGTCTGTGTCCACTGCTCACCTATAAGCTGTCTGCAGAGGGTTTAAACAAACTCAGACAGACCTGAGTTTGTTTAAAATTTTAAAAGTCCAGAGCCAAGTGGATTGTGATGATGAATATTAGACATCCACAGCATCCCTTCTTGAACGTGTCCGTAGTGCCTCCTGTGTGTTTGATGGCTTTTTGCTGCTTCCCTATGATAAGTCAAAAGGTGTGGAAGTTCAGTCTGATGCTTAATTCTCTGATGTTGATCGTGACAGTTCATCCATAAATATTTACAACTAGGTTAGAGGAGATTCGTCTGTATTATTTTAGCACAAGTCTTTGTGAAGTCTAGAGAATAAACTGAGTGGCTTTCTGAGTTCTGGAACCCTTTTATAAAAAATCCATGAAAGGCAGGGCAATCTCCTAAATGTATTAATTTATTCATTCAGCATCTATTTCTTTGGCAGACGATGTATCAGTCTCTGTAGCTAGAATAGAGACCCATTCTCACACATATTGCCTCTTGGTAAAAAGGAAAGTGAACAGACATCATGACTGTAGACTAGCCCCTACACAGACTCTCCCTTCTAATCTCTAGCTGGAGTCAGTGACCCAAAACTAACTTGTTCCAATGATTGATAACACCTGAGGCTTTCCTGTCCTCTGCAATGTGTCAAAATAGAATGGTAGTTCAAATAAAAGTTCTACACTCTTCCAAGGGTTAAAGATCCACAATACATTCTCATTGTTCTTAATTTGCTTAGTTTCTGTGAGACATCACTCCTCTGGCTTTCTTTGTCCTACTTCACTGGACATTGGTCCCTTATACCATCTTATTGTACTCTTTCTTCATGTATACTCTCGATATCTCTTTCATAAATTTACATCATTCCTTCAACACCTCAGACTTCTGGGAAGGATTTCATGGACTGTCCCATGCAAACGTAAGGTGACAATGCTCACTGTGAATTCAAAGGGTGATTCCAACACATAATTGCATGTACATGTCTCAAAAAGAATTACCTATTTTTCTCTCCAAGTCTGTTAATCAAGCCCTCTCCATCTCATAATGAATGACATCTTCCACCTGTTTCCTCAGAACAACAGGTAGAAGTTAAAGTTTATTCCTCTGTCATGGTTCTCCCCAGCCCTGCCATCACTCCTGTTTCTAATCCATGCACAGGTTTGGTTGAGTGTACTTTCAAAATAAATCTCTAATCCACACTTTGATCTGTATCTCCACAGCTTGCATTTAAAGCCATTACTGTAAAAAAATTACATGAGCTTCTTAACATTCTTCCTGCTATCTTGGTCTTCCCTTGATATTCTGTTCTCCAGAAGGAAGTCAAACATCTCTTTAAAACATAAATCAAGTCATTTAGCTTTTTTGCCTAGAACCCTTCAGACCAAAATCTTTACCCTTAAAATCCAGTCTCCTTATCAAGGTGTTAAGACATATAAGAGCTGCTGTTTACCTTAATTGTTACCTCAAGGTTCTCTGTTCAGCTGGGCCCACTTGGTTGTCTATGCCAGTCTTCTCTCTGATCTTGGACCACACTGTATTCTCTCCTTTCTCAGCATTTGCATTGTTCTTCCCTTTGCTTTCCCCTAGATCTGCACTGAGTTGGCTCCCAATCACTATTTCAGTTGCAGGACCAATGTTACCTCCTCAAAATGGACTTACATCAAGGTAAAACACCGCCCCCCCCCCCATCCACTGCCTAATTATCTCATTATTCTGTCATCCTTTGCTCTGTGTGTGGTCTTTAGAGCACATGCTGCTCTCTGAAATAAACATACATTGTTCTAGCATCTCTCTCTTCAACCTGTAGGAGAGGAGGAGTTGTCTTTTTTGTGTCCTATGGCAGTACCTACGACTGTACTTGGCCCCCAACTCGGTGCTCGACAAGTATTCGTTCACAAAGAGAATGAATGATTGAATAAAGTAATAACAGACTCCTCTTCCCATAATTTTGGTTTTCCTAGTTCCAACAAACTTGAAAAATAATATCCTCTCCAGTGTTTCTATATACCTTACCTCTATCAAGGACAAATACCTCTCTGGAGAGCTGAATTGTCAGCCTGTGGCTGAAGTGTGACCAGGTGGACTGTAAGCATGCACTAAGTACATTCCTTATATTGTAGCTGCTGGTGGCATGGGCTTTAATGCCTTTTTCATTTTTGGATAAATGGCTTCAATGCAAACATTTTTAATCATATTCATGTGTAGTTGAAATTTTGTGACAATAAGTAATTTAGGGAAATAGGGATTATTTAACTTTGAAAATTATATTAAAACGTACTATTATTTCTGGATATATTTTCAAGATTTAAATGAATACATATAGAATTGTTTCTTGAACTTCTGTATTCATAGAGAATATATTCTCATGTCCTCTTCTTAAAAAGGCAAACTAGAATGTGTAATTCTTATTTTATGCTCCAAGAGAAGGGAAAATATGGTTCAAAGTTTACTCTTAGTTTGAAATAGAGTTAGCTAGTCTCCTTTTTAGCAATATATATAGCAGTAAATTCCCAAAGCTTTCCGTGTGTGTGTGTGTGTGTGTGTGCATACATATACATGTATCCATCCAAGGTTTTTGATCTCTTGTCACTTTTTTCCTTTCTATTTTTTTTTATGGGGAAAATTTAAGATAAAAAACTTCAAACCTCAAATTCGTTGGTAGAGTTTACCTACTCTAGGGTCAGTGAACAGAAGGAACATATTATCCTGGGATACTTTTTAATAAGCTTAAATATAAATATAGCTTAGGGGCGCCTGGGTGGCTCAGTCGGTTAAGTGTCCGACTTCGGCTCAGGTCATGATCTCGCGGTCTGTGGGTTCGAGCCTCGCGTCAGGCTCTGTGCTGACAGCTCAGAACCTGGAGCCTGTTTCAGATTCTGTGTCTCCCTCTTTCTCTGACTCTCCCCTGTTCATGCGCGCTCTCTCTCTCTCTCTCTGTCTCAAAAATAAATAAATGTTAAAAAAACATTTAAAAAATATAGCTTAAATGCAGCCTAGACATTGAAACACAGGGCAAACATCAGGAAATTATGTCTAAATCCATAATGCTACAAGTCCTCTGCAACCCTAAGCAAGCCCATAACCCCTCAGTGTCACAGTCTTCTGTGAATAAGGTAGGAACCGTTAGGAATATCAGTGATGGTTTAATGAAATGACCTTCTGAAAAGAACTGTGGATGCTTCAAACATCAATGTCAACTAAGGAAAAATAAGCACTAGGCTTCAGCTTTATTCCATTGAATAAATATTTATTTATCTAAATTCTTCAACAGGTAAAATAGAACATGTCTTCTAGCCAGCCAACACCAAGTGAGATTGAAGACTGTCTCCATAATCACAATATTTTTTTTTCAATTTGACAGAGAAGGAGAGAGATAGAGAGCTTGTAAGCAAGGGAGAAAAGCAGAGGGAAAGAGAGAAGGAATCCTAAGCATGCTCCTTGCTCAGTGCAAAGCCCTACTTGGGGCTCAATCTCATGACAGCAAAATCATGACCTGAGCCAAAATCAAGAGTTTGACACTTAACAGACTGAGCCACACAGGTGCCCCCCATAATAATAATTAGTAATAAAATCGCTTTAGCATTAGTTAGCATCTGCTAGTAAGGTTGTCAGTGGCCAGGCTTGAGGCAGAAAGAAATCAGTTTGATTCTAACATAGGCATTTTGGCAATGGAAGAGGGGGGAAACTTTACTTTTCTCAACAGAGGCTAGAAATGACTCTGATTGCAAGTAGCTATTCTACCACACAACAGAAGGTCACTTCTTTCTCATTTTGCTTCCCCATTTGTCTGGAATGAGGGCCAAGCTATTCCTGCCCTCCCTTCTTCCTCATGTCCCAATGCAAGGACTTCTTTATGTGGTGCATTCTAGTTTGTGTGACCCAGGCTGAGACAGTGCTATGTCAATAGATGCATCTTAAACAGACCATTGAATCATTTCTCCTCTCCACTGTAAGGCATTGAATGATAAATGAAAGAAACTAGTGTCCCTTAACATTTAGCCTAGATATATGTCTTGAAAGACAAGTTGCATAGAAGGGTGTAGTTAATCTATTGGGGGTTAAAATACAAAAGAAGAAAGCAAAAAAGAAAAGACAGATTTTCAGAAACCATTCACTTTGTAAATAATGGGACTTCTTAGAAAATCCCTTGAGTTTCTACATTTATAGAAAATGATGCTTCAGTCTTGATATGGAGCATGGCTGGTCAAGTCAACAAGAAAACCAAACTCCCACTGGGAACACATGTGTGGCTAAGTACTGTGTGGGCAAAACTGAAGCCAGCCCACAGCACATACGTGCATCAGAGAGGGTGCCACTTTCAAATCCTAACCTCCTCAGGCTCTCAGAGGGCAAGACTTAGACCTGAACACCTGTGTTTTCCTTAATAGGCATTTACTGGGAAACTGTTCCCTTACATGCGCACATGTTATGTGATAGGAAGGGGTTGCCTGTGGAACATCCCAGAGCTTCTGTTGAGGCTGGCTTTGAATGAAAATGTTAGCAACTCTCTTTTCTTATTTTAATATTACAGAGATAATCATCCTTGATCACAGTTGGGGAAACAGTGAGAGGGGGTCTTGCCACCTTCCAGAAAAGACCTGGAAAGCACTTGAATTCCTGCTGGGTTTACTGGACCATCTTTTATGTTTTTAGACAGAAAGAAAGGTACCCCTAATAGAGATCTGGAAAATTCCTCCTGCTCCCAGGCATTGCTTATGTGCCCCTCCCTCAAGGTACATTCCTGTTTGTCTACATTATTCAAATTGCCTGATTGCCTTGATCAACTTAAGACTGAGAGGGTGCTCCCTCCTTGCTGTGTTCTGTGGTACTGCAGCCCAAGCCAACCTCAGTCAGGCACTTTACCTGGGTGGCTGGTAAGATATTCAACTAGTGACTTGCTTTTTAAATAACTTTGGAATCATAACCACAGTTGTAATAAATGCATCTGTATTTGCATTTAAATAGTATTTTCATCCACAGATCACAAAGAGGAAAGCTATCTTAACTCCACATCATGACCTGAATTCTCTTCATCTCAAAGCCAGCCCATGTGCACCCAGCACAGATTTTCCCTCTGTGTCTCATTCAGATCCATGTGCCCTACTGATCAAAACAAGTCTTTGCTTGAGTGAGGATGGAAGCACCCAATGATTCAAGTGTGCCCTGGTTTCTCTGCCTTACATGCTCATCCCCAGCAGAGATCCCAGTGAGCTGTGACTGCAGCACCTCCATCCGGGGGGCCAGGACAGAAGGGAGTGGCTTGACACAGGCATCAGTCACCTCCACCCCCAGAGGGTGTGCCCTGCACCAGTTGAGAAAGTGGTCTCATGAGCTGTCAGTGAGGCCAATCTGATCTGGGAGTGATTGAGAGGCAGAAAACATAGACCCCCCCCCCACACCCCAATCACTTCAGCAATCACTTTCTGGAGTACTATTGTCCTTCGAAGGGACTCCCTATGCTCTCCTTTGGGTTCATTGACTTGTCATTCCTGGGAGTGTTGATACAAAGAGCTGATGATACTCAAAGACAGGAAAGAAATCTGAAGGAAACATCAGGCACAAGACTTCAGCCCCATTTATGACAGTGCCAGCCTGATTACCCAATTTATCCACTGCTGCAGTCTTTTTGCCAGCCCTAAGCCTTTTGTCCCATCTCATGTCATTCTTTCTCATCTTTTGGCAGGAATTTTTTTTTTCATTCTGTACAGTTAAACTTATTCCTTCATCAACACATTCTTCTCTGTCCCATGGATTCTTTAAAAGGCATCCTTTGAAGATGTGTTTCCATTCAGACACAAGCTTTTGTTTAAAAAAAAATAAAGGAACTGTAAATATGGAATGTTATTGAAAAGGTCTTGTCTTGCTTTAGACATAACATCTAAAAATGTGTTTAAAATAAAGAGCAAGTGTCATACAAGGCATGTGTCAAGGCAGTTGGCTTCCTGTAGGGAGAGCTGGGTACTGCCTTAGACACATTTCTGTCCCCGCAAAAGCTTTTCATGCATTAGGTCCTCCCACAGCCTCATTCCTCCCTAGTACATGCCCCTTCCTGATCCACACTAGAGGGACATATGGGGCCCTTGGTTTGCTGCCTTGTTCAGATTACCATAATTAAACCACTTCTGATGAGGTAAAATTATTTTTTTCAGAAATAATGGTGTCACCCATATAAAAAGCATACTCTTGTTGACCCATCACTGCCCTCTTTCTTTTCCTGCTCCCCTCCCCCGCCACACATACTCTGCGTCTCCATTTACTCTGCATGTGCATGTAACACCTTCATAATTCTGTAGGGCAGAAAAGGGTGCAGGGAATTCAAGTTTGCTCTCTCAATCTAACCTACAATAGTAGGTAAGTTGCAGGGGAAGGATCTTTGTGGACCTCTAGTTCAGACTTTTTAAGATGAGAGAACCTAAACCCAGGAAGGACTGGCTCAAGGTCATACAGTAATTATCAGCACCCCCCTAATTAAAACCTGGTCAGTGAGACATTCTGAATGCCTTTTAGTTCAAAGCTTACCTCACCAGGTGCATGGTGGTCTTTTTAGCTAATATTTGTCAACTCCACTGCTTGTAACCTTGAGTAGTATCACCCTGTAAGTAAAATAAGAGTAAGCACATGCAACATTTCCTATACACATTTCAAGAAGGTGTGTCTGAAGGTGTAGGCAGACTGGTTTTGTTAAGAGAGGCCGGGCCTTCATCTAGATTCAGTGACATTCCACCATAGTTGGTGACCGGGCCATGCACATAGCCTAGGAAACAAGTTCTGGGCCCAAGATCTGTTGCAGATGCCATAACTTAGTGTTCCCCTGACCACTTGCCCTTGTTGGTCTAATGTTTACTTAATTTACAAAATGATGATTTTGCATTCCTGTCCCTTCATTGATTAGCACTCAAACCTTCTGGGAGTCTGGAAATGCAGACTATTGCAAATGCTGCACTGCAAAGGTGGTTGAGCTCAGCTCCTTCACCACCTCTAGATCTGTAAAGGTCCTCTATTACACTTATGTACAAACAAGCTAAACAACCTGAAAATGCCTGTAAACATGCTGATCCTCCTCCTGCTATGTGCTCCCCACCCTCCATTCATCCTTTGGCTTGTTGCTATGGCTTCTTCAAATTCAGCTCAGGAAGGTGTGTGTCTCTCTACTTATTCCATGGGGATTTTCTTTTCCTTCTTAGCCTGGATTAGGTGCCTCTACCAGCCAGAAACCACTCTCTCTGTGTATCAGTAAACATACTTGGTTACATTTGAGAAGATAGTGGTAGAAGAGCCAGGAGCCAAGTGGGGGATGGTCAGGCAACCGAGAGATTAAGCAAGAGCAAGTTATACGACCCTCCTCCCATTCCACATATATCTCCAGGGCTGGAGGGAAGTAGGATATTGCACCAGGCACTAGCTTGAGCTTGGGGGTCCATTCAGCAAAAGATATCCCATACAGGGAGGGTCTGGACCCACTGGGAGTTCCAGCCACTGCCTTGGATACTAGAGGATTCCTTCTGCCACCTCCTGCTCTTCCATTGACCAAGACAATACTGAAGACTGAGGACCAAGAAGGCTAGGAAATGTAGAAAATGTGGTTCTCTGGATATAGGTCAGAGTGGAGGAGAATAGGAAATAAACAGGAGAACAGATGTGCGGATAACTGAGCCCTTTCATTGGACTCATAGCATCCTGTGCATACTGCCCTCGTAGCAGTCAACCCATTGTGCCCTGATTGTCATTAGAGCTACTTTATTTTTTTTAATGTTTATTTTTGAGACAGAGGGAGACAGAGCATGAATGGGGGAGGGTCAGAGAGAGGGAGACACAGAATCTTAAACAGGCTCCAGGCTCTGAGTTGTCAGTACAGAGCCCGACGTGGGGCTCGAACTCACGGACCGTGAGATCATGACCTGAGCCGAAGTCGGCTGCTCAACCGACTGAGCCACCCAGGCACCCCACATTAGAGCTACTTTAAAGCAAGGATTGATTATTATATCACAGGCATCTAGCACAGCACCTGGCACAGAGAGGTACTGAAGGAATGAATGCTGTGGTCTGTGTAAGTATAATGATATGTAAGTAATTGTTATTAAGATCAAGCCAAAACTAAGAACTCGACTGAGGATGAAGTTATAGACCTTTCTTTACTACATATAACAAAGGACTAGACCCTTTCTCTGGTGCTAACTTCCTTTGCAGACATAAAGATGAAAAGTAATGCAGTTAATTAAAATACTGTGAATAAATCAATGACACATTTAAGGGAAGAAAGAAAAGTGTCATGGGGAGCCCAGGTTAAAGGAAAGTGAAAGGGGAAGTGTCCTCAGAGGACAATACAGAACTTATGGTAATATTTTCTCAAGAGGTGGGTGAGACTGTTTCCTGGCATTGACTGATCAAGGCAGATCTCCCCAGCCCCTACCAGTCCTAGAAGTCCATAGCTCCTGAGTGACACATTTGTTTCAAATTCTGCACTAGAAAACTTCTATTAGAAATTAAGAGGGTTCTTTTAAAATTATTATTTCTTTGTATTGCAACTATATTCTACTAGTATAGTAAACTTTCTAGCAATATAAATGGTATTCAGTCTTGCTACATGTAGACAAAAAACATATTTGCCAAGTACCCTGTAAGAGAAGGGAGCATGGTTTCTGTTCTTTCTTTTGTTGACACTGAAAAAGTTAGAAAGGTATGTCAGGCTTCAAACTAGGGACTAGGAGTGTGGAGCCCTCTCCCTGATCTGTGTGTGCTTCCTGGTCTGTCTTATTGGCTGTACATATCACAGATGAGCCCTTGGCTTCTGCAAGCTTCTACTGGTGGAAAGAGTGACAAGTCATTACTTGCAAAGCAGAGGGCTATGATTTGGCAAGGGGCTTTGAAATACTCTGATGCATAAAGCATTACCATCATTAGTGTAACTAATACTGAAAAAAGCATCCTACTAGGTCCTTTGATTCCTCCCAGGAAGAAAATCCCAAAGGCCACAGCCTCTAATCTGCTTGGCTGATGTGACGCAATCGTACTAAAATAGTAAAATAATATCACCCTCCACATTTCCTATTCTCCTTCCCCTCATTTATTTTTCTCCACCGTGTTTATCATCTGATATATTTACTTAGTTTGGTTTTTGTTTGTGTAAGCTCCATGAGAACAGAGCCTTTGTCATTTCCTTTTTAATTCACTGCTCTACCCCTAGCTCTAAGAATAGGCGCATGGTGGGGGCCCAATAAATATGCATTCTACAGAGTAATATATATTTTAGACACCTGTCCTACTTCAGGGCAAAGCTTAGCCAATAGTTATAGGTACCTGTCTAGCTCCTTCCCTGTCTCCACATCCCCCAAGTACCTAACTTGAAACAGAAGAAGAACTTGGGCTGCTTTGGAACCACCAACTCTGGACTATCTTGAATTAAATCAATCTTGTCAGTCCCATCTGTCTGTCTCCATGTCAGTGCAGATTAATTACAACATGATATAAAACACATTGATATAACATCTTCACAATAGTGTCAGTGTCCTTTACAGTCTTAGAGTCTAATTGAATTATAGTTTCAACATGAATTTCTTTAGTTTAAATGTATAAACTAAGCAGACAAACCCTTTAAAATAAAAAAACTTCCATTCTAAAACTGAAAGACTGGCTGCTTTCGAAGTCCCCGAGTATTATTAATTACCAGTGGCTCAAATCAATGCACAGTTTGTCTAGAAAGCTATTTCCTCCTTAGGTGAATGGCTGGGAATACAATATGTAGTAATCCACAATTTGAGCTTGTTGGAGATTGAAAGTGTATATCAAGGCTGAGAAAAAGGCTGGGGCTTGGCATCGCCTCCCCCCCACACACACACACAGGTGGCAGAGAATGAATCTTGACTTTGTCAGGAAGACAGAGCAAGGTGGAGGTGTCTTCCTCACATGGCAAAAATCGCAGAGAAAAGATAGAAATCCCAGAACATGGGCGTCCTCTTCAAGCACAGCTCCCTGCAGTTTGGAGAAGCTGATACTCTCTTCTCTCACCATGGGAAAACTGCTCTCCTGAGGAGTGGCAGGAGGGGCCGGGAACAGATGAGAGCTCACCAATGGAAAGAATGATGAAGGGGCCCTTTAAATATAAATCTCTGGAGCCCCAAACCCTGTAGACTTTCCCTTAAGTATTCAAATGAGATTGCAGCATCAGATTGGTATGCATTAGGCTGGTTTCAATGAAAATTAACATGTAATTGCTTCAAATGAAGTAAGTGAGGAGGTAATCTGTTCTTAAATTGGATTCCCAGGATTTTGTGGTACCATAATGCAGCTGTGAAATGAAATATATTTTAAGGATGATGTCCTCAAGGGGGTGAAGGGGCTAGGAGGGGGAGAGGCGTGGAGATAGTATGTAGTAGAAGCTTCTCCCCCCAGCCTGCCTCATCTTTTCTCCAGCTCATTCTCCATCAACTGCCAATGGATGAAAGGATAGTTTCCTACCCATGGGTGGCTCCCATTTTCTGATACTGAAAGGGATGCAGTCTTCCATCTAGACATCTGCTGGTCCTCTTCTCATTTTACAGGGCCTGGAGATGATTCTTAGAGGCACAGAACATCCCCAGCCTCTGTAGCTCTGTGGTCTTCCGTCAAAGTTGGGTTTACAGGGAGAAGATGCTCATTCCACAAGTGATCTTATATGGAGACCATCCGTTACTGAGACATGCACCTCCAGCGTAGGTCATCTTGTCCAAAGCATGTTTTGCAGTGGCAGGAAGCATTGCCCCTTGTCCTCCTGATATCTGAACGTGGAGAAATGAATGCTTGACCCCATGACTGACTCTTATGATATCGAAGACAGCAGTAGTGGCTGCCAAATTCAGTACCACTACTGTCCTCCAAAGCCTGAGTCTAGCCACATCACCCTGCCTTCCACCCCCAGCAGCCATGATATGGTCTGTGAAGTCCAAAGATGAGCCTGGGAATAATTAACCTTTTTACCCTTCAATCAAGATGGGAAGCAGCTGGGTGAGGAGTCAGTGCAGGTTAACACATTAAATAGTCTTCCTTCACCATCCTAAGCTAAAATGGGATTTTTGGTCACAACTGAAATGAGCTGGCAGTCCTCTGGTCCCGTGGCAACACTTCTGTCTACTGCAGAGCCATCTCTGATGGGCTCTGGGGATCTTCTGCAAGGCCACAGATGGGCAGAGTCAGTAAATGAAATGAATCACCTTGCAAAGCTGGTGTGGCGGTTCAAAAGGCAGTAGTGCTGTTGGTCTAGACCAAGTTCCCTGTCTAGGGGCTGGAATCACAAGCCATGCCTAACTGTGCCTTAGCTCCTGAGGAGATAAGGATTTATAATATGCTGTATAAAGAATATATGTTTCAATAAAAGAGTCCCCATCAGAGCTATAGAGCAGGGAAATTAATAGGAAATCAAGAAGAATGAGATTCCGTGAGTTCACTCTTGCACCGCTGAATCAGGTCCCCAGTCTGAGCCTCGCTTGCATTTTCCCCCAGTCACAGCTTGGTTTTACAGCTTGGATGATGATTTTTTTAATTCCTGTCTTTGTTTCTCTCTCTGTTTATGTTGCTATTTTCTTTCTGCACATGTTGAAACAGCGCTCCAGCTTTAAAACTGATCAGAGATAATGGCTTCTTCAAATGTACGTGTTGTATTTCTGGAGGTCTTTCGGTCCATGTGACCAGGCTGATCTTTGAAAGAGTGCCAGAATGTTTCCCTTCTCCCTGGGGATTGGTGGGCTGATGAATTCAAAGATGATTTAAGTGAAGAGAACAGGGATGAGAAGGTGTGGCAACATGCAGCTTACCTGGCTGAATTTAGGTCTCCCTAGAAACAACAGACATAGATCCTTAAGATCCTTTATTTCCTACTATAGGTACAGCCACAAAGTTGCAGAGAAACCTCCACACAGAATCTTCACTGTGAGCAAGGTTCACAATAGCCTGTGTGTCTACTAGTCCCACTTTGCCATAGAACCACCCACAATGCTGACATTTTAAATCATTCCCTGTAGAGAATCAGACCTCTGGGTACCTTTTCAGACAAAATTTCTGTACCACATTGGACAAATCTGTGTTGATTGGTCCTTTGCTTCTGTCATATGGGGATGGGAGAAGAATAGTATTTGCCTATCTGCCCAGGGTTCTTCAAGGATTAATAGCAAGCTTGTCCTCCAGAACCCCTAGAGAGAGGCATGCCGGCAGCAACAAAAGAGAGTTTAGCATACTTTTCTAGATTGTTCAAAGTTGCAGTATCTACCTTGCAGCACATTTGGAGTCTGAACCCGGCTGCCACCCCTTGACAGGATCTGACTGGGCTACTACCAGCTGAGCTAAGTTAGAAGGGGCTGAATGCAAATAGATTTCAAGGTGTGTGTGTACTCATGCACATGTATGCATGTGTGTGGGCGTGTACATTAACTATTGTTTTTCAATAATCTGATATCTTGTGCTAATCATCTTGACACTTTTCTGCCATCAAAATCTGTCAAATGATCGTCCTGATATATTCCTCTGGTTTAACTCTCATCAAAGTTTGCAGTGTTCAAGAGAAAAGTAGAAAAGGCCAGCGGTTTTATTCCCATTTTAGAGACAGAGGGGCTTTTCACTACATGAGCCTGAGGAAGTGTAATTCATCTTAATCACTGAACTTGTCTCATGTGATGACATCCATAAGCCCTTCTTCCCGGGACCTCATTTGCTTTGAATATAAAATAGGGGTCATGGTGTTAATTTCTTGCTCTTAAAACACAAACCAACGTCAAGGTCCAAGTACAAAAAGGGAAATATAAACCAAAATGCATAAAGTGGTAGCCCCAGTCAATGCTATAGTCTAATATGGAATGCTGAAAAAAATCCAAGTCATGTGTAAGACTAGGGGGTCAGCAGGGGCGTGATGAAATGTGGGAGATGAGGGACAAAATGGAAAAGGCCTGACTCCATTTATTTAAGTAAAAAGACTATGAAGTCCAGAAAATGTAAGAGAAAAGCCAGTCCATTACAGGATCCTGTTCCGAGCTCTATTCTTGCCATCCCCCCTTTTGACCTATGGAATCCCCTCCGTACCTCTCTTAAATTCTACTTCAGAAGCTTTAATTCTCATTTTATTTTCCTTTCCTGCTTGTCATATATGTCCTTCTGCAGCTTTGTACCCCTCTATTCCAATGGGCAGACACGCCCGCTTCTGTTCCTCCCCCCTCTCTCTAACAAGCCTAGACTGACAATTTTGCCAATAGTTTTCATATATAATAACTTAAGTGCATCACTTTCCTACAAACATGTTATCATTAGAGTTCAATTCTTCTGCTCCTAGCCTTTGTGCCGGGTAAATATATTCCTCTGACGTGTGTTTTGGAAGATGGCTCCATTTTATGCATGTGCCATTAGTGCCAATTGCACAAAGCAGAAACACAAATTACCTGCATTCTACAGACATATCTAATAACCTAGACACCATGGACTGGCATTCACTACAGCCTCCACCTCTGTGCACAAAACTGAAAGGGGAACACCCAAACTGCCTATTAATTTAAAATGTAGGTAAAGTGCTGTAGGCGCTGAACAGCACTTAGGGGAGCTATGGCACAGCATTGTGCTCCGAGCTGTGCCCTGGGTGTGAGCCCTCCCTCCGGAAGTTTGGCTCAGGGGCCAGTCTCTTTGGGGAGATCTAGGACTGGGGACCTTTGGACCCTGCCAAGGCTGAGATTAGTGTTGAAGGGACTCCCCACTGGAGAGGAGCCTGAGCAAGGTAAACAACAGGGGAGCCCAAAGAAGGGTACCTCCTGGTGTATAGGACACCTGGAGAGGCTGTGTGGGTTTTTCCCACTGTGGTGTTCTGTAAGATTCTCTTCCAACTGCTTTTATTTAGGCAACTCTGTAGTCAGCAAATCAGCCTCCCCTGGGGCTGTTAAATTTAAATCAACAGGGTTTTCAGGGGAACAAATATTTATAACAAAGAACCTGGGCTCCTCCAATGCCACCTACTGTCAGACTTCATGAATTTGTTAAGGGCACCTAAAGATGTGCCTCCTGGGCCCAAGGGGAAAGAAACACAGGCCCCCTCCCTATATGGGTCCTGTAGCCATGGCTCCTCTGGCCTGGAGCTTTTGGTGAAAGACATCTTCAGATAGCAGCATTGTAGCCTCAGAAAGGGACAGGGACATAGCTGACTGGGAGACCCAAAGGCCTCCAGAGTTTAGCTACCTGCAGGGCTGTAGCCTGCCTTTCCCAAGCCCCATTCCCACTCCCTCTCTCTCAGGAGCCCCTCAATTGGTGTTTCTTTGAAGACACCTTATCTTATCCTGCTCAGAATTTCTCCAGGTTTGGAACATGTCACAGTGCTACTCAGAATTGGATTCTTGATGCCTTGTCACACACACACACACACACACACACACACACACACACACTTACACTCATTCATTCAATAGGAAACATAGAGCCAAAGAGAATGGGAAAACCTGTCTTTGTATTTCTTCCTTTCTCCCGATTAAAAAAAAATACATTTTCCTTATATTTTTCCTCTCTGGCCTTCTCATATGATTTTTCTCTTTCTCTCCTGTGCCCTGTCCTGTCAGCCTTCCTGTTTCTCCATCTTGACTCACCCCCCTTTGCTTCATTCTTTCTTTCTCTTTTCTCTCATTTGTAATGAGGCTGCTCAACTGCCGGAGGGTCAGTGCCATATATCACCGAGGGATCAGTGTGAGGGCCACATTGACAAGGAAAGCTGTCATCAAATTTTACAGCTTCATATAAAATGCACTGTCCATGGCAAGGACAGAGAAGGGGCTGGAAGGGCACAGGGGTGGTTTGGGGAGAAGCAGGGAGCCAGAAGAGAAGATCTATAATAGGTGAGGGGGGAGGTAAATCTATGTGTTTTCCACAAAAAGGCATTCATGGAGACCAATCTGCTCTCCTCTAACCCCAGACATGTCCCCAGAAGGCTTACCAGGAGGCCCATCAGTTAATAAGAGCTTCAGTGATGGAATGTCTGTGTGGTCCATTGTATAGAGCCACAGAGATAGCTGATCAGAGCTGTCTGAGTGCATGCACACCAAGGACAGTGTTATGGATGTGACTTGCAGCCATTCTTCCTACTGGTCCCGTCCATAAGCAAAGCTACATGCATATCCAGTGTGTCCCTCAACAGGTGTCTGTGTACCTGCCAGGGGAACAGCTGGTGTTAATTGCCACTGAGGCTTAGCAGGAAGTCCCCTGTCCTAAATGCATTAACAACCTGGGTGGGCAAGCAGGCCAGCCCACATGAATCACTTGGAGAAGCACATATGACAATTCATTACTTAGACTGAAGTTCCTGCCTGCACAGGTCCTTCTAGGACCTTTCCCAAGCCAGAAACTAGGAGGTACAATAGGACTTTGCTGTGTACAGTATGGGTCTCTTGACCACCAGAGGTCCAGTCCCTGCTCTGTAGCTTACTATATGATCTTAGGCAATTTATTAGGCTTCCCTCTCCTTGTGTGTAAAATTGATATATTCTTGACATCTCTCTCACAGAGTGGTTGTGCAGATGAAACAGGACAGAGTGTGTAAAGTGCACACTTGGCATAGCTCCTGGTGCATACAGGTGATCCATACATGTTAACCATTATCACTGTGTCACACACCTTTTTTCCTTGCCTACCCCTCCCAAATGTTCAATCTGGGTAAACATCTCTAGTCTCTGTCCCCTGTCTCCAGCTCTGGGGCCCTGCCCTGCTTGCTTCAGACCTTGCAGATGGTGGTCTTATAAATGCAATCTCTGCTTCTCCTCACCCCACTCTCCTATGGGCAGCTATGGTCTCAGAACACAGATCTGTGTACATCCCTGTCCTGTTTGAAACTGTACCTAAATTTTTATTACAGATCCCTTAGGGCAACAACACGGAAGGCCCTTCATGAAAATGCCTTTCCTCACTTGTCCAAGATTTTTACAGATCTGGTTCTAACCCAAGCCAACTCTCCAGCCACTTTCAATATGGTTCTCAGCTTTAAGCATCAGGAAAATCTACAGAAATTCTTTTTAATATTGGGGTGAGCGGGCCTTGATTTACAAAATTCTGTGAAAAACATCCACAAGTGTGTCTCATGTGCATTTCAAGCTGGAAAGCACTACCACTGACACAAACATACCCTGTCTTTGGCCACACCCTGTCCCATTCGCCTTTGTGTACCCAACCCCCAGCACATTGACTGTCACACAGTAGGGATGCAAAACATGTGTTTTGGTAACTGATAGACTGAATACGTACATAAAGGATATTTCCCATGAGACCTGAGGGAAGCAGACTGAGTCACTGGCACCTACAGGACTCAGGGAAATATAAGAGGGTATCGTGTGCTAGTAGGTAAGTGTGTGTAGACAGAGATTGGGGCCCAGGGTGGGCAGGGATGTGTGCGCTGTTGGCAGAGGAAGGGACACAGCCCAGGAAAGAGGTAACATCCCATTTTTTTAGTATGTCAAGTCCCCAGGAGCATCCCTGTGTGATGTGAGGGAGTGGGGGAGTGAGTGTAAGTGGGGGTTTGGCCATCTGTGTGTGAGAGCCAACTTATGTGGGTGGGAACAGAAATACAAACAGCCAAGATCAAGAGGATCCTGAATCTATCAATTCTTCCTAGAAGAAAAGTCAGATGGGTTTGAAATGGTTGGTTAGAGAGCACAGTGAACAATTGCAGGGAGATGGAAGGTCTCTGTCCTCAGCTGTGGAGAGTAGCTTCTTAGTAGCCATGTGGTGAGTTACAGGGGCAGTGCTGAGGGTGACAAGAGATGCCAGCACCAGTTACTCAATGTGGGAGATAAAGGTGGCTCTTTTTTTCCCTCCCTTCCATCACCCCTTCTTCTCTGTGATAGATGGGGACTGAGCTGTTTGAGGTATGCAGAGGCTGACAAAATGAGGCGATCAGATTGGAAATCAAAGCTCTCACCAAGGCTGGCAATGTGCCGAGACTCTGGAGCTACCACCCATGGTGGGGGCAGGAGAAGGGGGGAGAAAGCAGCTGCTGTTGTTTTCTCCCTAGGAGTTGTTTGGGGTTTTACTTTTATTTCTCCCAAGAGTAGAGGAGCTGAGGAGGGTAGCCAAGGTAGCAAAGGAAGAAAAGGAGAGAGATGGCAAGAATTGGAGTGCACAAGGAGAAAGAGCCATTCCAAGGGACGAGGAGAGAGGGAGGCGATAGGCAGAGGAAGGAAGGTTTCAGAACATTTCTTTTTCTGCTTTTCATGGTTGTGGACTTTGCATCTTGTCTCCTTGCCAATTGCCCCTCTTTTGTTGTCAGAGATGCTCTCTATGATCTGTAAAATGTGTTTTAACGTATAATTCCTGTGTTTGCTCTCTTGACAGGTTGGGAAACTGAGGCCCAGTATACGCAGGGCACTTTAACTTGCTCATTTTGGTTTCTAACTCTCATTCCTTTGACCTTAAAATTCCAGAAAGTATCCCCACATTCATCTCACAGGATGGAGAATGTATCTGTTTCTTTGCTTTTCTGACTGCTTCTCCCAGGATGCCTCTACCACAAACTACCCCACAGGGCCCCTGAGCCTGAGTCTTATGGGTTGACTCTGCCCTCTGCTGGATCAAAAGGTGGAAAATGAGGTAGAAAAGGAGACTCATTCCAGAAAACATACCCTGGCATGCTTCCCAGGAAAGCCTTTGCTTAAAGCAACCTGAACCCTAAATGAATACAGTTCAATATGCCTGTGATGTATTAATATCCTGATAAGCTGGTCAGAGTGTGTTTCTAAATAGACCTATTACATAAGTGGCAATAAATACCAGCCATCTCTCCCCTCTCTGTAGTTTGTGCATAGAGAAGGATCTATAGGGTAGGATCCCAGAGTAGTGCACACAGAGCTTTGGCAATTCTGACCTTCAGACTGATGGTGAGTCCTGTGCTCCTTATAACACAGGTCCCCCGTGACATTCACATCACAGAATTGTGCCCTTTGCCCGCCGTTTTAATGACTTTCTATTTTGTTTTACAACCTGCAATCTGCTGCATGTCCTGGTCAACAGTATCTATCTTTTCTGCCATTGCTTGCTGCCTTGGATGCTTTTATGGGCATTGATTCCCTTCACTGGTTCCCCAAAGAGGTTCTTTTCCTTGAGCCAGAGCGTCATTCCAGCGGATTACAGTGTCTGCCACTCTGCGCTCCGATTTATTGCCATCCTGGGTTTTATTCTCTCCTACACTTGCAGCCAAGCCTCATTCATTTAGCTTTCTGGGGCGAGCAGAATAGAAGAAGTTGCTATTAATAGGAGAAAGGATGTCATGCCGGCAGGCTTAGTGATGTCTAAGTTTATGGTCTGTAAGTTCCAGAGCCTGGCTGTGGCCTAGATCCCCTTTTCTTCCTCCAAGTGACTGAACTAAGCAGGATTCTCACAAAGGAATGGACACTCTGAAAGTTTTACACTCTTTACAGGCTTTTGTGGACATATGACATTCTTGTTTGGGGGCAAGCTCATCTGGGCATCCTCCACTTTCCCCTGATTGTGACCATCGGTTTGCCTTTGGGCAGAGTTGCAGAAGTCTGGGTGCAGAGGGATGGGGAAGAGGGAGGAGAGGAGAAGCACATGAAAAATGGCACACCGGGTCCTTTTAGGGTGGTTTGCTTTTTAGGTTTCCTAGACACTAATGTATGTTAATCTAAGTGAAATCACTCTGCGGGTTTTATTCACTTTGATAAATATGTTTACTAATCATTTATCACAAATCAAATAGTAGAGCGATTTCTAAACAATGTCCTACACATAATAAATGTCTTTTGAATATGCATACAAAATGTTACATATCAACTGTCACTTCCTTCAGCAGAAACATTTAGGAGCTACTCCAAGAATACAGAGAGCAAATGACAGAGGCTGCCTCTTCAGGGACAGTTCTCAGCTCATTGTGGACTGTCCCCAGGTTGTATAGATTTATATCTCCTTCATACAGGAACCAGGACCACAGAGCATTTTTCAGTGGGTTATAGCCTTGGGTTTTAATTTGAGGAGTTCGCCCAACCAGCCTGACTTGCTGGGAGATCACACAGGCACAGATAGATAGTGGAGGTTCAGCTCTAGACAATGCTGGCAGGTTTCCTTTGGCATGGATTTGTGGTATTGGCCATGGAGGAGGTCTCTTTATAAAGCACTCCTGGGAAAACACAATCTGCAAAGAAGTAGCATGTATGTGGGGATGGGGGTGGAGTAGACTCTATTTGGCCATGTATTATAGAAGAGAGGTTTGGAGGTCTTCATATAGGGACTTGGTATCCCAAACTATTTGCATTCTGAATGAGCAATACTGTGGAATCAACATGGCTATATAAAAAGTATAATTACTGTTGGGTCTCTAATGATAGTTTAGAGCTAACTTAGAGGGTAGTTTTCCAGCCTCTTACACATGTATTGATTCAGAATGTTTAACTTCACCTCCAGTAAGATAAGAAAGGGGTAGCAAACAGACCCCAGGTGCCCGAATCCAGGTCTTTCTATTTCTAAATGAGCCCTTACATGAGGATTCTGGAAAACTTGACCCAATCACATCCACTTCCTGAATTCCTATCCTCACTTTTAAGACAGGCAGGAGAAATATAATTTAAGATGAAATTCCTCAATACAGACCTTGGGTGGGTTTTCCATGCCTACTTAGAAGTTAGGTCAAGATTTGGATCAATCTACAGCTTTCTGTCTGCTCTACTGCAAAGTCATTGAAGGAAAGAAAGGCTTGTTAAGAAATGAAAAGTGGATTTTTGTTGTGATTGTCCTGTTTTTTTCTTACACACACACACACACACACACACACTAGTTGCCTGCCTCCACCAGTCATTTCAAACTATGGTTCCTATGACTATATTAGCAAGACAAAGAAGAAGAATGTAAAGAGTATGAGAGGTACCTGAGGCATATGGCCACAACCCTGGGAAACAGTGTAAGTTATGTTGAGACAGTGGTATGTCTTTTCCCACCCCTTCCTGTACCCTATTTCCTTTTCCTGAATTTTCTGGCGCCGTTTCGCTCAGATTATTTATTACGAACAATCTTAGCTCCTGTGGATAACATATTGCCATTCATTTTCTCTTTGGGTGTTCTGTTGATCATTGAACATTTTTTAACAGGTTTTGATGAAGCTAAAGGTACCAACTTGCATCCTATTCTTAATGAGAAGAACCTAATTCCAGAGACTGCTAGGACTTGGGGAGCAGGAGATTTGTTTCAACATTAAATATTCTCAAGAGAAAGGAGCCCAGAAGTGACTAAATAATAGGAAATCATCTTGGCAGATGGGGCCACTTGCATCTAGAGATCATTTGATGTGTGGGGGAGGAGGAAAGAAACAGAGCTCAATTATGAGAACTGGTGAGCTTTGTTTGGGAGATGTTAGGGGATGCCATATAAAGTCACAAGATTTAAAAGAGTGGACTCTGTTTCCCAAGTGAAAGGAAGGGAAAGGAACTACATTTTCATCCTTGACTTTTTTTTGTGATTTTCTTGATAATTTCAGTGAAAGGAGCAATCATGTTGCTAATTTTACTCCAAGCATTTAAATTCTAATTAATATTATTTGATTCTCCTGTGTCCTGCCAAGGTGAAAGAAAAATGCTTTCTTACACCTTTTATACCCTCTTTCTCTCAAGAATTTGCATAAGAAGTGAAATCATGTTTGCATTTTTTGCATTTCAGTTGCTCTCACTATTCTATTCCACTTTCTATTCTAACCTCCTAACCTTCCCTCTCTCTGTTCACCTTGGCAAAGAGAGGAACACTTACAGGTTTCAGGCAACTCTGCCTATCAGAGAACAGGGAATATGTTATGGGGGAGCAAGCAGCAGACCTGAGGAGTCTTGCAGAGCCGGTTGGCCTTGAGAGATCACTTTGTCTTGTACAGATGAGGAAACTGAGGTCCAGAGAGGTGAAATGGCTTGTCTACAATCACACATTTTATAGTCCTGGGTCTGGGGATAGAGGTTTGTCTCTGTGTCCAGCTTTGTTTTGATGATTCCATGAGATACGATTATATGTGAAAGGATTTTGCATGCTGTCATGCACAAGGAAAGCTTGAGCTCTTATTTGTCTGGTTAATTAATAAAATGCTCTTATGAAATATCTGATGCATCCTTTCTCCTCATTTTGCAAGCTTTTGTGGAGCCTGCACCGTGGCTTGGTGACTTCTAGTTAGGGGGGCTCACCAGTGCTACCTGTACAGGCATGTCAGGCTCCTGGCAGCCTGGCATGAGTAACCATGGAGAACTGTTGGAAAGATTCCAGTATTTGGGTTGTGCCTGAGGCTAGCTATTGTCTCAAAGACACCTGGTTTAAGATAGATGCCTGCTGCAGTGTGACTTCACTTCAAGGAGCAGATATTTACTAACTTACAGTGATAATGGACTAGGTACCATGGTAGCACAACAGGCCTGGGGGGGGTGTCAATATAATAAAGATAAATAAAATACATTGGCCCTGCTTTACAACTGCCATATGGCTTGAAAAATTATGTGGCAGAGGTAGGCAAGGTGCTGGGGAGCGTGGATGTTAGTGCAGATGTGGTATGGTGGAGGGAGTGTTGTAAAGGAAGGTGTGTGGGTGATGAGGTATGAAGGGATGTTCTAGGTGGAGGGGACAGTATGTGAAACTGGATGCCACGCTGAGGAATCTGCAAGAAAACCACAATCACCTGCTGTGATGTGGCTCCAGTTCAAGGTGGTGGGTCTAAATGAAGCCAGGGGCATCCTGGCATGTCATTCTGTAATATTGCAGCTTCATACCGAAGGCTTGGGAACCATTGAAGGGTTTTGAACAAATGAATCCAAAATTTTGCTAGAAAGAGGCAGAAAGAGGATTAGCTAGAAGGGTTACAGCAGGAGGCAAGAGGCCAATTAGGAGTGGGTGGTGCTACCTACCATCTGGGTGACTCCAGATTGGATCCCACCCCCAAGCAGCACCCTCTCTTCCTGGTCTTCCAAGGGTGGTCAATTTGAGTGAGATTAGACAATGATTTGATTTTGCTGTTGAAGGGTCAAGATCAGGGAGTACTTTATGCAGAGAAAGAACTAACTCTCCTACAGAGCTACCAGAATCCCTTCCTACAGAGATCAGTTAATAGAGAACACCACCAAAGGCACGGAGAGTTTCTGTAAAGGACTTGGATAATTATGTGCCCAGTGCCAGTTGAAGGAAATTACTGCAGAAGCAGCGGTCGAGGCAGCCCTGGCACTGAGAGGACTGAGTCCCTGGGGAAGTTTTTCACCTGAACCCCATCACTTCCCCTCCGTCTTTGCCTTCATCATCAGGGCTGTGCCTGACTATCTGCTAGCGTGTGCATGTGGGATGTGGGCCAGTGAAGGAGAATACTCCTCTCCTCTTCCTCCTCCTCTCCTTTCCTGCTTTGGTTCCCAGGGTGGACATTCTGCTTTCAAGGTTAAAATTGGACCTAGTCTTCTGTGTGTGCCCCCTGTTTGTCATTCAGCTTCCTGTGCAGGTCCCCTACTTTCTTTCACTTAAGTAGGTATTCTCTTCTTTGTATCATAGGCTTCTAAAATATAGAGAGTAAGGAATATGCTTTGTCTTGAAGAGTGTGCACTGCATCTCCACAGACGTGGAAGCACTATAAGTAAATGTTTAATGCTGAGCATGGTGATGCAGACATGCATTTGGTTACGTGGGAAATATGAAGAGAGGGGGCGACTGTATTTTCACACAGAAGATTTGTAAACATTAACTCCTCCTTGTTCTTTAAGTTTATACTCTTCCTTAAATACCTGTTTTGACCCTCATGATAACCAGAAGAATTGAGTGGGCAAATTTTTCCCTGTGGACATAGGAAAACTGAGTCATACAAAGTCTAAGGACTCAGGCTTGCCGCAGCAGATTAGATAATAAAACAAGGACCCAGCTAGTTCTGCTCCATGGAAATCAGGCCAAAAGCTCTGGGCATGATTGCTGCTTCTCTTAAATATGAACATGCAAGCTGAGGTTATACCAGATAAAATATACTAATTCATGGCAGCTTCCAGATGGCAGAGATCTTGTTAAAATCTGAGTAACACCCAGTGTATTGTCAAGCTTTTAGAATATTCATTACAGAATCTCTCTTGGAATCCACTAACCCCCAAAATCACTATTTTTTTTTTTTAAATCTTGGTTTAAGGAATCAGGAGATGCAGATTCTCATCCCCAATCTTTCTTTCTTTCTTTCTTTCTTTCTTTCTTTCTTTCTTTCTTTCTTTCTTTCTTTCATGTTTATTTATTCTTGAGAGAGAGAGAGAGAGAGAGGAGTGGGGGAGGGGCAGGGAGACAGGGAGACAGAATTCAAAGCAGGCTCCAGGCTCTGAGCTATCAGCACAGAGCCTTGATGCAGGGCTGAAATTCACGAACCATGAGATCATGACCTGAGCTGAAGTCAGAGGCTTAACTGACTGAGCCACCCAGGCACCCCACCAATCATTCTTTAACTGAATAGCTGCATAGACCTAGGCTTACGAATGAAGTAACTGTATAGACTTAACTTCATTAGATGCTTACCTATAGGTTGGTAAACCATCTCGCAGGTCCCTCTGCATACCAAATATTAGTTTGTTAAGTTCTCAGCAAAGGCACCATTTTTGCAAGACTTTCCCTGACCCCTTAGACCAGTATAGATTCCATAACACCCATCTATTTTCTATATATCACCCTATACCATCCTCTCATAAGAGACTCATAATGTGCTTTTCTTTGCCTCTCTGCTGCATGAGCAGAATGTCTGTCCCTGTCTGTCTTGTTTGTCTCTGTATCGCATTAAGTGCTAACACAATGCATGGCACAGAGTAGGTGCTCAGTGAACACTTGTCAAATGAATGAATAATTCAATAAACCTATTCTTACCTCAGTTTATCCATATCTTTGGAGTAACAACTATAAGTGAGAGGCAAAGAATGAGAAAGAGAACGGTAAGCCTGATGATAGGATCCTTATGAGTGCAAAGGTTTTTATATGGGCTTGAGGAATGGATAAGAATCCTATTCTTAACAGATATCCTTTAACACAGTCCCTCCTGTCAGCCCTGTTTAACATGATCCTGTCCATAAGAGAACGTGTGTTCAGATATGTGGTGCATGAATAAGACCCAACATATTAGAGAAGGGAAAACCTTCTTTAGAAGGGGACACCTCAGGATTTACATGGCTTCTGGCAGTGGCTGGCTCCCCGCCTCCACTGTCTTCTTTCTCCTGCATTGCTCCCAAATGTGATTTTCATTATGCCATTCAGCTCCCCCAACCCCATAAAGAGAAGTTCAGTGCTACACATGAGAACATTCTAGGCCATCTACAAGCTGACTGCAGCCTTCTTGCATCCCCACAGAGCCCCCAATTTTATCAGACCAGACCCTAAGCATCTTACTCCATATCCACATTCCTATCTTATGACTCCATTTTCTTCTTATGGGGGATACTCTCTCACCTCTTCTCCTTTGATGTAGATGTATTTCCCATTCCGCATGAGCCCAGGGCTCACTCCCTCCATGAGATTGCCAGTGCACATGCTCTTCCCCTACCACCAAACACCTGAAATCCTCACCAGGTGTCTCTAGTACTTATACCTGCCTAGCTTGTATTCCCCTTGGTGGTAGTGTCCCTAGATGGTCCCCACTCCCAGTTGGCTCTTCTTGGCTGCAGGCTCTACTTGGCCCTGCCCCATCTCTCCCTGGAGCCCAGGATGCCCCTAATGCCTCCCACCCAGTGCCTGATTACAGAGCAGTCTGCACCCCTTTAGCAGCTTTTTGCAGCCTCTGAAGCATTGCCCTTTCCTTAAGAGTTTCTCCTTCTGATCACAAAACCTTTGTGAGAATTACAAATAGGGCTGTCTCACTTCTGGAGCCCCAGAAGCAGGCCCTGGAGATGGGAGTTTGTATTGAAGTGACTTATTAAGGAAGTACTCCCTGGAGAAACACAGAAAGAGTGGGGGAGTCAGGGCAGGTAAAGGCAAGAAGCCAAGTAGAGCTGCAATTTCAGTCAAATATCCACAAAGGTGGCTTCAGTCAGATCTGCAGTGAGACTCTGGCAAGTAGAGAGAGACGGCTATCCCAGTCCTCCACAGTCAGCCCCTGCTGGCTGCCCTGAGGGGGTGCAAGCTCCCAGACTCCTCCAGCTCTGTGAGTGAGCACACAGGGGCTCCACAGCCTAAAGGCAGACCTGCAAAGAAAGACCCAGATGTGGGCTGCTCAAAGCAGAAGCACATAGAAACTTGGGAGAGGCACAGAGATGATATGATAAAAGCGACTCAAGGGAGGTGGGCCGAACACTGGCTAACTGCCATGTCCTGCCCAAGTAGGGACATTATAGAGAATGCAAGACCCAGAGACCCAGACGCTGCTCATTGCCTCCCTGCCCCACGATTCTCTGGCTGCATGCTTCAGATCCTCATGGCACACTTGCACAACTCTGCTCTGGAGACCTGGTCTAACAGGAACTGGGAGACCCCTTACCTCCAGGAATTAAGGCAGAATGATAGGTGTGTACTTCCCTTAGGTGAACACACTTCAGAGACATTTTTCTAGGCATTTCCTTCTGGCCTAGGAAAGGTACTTTTAAGGCTTCCCACAGTCCTTGGTACATGAGAATGACTGAATTGGCTAAGGGTGCCCCTTGGCGCCTTTTCTCTGCACCCTGGCAGCCCCCTCTGAGCTCCTCCCTGTAGCCAGATTCTGTTATCTGAGGAAGAAGGCAAGAGGGGAGGGGTGGGGCTGACGCTGGTCCGGGGACACCTTTAACAACAAATCAGTGTAAGAGATTAGCACTCTACTCAGAGGGAGTGCCTCTAACAACCAACTGTCACAGAAGGATGAAGAAATCTGACAGGAAATATGCAAACAGTGAGGTCTTCCACTGGGATATTGAGGATTCCGAGAGGCAGCAGGCCCCCCCAAGGCTGATCCTTCCCCCGGGAGCTTTTGTCTTTCTGGGGGATATGTCCTGCCCCCCCCCCAAAAAAAAAGTATCACCTCTCATAGATTAACTCTCTGGAGAGGTCCAATTAGCTCCTCTCCACTTAATTATTTTTACATTTCCTTGTAGTGAACACTGGTTTTCTGGACCCTGGGGATACTTTCTCTTCACAGGCCAGCAGAGGATGCACAAGTAGAGAAGGAGCCTTGCAGCTGCTCTGGCATGTACCTCCGCATTGGTTCCGTTCTTCTGTTCCAGCTTGGTCTCAGCTCCCAAGTGGTGGAAATGGAGCTTCATAACCTGGGAGGAAGCCAGCCTGTTTATCACTGGCCCTGATTCCCATGGGGGCCCTGAGCAGTAATTTGAGACACAGTGGCATCACCAAGAGGGGAAATAATGTGTGGCCAAGGTCACGTAGTAAGAAAGTAGAGAAAGCCCCTCCAACCCAGGAGCTCTTTTTGTCATGCTACATTTCATTGGCCTGTTCTTCCTTCTGGTGCACCATGGGAGTTTAAGATAGCAGACTATCTCTTCCACCGTAGAGGAGGAAAAGCTATGGCCTCGTTCTGGATTGCTTTCATTCTGACTCCTTCTTCCCTGACACAGGGTCATATGTGTACACAGTCTCCATGGTGAGAACCAGGTAGAAACACAGCCTGGTCTGCTGACTAGTCAGAACTGCCTGGGTGTCAGGCATGCTCATTGGTGGGAAGGAAAATGTCAGCTGTGATTGGTCTAGGATGTGGTTTTGGCCTCCTAGGCCACAAGTTCTTCCCATCCTGGGCATATTTAAGTTCTAACTATAGCAATTTTCACCAGTTATGGGAGAGGCACTAGAGACAGGATCCAGGCCTGGGGAAGGATTTAGAGTTGTCTCAAGAAGGAATTAGAGTTGGAACTAGTCCCAGATATGAAGCCGCACTGACTTCACCTGAGGCTGACTCCTAGGCACAAGGCCAGCGAGGCTGGTACATCTTTCTTAGCCACTCGAGGACCTGAGCCAGTGAGGAGGTGGGTACTTCCAGACCCTTTTTCCTGCATGACACCAAAGGTCTAATATGTGCCATCCATCTCAGTTCACCTGAGTGAGTCCTGGCTTTCCCAGTGTCATTGTAAAAAGATATCTAGACTGGATAATAATTAGAAGTGTGCTTTCTACTTACACCTGCCAGTCTGGGCCCAGCTTCTCCAGGATGAAGCCCCATCTTGAATGCGGCTTTCCATGGAGTGGCTGATGAGGACCAGGATGGGAGACAAAGAAAAGGAGAAAAACAGATTGCAGACGGATTCATTTGCTGGAATTGGATTTCTTCTTCCCAGCCCTTTCCATGCCAGGAAGGACCACCCATTGGAAGACAGAGACAAGCTCAAGTTTGCTGCCTTTTCTAGCCATTGATAATTTTTTGAGTTAGCCACTGCAAAGTTCTTCAGTTTGATTCTCTGGTTCCTCTTGACTTCAGGATACAAAACAAAACAAAACAAAACACCCAAAATCTTTCACATAGTGTAGTGCACAATCAACCTGCAAAAGTCAGGGTTCCTGCAGGGAAAAAAAAAAAAAAAAAAAAAAGATGGCATACTCAAATAGAGTAATTTGAGGAGAGTTTAATAAAGTGGATATTTACAGAGGTGGAGCCAAAGTGTAGGAAAACTACAGGGATAGTCAAGACCATAGGGCTAGTACAAGAGGGGATCATTAACACCTACAAGGCTGAGGGAATTAAGGAGGAGGTCATAGCTCCCACCAGAGAGAGGGGGCTGTGTGGAGAGGTCCACTGGCTAGGATCAATCATCTTTGACCGAGGGAATTGACAGCCTGTGACAGCCCCTCTCCTACCCCCCACACCCCATCTCCTGCCAATGCTTCCCATCAGCCAAAACCCAACGGGAAGCCGGAGGAAATATCAGTCTGTGGTTGATCTAGGTGACACAGAAATAGCAGTGCACTCACTCAGTGGACTCATCACCTTTAACCCATCCTGTCTAAATTTCCAAACTTCTACAAATATATGAGGATTAAAAAAAATGTTTATTTATTTTTAGAAAGAGAGAATAAGTGTGAGAGGGTCAGAGAGAGAGAGAGGGAGAGAGATAAATTCCCAAGCAGTCTCCCTGATGACAGCATGGAGCCTGACCCCACAAACCGTGAGGTCATGACCTGAGCTGAAATCAGGAGTAGGATGCTTAACCAACTGAACCACCTAGGCACCCCTACATGCCAGGAGTTTTTTTACAGCTTCATTGTACTTTGCTCATTCTCTTCCTGCTGCCTGAAAGACTATGCTTGCCCTCTTCTATTGAGCACCTCCTTCTAACCTTAATGGCCACCCCAACTCTCACAAGATCCAAATTGCCCTGAAAGTAACCAAGGGATGTGTGGAGATCAGTCATAGGGGATTAAACATTTTTGCAAATGATAGGCAGTGGGGACACAAAATCATATTTAAAATTGGCCTTGATAGGGGATAGGAATTTGTTTACCACACAGTGAAGAAGGGCATTCTAAAAACAGTGGGTTACTGAATCCTACAAGTGAATAGAACACTCAGGTAACAGAAGTAGTCCAAATACCAGACACACATCTTGCCTAAAGCAGTGGGAAATTAGGTGAGGCTTTGCAGGAGATCATTCACTGGACCCCAAGGTCAAATGGCAGATAAAGTCCAGAGTGAATCTCCACTGAACTTTTCCCTCAGCACTTCTGGGTTCTCTCCCTTAGGAAATGTTGGTTTCCACCAAGGAGTTCAAGAGACCCTCCTCTAGGTTTAGACAATTTTGTATATGTTAGGGAAAGGAATGGTAATAATAATAATAATAATAACCTTTTGGATGCCTGACTTTGGTCACCTATGGAAAAAAAAACTCCATTGATTTCTTCTGTGGTTGTATGACATGATCAAGATGACTCATAGCCCACAGTGTTGCATGCATGTGACAGTTATTGAGTAAGGAAGTGGGTTGTGGGAGCAATGGCTTACAAATGTGATGTGACCAGATAAGCAGTTCCAAGCCTTCTTCAATATTTGAGTTTGCACTGGGTTTTTATCACTAGAACAAATCAAAATCTTGTGCCATTCATTTCAGACAAGTCATGGCCCACCTCACTCAGCAGTTTTTGAGGTGATGCTACTTTCTTTGACTTAGGTGGATAGGGGTGCTTATGTGGAACACTTCTTGGAGGTCTACAAAGCCAAGCCTTCTGGATTCATCTTCAAGACATTAGTGAAATGGAAGGGCCTCCACTGCATCGAGGGTGGTGTCTGCATTTTGCATTATAAATTCATTATAAATGATGGGCAGAGTAGTTATCCTCACAACCTGGGCCTTTCCTGGACACAGTCTCCATGATCTTTTACTTCTGAAGAGATTGTGATAGATGAGTGATCTTAAACAAAAATTAATCAGTCAACAGATATTTATTGAATGCTTACTAGGGTACATGAGAAAAATAAGGCATGGCCGTTACTTTCAAGAACTTACCTTTTAATCAGTGTTGCAACATCACATGGAAGACGAGAAAGCAGTGTGTATAACATTGTATAATCACATTGTTTGTTGAGTTTCTAAGTGCAAAGGAATCCATTTAGATGCATGGGTCCATTTAATCTTTTCATTAACCCCATGCAGGAGGAAATGTTATTTCCATTGCAGATGAGTGAAATGAAACTTACTGAGACTTGGCAAGCACAGAGCCGGGACTATGATTTCTGCAGTCTGACTTCACAGCCTGTTCTCATGGCTCTTCCCACCCACCCTCAGACCATAGCTACCCTCCAGCAGTGTGGGATCCCAGGGTAGCATGTGCAAGCTAGAATTCATCCCTGGTCCTTCTCCTAGGACTTCTGTCTCTACCCAGGAATGGGCAGTGTTGTCATTTTCATAACTAAGAAAGATGTTATAGCCCATATCTGTTTTTCTTTTCAGTGTTAAACAAAAAACAGTAGTAATTGAGGGATTCAAGTCCTGTGTAAATGGAGTGTTAAGTTCAGTGTTTTTGTCTCTGTATAGCCCAAGATAATTTTATAAATATCAACCTGAACTTAGACTCCAGTAGAGTCAAAATGAGCAACCCTACTAAGGAAGTCTTCTCCTACAATAAAAGGCTAAGGTACCAGTGATGTCTGAATTTTCATCAGGTTGGTGATAAAGCATCTTGCTTTGCCTGTTGGTTTTCCCCCAGGAACAGATCTGGAAGACACACATGAAAACTCCATGAGGCTGGGTGTCGGTATTTCTCAGCTGTCCACATTGTAGTGATTCTCTGTGAAGCTTGTAGTTAGGGGTGGGGCACAAGCCAAAAGCTCAGAGGAACCAAACTTAGGGGCAGCTGGAGCATTTCTGTGCAATAAGAGGAGATTGTGACCAGGTGCTGTGAAGGGCGGAAGCTCTTATTTCACTGTAGTCTCAAGCGTTGCTTAAGATGTGTTGCTTTTCAAAAGCAGTTAAAGGGCCATTTGATAGAAGGAATGGTTGGATTACCCACTGTCTGGATCCATTATAGTCCTCAGATCTTCAGGCGGGTGTGTTTAAGAAAGGCCAAACCTGGATTTTTCTCTCTTTCTGCAATAATCCTTCTCTTTATTTCAGTGCTCTCTTTCTCCTTAGAAGATTCCAAGAAGATGCTTTTGCTCTATTTTTCTTACAATTTCTAGACACACACTCTCTGTCTGCCTTTCTCTTTCTCATTTCCTTTTAGATCCTAAAGTAGCTTGAGACCCTGAATCCACACTCTTATGATTCTATCTCTGCAGCCCCTCATCCTGGGCTTGCTTAATCATTGTTTGCTGTTACTCTATGTATAAATGCAGCAAGTGTAATAAAGCCACTATTCATCAGCAAGAGATTAAGGACATAGAGGGCTGTATTTTTGGAGCTTTGGCACAATTGTTGCAACTACAGAAAATGACAGGTATGACAGCTTTCCCTGCCATACACTGCGCTCAGGTGCAAGGTACAGCATAGGCATGTATGTCTGATCTTCTACTCAACTATATGTGAACATTTTCATCATCAAAGAAAATACATTCCCAATCCATGCAGGCCACACACCCTGGATTTTCTGTATTCAAAAAGATCAGGTCTGCTCTTTTTATAAAGAAATTTCTCCAAGGAAAGGAGTAGGGTGCAGATAGACACATAGACTGTGAAGGACACTGGCTCATCAGTGAAATAATAAACAAGCATCTTTCCCAGGCTCTGTATGTCTGTTTGGATCCTGCCAGGATATCTCATAGGTCAGGCCATGGGCTGTCTGTAGGAAACCAGGAGGTTCACAGGCCTGGTAGGAAAGGAAGGCCATTCACACAAACACTGAATGCTGATGGCCACTGGCCAGAGGGCTGGGGGATGGAAATAAGTGATGGCAGCATTAAAGCTAGAAGACTGGAGATTTCAGAATTGAGAGATAGATGTTTGAAGGTGGGGAATTGGGAGTTCCAGGGATCCATTCAGAAGGCTTAGGTCTATAGATGTTGTTTCTCTTCGTATGTCTGCCAGGATGGTGGAAAGGATGCTCAGGTTGGGAGCTTAGCATATCTCAAGAATGCAGGGAGAAAGGAGAGAGTCTATCAAGGTTTAGGCAGGGTACTTTCAACTCTTTCTGTCTCTGCATCTCCCTTCCTGGCCTGTCTTATCCTGACCTGTGACCATTTCCTGATAACAAGTGGTCGTTGCCATCTGTACTTGCCTGGATTAGGGAGAGTTGAGTTTGAAGCCTTCCCTACCTTTAATCATACAGTTAATTACCTTCCTGAAGGACATGAAATATCGTGATGTGTTTGAAAAGTCTTTTGTAGATCTTTGTAAAGGACCATCTCTGCAAAAAGGGAACCAGTTGATGGAATTTTCCACCCCAGTCTTCTACCAAACCCCCCCAACCAGAGCATTCTGACTGAGGGAGCAATTATGCTTGCTTTTCTTTTTTTTTTTTTTTTTTTTAACCTGGGAGAATTGTCTCCTCTGCATTGTTGTGAAGATTCGATAAATGAGACGGATAGATGGGGACAGGTATGAGGAGGTGACTGTAGTTGGCTGCCAAGTTACCTTTGTGATCCATCTCTGCAGAAGCCAGCATTAATGCCGTGGAGACTCAGCAAGACTGATATCCAGCAGTGACAGTTTGGACATCTAAACATGACCTTGGATGTGCCCAAAACCACAGCTGAAGCTATGCCAGCTTTTCAGTGTAGTATATCACAGGGGCCGCATAACCGTGCTGGAAATTGGCTGTGTTCAGAGCATTAGTGTATCTGCAAATGAACATCTTTGGCCCTGTACGCACAGTGCGGTGTAGTGAGACTGCTTCGTTTCAGTCAATTTCCAATAATTAGACACTCACAGGAAGCCCACGACTGTCCTCTAGGATTCATCTCAGAGAGGCTGTGAGATGCCCCATTGCGGGCATCAAAAACAATTATTCAAGCTGTGCAGAGGTTGCTGATCAGAATTTCCTGCACCACGGCTGACCATTCACCTGGTGTCTGGTCAAATTTTAGTTGCTAGAGGAGAAACTAACTAGGACTCTGCTTTTGGCTTTCCAGAGCAGATTGGTTGCAAGGAAGTTCTCTCCTTTAAAGTAATGGAAAACTGTTTCAAACAAGGGTCATTTCCTAGTGCCTACTCACTCTGCAGCTCTCATTTCACCAGAAACCAGATGTCTAAATTAATGGCTTTCAAAAATGTGGTCTCCAGACCAGGGAGGGGCCAAGCATCTGTATTTTATCAGGGTTTGCTGCTGATTCTATTGCACATTGAATTTAAATGTTATATAGGGCACATATATATATATATATATATATATATATATATGTGCTTATGAGGGCTTATGAGGACATTCAAGAGCACCAAATTTGAAAACAAATAAAACTAGGTCTGAATTCTGGGTCTGAAGCTTAATACCACTGTTATTCTACTAAATTCAGGTATTTTTTTTTCAATCTGGATATTTTTCAACTCAATTTAACTCCATTTGTAAACTGGAATTAATAAGTGAATCTACCAGGTTTTTGAGATGATAAAGTAATCTATATAATAGGCTTCCATAGCACCGAGTATACAATAATATGTGTTCAGTAAATATTAGCCATGAATATGAAAGTCTATTTCTCTGCTTTGGATCCAAGCAAAATGTAGAGCAAGGACCACTCTTAAGGTAATTAAGACACATAACATCCCAGGTGTATTACTAGTAAAGTATCCTGTGGAGTTTGTTGTTCTTCAGGGATTTCAAAACACTGTGGTTCCAAATCCACATTTCAAGGGAGGCAACCTGAGAGGAAGAACATCAGGAATGTCTGCAGGGAACCTAAGGGAAGGGATGGCATCAGGCACTTCCTTGTTGGCCATGCTTCTCCACCTCTCATTTGCTCTCAGAGTATTCTAGGTATTGTCATCAAAGCCAAAGGAAGTCTTGAAGTGCATTCTAGACCAGCCCAAACTTCACATGTGTTATCTTACTAAAATGCACATTCTCATTAGTTGCATCTGAGGGAGGGACAAAGTCTCTGCATTTCTACCAAGCTCCCAAGGGATGATGATCTGCTGGGTTTCTGACCACACTTTCACATAGTGAGGTGCTTAGCTGAGTGCTTCCCCAACCCTAGTGTACATATGTTTCACCACTAGATATATTCAACTTAAGAAATGCTCTAGAGCCATCAGCATTGGCATTATTTGGGAGACTACTAAAAGTTCAGAACTAAAAGTTCAGGAACCGCCCACCTCCAGGCCTACCAAATCAGAATGTACGTTTTTTTTTTTTTTTTTAATTTTTTTTTTTTAACGTTTATTTATTTTTGAGACAGAGAGAGACAGAGCATGAACAGGGGAGGGTCACAGAGAGAAGGAGACACAGAATCTGAAACAGGCTCCAGGCTCTGAGCTGTCAGCACAGAGCCCGACGCGGGGCTCGAACTCACGGACCGTGAGATCATGACCTGAGCCGAAGTCGGACGCTTAACCGACTGAGCCACCCAGGCGCCCCAGAATGTACGTTTTAATAAGATCCCAAGAAGCGTCATAAGCACAATAAAGTCTGAGATCAACTTAGGGTATGTATTTATTCACACATAGCCCTGCATTCAGAAGGACCCTGCATATGGTTAAATTCTCTGTTCTCAGTTTCTTCAAATTCTTAATAATTCTTGAACAAAGAGCTCTGCGTTTTCATTTTGTACGAAGCCCCCCAAATTATGTAGCTAGTCCGGGACACATGGCTCCATACCAGTGTTTTTCAAACTTTGGTAGGGATATTACCCAACTGGAATGTTGTTAGAATTCTTATTTCTGGATACCCAAAGCCTGAATCAGTAGGATAGGAGGTGAGACTAAAAACCTGGAACAAATCCCTCATGCAATTCTGATGCAAGTGACCCATGTCCAATTCCAGAAATATTCCCTTGATCTTCCCTGGTAGGTAAGATCTTCCATCATTTACAACCTGCATTGTCTAGAAAACACAATGAACAACATAGAACTTGCCGGACACCAGAACAAAGGTGTTTCTAGTTGAGCAGCTTTCCCCACAGGCACTTTCAGCAAGGCTCCCCACCTGTGCCTGAGTGGCCCTGCAATGATCCTGTGACATTTACACAAGTACAAGCAGAAAGGATGCACAGTACAGGATATCTCATCTTGAGAGGACCACCCGGGGAAGCTGGTGTGCTCAGTGGCAATTCTTAGTTTTTTTTGAGAATTCAGCAGAAGCAGTCATCCTTCCCCACTGAACTCTCCCTTCCCTTGAACATTCTGAGGAGACCACGGGACCAGGAATTAGATGACCTGGCTGAGAGGTTTGTCACTTCCTAGCTCTCTAACCTGGGCAAGTCACCAGACCCTTCCAAATAGTGGAGTCCTGATCTTTAAAGTAGACAATGGGTAAGATCATCTACTTCACAGATTTGCTGCAAGAATCAAAAGAGACAGTGTGGATGTAAAAGCTTTTTGTACACTGCAAAGGAATATATAAATTTGAGGCATCATTATACATACTGAGCTACATTGCTATTTCCAGCATTATAGTTAGGATCAGGACACTATTTGTGAATTTTGCCCAAGGCCATAGAACATACTTGGTGTATTGAGAGAAGGAAATGAATACAGACAGAGAGATGTGATTAGGACTTGGCGAGAGAAGCTGGAAAATTTGAAAGTGTAAGGAAAGGGAAGGGAGCTTCCACAATTTGGGGACTCCAGATGCAAAAATAAAAAAGACAAAATCTATTTTTACATGTGCAAACAGTTTTGAGATTTTAGAAAATGTCTTTAGTCTCACAGTAATTGAACATTTCTGCCCCTGGGTATAATGAAGATGAATAGCAATGGTGGTGGTCCATATTTAGTTTTGACTTCAGAAGCCTTCTGTTAGAATTCACTATTCTGAGATAATGTTTAGGAGTCAAAATCTAGGTCTCTGATCTGGCATATATTATCTGTGTGACTTGGGAGAAATATTTAGTTTCTTTGTTCTTCCATTCCTTTTACCAACAGAACCTTGCTCATAGGGTTGTTATAAATATTGGATGACTTAGTACTCCCCAGATGCCTACATCATGGGAATCCTTAAGCAAAGGGCGAGCTATGGTGCTCAAAGGGCCTAGCCACTCTGGGTGTGGAAGATGCCTCCAGTTGTAACTATTGAATAGTAATGACTATTGAAGTAGGCTTGTGCTTAGGTGGTTTAAGAAGCACTGGGCTGTTCAAGGCCCAGAAATCTCAGATAGTGTTCTGAGACAATAATCTTATAAGACTTCTGTTTCCCCGTCCCAGAAAATGCCAACCATGACAAATCAAGCAAGATATGCGTATGTGATGGTTCCCATTTCTCTCTGATCCCTGGACTTAACCGTCTGGTCTTCCCTCCAGGTGCACAATTGACAACCGGGTCACCCGGGTGGCCTGGCTAAACCGCAGCACCATCCTCTACGCTGGGAATGACAAGTGGTGCCTGGACCCACGTGTGGTCCTCCTGAGCAACACCCAAACCCAGTACAGCATCGAGATCCAGAACGTGGATGTGTATGACGAGGGCCCATACACGTGCTCTGTGCAGACGGACAACCACCCAAAGACCTCAAGGGTCCACCTCATTGTGCAAGGTAGGCGTCGCTTGGCTGGATGGTCTGGATGGATGGCTGGGAGAGCCTGTGTTGAACACTTTTTCTGTGATCTCCAGCAGAGATACATTCAGTTTGTTCCATCTGGCCAAGACAACAGGACAACTAACTGTCAGTTTGTGGTTAGAAGCTGAATTTTGAAGTAAGTTTTAGTGTTGAATAGGACTAGGATTTTTTTGTTTTTGTTTTTGTTCCAATAATATATCTTCTCAGAAGATTATCTTCTAATTATTGCTTTCCTTGGCTTTTTTTCTTCCCTTAAGTTTTTTTTTTTTTTTTTTTTAGGTTCCATCCAGTTCTAGGCCTGCTTTATTTTAAGACCAGTGTTTTAGCTCTTCTGGCACTTCACACGTGCCATACCCTGGAGCAGCCTTCAAGAAAGCAGAGTCCATCACCCACACTCTGAATGCCCACCTGAGACGTGTCCTTCACAGCCACCTCCATTGTCTCCAGCTTGCCTGTGTCTCTCATCTCCCAGCCCTGGGTTTCTGATGCCACATCTCCCTTTTAATAACCTGCATCTGATTCACTGTGTTTGGTGGCACCCCAAGTTCCTGCCCCCAGATTTTTAGGCCTATGTCAATGTTCTGGTTTTGCATCTCTCTTGGTTCTGCTCTGGATGAGTTTTTCAGGCCCTGGGAATGATGCCTACCTATTCCCCATGAAGCAGAACTGACCCTGGGGCATTCACATGACACTTTACCATGGTGGGCAGCTCTTAATTAGGGAGTAAGAGCTCAGAACCAGACTTGGCCTCTTTATGGCTGTGAGACTCAGATCAAGTTACTAACTGGGCTTCAGGCTTTCCTTCTGTAAAATGGAATCAATGTTGTGAGCAGCTTGCTGAGGACTACACTTTACATAACACTTAGAAACAGGTTTACAGTGCTGTTGAAGTGTTAGCTATTAATATATTTTTATTAAAAATATTTTTTATATATTTTTGAAGAGAGAGAGAGAGAGAGAACAAGTGGGAGATAGTGGAGACAGAGGGAGATACAGAATCCAAAGCAGGCTTCAGGCTCCGAGCTGTCAGCATAGAGCCCGACCTGGGGCTTGAACCCATGAACCATGAGATCATGACCTGAGCTGAAGTCAGACACTAATCAACTGAGCTACCCAGGTGCCCCATCATTAATATATCTTTAAATACTGATATTGCATTTTAGCTTTTTAAAATTCTTTTACAGTGGGCCAAATTCCTCATTCTATGATCTCAGAAGCTTAAGCCCTGAGCAGTGTAGCCTGGCCCTTCTTTTTTTTTTTTTTTTTTTTTTTCCAATATATGAAATTTATTGTCAAATTGGTTTCCATACAACACCCAGTGCTCATCCCAAAAAGTGTCCCCCTCAATACCCCTCACCCACCCTCCCCTCCCTCCCACCCCCCATCAACCCTCAGTTTGTTCTCAGTTTTTAACAGTTTCTTATGCTTTGGCTCTCTCCCACTCTAACCTCTTTTTTTTTTTTTTCCTTCCCCTCCCCCATGGGTTTCTGTTAAGTTTCTCAGGATCCATATAAGAGTGAAACTATATGGTATCTGTCTTTCTCTGTATGGCTTATTTCACTTAGCATCACACTCTCCAGTTCCATCCACGTTGCTACAAAAGGCCATATTTCATTCTTTCTCATTACCATGTAGTATTCCATTCTGTATATAAACCACAATTTCTTTATCCATTCATCAGTTGATGGACATTTAGGCTCTTTCCATAATTTGGCTATTGTTGCCTGGCCCTTCCGCTGGAGTTTCTTCCCCAGTTCGATTTTCAGTTCCCTCCATACAGCTGAATGCCATTTGGGGCAAGAAGCTCTTCTTGGGGAGGCACCTCCTGCCACTCTCTTGTCAGGGAGCCCAAGGAAAGGGGATAGACTTGGTCAGTAAACAAGGGCAGGAAAGTGACTGGAGAAGGAAGAACACAAAGGAGCTAGAGGTATGATGGGAACCCTAGCTGTGAGAAGGCAGGAGGCTGCCCACCCTGGGCTGTGGCCATGCGCAGTTGAAGGGTGAGGCGACGCGAGTGGGCATGAGACACAACCACCCAAGGGCACTGTGACACTGGCCCTGGGCAGGGGCTGCCAGGACAGCAGCGTCCTTCCTGCCGGGGCAGAGCTTGGCCACACCACGTTGTTCTTACTTATTTTTCTCTCTTCTAAAAAGAAATTGCGATGGCTTTTTCTATTATTGGTTCTCCAAATGAATCTTTTTCAAACGGCTGGATGCAAGCAGCATTTTTTTTTAAAGGAAATGGAATTTCATAGAAGGTATCAGTGTCTTACAAACAGCAGAATAAGTATCATTATATAAGATTTTTGTTTCAGGGTGTGTAAGTTTTTAATATAAAATACATTTTTATTATGGTGGATAGTTGGCAAAAAAAAAAAAAAAGTTTGAAAATCATATTCGATGAGGAGGCCCGGCAACTGCTCCAGGGTCACCATCTGTAATCTCTGCCAAAGGGTGCTTCTGAAACCCCTCCCTGAAACCATGCTCCCCTTGCATCCCCACCTGTACACATGTATTGTCAAGAGCAGGATACCCAGCAATGGCAAGAGAAATCAGGAAATGCCCACTAGTACAGACATTCGCTTTATGGAGTAGGACCTTTATGGACCTGGAAAATGGAAGGAATAGTGAAAAATGCTGAAACCTCTCTGAAAATAATGACCATGTTTTTGTCATTTGTTTTCCTTAAGCTCTCCCTCCCCCCCAACACACCCACCCACACACTTCTGCCCTAAATACCTGGGAGAGTACCTTATCCAAAGTGCACATTTAATAACTACTTTTTGAAGCAAATGGCTGAGCTTACAGTCCAGAGGTCTTATACAGGCTCAAAGACAGAAAGTGGAGTGCGTGTACGGGTGGAGACATAGGAGAGGTGAGGTGAAGGGGTCTACATCAATCTTCACTCATGTCCACACTAATGGAAAATGTCTAATCCCCAGTTAGGTGTTTACATCTGTGACTTGGCTAGGTGGCCTCTTAGCATGACACACCACCTCAAGTATTGGAATCTCATCTTGGGCTAATTTTCGAATGCTGATGGGTGTATTGATTTGGAAACAAGCTAGGTTAAAAAAGGCACTGGTCTTGTACACAGACTCAGCCCAAGCTAATCCGGTGTCGATATGCCTGGGCTGAGCATTATTGACACTTTAATGAATAGTGGACCATAGTTTTTCAGAGACAACCTGTCCCCCCTCCTAGAAGCAATCAGACAAACTAAATAGAGCCAGACTCCCCCATTTCTGTATTGGAAAGAGGATACATCACCATCCAGGATTAAAAAAAAAAAAAAAGAAAGAAATATATTTATCTTGGGATCACTTATTGTAGTGAACATAAACCCTAATTCCCCTAGCAGGAGCTGACTGTCTGGATTTTGTTGAAGTTGCTATTCAACCCTGAACAGAACACTGCTGGAATGAAAGTCAGACATATTAAGTTTTCAGAATGGTATTACAATCATTAAACACTCACAGACACACACAGACGCACAGACGCACACACACAAGCTAGCAGCAGCAGGAAGAACTGAACTGATGGTCTGCCCATGAGTGTGTGTACTTATGCATATGCAGTCAGGTTCACATAAAAATAAACACACGTGGAAGGAAGGTAATGACATTTTCATAGTATCATGTGAGCTGCTTAAGGTCTGGGATTATGTCTTTCCTCTTGTTATCAAATACCCTTTGTACCCCACCAGTTCTTTGTTCTGGATCTTTTGAGTTCCTGCTGACAGCAGTGAAGCCACCTTTGCAAGTGTCTGAGCTTCAGAACTTCAGCCCTTTGTTATGCACTTATGAGTACTTTCATTTATTCATATGGTAAATAATTACTGAGAAACAACTCTGGTTACTGGTACCTTGCCCAACCACTTAGCACAGGGAGATAAACAAAAAGCCACCTTTGAAGAGTTAGTTCCCATTCAGGTGGAAATGGACTTCTGTGATGTTTGCCCAAGTCATCCCCAAGAATTCAGTTTCTAGAAGTATAGCTGCTGTTGACTGAATCCTGGGGTACGAACCTGCTCCAGACACTCCTGGAAACACCTGCAATGTGGGTCCTCTTACCCCCATGTAATCTGATTATATATTTTAATAGAATTCAGAAATGACATATATAGAAATCAGATTGGTCCTTTTATGTGGTAGCCAGATTTCCCCATGCTGCTAAGCACTGGTCTGTCTCAGCTCAAGAGCAGGGGTGAAGGGTTAGAGGCCTTTTCTTGGTTCGTGTTTGCCAGAACTTTAGCTGAGCACATAATCTTCAGTCCATCTTGTCCTCAGGACAACCTTTTATTGGTGGCAAGTTCTAGATGTGTGCATTTCCACTAGGATAGTTTTTAAATCTGTGGATAGCACTGGATATTCTTGTGGTAAAGGAAAAAGGGAAATGCTTAGATCCTTTCCTTTTTTTTTTTTTATGGGTTCGTCTCTTCTGTATATTGCTGTTGAACTGTATTTTCCCTTTCTATTTTGTTTTGTTTTTCTTTAAATGACATCTCTAGGGATGGGGCACCTGGGTGGCTCTGTCGGGTTAGTGTGCAACTCTTTATTTCAGCTTGGGTCATGATCTCTCAATGGTTTGTGAGTTCGAGCCCTACATCAGGCACTGCACACACAGTGCAGAGCCTGCTTAGATTCTCTCTCTCTCTCCCTCTCTCTCTGCCCCTCCCCTGCTGTCTTTCGCAAAACAAATAAACTTTAAATTAATAAATATAGCTCTGGGGCTACCTAAATGCTCCAAAATCTTCCCTAGGCTGTTGGGACTGGGGATATTTTCTTAAGGTCTTGGCCAGGCTGGTCAAGCAGCTAGAACATGGACTGGGTCAGTCTAGCCTGGGCTGCAGAAGAGGGTCCCTGTAGTGGTCAGTATAGGGGGTTGGGAGAACAACTATTAAGTGAAGTCATGAGAAGCACCAGGCAGAGTTAAGGATGAATGTCAAAACACAGAGATCTCAGCCTCCATGGCCCAGAATGTTAGACCAGTCTGCAGGAAAAAGGTAATGGTTCTTTTGATTTGCATTGTCCAAGGTCAACATGGAGAAAGGAGCAGGATCGTAGTTGTACACAGAGAGTCCAGGTGATCGAGTGGGACATGTCTTCTAGGCAAGCCAGGAATAAAGGACAACTTTGACTAAGAAAGTGGCTCTAGGGGGCAGCATGGAAGGAGGATGAGGGAAAAGGCAGCAGGGGCTGGTGGTGAGAAGGGGGAGGGAACAGAACTGAATTAAGTACATACCTACCACAGTGGCTATTTAAAATTAAATGACTAAAACCAAATAAAATTTAAAATTTACTTCTTCAATCACACTGGTCACCTCAGGTGCTTCAGTAGCCACATATGACCAGTGGCTGCTCTATCAAGTAGTATAGAAATAGAAAGAATATTCTATCATCTTAGAAAGTTCTTTTGGACAGTGTTGTATGTGAGTACCATTATGGGCCAGCACATGTAAATGAAAGGTGGGTTTCATTGATTTGAGGGGCCCGTTGTGGTATAGAAAAGAGAATTGGATTTTGTAGAGAACATGGAAATAGGAAAAGACAGAGGTCTTTTAAGACAAGAGAGAATTATTATAAAGATAGAGGACTGGAGTTCCTCTGTTAGCTGGGGCAGAGTAGAAAGCCCAGAGTCTGAAGATATATCCAAAGGAAAATAGACAGAATTTGGGGGTTGGTTACATGTGGGAATTGGTGGGGGAGGGGGCCAGGACATTGAGATTTTATCTGAGTGCTCTAGGGCAGGTTGATACTAACTCATCTAAACCCTCATGTGGTAAAGCATCATGTGTTGTGGAGCACTTCAGATCTTTGGACTTCTTAATTTTAAGATGGCTTGAATCCTCCATTCAATACGAGTTTGTGAAAAGTAAGAAATACCACCCACGTATTTTCACTTGGGCAGCCAGAACACAATCTTATAGGTCAGCGTGAGGGAGATCCATTTTAGATTTATTGAAATTTGGGTCTAATGATTTCCATCCCTTGACCTTAAGGTGTTCTGCTTTGTGAATGTAATTAATAAGCGCCTGCTTCTGGAGTCCAGCTGCATATTTTAACCCTTTTCCTCTCTTAAACCTGATGCTTCTCAGGGTATCTAAAATACCTCCACCTCTGTCTGTATAGTTCTTTGAAAGAGACTGAATCATAGAGAGCACAGAGTGAATAAAACACTTTGTGGGACTGAACTGTTTGCTAAATTAAGGGCAATATGGAAGATATCTCAAAGCCCTCATCATTTCATAAGCACCCTTGCATGATGGCACAGCACAGTGACCCTGGTGGTCTGCAGAACATAAGCAAAGATCTTTTTCATCCACACACAGAGGCCTGGGTCATACACCTGAAGGGCTTTAATCTCATTCAGAGACACATCTGCATGATGCGAGTGTTAGCATATAGTGCTCATAAAACAGGGGTAGTACTTTAATAGCAATAATAATAAAAATAATAATAACTAATAAAACTTTTGGTCTCTATCAGTTTCCAAGGCCCTTTCTAGGTCTCTCTTTTGTCACTGGAACATCTAATCACCCCCTCCCTTTTGTTTGGTGTAAATGAGTTTTCCAGTTTCTTGCTAAGCAGAATTAATCTGAAAATCCCTGCTATTGTTTGATAGTTAATTACCTGCCTTTTGGAGTCAAACATCTCTGAAGCTCACGAAAGGGAGGAAACACTGTCTTTGGAACGGGGCAGAAATGAGAGAAAGAATCCAGAATGTTGTTGTCATTCCCTGTGTTAGTAGAATTCCAGAGAGAAAGGGCCTAGGCCAGGGAGATAGTACAGGCAGGTAACTTGAAAAAGATAGAGCTTGGGCGGTACAAGCCCTTCATTTACCTTTTATCTTCCTGTTCTGGGCCCTCTCCTCTTACCCACTGATATGTATAATTGTGCTGCTTTCCAAACCTGAATAATTAATTGACCTTGTCAAACCAAACTCATTATTATGATTAAGGTAACAGGAACAATAGCTTTTAATTTCTGGACACCTATGCCCCATAGACCATCCCCCCACCCCCACCCCACTCTGAAACTCTACAAAAGGAAATTTGAAGCACAACATTTCAAACTGAACAATGTGCTGTAATCCTTACACTGAAAGCAAAGATTTCTGTCTCTCCAGCCACATCACCTAGAAAGCACCATGCCTTCCTGGCACTGCAAGAATCCCATAGCATTGAGAAGACCTTTGTACCAACTAATTTTCATTTGGGCTGCAGCTTTCCCAGCCTGTTTTGGAGGAAAACATCACCATCCAGTTCTGAATCAACAGAAGTCACCTTCTGAGTACATCTGTGTTCTTTGGGTTTCAATAGCCCTGTGTGACAATAGGTCACATTTGCCATCCCAAACTGTTTTCCAAATTATCTTTCCTCTCTCTGAAATGGATGAACATGAACATTAAGTCTGATCATAAGACTGTGCATCTGAATTCAACAGAACTTTTAAAAAGTCAGGAAATTAAATCCCACCACAAAATTAGAGTGATCCTCAAAGTACCCTGGAGAATGACAAGGAAATAGGGCATTTTACCTGAAATTGATTTACAGAATTTAGACAGCATGCAAATGAAGCATTTCTGTTCTAGCTGGTGAGTTCTTAAATTTCTTCATGCAGTTACTGACAATGGATGGGCTGAAGAGTCTCTTAGACTAAAGAAATCTGAGAAGATTGCTGTAATGAAAGTCATATTGGTTTAATAATGGCACTTTCTGTGCCTTCTGGAATGGCTGGGAGGGGCCTCCCCTTTTTGAAGCAGTTTGGAAAACATGACATTTGCCTCCTGGTGTTTCCTGGTCACATCAGTAAATAAAAATAGGGTTGCCCTGTCCAAGCCCTTCACACCATTCATGGCTCTGAGGAAGTAGAAAGTTCAGGAAGCCTGACCCTATTGGTTCACTGAAAATACTTACAGGAGTCACACAACATCCCTCCAGGTAAGCAGCTAGGGCTCCCGCAGGAGGGTCTTTAAGCGACCACAGAATTCTTATCCCTGACATGGTTAATCCCAGAGAGTCTGAGCTGCCTCGGATTCTAATAGTATAGTGGTTGGGATTCCTCATGGATCTGATATATCCCTGCAGCCTCCACATAAGACATACATTTTATTTGAGGAGAAGGGCAAACAAACATCAGATCTGAATGAGTAGCCCTTTTAAAGTACATTCCTATATATCTTCATTCCCACATGAGAAGCTTCCAGTAGTCCAAGCTGAACTTGAGACAAATAGTCCTACTTAAGGATTGCATGATGCCTCCTTATTGTCTCATGACCCACTGATAATGGATCTGGCTAATCCCATAATATGTTTGAAACATTCCTCATACAACATTCCTAAAGGTTTTGCCATTAGAAAGTGTTATCAAGGCCAGGATCACGGATCTGAATACCATGGCTGTTGCCAGAGGACTCTTAAGTACTTGAAAGACTTAAAAGCCTCCAACAATTCTTTAGTTTTTGCTAAAATTGAAATACCTAGCTTTTTAGGGCATGAGAAGAAGTTGGTGACTATGTGTCTCAGTCCATCTGTTGTCAGATTGAGAGATGTCAACTGAAACTTTTCAATTCCATTTACCAGTATTTTGAAGTTAGGCACTGGGGACACAACAACTCAGAGTTCCTGCCCTGTCTAGCAGAAGGCACCCCTATACAAATAGTTACAAATAACTCTCTTCTACAGTAACAGAGGTTAAGATGCTCATGTATATAAAGGCTTTTAATACACTGAGAGGGAGTAATTGAATTTATCTGCAAGACAAGGCAAAACTGCATGGTTACATTTCATCAACCCCCTCAATGGTGAATAGGAATTTTTAGGTCAGGAGAGAAGGCATCAGTTTTCTTCCTCAAGGAAAGTTCCGTTAAGAAGAAAGTTGTTCTGGCAAAAGGATGAATATCTACAAGTCTATCAGTAGGATAGAAAATCACAAGCACCAGGGTCAATAAACCTCAGTAGGAAGAGAGAAGTATCAGAATAAAGGAATATATACAAACCCAACGAGTTCTTTGTCCCTTGCATGGTAAAGATACAAAGGGGGAATGTTGCTGAAACCTCTTCTACCAGCAAGTCAGTTTTTAAAACACTAAAATGTATGTTGTATAAACATTGCAGTTATAACAATGATTCTTTTTCCATAGTAAAGTTAAGCTACATTTCTCTGTACACCAGTAAGTAGAGTACACAACACTAAGACTCTTTGCTCTCCCCTCTTGGTGATTTTACCAGAGAGGGTAAGGATGCTGCTAAGGATAAAAGTGAGCTGCAAGGGGCCCACACCTTTGGGACCTGGGAGACTGGTTCCTTGCCAGCAGCCTCCTCTCACGGGTACCTGAGAGCCCACTGCATGCAGGTGAAGGAGTCTCAGACTTTCAGATGTATCCAGGCTAACTTAGGCTTTAAGGAGTCACCACTTGGCATATATCTTAACACCTCTATTCCTGCTGAACATCATCTGTGGTAAATTAGTGTCTGATGGTAAAAATCTAATTGGTTTCCGCTGGAGATGGGCTCAGTGGTGAAATGCTCCTGGAGTTGCCAGAGCACAGTGTTTTTCTTTTGAGAGATCTTCATTTCATGTCATTTGAGAAAGAATTTATTGATTTAAAATTAGGACAGTTTAATTTGGTGGCATGTTTTCTTTATGTCTCAATTATATATTCATGTCTTTATGGTAAACTCAGCTGGTGGGGGGATTAAGAATTCAAAATAGAGGATTTTCACTTGGCAAATAGTGCTTTCTACTGTGATTAATTGGGAGTCTGCACAATGAACCCGGTGTTGGCTCCATTGGGGATTGAATAGCTTAGTAGGAAGAAGGAAATTTCAGGATTTAGGAATCCTGAATTCCAGTCCGAATCTTGACAATAAGTACCTGGAGGAATGACCTACTTCTTTAATCTATTTCAGATTAGATGCACTTTGTAGGAATATTTTGATATATCACATAATCTAATTTGGAGAAAGTTACCAAATAAAAGGCTGCCAAATGTCATTTTCATATTAAAATCCTTCATTTGTGTAACTATTTATAAATAGTAAATGTTGCCAAGCTTTTGTGTCCATTTGTCTTGTTTTGATTTCTTTAAACAGACCCACTCTTCTGTACCAAGGATGCATCTGTGTTCTGTTGCTGGTGTGGGTCCTCCTTCCCAAGAATCTTCTTGGATTACATCCCCGTTCCCCACGCTTGTTCTGTCTGTTGAACTCCAGTGTTCCTGGTTTTCTGACCTTCTGGCCTGGTGATGTTCCTGTGCTGTCTTGCCCTCATCCCCTTTGCTCTCATAATTCAATTAGACTTGTTTTATTGTGGTTTCATTGTGCTCTGAATCTAGATTTCAAAGAGAGGTTCTCATACTAACACTGCCCCACACTCCAAGGACTCAAGCCAGCCTAGCCCTTTCTTCCCCCCTGAGAAAGGCAGATCAGACATTTTGGTTTTCTTTTTTCCCTTTCATGCACATGTAGACCACCATGAGTGAAGTACGGAAATATAGGTTGAGACAGATACAAAGACGAAAGAGACCAGTTCCTCCCATCAGGATATATGGTGGGGGTTGGGACAGATGGTAAATAGACCACCATGAGTGAAGTACGGAAATATAGGTTGAGACAGATACAAATACGAAAGAGACCAGTTCCTCCCATCAGGATATATGGTGGGGGTTGGGACAGATGGTAAAGTTTGAAAGGAGGGGCTGCTAGGATTGAGCCATTCACAGGAATCCCAGGACTGAGAACTGAGAGCCAGGTGCCTTCCCAAGCTTGGGGGCAGGGTGTGAGTGTGTGGGAAGGCCACACAAAGAGAAGTGTTTGGAAATGGACAATATAGCATTTCAGATCCTGGCTATGAAAAGGAAAATAATTAGTGAGTTTTCACACACCCACTCAGCCCTCCATCACCCACCCTTTTTCCACTCACAGGCAGAGTTATTTTTTTTTTAACCTGTATTGGATGATACCTCAAGGACTTAACATAAGAGAACTAGTTTTTTTATCAAGACCTATAGGTCCCTGGGATGAGCCTCCTCCACTCCTGGTTCACGCTGTGCTCCTGCCTCCCATGCTCATTTGATTTTATTTTACTTATCTTGTTCTTTCTGGTCATGGGCCCTTTCTACATTCCCTCTCCTCTGACTTGCATTCTCTTCCTCTTTTCACTCAGCAAATCCTATTTATCCTTCAAGCATGAACTTGAACGTCATTTCTTTAGGGATGCTTTTTCAGACCTGCCTGTATTGCATTAACTCCTCCCCTTTCCCCAGGATTCAGAGCCATGCTATTCTTTGTGTTTCTCGACACAATTATAATCTGACATTTGTTTGATCACTTGGCTATGTCTGTTTTGCCAGTAGACTATGAGTCTCCTGAAGGCAAGGGGCCCATCTCTTTTTGCACCTTGTCTCAAAAGTCTGGAAATTAATAGGGCCTCAGAGATTACTGGTTGGATAATGAGTGGATCTGTAAAGTTTCTTTTCTTTTTTTTTTTTTATAACGTTTATTTATGTTTGAGACAGAGAGAGACAGAGAACGAAGGGAGGAAGGGCAGAGAGAAAGGGAGACACAGAATTGGAAGCAGGCTCCATGCTCTGAGCCATCAGCCCAGAGCCCGACGCGGGGCTCGAACCCACGGACCGCGAGATCGTGACCTGAGCTGAGTCGGACGCTTAACCGACTGAGCCACCCAGGCGCCCCTGTAAAGTTTCTTTTCTTATTATTAAGCAGAACAATTCATTTTGTGTTGGGACTGGCCATGGAAGGCTGAATAAGAGCCACCCCAATGTATCAGATTCTAATCCTTGGAATTGTAAATGATACCTTATATGATGACATCTTTGCAGATTTGAGGAAGAGTTTGAGATATGGAGATTGTCCTGGATTAGCCAGGTGGGTCCTAAATATAGTCACACGTATACTTATAGGAAAGAAGCAAAGGGGAATCTGATACACACACACAGAAGAGAAAGCAACGTGAAAATGAACCAGAGAGAGTCAAAGTTGCTGGCCTTGAAGCCTGGATGGATGTGGCTATGGGCCTAGGAATGTCAGCAACCAGCAGAAGCTTAAAGAGGTGAAGAACTGACTCCCCACTAAAGCATCCAAAGGAAGCACGGCCCTGCTGTCACTTTTACAGATTCTGATCTTCGATCAGTCCTTCCAGTTGCTTGTCAGATCATTCAGGGTAGAACCCAAATGATCCTAAACCCAAATGTGGCCTAAAAGGTCCTATGCTGTGTGGCCCCTGACATCTCTCTGACCTATGCTCCTAAAACACTCTTTGTTAACCTATTTCCATGATGTTCTTGAATCAGGGATACACCTCTGTCTGGACCTTTATAGCTTCCTATGCTGGCACCCCATGCCAGGTGTCCCTTGGGGCTCTACTCTCAAAGGTCACCGTACGGGAGAGGCCTCTCTGACCACCTGTATGGCAGCGAACTCCTCACCTCCCCAAGTTACTCCCTGGGACTTTTCTGATGTGTTTTCATTTATTACATTATAAATATTTACATGTTTAAGATCTGTTGTCTGTTTCACTGCAGGAGAACACAAGCTCCACGACAGCAGGGAGTTGACCTGCCTTGTTCACTGTTGTACCCAAGTGCCTAGAACAGGGTTTGGTGCATAGTAGGCACTCAGTAAATATCTATTGAATAAATATGTGAATGAAAACTTGAAAAGCAGAGACTTCCATTAAGTTAAATGTATCTATTTTTATTTTGTCTCCAGTGTTTATTCTGTCTCTTTGCTTGAGTGAGAAAGTCTGAACTTTTCTGTTATTTCTACCAAAATGATTCTCAGACCAGGTGACATTAAACTAACTTTAATAGGGTGGATTTTTCTGGGGCACCTGGGTGGCTCGGTTGGTTAAGCATCCAACTTCGGCTCAGGTCATGATCTCACAAGTTGGGAGTTTGAGCCTTGTGTCAGGCTCTGTGTTGACAGCTCAGAACCTGGAGCCTGCTTCAGATTCTGTGTCTCCCTCTCTCTCTACCTTCCCCCCATTCTTGCTCTCTCTCTCTGTCTCTCAAAAATAAATATATATATTTTTTAAATAGGGTGCATTTTCTTAGCAAAGTAAAGAAGAAGCTAGTGGTGCAGACTTAAGGAATAACACAGGAAGGAACTGAGAGACCTGAGTGTGGGTTGCTCCTTATAGCAGGCTGCAGACAAAACATGAGTTGTGAGGAAGTGGCCCCAAGTGTCTCTCTGAGGAGAGGACCAACTCTCCAGCAACCCAAGAAGTTCAGATTTCACTATGGAGGAATGGGGAATCAGAGGAAAGTTTGAAGCGACGAAATTACATGAGTTCTATTTTAAAAAAAGACTTTGGCATCAGAATGGGGAGTTAATTGGAGGGGGAGTTTTGAGGCAGGGACACTGATAGAGAATGATAACATGGTTTGTATCATGTTATGCTGTGTCCTTGGCCTGGAGATATTCCCTCTCTTCTTAAGAAGTTACACAAATAGCACATTAGAGCAGCTGGTAGAGGCTAGATCGGTGTACACACACACTAAGAGTAGGCTGGGCTCAGTTTTCTCGATGGTCCTATTCCAAAGATACATGTATTCTTCTCAATGTGTGACTGGTTAAGGTTGAAAGTAAAAGAAACTTAATGTTTTCATCTTTGGTAAAGTTTTGGGGTTTTGTATTTATAAATAAGTGGGGGGGAGAAGGCTGTACCATGTTTTGTTTCAGTTTGGAATCCTGAGAATATGGCTTTCAACTTATGAAATGAAACCTGATCACCCAAGAGGAGATAAGGTGTACACCAGCCCATGACGAAAGCTTAAAATAAGACAGGATAGGAGAGAATCAAGCAACAGAAGGGCCTTTTAAACAGGAGAAGATATTTGAAAATAGAATAGCAGATTCAGAGAATGCTAAATCATGAGATACCAGAAACTGCCTGTCAGCCCACCCTGATGTCTGCCTCAGACTCTCATGAGGAACTTTCTAGGAAAAGAAAGTAATAAGAAGAATGTTGTCTTTCCCCAGACCAACTGAACCTGAATCGCTTTGGTGGAGGTGTGGGTGGAGAACCTTGTGTAGCTGGGTTTGGGAGTTACAGGTCAGGACACAGTGGAGCCAAGAGCCAGAGGCAACTAAAAGTCAATTTGATAAGACTTTTTTTTTTTTAATATTTACTTTTTAGAGAGAGGGTGAGAGTAAGTTGGGGAGAGGCAAAGAGAGAGGGAGACAGAATTTGAAGCAGTCTCCAGGATCTGAGCTGTCAGCACAGAGCCCAATGCAGCACTTGAACACATGAGCTATGAGATCGTGACCTGAGCCAAAGTCAGATGCTTAACTGTGAGCAACCCAGGCACCCTGAGAACACTTTTTTAAATATAAAATCCTAAATTATGTTCATGCTCATTAGTAGGAATTGTGTCAAATCGGGTAAGTGGGTGTGCTCTGTTTCTAATTACAGTGTATCTTTCATCTTCCTGAATGTGATGCTGTATTGTTGTTAAAATGAAAATTAGGAAGCAGAGTCATAAAGAAGAGTGATTCCCCTAAGTGGGTCACCATAGTCTTGCCTATATTCCCCTACATTGTTTTAAAATAGTTTCTCAAGAGTTATTAGACTACCGACCTTCATTGCTATATCCTAAGACATCTGCAGCCCTCCCTTTTCTCTCTTTAGGCAACATATAGTCTGCTCAGTACTCAGTGAAGGCATATTCAGCCTCTTCTGAAGCTCAAATGGCTATTTTTCCTATAGCCAGAATTCACAGGACCTAGATTCAAGTGGCAGAAATGGCAGTGACACTATTCACTATCCTCCTTAGTGACCCAATAGCCAAATGTTTGCCTCCTGTCCCCTCAACTTTATGATCTGCTGGTCTAGAGACCTTAGTTCCAAAGGGAGGAATGCTTGCAACAGGAGAAACAAGATTCCATTGAATTGGAAGTTGAGACCACAACCTGGCCATTTTGGGCTCCTCATGCCTCTGAATCAACAGGCAAGGAGGGAAGTGATGGTACTGACTAGGGAGGTTCATCCTGACTACCAAGGGGAAATTCAAAACAGGGGTAGAGAAGAGTATGTTGGGAATACGGAGGTCCCTTAGGGCATCTCTTAGTATTATCATGCTCTGTGACTAAGCTAAGGGAAAACCAACAATCCAATCTAGGCAGGACTAAGAGACTGCAGAGCCCAGACTTTTCAGGAATAAAAGATTGGCTACCCTGTAAAGTCAAGAACCAACAGCAGCTGAGATGCTTGCTACAACAAAGGGAATTCAGAGTAGTTAGTAGAAGAAGGTAGTTATAAATAGAAGCTACAAGCACAGGGCCAGTTACAGAAATGAGGACTCTGTCTTGAGTATTTCAATAGCTTCTCTCTATTTTGTTATAAATACTTTCGTATGTGTATATACATATATTAAACAAACATCTTTTTATCTTTCCTTTCTTATTCCCTTATCATGTAACATAAGATGTATCAACTTTCTGTGAATTTTACATCATAGTATTTAAGTTACAGGCTATCAGAAGAGCAAACATTACTCAAGGACTTTATTTCCTCTTCTAGGGAAGGGATTAGTACATCTTCAGTTGTATGCAAGATAGTTGTATCATGCTAAGTGGATTATATAACCTTGTTATTGTCTTCATCTGGAGATTAATTGTAATTTAAGGAAATGGAATGGGTATCAAGTTGCTAGGGGTAGACTTGTGATTGATAATTTTATGTGTCAATGTGACTTGGCTAAGGGATGCCCAGATAGCTGGGAAGACATTATTTCTAGATATGTCTGTGAAGGTGTTTCCATAAGAGATCAACATTTGAATCAGAAGACTGAATAAAGCAAATTTCCTTCACCAATGCAGATGTGGATCCTCCAATCCATTGAAGGCCCAATTATAATGAAAGCCAGAGAAAGGGTGAATTTGCTCTTTGCTTGAACCAGTACATCCATCTTCTCCTGCCCTCAGACGTTGGCCTCCTGATTCTCAGGCCTTCAGTCAAGGATTAGATTACACTGCTGGTGTTTCTCATCCTCCAGCTTGAAAATGGCAGATTATCAAACTTCTCACCCTCCATAATTGCATGAGACAATTCCTATTATATATATAATCTCCTCTTAGCTCTGTTCCTCTAGAGAAACCTGACTAATACAGATGACAAGTGAGTTTTTCATGCTAAAAATCTTCCTCATATTTAGAATAAGTTTAGCCCTATAGGTGATAGCTAATGGTACTGGGAAATGTAGGTAAACATAGCACATAGTACTCAGAAAAGCAGGAAGCCCACTGGCCTAGCAAGCGAGGGTGAACTGAAATAGAGTCATTACTATCTGTCCCACCAAACACACAGCAACTCTGGCCTCACCTTTCTGCTCAGAGGCTGGATGAAGAAAGAAGTATTTATCACATAAACTTTGCTCCTTCCTTCATTCACTATTCAAATATTCATTGAGTTCCTACTGTGAGCTACATATCATGCTGGACTCTGAGGGTAGAACACAAATACCAGATACTTGTCTCCAAAGAAATAATATTCTAGTGGATGACAAGAGAAGTCATAGTTCTTCTGTTGCCATTCAAGAAGTACATAGTTCATTGTAAAACAGGCAGAGAGTCGGGTCAAGTGCCATGTCTGTGGCACATGTTGTGTCTGTGTGGCCCCTTTGGAGACACTCCTACCTCTGAGAACCTCAGGGGAATTCCAAAAGGAAGTTTTGCCTTAGTTGAGAGCTGAGTTGTTAGGTAAAGAAGGGAAGGTGTTCATGCCAGTCAGAGTGGCTAAAATGAACAAATCAGGAGACTATAGATGCTGGCGAGGATGTGGAGAAACGAGAACCCTCTTGCACTGTTGGTGGGAATGCAAACTGGTGCAGCCACTCTGGAAGACAGTGTGGAGGTTCCTCAAAAAATTAAAAATCGATCTACCCTATGACCCAGCAATAGCACTGCTAGGAATTTACCCAAGGGATACAGGAGTGCTGATGCATAGGGGCACTTGTACCCCAATGTTTGTAGCAGCACTTTCAACAATAGCCAAATTATGGGAAGAGCCTAAATGTCCATCAACTGATGAATGGATAAAGAAATTGTGGTTTATATACACAATGGAATACTATATGGCAATGAGAAAGAATGAAATATGGCCTTTTGTAGCAACATGGATGGCACTGGAGAGTGTTATGCTAAGTGAAATAAGTTATACAGAGAAAGACAGAAACTATATGTTTTCACTCTTATGTGGATCCTGAGAAACTTAACAGAAGACCATGGGGGAGGGGAAGAAAAAGAAAAGGGGTTAGGGAGGGAGCCAAAATATAAGAGACCCTTAAAAACTGAGAATAAACTGAGGGTTGATATGGGGTAGGAGGGAGGGGAAGGTGGGTGATGGGTATTGAGGAGGGAACCTGTTGGGATGAGCACTGGGTGTTGTATGGAAACCAATTTGACAATAAATTTCATATTAAAAAAAAAAAAAGAAAGGAAGGTGAGCTGTTCTAGACAGGTAAGAGCATATGCAAAGGCTAGGAGGTGAATGGGAACACGGCCTGTTCAGAGAAGGTGAAAGCATCCCACAGGTGGGCCATTAGAGGAGGTGGTACAGGGATCCGAGGTGAGACCTGAGAGATGGGCAGGAGCCAGATAACAGGAGCTAGGAAGTTTTTATTAATGGTAGAATAGGCCCAGAGTAGACCCTATTCAGGAGGGTTGCTCACTGAGTGTCAGTTTTGAAGACGGTATGGGGGGAGCAAACCAAAGGCAAAAAGGCCCTCCATGGCTCATCATCCTTATCTAGACCATTCCTTACCCTGCCTTATCAGAACTTCCCTGGGTTAAGAGGAGGTAATATCAAAACCAAGCTCATGGCCTATATTTTAACCTTCAGCTGGGTTTAAATTGTGGATAGATCCTCCACCTTGGCTTCAGTGAGTACCTACTCAGGTCAGTAGAGTTAGTGTGGATGTAGACATGCACCTTTCCTTCTATGATAGGCAATTCTCTCTCCTCTTTGCTGTTTCTCATCTGTCTCTCTGAGGCAGTTTTTCATTTGATCTTGCCAGAAACTTCTTTTTTATCACCACATTCACTTTTTGTTGTCTTCAGCCTATTATTGTTGGTTTTTTTATCTTTTTTTTTGTTTTTGTTTCTTTTTACTTTTGTTTTACTCCTCTCATCATTCCCTTGTCTGAGCCACTCTCCTCTCACTTGTCACTGACACTACTCTTCATGTTGACCTTGAGTTCTCAGGACTGTGCCTTTATGCTTAAATGCTCTTTTTTCCAATATTTGCTGGAAACTTCTTTCCTTCACCTACATTTTCCTTCTATCCCTTTCTTTTTTATTTCTCTTCTTTCTTGGCCTCCATATGCTTTGATACACCTCAGTGTCACCCATTGTTCTCTGCCCTCCTAGGTCACAGCTCCATGCTCCCCAGCGTGTTGGCCCCTCCCAGCCATGCAATCTCTGTGTCTGACCTGTTAGTGTGAAAGCCATTACCCCTTGACATGGCATCTGTGTTTTTGCCACCTACACTAAGAGTTCATGTTGTCATTATGGAGAGGATAAGATCACCAAATACTCCTGCTTATTTATTTATTTATTTATTTATCATTTCACTTAATAAGCATCTCTTGAAATTGAACCACAGTTTCACTCAGGAGACATCGTTTCCTCTGGGGAGTCCATATCTAAACTTAGCTGAAATTCTCTCCATGTGCAGCACTAGGAGAGAAGATGGTATATTTAAGATTTCTTTATTGAGACTCAAACATGTTGTTTCTGTGTGCTCTAGTGCAATATGTACATGTGTATGCAATAGTGTGTATGTTTGTGTAGGGAGGTTTCCATCTGTTTATGGGCCAGAAGGAACTCACAGCTGATTGTGGACAGGATGGATTTGGCAATATTTATCCAGAGTGATGTGAAGACCATAGAGGAAAAAGGCTCTACCTGACACTGGGGACTGCTGGGGTGGCATTAGAAGAGGGGCTGTTCCAGAGGCCTGATTCTTTATGCTATGTAACTCTGTGGTGATCCACTCTAAAAGAATGACAAGTTGTGAATGCACCGATCATCAGAAATGCCATGGCCACTCCACCAGCCACATGGAACCCTTCTCTGAAGAGAGGCACCGCCTATTATCAGCCCTGGCCTGGCCATCGGCAACAACATCAGGAAAAAGGGATTTTCTATAGTGGTACAGTGGGCACAGTGAAAAAATGTACTGAGTCACAGGGGTCTTCTTTAGCCCCTGCTATGCCCAGAGGCCTCTTCTGCTGTAGGCTGGAATACTTTACTGGGGCAGAGTGACTTTTCTGTGCCCAGAGATATTATTTTGTAAAAGATTATAAACACAGCTTCTCGTCTCAAAGGACTGTTAGGGACAACTATAGTAGCTGGCAGGTCTTTACATACAATGATAATAGTATTTATAGCTACACCTTACTGAAACCTTACTACGTAGCAACCAGGAATCAGATGAAGATTTTTATGAATATTATCTTATTTAAAGTTCAAGACAACCCCATGTAACAGAAGCTATTATAATCATTACTTTAGGGGTGAAATGGAAACCTACTAACCTGGGTAAGACCATATTACTAGACCAGACATATTACTAGAACCAGAATATGAAATCAGACAGTATGACTCTTCATAGTCCACCCTCAGACACTGTGCTTCCCTTTATAAGCAGATGCAGGTTAATCTGAATCAGATGATGGATCCTGAAGTAGGCATGGTCTCCATAAGTTTGGGCCACAGGTTCAAATCATTTCAGAGCTAGAAGCCATCTTGAAGGCCACATAGCCAGTGATTCTCAACTCTTGCACATTAAAATTATTTGGGGTATTATTTGACAAGAGCAATGTTGAAGTCTTCTCTGCATGGATTCCAGTTCAATTTATTGAGAATAAGACCATGGCATGATTATTTTTTTAATCCTCACGTGCTTATATTTTTTATCCATGTTGAGAACCACTGTCCTAATATTATCATAGATGAGAAAACATGAAATTTAAGAAATTAACTGACTTGTCTAAGGTCACACCACTGGTTATAAGGGCAGTTGTGAGGACCAATCCCAGATCTCCTGGCTGTTATCCAGTGTTCTTTCCCCTACCCCCAATGAAAGACAAATTTTTCGTTTTGTGTGAGAGAGAACATGGTGAAACATGGTACGTAAGATTTTGGAGACACAATTGGGCTAGAATAGTCACTGTGTAACCCTGGGATTCAGATATCTGTGCTTTGGGTTTGTCTCATTTTACATAATGAGCAAAATTATAGAACATGTCTTTAGGAATTATTGTGAAATGATGTTGTGAGATGATAACACATAAAGGTTACATAATTCCACTAAGAATATGGTACTTTTTCTACTGTATAGAATGGATCACTCATCGAACATAAGTCTCACAAGCCATCCTCATGGTAGTCAGCAATAATACCAACTTTAAATTTTAAAAATAAACTAGTATGTAAGTAGAGAATTTTATTGAAGATACCATGTGCTTGTAAAATGCATCTTGGGCAAGTTGATATTGCCTGTGGACTCACACTGAGTGTTTACTGATAGTATTTCCAGCCACTAGATTAGCTGCACTGGGCCAGGCATTCAAATGTAGTATTGCCCTTCTAGCATGTTAATCACAAATGGGGGTAGTGTTCTGCCTTCCCAGGTTCTTCTCAGTCTCATCACCAGAATAGAAGTAAAGACATTTATAATGTTGGAGAATGGGGAAAGAATCAGCACTTATCCTGTAGACTAACAAGACAGTTTCTCTATGGAATTATGACTTTGGGAGGCATGTTTTTTTCCATGATTTTTTTTCCAATTCTATCCAATAAGAAAGACATGGTAAAATGGACTTTATAGATTGTCATAGTTGATGTAACAGTACTCTTGCCAAGTTTCCCCTTACCTCACTAGGCCTTTCCCATATGGCTGTATTATTATCAGCTTCTCATTACCTGTTGGTCTCCACTCCTTACCCTTCTGTTCTTCTCCTTGTTTTACATCATATCCAATGACCTGCTGAAGCCCATGACTTCAACTAATGTGGTTTCACTAATGACAGCCACACCCTTACACCCAATACCAGCAAAGCTATATCTGGAAGAGCCTGTTGGCTTCCTCTTAAAAGTTCCACAATATGTTCAAGTTAAACAAATCATCTCACCCCACCACCCCTGCCACACCAAATACCTCTTGCTTCTATATTAGCAATCTTGAAAAATGGAAGAACTGTTTTCCCATTGCCTAGGAGAGACCACTAGAGATTATCTTTGATTCTTTCCACCCTCCATTTCCCCACCCCAGTGCTACTCCTCATTAAGTCATTCACCTAATCCTATAGGTGTCCTTTACTCACATCTCTCCATCTTTACTATCACTGCCTTGGTTCAAGCTTTTGTCCCATTTTACCTGATTTCTTTATAAAGGTCCTCAGCCCTCCACTCTGTATCCAGTGGTCACAGTGAAAATAATAGTAAACATTTATTGGGATCCCACTAGGTGACGGGTACCTGGCTTAGCATTTACAAAACCTCATTTAAATTTCACACCCTAAGATGGTAAATAGGACTATGATATTTATGCTTTTTAGAGAGGAAACCAAGACTAAGACAACTTAAAATCTTACTAGAGGTCAGAGTACTTCCAGGTAGAAGATGGGGTTGAACCCTCATCTGCTACTGAAAGAATGCCCATGGGTGGCTCCTTCCCTCTTCTCAGGAGGCTAAGTTCTTGCTGAGCTTTCTCAAAATCATCCTCTTGCTAAGTGCTACTTATTGCAAAGAATCTTTCTTCTTTTATTCTTTGAGGCTTTCTTATTTTCTCAGCAATGTTTATTTCATTGAATTTTCATAATATTTCATGCTTTAATTTAATTTATTTAGTGCTATTGTACAGTGCCCTGAGCATATTGGGAGAAGCAAGAATTTTATAAATAAAATTATTATTACAACTGCTCCAATAGCAGCCCCTAAGCTATTTAGTAGATATATCAATTACTCTCAGTGTTGAAAATTTTCACCTAAAGCTCTTTATGGCTCAAGTTTTCCTGGTCCTTTGCTACTGTCTCCTGTGTGTGTAATCTTGACCCAGCCATGTAGCATTTCTCCTTACTATCCCCATCAGAATTAACCAGAAGGCACCTCAGCCAAAGGTCCGTGTAATGTATTCTGGAGAGCATGACCTAGTTTCGTTAGCCTTTTTGAATCACTGAGGTTCTGAATCCCATTTTATAGACCTAAAATGTCAGTTGTGCAATGAATGAATCAACCCTCTTTTCCCACCTCATGCTAAGTAAGACCTCGTTATCTATCAGGCTGTGGTAGAAATCTCTTCCAGGGTACTCTAGAGCTTGATATGAGTTGTTCACGACACTTCCTTGGCACCTGGGATTTGGGGACTCTAAACTTTGAGATTGGTGCAGACAAAATGTGTCAGTCTTGAAATGAAGTGAAGCCCAAACAAGGGGCATAGTGTAAAAGTCACTGGGTTATTCATTTCCGGCATTAAGCCTACTTTCTGGAACCTACCTACCACCTCACAATCTCATAACTTTTTACTAGCAAAAGATGTGAGAGGAACATTGTCTTCTATTTATAGAATGTCAGTGACATGCTGAAGAATTCACAGGATAAACCAGTGAGTAACCAGGGATTTCTCCCAGGAGATCCCCCAAATCATGATAATGGACTTGATTTCCCTCTCCTAGCTTCCCCCATAATATGGTCTTTCCTCTTATTTTTTAGCACACTATATTCAGTCATCCATTCAATAAAAAAGGAACTACACACTTTATACGTGCCAACAGATGGTTGCATGGACAGTGATGAGCAAGATGTATGTAGTTCCTTTTGGAGTTTGGATTCTTCCTCCCATTTTGTCTTGACTTGCCTCCCTCTCAAGAATATATTCTTTTCATAATTTACAGTTGTATTAAGGAGTTCTGAAGAACTTTCCTAATTAGCCAGGAGCAATACACTGTGCTATGTTCATTCTGCATTTTTTTTTTTAAGAAAACAAATTGAAGTAGCCAATCTGTCCATTACAAATGAGTTCATTCCTATTCAAGCAGCGGCTGTCAGGTACCTTGCCTGAGGCTTCTTACGTTATGAGCAACATATTGGTTTTAGTTGTCTGTACTTCCCAGCTACACTGGGATCCCTAGACGAATGGAAGACACAATAACTCAAGAGAGTTTATTGTATTATACATGGTGGTCATGCATAGTTTCAGTAACATAGTGAGCTTGTTCAAGGTAGATATGAATAACCCCTCTCTTGGCCAGATAGAGGTTGTTGGATCTCTAACAACCGTATTTCCTTTTAGCAAAATAAGAATATGAAATAAACTGTGACCCAGATGTCTAGATCAGCAAGAAATAGATAGGATGAAACCTGTTTTTCTCCCAAAGGAAAGAATAATCTGCAATAAAAAAAATAACTAAGTAGAAATATTCAAATTGCTGTAAAGGATGCAGCCATAGAAAATTGTCTAATTCAGTTCAGTTTCCCTGCAGCTCAGATTGCTTTGCAATGCACAGAGTAATTGTTGAAAACCCAAGGAACTTTGCATTCTTCAACCTGGTATTCTCAAGACACATTAATCACTCAGTAACCATTCACATCCCTACTAAGTACAAACCACTGGTTGTGAAGCTGCTTGTGCTAAATAGGTACATTCCACTGTAGTACCTAATTTTTTGAAGACTTAGGCCATAACAACTCATCTTTTTTCACCTTTCTGGAATGAGTTTAAGGAAGTAAAATTCTAGGCTCATCCTCCCCCTATGATTTTTCCAAACAGATTGTGAACTTGGGATCCTTTCTTGCATGGGTCAGGGCAGTCCTGGGTTGCTAACTGAAGGTTTGCTTGGACCACATGTCCCCATTCTGTTGGGTATCTCATATCCGTCTCATTGTAATTCTATGTTAGTCCTTCAATAAGAATGGCCAGCAAGCCCAGAGATAACAAAATAGGAATCAATGGGACCTGCGATTGTCTGCATGCCAGATTCTCTTGTCAACCTAGTCTCCAATCCATTCTGCCAGCTCGATCTCCTCTGGGACTGAGACGTTTGAAAACAGTGCAGCAGCCTCATCTCCTGGGCAGTGTTTTTCTCCATCATTTGCTTTATTAAATATTGATTTTCTGTTGCATTATTAAACCTCAAGTCCAGAGCATAAATTCTGGGCTGATACTTTAATCTGGCTCTCCTCATTTTTTTTTTTTTTTTGGCTTTTAGAACTGATTTTCAGGCCAGCTCTCCTGGGGAATCTTTAAGTCAACTAAAGGCCTGAGAGAAACCTGCCTTCAGGAAGGCAGGAACCCAGACTTGAGAAGGAAACTACAAAAAAAAGATGGAGCTCCTACAAATCAGATCTTCACCTTATACTTGTTCTAGACACAGAAGCCTACCCACATTGGGATTCAAGTGGTTGTACCAGGAAAGTCTTTTGGATTCACAACGTCAAAACTATTGAGTAGGCAAATGTCATGCTGAGTTAGTTTTAGAATCCAACATCATTGAACTGTTCAGACATTATCTAATCCACTATCTATTCATCACCCCCACTTTTTTTGATCTCTATTATTCCTAGGATTTGAGTCATCATGTTTAATTACACAAGTTTTGCCTTTTTACTTACTGTGGTTTATTCTTATTTCCTCTTCCTCTTTGTTCTTTCTGAAAGCCAGTGGTTGAGTTGTCGACTATGTCAATCCATTGTAGGATAGAGCCATCACAGACTCTTTCTGAGGGATGTTGACGTCTCCAACCAATTGTGTTTGCTAGGGTGACCTCCAGGTTTAATTCCTTGTCCTTTGAATAGTTTCCTAGACTGACACTGTCATTGGCCTGAGCCTGCAGGCATAAGCCTGAGGATAAGAAGCAGAAGGGATCATCATGCCTTTGTCTTCAACACTGACAGACCAACAGGAGAAGAACAGAAGTAAATATTTATGGAATTTCTCTGGCAGGACTGGAACATGTTGTGATCCAAGTGGATATTTGCAGAGAGCGATGATCATCTCCCTGTGTACTTCAGTTTATCTCTGATTTCTCTCTATGCTGTGTTAGTTCCCCCATATTCAGAAATCTGGTGTTAGGAAATTATTGCAGGAACTGGTGGAGCATCTGGTAAAAGTCCATGGGTTAGAACAGGAATGAGGAATGACATTATAGGATAGAGAAAGAGAGAGAGCACAACTAACTCAGGCTGGCCACTGACACCTGCTTAAAGTGAATCTTCAGGTGCTGTGGGCCAAGAGCTGACTAAGCCCATGTGGCCACATTAGATGCAACTAGAAAATGTTCCTGGGAAATATTTCACAGAAAATATGTGAAAGTCAAGGTGGAACTAATTCATTTCCTCCAACATTCTTCATGTCACCAACATCCTTAGGCCTCCAAACAATAAGAGATGTGCTCGTGAAGGTCAAGGAAAATCTCAGGCTATGTATCTTCTCATAGTTTTGTTCCAAACCTGAATCCCTTCATAGTAAGTATGTAGGTAGATAGTACCTACAATTCATTTATCAGTGATGGACAACTAACTAGCTACTCAGGGAGGTACTTCCTTTACGAAAGCTCTAACTTTTTAAAAAATATATATATTAAGCCAAAATTTGCTTCTCTCTAATGTGTGCCTTTTGGTGATTTCCACTAGAACTAGATAGAATAAGTTGAATCTTTTGTAGTAGTAAAAAGTGCTTGGCTGTCAAGAGATGGGAGTTTTGAATATTAAAGATTTCCATAATTTATACAGCAAAAATGGCTGAATATTAGTAGCTGCATATGTTTCAATCTGATATTTAATATCTTTGAGTTCTGGCTTTCTCATTTGTACAACTCAAGTGTAACCATTCATCAGTTACACTGTTGGGGAGGAGGTGAATTAGTTGAAGTGCCTCATATTAAGAAGCATTCAATATTTTAAAAATTCAATTTGACAAATGTTTGCAAAACTCCTACTGTGTGTCTGGCACAATGGTAGGTGCTGGACATAGAAAAATTAGTCCTAAGTGGTCCCATATCTCACCATGGGTATTACAATTTTGAAGGTGCTTATTATGTTCCTCAAGTTTCCTTTTTTCCTCATAACAGAATAATTCAAGCACTGCATATGGCTGTCATTGTTCTCACCTCATTGTATTGTAAATATTTCTTCACCCAAAAGGTTCTTCACCTCCTCTTTTGGGCTCAAGAGTCATTCATTGAATGTCACATATTTTTTCTCAATAAATGTGGGCTGTTGAAGAATTTCTATTTCTTTATCTTTCCTTCTGTGGTATGTTCTAGTGTCTTCCTTTCTCCCCTCAGATGTTAGCTACATTTCTCCAGGGCAGGGTAGCACACTCTCATAAAAGCCAAACAAGTGCTCAGACTTTGATGTGGTCACTGCATGTGACCTGTCCTGTTGCTGATACCTTTATTACTCTTTCATACAATTTTACTACTTCTGTTTTTTCCTTGGTTTCCTCACTGACAAAATCTACCAATACAGTTGGAGTCATCATTAAGAAATCTATTGGGATCATAATAATTCACTCAACTGGTAAAAGAAAGTTTATTGGAAAATTGGGCTGACTTTGTGCAAACAAGTGCAGAGAGGAACAGGCAAACCCTATGGCATGGGACCGCCCTTGACAGTTCCTCTCTGTGCTTCTTTTGTTGGGGCTGTGTGGTCTCATTGTTGCTTCTTTCTACACATCTCCCATGGTCTCTTGCATCTCCCCCTTAGGATTTGTCTGGTCCCCACTAATTTCATCTCATATATGGCCTTGTCCTGCCTTAATAGATCACAGCTAGATGATTTGGTATGGAGGCCTCAAGTTCAAATTAGCAAGAAATAGAGTCAGGCTATCTTTACCTGAGTCAGGTGTTCACCCTTGCTCCAATCAGCAATGGTTGGGGTAAGGGTAGAGATCACACAATTTATGATGCTATTTTTATCTATTCAGGGTTATGCCATTTCCAAAAGTTAATATGAGTAAAAGGTTAGTGATTGGAAGATCTTATATAGAAATATTTTTTAATGTATGAAAAGTTATAAACCAAGGGTTTATAGGGGCGCCTGGGTGGCTCAGTCGGTTAAGCGTCCGACATCAGCCCAGGTCACGATCTCACCGTCTGTGAGTTCGAGCCCCGTCGGGCTCTGGGCTGATGGCTCAGAGCCTGGAGCCTGCTCCCGATTCTGTGTCTCCCTCTCTCTCTGACCCTCTCCCGCTCATGCTCTGTCTCTGTCTCAAAAGTAAAATAAACATTAAAAAAATAAAAAATAAATTAATTAAAAAAAAACAAAAAAAAACCAAGGGTGATCAGCCTGGACCTTCCCTGTTTTTCTCTGGTTCCTCTCATCTACTGCACTTCCTTTCTGAGCACAGCGAAGTTTATGTCTTCACCTGAAACACAATCAGAAGATGTGTCCAGGAAATGGAAAGCTTCTCTTCAAAAAACAGGACTTGAGGGAAATGTGTTCAGTGGCTAGAAATCATCCCAATTTGAAATGTTTTGGCATTACAGAGGAATAAGCCTATTAAAATCTACCTAAGTGTCAATAATTAAAATCAGGAATAGCGTTGGAAAGGTCAGCCATGCTCTGTGCCAACACCCAGTTCTCCCCAGCATGCAGTCTCACAAGATGTATAATCTCCCATTGGTACATAGCAGAAGGCTCCAGGTCACATAGGAGTATTGCAAATGGGTTGGGGACCCAGGAATCTTTGGGCTATTTCTGTCTCAAGTTATTTTTATTTTTCCATTTGATGCTGTCAAAAACTCAGGAACTGATCATTTGTGCTGGAAATAGCACAACTTCTGCCCTTTGTTTCGATCGTGTTTGCCATGTTTGATTGGTGAATTTGATTGCTGGCCATAGAAAATTGAATTTGTGTCAAGAGCATTCTGAACAGATCAATGCAGGAGGAAACCAGTCAAGATCAATTGTAATACCAAAGAACTAGTATAAAAGTCATAGGAGGGGCACCTGTGTGGCTCAGTAAGTTAAGCATCCGAATTTGGCTCAGGTCATATCTCATTGTTTGTGAGTTTGAGCCCCACATTGGGCTCTGTGCTGGGAGCTTGGAGCCTGGAGCCTGCTTAGGATTCTGTGTCTCCTTCTCTCTCTGCCCCTCCCCAACTTGTACTCTGTCTCTATCTCTCAAAAAATAAGTAAACATAAAAAATAAAAGTAAAAATAAAAATATTTAAATATTTTTGTGGTTTTTTTTTAATACGAAATTTATTGTCAAATTGGTTTCCATACAACACCCAGTGCTCATCCCAACAGGTGCGCTCCTCAAACCCATCACCCTCAATACCCATCATCCCAACAGGTTCCCTCCTCAATACCCATCACCCAACACGTGCCCTCCTCAATACCCTTCCACCCCCATCAACCCACAGTTTATTCTCAGTTTTTAAGAGTCTCTTATGATTTGGCTCTCTCACTCTCTTTTTTTTTTTCCCCTTCACCTCCCTCATGGTCTTCTGTTAAGTTTCTCAGGATCCACATAAGAGTGAAAACATAGGGTATCTGTCTTTCTCTGTATGACTTGTTTCACTTAGCATAATTCTCTCCAGTTCCATCTGCATTGCTACAAAAGGCTATATTTCATTCTTTCTCATTGCCATATAGTATTCCATTGTGTATATAAACCACAATTTCTTTATCCATTCATCAGTTGATGGACACTTAGGCTCTTTCCATAATTTGGCTATTGTTGAAATGCTGCTATAAACATTGGGGTACAAGTGCCCCTATGCATCAGCACTCCTGTATCATTGGGTAAATTCCTAGCAGTGCTATTGCTGAGTCATAGGAAAGATCAATTTTTAATTTTTTGAGGAACCTCCACACTGTTTTCCAGAACGGCTCCACCAGTTTGCATTCCCACCAACAGTGCAAGAGGGTTCTTGTTTCTCCACATCCTTGCCAGCATCTATAGTCTCCTGATTTGTTCATTTTAGCCACTCTGACTGGCAGGAGGTTGTATCTCAGTGTGGTTTTGATGTATAGAAATCAGTTTCATTCTTATACACTAATAATGAAGCAACCGAAAGACAAATAAAGAAACTGATCCCATTCACAATTGCACCAAGAACCATAAAATACCTAGGAATAAACCTAACCAAAGATGTAAAAGATCTGTATGCTGAAAACTATAGAAAGCTTATGAAGGAAATTGAAGAAGAAACAAAGAAATGGAAAAACATTCCATGCTCATGGATTGGAAGAATAAATATTGTTAAACTGTCAATACTACCCAAAGCTATCTACATATTCAATGAAATCCCAATCAAAATTGCACCAGCATTCTTCTCAAAGCTAGAATAAGCAATCCTAAAATTTGTATGGAATCACAAAAGACCCCGAATAGCCAAAGCAATTTGAAAGAAGAAGACCAAAGCAGGAAGCATCACAATCCCAGACTTTAACCTCTACTACACAGCTGTAATCACAAAGACAGCATGGGATTGGCACAAAAACAGATGCATAGACCAAAAGAATAGAATAGAGACTCCAGAATTGGACCCACAAAAATATGGCCAACTCATCTTTGACAAAGCAGAAAAGAATATCCAATGGAAAAAAGACAGTCTCTTTAACAAATGGTGCTGGGAGAACTGGACAGCAACCTGCAGAAGAATGAAACTAGACCACTTTCTTACACCATTCACAAAAATAAACTCCAAAAGGATTAAGGTCCTGAATTTGAGACAGGAAACTATCAAAACCCTAGAGGAGAAAGCAGGAAAAAAACCCAAAAACTTTGACCTCAGCTGCAGCAATTTCTTACTTGACACATCTCCAAAGGTAAGGGAATTAAAAGCAAAAATAAACTATTGAGACCTCATGAAGATAAAAAGCTTCTGCACTGCAAAAGGAAACAATCAACAAAACTAAAAGGCAACCAACAGAATGGGAAAAAATCTTTGCAAATGACATATTGGGCAAAGGGCTAGTATCCAAAATCTATAAAGAACTCACCAAACTCCACACCTGAAAAACAAATAATCCAGTGAAGAAATGGAGAGAAAACACGAATAGACACTTCTCTAAAGAAGACATCCAGATGGCCAACAGGCACATGAAAAGATGCTCAACATCACTCCTCATCAGGGAAATACAAATAAATAATTGTTTTAACATTTATTCATTTTTGAGAGACAGAGAGAGACAGAGCATGAGTGGGGAAGGGGCAGAGAGAGGTAGACACAGAATATGAAGCAGTATCCAGGCTCCGAGCTGTCAGCACAAAGCCTGACGCAGGGCTTGAACCCACGAACTGTGAGATTGTGACCTGAGCTGAAGTCGGACACTCAACCAACTGAGCCACCCAGCACCCCCCCAACCAAAAAAAATAAATAAATAAAGTCATAAGACTCACATGCCAACCTGTAACTCTCAAGTCTAAACTCCTCCAACTTTCCTCCCCAATGTTCTTTAGTTAAATCTCATAATACTCTATGTGGTCAGTTAGTGTCTGATGGTAGACATCCAGAAGAGAGAAATACACTTCCAGTCCAATTTTACTTTCCAAACTTGTAAAAAGTGAGGCAACATATAGTAATACAAATGATTACTATAATTGCTCCATACATTTCCCAGGTACTGTGTTGTGTCCTATATGCACATTTTCTAACTTAACCTTCAAAAGAAGCTTATAAGTTAAATGTCTTTATCATTAGCATTTATGACTAAGGAATCAGACCTGGACAGGTTAAGTAATCTGTGTATGATTGCCTATGAGTTCACCGAAAGTGAGTTTTTGGTCTTCTATGGCTCCAGACTCCATGCTTTGAACTATCTCTATTTGATTTCTTTGTATTTTTAAACCACAAAGGTGCATACCAATATGAATAAGCACATGATTGCTGCTCTATTCTTATAATTTTACTCATTCTACTAGATGTGTAGTAAACTAGACATTCTCTCTTCTCCATGAAGGCTCACTGGGATCCATGGAGGAAAGTTACTCAAACTCCTATTACATTTGTAGTAGTGGCATGGGTCTGAATTTATAAAGTGGTTTCCCTGTCCACTATCACAACCAACTTAGGAAGGTGTGGGGCAAGCGGAGCAAGTGTTATCAATTTCATTTTCTGAGTGGAGACAGTGGGGCTCACAGAATGTGCTAAGCACCCAAGTTAGTGGAGAGTGCAGTCCCCTGGCTACAGGGCTACTGGTCTTTCTGCTTTCTTTCCCTTCAATAAGATAAATCATTTACTTTTAAAGTTATCACAGCCTAAATCGTATGAACCTTTTTTCTTAAATATTGGACTGCTTCCGCTCCCAGTTCCTTAAAATCATGAAACAATAGCAACAGCAATCAAAAACCTGTTCAGAATGCTTTAGACACAGAATGTCTTATGTTTATATCTTTATGCACAGTATGTCTTATAAACCCATTTAGTGTGACCTAGGCTGTAATAGAATGCTTTCAACAGAGAGACACATTGGAAGGAGGCCTTAACTGGCTACTTAGAAGACCAAATTCATGACTTAAAGACCTAATGATTTAGTATCATCAATCTTTATTGCCAAAAAGTGCTTATTGATGGTCTCCTGTATTCTACACCCTCAGCTGGGAACTTAATAGCTGGCTAACCTTGGACAAGTCATTTAACTTTTCCAGACCTTAATTCTATCATCTGAAGAATAGACTTAATAATGCTCCTTTCCCTACCTCAAATAGTTATTGTAAGAGTAAAACTAAATCATGAATATCAAGTGGTGATATAAACAAATGAATTTCTGTATTTATATGATGCTTTGCTTTTTTAAGCTCCGAAAAATGTTTGTGAATATATTGGCAAATGAAGAATGCACTTTTCTACATGCCCCAGGAGTAACTGAAAACAATGTTGGAAAAATTCCATCACAGACCTGAGGTGTGTTGGATGAAGGGCAGGGCAAGAGGGAAGTCACTGTGTCCTGTCTTTTTCTTGCTGGGTGGAGAAGGCTGCCTTTGGCAGAATTTAGCCACTCATTTTTGCTCTTGGAACTGCTCGCTCTGAATGGTGTGATTTCTGTGGCATTTTCTTCTTTTTCTTTCTCTTTCTGGCAAAGACTCTTTGAAATATTATTTTTGCTTCCTCGATGGCAGGGCTGTATAATTGATAGCCTCTCTGGGTTGCTGGAGCTGTGCATTTAAACCATGCTTGCCTTGGCTCCAACGCCTCAGAGTTCATTACTTTTTGAAAAGCTGCACGTCTGTTTGTGTTCAGATTATTGTTGCTCTGGAGAGGGAGGTTATTGTCAGGCAGGAAGATGAGTGTGGAGAAGAATTCATGATAATCAAATTCTCTTTTCTCTTTAGATGAATATTTCTGGGTAACAGGACTTCACATTTATATGATATGGCTGTTCTGAACCAGGGGACCAAGGACCTTCACTTTTCCCCTGCAGCATGCTGGAGGGAGCTCAGCAATATTCAGCCCTGGGATGTGGGAGGCTGCTGCTTTGCAAATAAAGTGGGTAATAAAAGTGCCCAGCTCTGGTACTAGAGAATGATTTAATGCAGAATATATACATGTAATATTTTTAATTAAAGGTGTGGAGTATACGTGGTTCTCTGTGACAGTGTGGGTGGAGGGCACATGTCCTTTCCACTTGAGTCTGTGATCTTCTTTCACCTCTTCAATGATCATCACATCATTCTCAGCCCCTGTATCTCTTTTTGCCACACAGGTCTGCATACACCATTATCACTCATGTATGCCCACACCTTGTGTCCTACTCTCTGCCTTGTACTGGGTCCATAACCATTAGATTTTATAAAGTCAACCAAGGTTGTGTAAATTTAGAATATACCAGAACATTGTCTTTATGGCAGATGAAGAATAATTCCTCCCTTTCCCATGGATGGAGATGCAAAAACAGAGTTCTTAGAGTGGTTGTGGGAGATATTACTGAGAACTTTTAGCTGGGATTCTGCCATTCTCTGTCCCTTCCTTTGCATCCTGAAAAAAAGAAATTGTACCCAATTCTTTAAGACTGAAATGAATTGCCTTCTTTGAGAAGCCACCCTTAAATATTTATACATCCCAGCCCAGCCCATCTTAAGAAAGTTGCTGGGTTCTCCCCTTGAACTTTCAAAAAATGTATTTGTAACATGACTGCAGCATTCCTGTCACTGTTTTGTGATTATCCATCTCATAGGTGTTCCCTTTGCCCCCATTGCATCCCTTGAGGATTGGATCCAGGTTTTTAAAATTTATTTCCATTTCATCACCATCTAGTGAGGTCCTGACATATGCTTAACACTAAAGAAAGATTCACTGAATAAATCCATGAAAGGATTTTGCGTGATCAAAGCATATTCAGATTTTCCCTCCAGTTAAGTGTTACTGTATGCAGAAGAGAATCTGTATAGTGTGCAGAAGGCTTGCTCATTCATCTGTCCTTGGAAAACTCACATAACTTCTCACTCCAGAGGGAGAGGTAGTCAGGTACAGTGCCTCAGGTGGGGCTATTTGCACAAGGTTAGGTGATAAAAAGTAGGCATTTTTAAAAGATTTTTTTTTTTTACATTTTGGTCAGTTAGAATCAGTCTTTAAAGAAAGGAAAACACATAGAAAAAAATCAGTTTCAAAAGGATTTTTCATCTCTATAGGAGATGAAACACTTTTAAGTTGAAGGCAGTTTCTTTCCCTTTTACAATATAACAAGTAGAAGATATTGTCACATCTTGTCATTTGAAGGGTGTAAAACTGGGTTATATAAGTGACAAAGGATATCATGCATATGCTGGTGTTTTACAAATAATAAATATTTGAGGGATTCCTCAGTATATATACCACAGGACTTTCTAAATAAGACACCAAGGGGTAGATTTCCTCCAAGGTTTATTCTTGAAAAGGGCTATTATATCTGTATCCTCCTTAGTATTCTGGGAGTGGGGAAGGCTTTTAGCCTCTCTGAATCCTAGTCAAGTATATGAGCCTAAGTTTTATTGTTTCTTTGTTACTCAACCTTCTCTTGATGCATTCCATACTAGATTGTGTGGATTATTACAGCCTAAAGCTCAGCAAAGTGGAGGTGATTATCAGAATTTGAAATGCTGTGACATTTTGCTGCCAAAAAGTAATTGATTTATTAGAGACATTACAATACATGCATGATTCAACATAAGAGGTTTCTTTGAAATTGTTCAGTATCAAATCCTGTGGGAGACTATTTGCTTTCAGCACCACGGACAGAAACTCTCTTTCATTCAGATTCAGTTGGCCTTGTACAAGTAAATATTAGAGCTCAACAGTAGCACTCCAATCTAGTGGCCACAGTATGATTCAATTTAATAGCTTTAACAATTTCAGCTGGCGAGTACCAGAACATTAATACATTGTTTTGCACTTACGTTGCCACAAAGTGGAACAAGGGGACAGGATCGGATGACTTTATAATACATTATTATGATTACTATCATTACTGTTGCTAAAACTAAGGATAATATTTTACAAAAAATCAGATCAAATATAGAACATTTCAGAAGATGTTTGATGTTTCCTAACAAGCAAATTCTTCGTAATTCTGTACTTCAAAACTCTATGCAAGGAGCCATAATTGAGTTCAGTGGTTCCACACCTGAGCAATGAACCGAACAGACTAACAAAATGCCTAAAGCTAATGAAAATCTTGTTGTTGAAAGCAAAGAAGCCCCAGTGGGGCATGGGGTAAAATACTGGGAAGATTAGGATCTCTGCCTTAATGGCTGTGAAATAATGTATTTATCCTGACTAGGTAAACCTCTTGTTAATTCCCAATTGCTTCAGGCAACTGTTCAAAAACTTTTAAAATAGAGACACAGTTTTAATCCAGGATACCGTTTGCTTCTTTATTTACGGTTTATTGAATATAAACCTTCCAAAGCAACGATATTACTCCTTACACAACATGACAAGAGAAATGAAAACTAATAATGGAGGAATATGGGGATTTTGCTGAATCATTCACATTAAACCGGTTTATACAATATATACCTATGTTGATGCCTGAATTAAAAATATTTATATGACATAAGATGATGTAAGGCTTAAATAACTTAGATAATATAGGTAAACTCCGGATCATTAGGATAGTATCACTTGATTATGGTCTCAGGGATAAACACACATGTGGCTTATGCTTATCACTTGTTTGACACAAAGAGGGTGGTGATAAAATTTAATATTATGTAAGTTACCTTCTTTTGCTTTGTTATCCAGAAAAGGTCCAATGTTTACTTCTTACATAAAAAAAACATCTGTATAACTAAACAGTATTCCCATTTTGCCATTTCTATCAGGAAGCTCAAAAAGAAATGTAAAGCTTAACATGAAAGTTTATGTTCACGTTTATGGTTGCATTTGAGGTATTTTCCCTTTTTTTCCCTTACCTTATGGGTTTGCTCTTTTATTTTGTATTTTTATTGTAAGGTGCCTCAGATTTATTGTGGAAATAGTGGAATATAAATAATTACACATAACCACACACACACACACACACACACACACACACACACACATATATATAGTATATATAATTTAACTTAATTTATTATTGTCTTAAACATGCCCTTGACACTTGACCACTTGTGCTTTATATAGATATGGAATATTTGTCCACTTTAAAAATTGAGGGTGGGGGAGGAATGCTTATTATTTATCCATCAAGAAAGCATGATGTACAAGGGAATTAACAGTTAAATTAAAAGAATAAGAATTTCACAAATGTAGATTAGGCCATCTAAGAGACGGAAGATTTTTATTCAGAACAAAAATGTTTTTAAATATTATGGGAAAATGTAAGTTATGAGAATTGAACATTTAACTTGTCAATTGGATTAATGAATTCAAAGCAAAGAAAACCTTGGGCATTTCAGTCATTCAGTTCAAACAATTATATTAATTAAGTAAGCTGAATTTGCTTTTTGTTCCTGATTTTATTCATTTGCCATCCATTTTTTGAGTACCTGTTATGTTTCAGGCACTCAGTACTGTCTGGGCATTCAAAGATAAAAGAGAATTGCTATTCTCAGAGTTTTCAGGAAGCTCCACTGTCTATTAACATCTGATACAGTGAACTGTCCTAGGATGCTAGAGAAACAAAAAAGAGGGTCAATACTGAACTGGTTCAAGGTGGTGTGGAATCAGGGAAGGCTTCCAAATCTGAGTCTTGATTTAAAGGGCTAAGAGGAGTTGGCTGTATGAAGATTGATAGTCTGCCGATTGAAGGAATCAGAATGGATGCACAAGAGAGAATTCTGGTAAAAGGGGGATGAGACAGACATCCAAATCCAGCTTATAGATAATGGTTGAAAGATAGGTGTGGGAGGGCAAAGAATGTGAGTATATGTGCATGTATGCCTGTGTGTGTGTGTGAGAGAGAGAGAGAGAGAGAGAGAGAGAGAGAGACTAAGGTTGGGTGAGGATCAGATTGGAGATGTGTAAATGCACCAGTCCTGAAGGTCTTTAGTTAATATACTCAGCTAAGGATTTTACATACTGCTAACCTGAATGAAAAGTAAATAGGTTTTAATATTATAAGAAGATGAGGGGTGTCTGGGTGGCTTAGTCAGTTAAATGCCTGACTTTGGCTCAGGTCATGATCTCATGGTTTGTGAGTTCCAGCCCCAAATCAAGCTCTCTGCTGTCAGCACAGAGCCTGCTTCCAGGTTCTCTGTCTCCCTCTCTCTCTGTCCCTCCCCCACTCTCTCCCTCACTCTCTCTCAAAAATAAATAAGCATTACAAAAATATAAGCAGATGAGATTTGCATTTTTGAAAAGATAATTCCAAGTCATTTTGGAAGATGGTTTGGAGAGGGGACAAAACTGGCACACTCAAACTATAGTAATTTCAGGGGAGCAGTGAGAATGGCCTAAATTAAGGTAGTTAGTCATGATGATAAAGGAGCTATAGCTGAATGATTTTTCATCTGTGAGAATCCATGGGACTTGGTGACTGATTGGTACGGGGTATAAGGAAACTGAAGAAGAATGGGATAATGTCTTGACTGAGGAATTGTATAGCATAGTGGTTTAGCATGTGACCTAAAAGCAGAATGGCTATTTATTTAATTATTTAAGAGAGAGACCATGAGTGAGAGTAGGGGGAGAGGGTCAGGGGGGAGAGAGAGAGAGAGAGAGAGAGAGAGGAGAGAGAGAGAGAGAATCCCAAGCAGCCTCCATGCTCAGTGCAGAGTTCAATTCAGGGCTCAATCTCACAGCACTGGCATCATGATCTGATCCAAAATCAAGAGTTGCATGCTCAACTGACTGAGCCACCCAGGCACCCCAGAAAAATGGCTGTTTTAACATCTGGCTGTTTTATTGTGACATGTGGTTTCAGTTTCTTCAGCTGAAAATGGGAAATGTTAATAATTACAGTAGTGTAATGTTACATGTACTTTCAGAAAGTTATTCGAAAATCTGACACTCTTCCTGGACTCTCTTTAAAAGCTCATGAACACCAGTTTAGAGCTGTTGGACTCTAAACAGCTGTTTAGAGCTGTTTAGTCCCTCTAAAGGAGAGACTTCTTGGGTTTGGTAGGAAAAGTGGTTCCTTCAGTATGGGACTTCACATTCACTTTATATCATGTATTCACAGAACAATACATTTTTATATAATCTGTGAAGATGAAAGAGAATAATAACATCCTTAAAGGGGATATAATAATCCAATAGAGAGATGTTGGAGGTGATTAGCAAGGGTATTTGAAAGGCAGAGAGAAGTCAATAGTCATGTTAAGTCAAACACAACTTTTAAACAAGCTACTAGGGGCACCTGGATGGCTCTGTCTGTTAAGCATCCGACTTCGGCTCAAGCCATGATCTTGCAGTTTGTGAATTCGAGCCCCACGTTGTGCTCTGTGCTGACAGTGCAAAGCCTGGAGCCTGCTTCGGATTCTGTGTCACTCTCTTTCTCTCTCTCTACCCTTCTGCCGCTCATTCTCTTTCTCTCTCAAAAATAAATAAACATTAAACAATTTTAGAAAGCTACTAGTTACTGATAGAGAATTATTAAAGGAAGATATTAGCCAAGAAGTAAAGCAGACAGCTTCAAAGGAACAAGGAAAATGGGGTGAAAATTGTTTTAAGTCCTTAAAAGAAAAGGACAAATGATAGAGTTTTTTATGCAATTTAACAGCTTTCCCTATATAAGTAATTCTGGTCTGTCCTTGATTCCAGAACTGCAAGCTCATAGGTTCACAAGCTCACAAACAACAAAACAAACAAACAAACAAAACAAAACAACTCTCTCAGAATTTTCTATACTTTGTGTCCTAGACACTTGGACACAAATCCAAGGACCTGAGTTACTAATCTCCATGTCTGATACATGTACAGTCACCATAGTTGGTAGTTCATCTCCCCATCTCCATTCCACTTATCCTTAATGGATGAAAATTTTAAATCTTATAAGGCTGTGCTATCAGGTTGCCTCTCCATTGTTTTATGCTGCTACCAGACCCAGGCAAACATGGGCCTCTCCTTGGGTAAAGTATCAGAAGAAAAAAGTGAAGAAAAGAATGAGCAGAGAGGAGAAGGAAAAAATGATAAAATTCGTTGAGCACTCTATGGATATGATTAATCATTCAACACTATCAATAAAGGCTACTTATTTTACTCGAGGATCACAGAAAAAGTCACAAAAAAGTGTAAGGTAAGGTAAGCTATTCTTCTAAGGACACCAGCAATCTCTTACTGTCAGATCCGTTGATATCTTTTCAGTATTTTCTCTGCTGACATTGCTTCAGTTGCTGCCCCTCTCCTTGATATTCTTTCTTTCCCAGGTTTTCATGAAACCACTGTCTCCTGACTTTCATCCAGCTCTGACTCACTCTGTCTCAGTTTCCTTTGTTTGATAACCTAGATACTTCTCACAACTCACAAATCTGGAATTCCTCTGGATTCTAACTTTGAGTCTTTTCCCTTCCAGTCTTTCTCAGGTGATGCTACTCAGTCATGGCATTAGCACAGAGGTATTAATTTTGGCAGTCCTTAAGGTGTGCTCTATCTCATCTCTTTCTAAATTCTCAAATTATTTCAGGCTATCTAGTGAGCATATTAACTTGTATGTCCTGCAAACAGCTTGAACTCAACATATTTCAAACTGTTCTTATTATCTTTTGTACGTAACTGGGTTCTTGGTTTCAATCAACAGAGATTGATTAAGGTTGACTTAACAAAAATGGAATTGATTACAAGTATATTGTATAACTAATGGAATTGATAGAGGGTTGATTCAAAAAAAGGGAAAGAGGTCAATATACACATACAACAATCAGTGAAGGAAGAGTCTCCCAGGGCATTAGAGCCATTGCAGCTAACAAGGGCACCATTATTGGCACTATCATGGAACTTCTGATGTGTCTGAGCATTAGACATCCCAAAGGGAATAAATTCCAAACTGTCCCTGCCTCTTTTCTTCACTTGCTAAAGGCAGAGTCCTTGATAAGAGCATGCAATAGACAAAGACCAGTTGATATGCCCATTCTCCAGCTACAAGAGTGTAAAAGCACAACTCTTTGACCTTATCAGATTTTATAGTGGACTCACACTATATAGGGTTTCTTAAGTATAGAAAAAGGGTTCAGATTCTGGGTAGTATTTTTAAAGAAAGACAAATTCCCACTGCATATTCTATGTAAGTATTCTCTACAAGTGGTACTTCTCATCTCAACAAATGACAACAACGTACAGTCAACCAAGCTAGAACCTCAGTATAACCTGTATTTTTTTCTTTTTTTATGGTATAAATCTATTTGTTGGTGCTGATTATGTAAGTCACCAAGTGTTACAAATCCATCTACCAAATATTCCTTAACTCTTTTGCATGCTACCCTTTTCCCTCTTAGATCGACCCTATCCATGCCATTTTTTAAAGAATACTTTTAACACTTTTGGGCATTAATAATAAGGTTAAGGATGTTATGGGTGTGGGTTCCAGCGTCATACCACCTGGGTAAAAATCATACTTCTGCCACTCACTAGCTGAGTGACCTTATGCATTTTACCTAAACTTGTTCTGTGTCATATGTAAAATAAAGTTTTAATAATAACTGCCACATTGAGTTGATGCAAGGATTAATTGAGGTCGTGTTTTTAAAGCATTTTGAATGCTCACAAACAATAGGCATCAGTAAAGGGAACACTAAAAGTGAAAAGTAGTGGTAGTGGGTGAGGTGGTGAAGATGTAAGAGTAGAAACTACCTCTCATCAGTACTTTCTAGAATATGCAGTCTATATTGCTGATAGCATTATCCTTACAAAACATTAATTTGATTTTGTTACTTTCTTGCTTAGAATTTTCTGATAGCTCCCATTTCCTGAGATAAAAAACACTCTTTCATGAGGCATATGAGCTCCTGCAAAATGAGACCCCAGATTATCTTTCTGCCACTGCCTTCTACCACTCATCACTATCCATGTTGCAGAAGGGGAACATAGCCCAACTCACTCCCCAGCATTTCAGACTTGTTACTTCTAACTTTCACACATGCTATTTTTACTTCCTGTAACACTTTGTGCCCTTACAGCTTCCACATTTCCTGTATGACCGAAGCACACATTTTAGCTTACTTCCCCCCCCCCTTGTGTTCCCATCATACTTGACATATGCATCTTATATGGTGGCGCTGTATAGTATTTGTTGCATGTATCAACAACTTCTTCACTCACTGAGGTGCCCTTGCACTAAATGCTCCTGCTCTATTCATTTTCATCTCTGTTATGTGGGACTGGCACATAGTAGGTGCTCATGGAATGGTTATTCAACTGTTGCATTAATGAACACATTTGTAATGACTCTGAGGACATAGAGGGGACCAGGGAGAGGTGCACCAACTTGTTCCAGATGAGCACAGCTGTCTCACTGGCTACATTTGGCAGGGAAGTGAACAGGCAAAGTATTTGAGGGCCTTGACTCATGAATCTGTGCTTTAATCATTTCCAGTTTGTGCTTGTCACAAGCCACCTTGCTAGAGATTTTAACAGAATACCGGGAACGCATAGCCCTTTTTTCTGAAGGAATTTTCATTCCAAGAAACTGTAGATTAGTGGACATCATACTTATAAGACTCTGGAGCCAAATTTGCAATCACTGTTATGGGGAAGAGCCCAAGGACTGTGCATTTATTAGTACAATATTTTAAATAAAAAATTACTACCTTTCCAAAAACAGGTGCCATTTGAAAAGCTCCATGTTCCTTGAGAGAACCAGGACAAGCATATTTTCTCTAGATCAAAGAAGTTGTAGAAACTTTAGATCCCCTCCATTCAAAATAAAATAAAATCACAAACCCACAATCAGGCTAATTGCTACTTTCTTTATTGTCTTTGAAAACAAAGAACACTATTGGATGAGACTAGAAATAATTGTTCAGAGATAATTTTCACAAAATTTAATTATGGAAAAACAATAACTTTATAAAAAGTGACTGAATACCCTTTCCATTCCTAAAATATGCCACAATACCCTGAAAGCATTCCCATGTAATATTAAATTCTGGGGACCAGGACTAGGAAATTACTGGTGTAAAATGCTTCAATCCCAGACACTGTGCTCTAATTCAAATATGAAGGATTTCAGTGTGTACTTGTAAATTATAAATCATTATCTAACAAACAAACGAATGAACAAGAGCAAAGGTATGACACACTGACTGCCCTATAACCCTATAGTCAGGGCAAATAGCAGCAAGTTCTCCATTGCCAAATAGCAACTGTTTTTGCTTTAGAATATGATGCCTACACCCCTTTAACCTCCTGTGCTGCCAGCACCCCTATCTTATGAGTGACTTGATGAATGTTACTTATGTTATTTATGTGGAAAATTGTTTGATCTCAGCATCTCCTGTACATTTATTTGAACTAAAATAAGGAAGGTAGTTATTCTGCATTTCAAATATTTTATTTTTGCTTTGAAAGGACTGGGTTTAAGGGTATCCATAGCTCTTCTTGCCTCATATCCTGTTTCCACCAACAGAAAAGGAAATTCCACCAAAATGTTTTTGTCCTTGCTAGGGCTAGAGAAAAGATTGCCTTCCTTAACTCCTACTTTGTTCTCTTGCAGAAGAAAGGGTGAGTCTGGGCTCATTAACCTGACCCATACATCACTGTTTACTATTTCCAAAGCAGAGTCCCCTCCCAAGCTCATTTTAGACTTGCCTTTGCCCAGGTTTACAGGGCACTTGCACTCCCTGTGTTCCTACAGTATACAGACAAGTGGAACTCTTCTCTATTCAGCTTTCCCACCTTCTACTTGATAAGTAGATCAGATTGGTTTTAGGCAAAGAGTTATTTTACCCAAAGAAAATGAAAACACTAATTCAAAAGGAGAAACACACCCCTATGTTTATTGCAGCATCACTTACAATAACCAAGATATGGAAGCAACCTAGGTGTCCATCAATAGATGGATGGGTAAAAAAGATGTGGTACATATACACAATGGTATATTACCCAGCCATAAAAATAATGAGATCTTGACATTTGTGATAACAAGGATGGACCTAGAGGATATTATGCTATGTGAAATAAATCAGATAGCAAAAGACAAATACCATATGATTTCACTTATATGTGGAATTTAAAAAAAGCAAAACAAATGAACAAACAAACAAAACCAGATTCTTAAATACAGAGAACAATCTGATGGTTTCCAGAGGAGAAGTGAGTGGAAGGATGGACCAAATAAAGAGGATTAAGAGGTACAAACTTCCAGTTATAAAATAAGTAAGTCATGGGGCAAAAAAGTACAGTAGATTGAATATAATCAATAATATTATAATAATGTATGGTGACTACACTTATCTGCTGAGCATTGAGTAACGTATAGAATTGTTGAATCACTGTGCTGTACACTTGAAACTAACATTGCATTGTGTATCAGCTACATCTCAGTAAAAAAGGGGGAAACGGGAAGTTTTTCTTCCTACAGGCCCTACCACACCCCCAGTCCTCCTGATCTGACAGTAAGACTGGTTAGACCTTTGATCCCAACTGAAGCTTTGCTCCATCCTTCAATTATTAGTACCTGCAAGGAAGAACCACAGAAGGATTAGCATCCTAACATTTCATTGATGCATTTTTTGAACGTGTGCTATTTGTAAAGCCACCACCTGAATTTGATGAAGAGTTAGCTACATGTAGTTTTATGGCAGAATATTCAGTTATAAGCAGTTGATCTTCAGTCAGGTTAACACAACATTATTAATGTACTGTGTCACTGTGAACCTAAGCTACACATTGTCTGGTCAGATTTTGCAGTTTAAGAGACAGCATTCTTATGAAACTGTATGGCTGTGCTTTGTTTTCAGCTCATCTTTTTTTGTTGTTTTAATTTCTGTTGATTTGGATTATGATTACACTCTGCCTCAGCACTCCAGATTCTTTTGCTGAGACTGTTTATACATTGTGACAGCCTTATGATGGTATCTGATCTGTTATTCTCCTAGTTCTGATAAAAAAAAGTCTCCTGTCTGTGTTCAGCGCTATATAAATAGAAGAATTTTCTAGTAAAAATGGGAAACAAAACAAAAAACTCTAAGTATTTCTTGTCAGAAGTCTTTCCAGGCTTAAACATCAAATTTCCTCTCTTATGGTCTTTACTCTCATACCCTCCCCAGTATGTGTATATGTACATATACATATGTATGTAAGTCTGCATGGGTGTAGACGGGCATGTATATGAACAAACATATGTGTCTACAGGTTTTGCAAAATAAATCAAACCTTTTGTTTTTCCCTTTAATGGTCTCTTCTCACTTTTCTTTCTCTAGAGAGGAAGTTGTCTTTCATCAGAGCATCGAGCTGAAATAAGCTCTGTATTTATAATGCACGTAGAGTTTTTCCAGTGCTTGTCTAATGAGAAACGATACCCAAAATTAGAGCTTGCTGCCTTCCAATTATCCCATTGCATATGATTTTGTTATACCACAAATAGTTATTTTCTTCCTTCCCCAATAGCTACATAAATGGGCCATGGTAATCTACTCCAAACAAATGGCCAGGCATTATTATTTTTGCTGTATATAGTAAAAAAAAAAAAAAAAACCCAAAAACCAAAAAACAAAACAAAAACAAAAAAAAATCTACTCTATTGTTATTGAAGAAGAAGAAGAAGAAGAAGAAGAAGAAGAAGAAGAAGAAGAAGAATCTGTTAGTGTCTGCTGGTCACAATCACCAAAGGAGGGTTGGAAGTTAGTTCTCCAAGACCACAGCTTTTCAATAATCTGGGAGAGAGCCTAGGACAGGATAACAAGGAGCTGCAGGGCTTTGTAGCATCAATTACTTTTACTTTATTTTGGAGTTTGGATTTTCTAATCTTGACCCTGCTTTGTGCACAGGCAAATCATGGGTCAAGGCACTTAAAAGCAGACAGCTGCACTAGACTCAATTCATCCTAATCAAAAATAATGGCTGTGCTTGCCTATTAATCTCTTTGCCACCCAAGAAATTGAGAGATTAGGGGAAGTTGAAATCAAATGTAAAGTGTTCTGCTTTAGATGGTTGAGAGGATGATTGAAATCAATAAATCTCAGGCTTTGGGGAAGCCCAGTTGATTCCAGATTTACTAAAGACAGAAAGAAATAAATGCCAGCAGCAGCCTTTAGTGACCAGAACTTGACCACTGAGCTCTGCAGCAGCTCTCTCCTCACTGGGACCTCCTACGGAGGAGTATAAGTTTACCTTGATCCTATCTCATTATGTTGTTCTGCCTGTGAAAAGCAGAAATCATAGGGCATGATCAAGGAAATTGAAAAACAGAGCAGCCACAGTTGAAGGATCAGTCAGTAACCAGCAGACTCATCAATAAATTAGTTTGTGTTTTTCTAATAGCCCAGATCTCCTCTTGGGAAATCCCATCAAATCTCAGGTCACTCAGGCAGCCTCCTGTCTTTAGTTTGGCTCATGTATCATGGCTCCTGGAGAAACCTTCAGGCCACCTGAAATTCATGATGACAGCAGTGGATAGAGGCACCATCTCATCATCTGCATGGCTACTGCATTGGACAACTTATCTTTCCTGCAACTTTGGAATGTTTTGGCCTTCGGGCCATGGCATCCCCAGCTTTACTCCATATTCTCTTTGCCTTATTGATATGAAAACACTTTCACAGAAACTGCCTAATTTTACTTTTACAAAAATTCTATCAGGGAAAGCAGTTATGATAATTTCAATTTTATACATGAAGCCAAAAATCCTTGATACATCAACCCTTTGTTCCCCAGCCTGTACTGGGTCTAGGAGCCTTGTTGTTTCTTCCTGGTTCCAGTGCCCATTGCACTGCTACATTGGGTGCTCTTGGCTGCAGCTCCCTGTGACCTCATGCAAGAGGGTCTGAGTGCTTACATAATAGCTGGAATGTGCTTGCATTCATACTTTCAGAGGGGTGAGTGGTGGTGACAGGTGTGTGCACATGACTGCTCTCTTGACCCTATGTCTAGGAGAACATTGTATGTCCTCTGATGCCAGGATCTGTTTAGGTGCCATCTCACAGCCTCCACTGTGTGTATGATGAAGTCAGAGCCTGTGGATCTGTGGCCTGTCTAATCTTACCATGAAATTCCACAGGGAAATTTGCCACTGTGGGGACCTTTTCAGAGTTTTGCTTGTCTTTCCTTCATCCTCACTTGTAAGGAAGTTGCTCAGATGGTGTGAATTTTTTTAAAGCTTGGGTGCCTTGAAAAAATAAAATGAAAAGTCTAGAAGTACATTCAGAAACACCGTATCTGGTTTCTCTGTACATTTCCCCCCCACACACACACTTTATATTTTTCTTAGCTGATCTGTTTTAGTTAGCGCCAATATAGTGCTCCCCTCCCACACATCCCTTTAGGGTGAAATGCCTGCTCAGTGTGCTTCGGAAAGGCAGTATATTTTAGGCAGTCTGATAAAAGACTCTAATAGCCCCAGATTAATGCATTCATTCCTAGCCAATGGAAGGATTCATTACAGTGCTTAGGCTCAGGCTCCTTTCTGACGAATTTGCCCTGGGTAATGAGCCATTCAGCAGCTGCTACTCTGCACTGCTGGTAACCTGCAGAAGGGGGCAGTGAGATGGAACAGGCATAGGTAAAGTACAAAAGTGGAGGAAGTTTCTGGTACCTCCAGGTGGTCAGGGCAAGAGAGAGCAAGAGGATGCTTGTTGACACAGCATCTGCATCTGGAGCTGGAACTGAGAAGTATCTAGTGGGGGATGTGCTGAGGAACGTGACAATGAATTTAGCACCACTGTGCCTTTAAAGGCTGAGAAGTGAGGTTCACGGCAGACAACACATAACTCTGCTTTGAAAATGAACCCTGGGCAATTAGAAGGAGAGTGATATGTGGGAGAAGCTTTCAAACAATTGTAACTATCACAGAGTCGGAAAGTTAGGAGACATTCCAAGAGTTGGCTAGCCCAGTGATTTGGGGTGGGGGGGCGGGTGTGATGGTGACTTAACCCTCCAGGGGACATTTGGCAGTGTCTCAAGACATTCTTGGTTGTTGAAACTTCTGGGGTCATTGGAGTGAGATGTTACTGGCATCTAGTGGGTAGACCAGGCATGTTGCTAAACATCCTACAATGCATAGGCAAGCACCACACAACAAAGAAACATCCATCCCCAATGTCAATAGTCCCAAGGCCAAGAAACTCTGGCTAGCCTGACACCCTCCTGTTACGGTTGAGAAGGCTAAAGTATGGCAAACAGTGATGGCTCAGGGTGACATAGATGGAGAACTGAAGACTGAGAAGGGCAGAAGTCTGTGTCTTTTCTCTCTCAATGACATGGCCTCAGCCCTGGGAGGACTGATTTTAAATTCTGCACTAAGTACTTTTGGAAATAAAGTTGTTCCTTCTCCTCCTGGACTCCAGAGCACCCTTCCTAGCCCACATCTCCAGTAAAGAAAATCCCATTGCCTACTTTTATGAACTCGTGCTGGTCCCTAGCCACTTTGGTCTAGGCAGATCTCTTTTGGGGGTTAGCTTATTATCTTTGTTATGCATTTTAGAAATGGATGGTGCTGCTGATAAAAATAGGAATTGCCAGAGGAGCTAGCACCAGACATTATGAGATGCTGTATGTGCAGTGTTGTTGCAAACAGTTCCCCATGAGGGTGAAAAGGAGACCCTTTCCCATACACATAACTGTATCTCACAATTATTAAATATTGATTCATCTCAGCAGGGGCCTGTGCCTGATTTCAAATGAAGGCAAGTACATTAACTTGTGTTAATCTCATCTAGACCCATAGCATTGCACCCTTGTCAGTATCCGCTGACCCATGTTCTCTGATTGACACTGTAGATGGAAGCCGATTCCTATGCCAACCATTCTGATTCTAGAAATAAGCATATATGAGTTTATATCTGGAGTTATAGAATGTGTGGGGTGTGAGCACTAGAGCTTATTATAAGAGAAAAGAAGCCTACATGATGATGAATAGCAATTACAGGGAATTAGATTAGTATCAGTGTCTGGAGTAATGGTAAACATTTTCTGGTGCCGACGTTTGATGGCATTGGGGAGGTGGGGGGACTGGGGGATGATAGAAAGGAAGGGAGGCCACGAGATAAGAACAAATATGCAAGTCCATAGTGTGTGCTTAATGGAACTGAGATTTATTTTTCTGTGTGTCTTTTTAAGCCTCCAGATAGATCACAAAAAATACAGGCAGCCAGAAAAGAAATAGCCCAAATGTAATTTAAAGGACAGCTTTTTAACCAATACTTCAGCTTGGAGACACCTGTCCTATGTTCCTTGAAGATGCCCAGCTCAGGGGAGGAGTATTAAAGTTACTGATTTATCTTCAGTAGCACAGACCTATTTTTAATTTATTGCCTGGTGACAGATTTTTTGTTTAGCTTTTCTGTGTTACTCAACACAACCTCAGTAAAAGAAGAGCAGACCGTAGGCCATTGTTTCCTTTGATGTCCTCATGCCCTGGAAGAAGATATGGAACTTGGACTTCTCAAAAGCTTGTTGACATTTTCTCTGGTTTCCTGACGAGCAACAATTTTTGTAGTAGGAAATACGACTGCCCTGCCGCTGATTCTTGATAAATATATCGTGTGTGTGTGTGTGTGTGTGTGCGCGCACGTGCTTGTGCTCCTATAGACCACCAGTGTGGCAGTAACAGTTTAATCATTCCCATTAGGCCACCAAACCTATTACCAAAAATATCTATTTTAATACTGTGGAGCCACAGGAAAGAGAATATGTATGATGCCATTCAAAAACAGATATGAACACTCAGTTGTTGTGCCTCTAAGTAAAGAATACCCTTCCATGTTGGGGGATACAAAAGGTGAAGCATGGAAAATAAATAAGAATAGTATAGATGTTTCCTTACAAGTCTCGTATTCTAGTGAGGGTGCTAAGTGCTTATGCCAAAATTTACTAAGACGGTACATGATATTCTGCATGAGAGGGGTTTGAATAAAGGGGCACAAGAAGACAAGGAAAGGAACAACTAATTCTGACCAGGGGAGTTCATGTATCCATAAAAAAATAATCCCTACTGTGTGCTGTGCACTATTCTAGGTGACAGGGAGAGAGTGGTGAGATATGGATGTGGTTCTGTTCTCATGGGCTTTGCATCCTAATGAGAAGACATAAACAGCAAATAGCAAACAAATGAGGATTTCAGGAAATAGATGCATATCCCAGAATAACTAAAGCAGAATAATAGGGTGGGATAGGAAGCTATCTTAGATGGCATGGTCAGGAAGGATGCATAGTAGGTGACAAATGAAATAAGAACCAAATGACAACCAACCAACCAACAAACCAACCATATGGAGATCTGGAGAAAGAGCATTTCTGGAGAAGGAACAGAAACTGAAAGACTGGAAAGTGTGAGGGAAAAGCCAGCTTGGCACCTTCAGGGAACAGAAGACAGGTCTGGGGACTGGAGCTGAGTTAATTCTGGGCAGAACAGTCGATGGCAAAGTCAGAGCTCCTCAGGGGGCAGCTGTGTTAGAGACACAGGTATGAACTTCAGATTTCACTGCAGTCGGGGCAAATTGAGGTTTTTAAGGAGGGGATGTAATCTGAATTATGTTGTTGTTTTTATTTATCCCATCTTTGATGCAGGGAATGGAATTCCCATGTCAGTGGTATAAGCACAACCCCCCAAAAGATGATGGGCCTGCAAAGTAAGAGACAAGAAAATGAGATCAAGGCATGGTGAGGGTTATTTCTGAGATAAATCCAACAGGACTTAACAATGGTTGTGTAAATTGAGATAAAGACAGAAATAAGAGATGATTCCTGTGTCTTTGTCTTGGACAAGTAAATAGATGATGGTGTCATTAACCAGGATGGAGCAGGTAGGAGGGGGTGGAATCCAGAACTCTGTTTGAGACATCGTTCTATTGAACAATGAAATAAACATGACAAATAGGCCAAATTGTTATCCTTTGTTGAGCACACACTGTAGGCACAGTATTGTTCTAAGCCCTTTATGCATATGAACTCATTGAATCCCCAGGATAGCCCTATGAGAAGGATAATTATTAGATCCTTTTTTTTTTACAGAGGGAGAAGTGAAGCTTCTTGATGCGCACAGATAAATTAATGTTGTCTTGAGTGCACATGTCTTGCACTGTAATGGAGAAGGGCAGATGCTGGCATGAAGACCATGCAGTTGTATTTCCCATAGTAAGCAGTCAGGTGTTTTCCAACCCTGGGTATCAGAGAGGAGAAATCCCTGCCTGAGTGATGCGGGGGAGCAGATGGCCTCGTGTCAAGATTCATTGACATCCTGATGGGCCCACTTCCACCTGCTGTGAGCTGATGAGGGAGAAAGAGAGTTATTGTCAAATTCCCAACTTGCCCTTTTCAATATAAAGTTCACTTGATATATATATATATATATATATATATATATATATATATATATATATATAACTTCAGTTGCTAACGCATTTTGTTCTCTGGAGTGCGAGAGACCCAGCTTCCTGCATAGCCTTTAATTAGTTTCTGGATGATGACATCTCCACCAAGAAGCAACTGGTTGCATCCCTCCAATCTCCAGGGGAGATAAAAGAATCTAATAAAGACATTTGGTATTTCTAGGTGATGTGTTTGACAAGCTTTGTATTAACAAGAGGTCATGTTGGAACTTTTTTCTTTCCCCAACTGCTTCCCTCACTTGCTCCAGCACTGTGACATTTCACAGGGGGATTAAGAGAGCCATCACAATCACTGAGAACTTGTAGCTTAAAACAGACCAGCCTGCATCTCCACCCCTCATGCTGGAGGGGAAGAGGCTTCACCTTGATCTGCTCACAGACCTTAACCTTTATGAGGGATTTAGTGGCAATAAGGCCTCAGAACAAGAAATCAGTTTAAAACCAACTGACAAGTTACTTTGGACAGCACTGGGGCCACTTCCTGGGCTTCAGGATTCAAGGCCAGATAATGAGATGTTTCTTCCACTTGCCTAAATTATTCCCAAAGATGATGGTCACAGGGAACGTGGGTATAACTCAAATTTTCATTTTGACATACATGATAGCAGTACTCAGGTGGAGAGAGACAGAAACTCCCCTCAGGGCTGTCTCCCTTCCTCTGAATTCAACCTTGCAGGCATGTTCGGGAAAAGAGCAACAGCTGTGGAAGAATCCATTCCATACGACAGTCAAGGGTGGAGTGGGGAGGACTTCGCCACTACCTCCCAACTGCAGTCGGCATAGTCCCTTGCTGCACATGGTTTTATAGCCTGTGTGTGAGTGCATAACTACCAGTGCTTTTAGGCAATTAGGAATTAAAGTGCCAATGTCACCACCAAGGCAGCTGAGAAGGTAAGTGAGCTTGTCACTGTTGGCAGCCAGCAGATTGGCAGCCCAGAGACACAGCCTTCTGCAGGGCTGAACCCAGAGTCTCCAGGAGGTGAGGGCTCCCTCCCTGCCCCCTGTCTCCCTTGTCTCTATTTGGCCTGGATGGAACAGCCCAGAAGTGGGCAATGGCTGGCACCTGAACACCTGAGCAACTCTTAAAGGCAAGAGGAGAGTGTGAGTTAAGAGAATCATTGCTAGAAGTCCACGAGATTATGGTGACCTACACAGACACTCTTACTTGTTATCTTGTACCATCACAAGATGGAGAAGTATGAATCTGTCCTGGGGTTAGGAGATGGCACTGAGTGTGGTAGAAGGACCATTCCTCTCTCCACAAGGCAAGTTGCTGTGTAGAAGCAAGAACATCCAAGGGGCAGAGTTAGCTAACCTCCTCCTAAATTGGGAGGAAAAGGACCCCTATTGAAAACATCATGGCACCACAGGAACGGCAGGCCCCTAAAACTCAAATGTATCTAAAGGGTTTCTCCAGCTAAGGCCCAGGGTGGCAGGCATTGTCCTGAGTCATATGGGGTCTGTGTCTCCTTTCTCTGGAGATCTTTCAGAGCTTAGGCAAAAAGTCTTTCTGGAACAGGGGGCAACCGATAATGACTGGGGGAGGAGCAAAGTGGCAGACACAGTTCTAGAGCTTTCCTTAACTGGCCGCTTGAAGTTCATGGGCAGCAGCTGCATTCTTGCTTTAGGAAGAGAGAGACATAGCCATATGCCAGAGGGCAAGGGAACAAAGGAAACTGCTTGAAGAGGCTTAGTGGCAGGCTCTGGCTTCTGGGGAAAACAAGACTAGACACTTGCTGGTAAGCAGAAATTAGAAGCAGGGGGCATCAGAACCTTCCTACCACTGCCACCTTGGAGATGCATGTGAAGAAAACATGGATTTCAGAAGATGTCATAGGTGTGCTATAAAGAAATCCCGGTCAGCAATTCCGGGTTGGATTGTTAGAGTAGACAATTATGCTGTTTACCACTAATTGATTGAACTCTGCATTATCTCAATCACAATAGCATTCATTTGTGGAATGATTAGCAGTTCACTAAGTGATTTCAATTGTACCTACATATTTCATTTGATACCCAAAGCCCTATAGAAAAAGCTTGAATCTGGGATCTGCCACTTTCTAGCCTAGTGACTTTGAGCACATTGTTAGCTATTTAAAGCCTCAGTGTTTTGCATTAAATGGGAAAATGCATGGCAAGTGCCTAGTATTTATTAGGTGTTCAACAAATATTAGTTCTCCTCCATCAGGAGTAATAAAAAGTAATACTGCCTTGGATTTCTCTCTCTCTCTCTTTTTCTTTTTTTTTATTCTCATAAAACTATGTAAGTGAATCAGGCTATTAGTTGATTCCCTTTTGGGTAGCATTATTTTAGTTTTTGAGGACCTCTAGTTTGTATAAAGTTTAGATGATATTTTTAGAAACACATTTTTAGCGAATTTTAGTTGTCTGACTTCCTGTATGATGACCTTGGGTTACTTGTTTAACTTCTCTGAATTTCATTGTCTTTATTGTGCAGTGGGGATAATGCCTAGGAATTACTGTGAGAATTTAAAAGGAAGCAGAGAATGTCAAGCTCTGGTAAAGTACTTAGCATAGAAGGTGTTCAGTGGCCCTTCCCTTCCCTTCCCATTCCGTCTCTCCTCCCTTCATGACCTGGTCTCTAAAAATCAGGTCCTATTTGGTGAGTGGAGCATGAAGTCAGTCATGCACATTGAACCAAAAGCAAATGCCATTGTGCTGGAAGCTGGAAAACAACCAGTCCTGTCTGGATGGCAGGTCCACATCATGCTTATTAGTAATACCCTTTTGTTCCCACATTAAACAACTGATGAAAAGATACTTCTTAGCAATTTCTTGGATGATGCCAAATATAATGGAGCACTTATGGTTCCAGGTAAGTTGCTGTGAAATTCAATTCACACTAATATGCCCAGAAGCAGGAAAGCATAGAGTGAAGAATGCATGGTGTTTATTTTATTCTCCTACGTCTCTATCAGGAACGACTAAATTGGGTCAGAGAGCAGAACTCATAAAAACTTCCTTCCACATTTCAGCTGATCCTGAAAGGAACAAATTCCAAACTTCAGAACCAGTGGTTTATGACTAATCCTGAATAAATCACTAGCTTTTCTCCCAGGACTTCATGATTTTCCAGCAAACATGAAGGGTTTTAATATGGAGAAGGAGAAAGAATGAGATATAAGAAATGACAAAAGGGTTCTGGTAAAAGATGAAACAATCTGCCTGAGCTTTGCCATTAAGAGCGATTTCAACCTCTAATTTAGGATTCTGAATGTCTGTAATCTGACCTTTCCCTTCTGGAAAGTGGAGGCAAGCTCACTGCTGGCAAGGGAATGGAGTCCTGTTGCACATCCCCATCCTGAGCTGCAGCCAGCATCCTGACTTAAAGATGCCTCAGAACCACTAGCACAGGTATCTACCTGGTGCTTAGCATCCACTTTGGCAAGGGGTGGGGGTCCCATCTCCACCACAAAGCCAAAGCCCCTCCCCCACAGCCCTTAATGTCTGTATTTGTCTTCATATTGGCCTCTAGGGGTACACATTTTTAGTAACACTAATAAATCACTTTTGAATAGTATTTTATGTTTAAAATGTGATTTCTCACAGTCTTGTCTGATCCATAGGCAATCTATTCTAAAGAAGCAAGATAGTATTCATATAATTAAGGAAATCAGTGAGTTAAATGATTTACATGAGTTTATGCAGCTAGTGATTGTTGGGTCGGGTCTTAATACCTGATCTTCTGATGCAAAGCTTAGGGTTCTTTTTATTGAGGGATAAGAAATCCCACAGAACCCATAATATTGGAATATGCATTCAATTATAATTTTTTTATTGGAAAGAAGGAATAAGGAAGGAAAGAGAAAGAAAGAAAGAAAGAAAGAAAGAAAGAAAGAAAGAAAGAAAGAAAGAAAAAGAAAGAAAGCAGGAAGGGAGGGGAAAAGGACAGAAGATGGAAAGACTGACTGACTAGTCTCTTCAGTCAAAATAAGCCAAATAAGTTCTCAGTGGACACAGCAGTGGGTTTAATTGATTATTTCTCTGCCATGGTGTAGAGACAGCCAGGAACACCTGGTTGGATGAAACAGTCAGGTTGGGGGAACTACAGTGCTGCCTCCCAGGAAGGCTGTCCAGGAAGGCTACAGCTACCTGCCTCAGCTCATATTAGTAGAAGCTAAACATGAGGGTGCTGATGAGGAGGTTCTGGTGATGGAGGAGGGGGGACAACATGATATTTATGCAAGAGTGGGAAGTCTCAAGAAATATACTCCTGAAACCTCCCCTCCACTCTTCTGACAGAGAATAGCACCATATACAAATGAGCAGAGAGGGCTCCCTTTCCCGAATGTACCATAAGCATGAAGATATTCACATAGAGAGGTGAAAAGGGATGATGAGTGAAAGGGACGGATGAGTTTAGCAAAGGTCACAGTTTTTGGTAATGTGAATTCCAATAGACTTAATATATTTGGATCATATAGAATCTACATTCAGGTCCCACTGTCAATGCTTTACCTGGATAACTTTGAGCAAATTACAAAAATCTCACTAAGACTTAATTTCTTCATATGTAAGTAGGAATAGTAGTATTCCTCAGAGGATTCTGTCAAGATTAAATGAAATAATGGAGCCAAGCTCCCTGTAAAATATGTAATGAACAACAGAGATTCAAAATGTGTCAATGCATGCATGTGTCTATGTGTGTACTCAGTATGTTTATGGTTTTTAAAGTATGCATCCATGATTCCACATGCAGTTTGTATTTTCTAACTCATATAATCCCTCATTTTCAAAAACACTCTTCAACTCTGCAATCTTCAGTTGTATGCCCTTGAACAAGTTCCTTGATCCCTCTGAATATAATTATTCTCATCTGTAAAATGTAGGAAAGGAAATAATTAGGGAGACAACACACCCCCACTTGCCTGGAACTTTTCTGATGTTGGCAGTGTAAGTCCTATGTTCCAGGAGACTCTACAGTTCCAGATAAATGAGGACATTAGGGCACTTTAGAAGTAATATCTACTTGTGGGGTTAATGCAGGGATAAAATAAAGTAATATATGTAAAATATCTATTATACAACAGGTATTTAATAAATAGCTACTATAAGTATTATTATAGATACTGAGAGTCTTTAGGGGTCATTTCAAGATCTTGAGGAAGTTCATTTCATTCAATTTATTTGCATTTCCAAACAGTCGAATAAAAACACCCTAACGCAGGGCTCCTGGGTGGCTCAGTCGGTTGAGCATCCGACTTTGGCTCAGGTCATGATCTCGCAGTTTGTGAGTTTGAGCCCCACGTCGGGCTCTGTGCTGACACCTCGGAGTGGAACCTGCTTCGGATTCTGTGTCTCCCTCTCTCTGCCCCTTCCCCACTCATGCTCTGTCTCTCAAAGATGAATAAACATTAAAAAAATTTAAAAACACCCTAACTCATTCATTCAAAAAATATTTATTGAAAGCTGTGCCAGATATTATGGTATGTGCTGAGCATCTCAATGAACAAAACAGGCAACAGAGCTTACATTTTACAGTAAAACCTTGGATTGCAAGTAATTTGTTCTGTGAGTATTCTGAAAGATGAGCAAGCATTTCTAATAAATTTAACTTGATAAACGAGCAGTGTCTGCAATACGAGTAGTACGTGATGCCGAGTGTCACATGGTCACAGCTGAGCCAATTGTTCTTGAAATTCACTTTGATACACAAGTGCTTTGGATTAAAAGCATGTTTCCAGAATGAATTATGCTCACAAACCAAGATTTTACTGTATTGGGAAGAGGCAGGTAATTATGTAACCATCTAGTATGGCATGTTCCACTTTAGAAAGTGTGATCAAGGAAGGCTTCGTAGAGGAGCTAAGATTTAAAGAATAAAACAAAACCATCCAGGTCAAGAGCAGGGAAAAAGATAAGCAGAATGCATCTGAGTCAAGGAATGAATGACCTGTGAGTGTTTCAGGAAGAAGGGTAGCCAGTGGAGTGAGAAAAAGAGAATGATTTGGGATGGATAGAGAGAGGCAGGCTCTGGTTCATGAAGGGCTTTTGACCTCAAAGAAGGAGTTTTCATGCTCCATGACCAACTCATCTCTTTGTTTAGTCCGAATGAGAAAAAGAAGTTCAATTAACAGTTATATTTTGCATGAGACTTTGCCCTGGTCTACAGTGACCAGTAACAAAAGACGTATTAGTCCACAAACCAACACCTGCTTGATTGCATCTTCAGCTTTTTGATCTAGATGGCACATTCATGCACCAGGCTATTAACATACACCTGAGAGTCTCTGTGTGGGATCTGGAAACCAGGAAAGTTAAGGGTGTTCCAGATTGGTCCTTTTAGTTATGTAAGGACAGAGGTCTCAAGGCCTTAGTAGTGAAGCAGCCCTTGCTGTGAAAACTACCATTAGCTGCCATAGGCATCTCAGATCTTCACTACAGAGAAGAGGCAGGAGAAGTGCCACTGGCAGCAAAGGGAGCCATCTGGGATGCATAGATCTGCATGTGCCATGGGGAGCAACCTGGTCCAAGCAACTTATGTGCATTCCCAGCCCCACAGGACTGTGCAATGCTTAATAAAGCATCTTAATTTGGATTTAATAGGATATCTACTGTGTGCTAAAAACAGCAAATTGCTATTTATTAATGGCATAATTATTAAAACTTAACACCTGGGCAGTGGAAGCTAAACCAAGAATGAGGAAGTTCCCTAGAATACTGTTTCAATAATTATCTTATTTAATTATTTACACTTCTGAATTAGAATTCAATAAGAGCCAGATTAAACCTTAACATAATGTTTCAAATGTGGAACTGTATTCAGAGTGTGGATCACTGGGCTTCTGCTTCCCTTCCCAAACATAACCTCTTCACTTCTTGGTCTTCCTGTTCCCATATTGGTGTTTTTTTCTAGGTTCAGAACTTAAAGTCAGCAGAGATGTTACATACATGTATGTGGAAACTAGCTGATGGCCTTTTTAAGGAAGCATGAACTCTTAGCACATCTCATTTACTTTTGAAGCTTCAATTATTACTCCTCTGCTGTTGACTTTCAAATCCTATTCTGGGACCTTGCCCCAGACCTTTAATGGCATCACTGTAATTGCCGAAAGGTTAAATCTGCCTTCATGTCTATCAGAATGTCTAAAACAGAATCTAACTCATCAAAATAATGTCCTCCCCAAAAGATCTCCATATAACTTCCAGGAATGTGCTACTTAGCCATCTAACTGCTGTTGAACAAAATGGCATTCACACTTGACTCATTATTTCTAATTCCTCCCTCCTGGCAATCAAGTACCCGTGCATTTTCCTGGGCGTTGATCTTAAAACCATCCTTTTCTTTCCATCCTTATACAGCCAACAGTTTAATCCATGCCTTGAATATCACTCTAATATAGATTGATTTATTTGACTTCAATTTCTGTCTTTCATTCTGTCTGACACATTTTTGCAGATTATTTTGCCTAAAGTACATTGAAAATATTAGGGATTTTTTTCTTTAAAATTTTTCAAATACATGCTGTTGCCTATAGAATAGAGTGAAAATCTAGGATCTGGTCAAGCTGTTCCATAATTTGGCTTTAGCTTTCTTCATTGATCTTATATCCTCTTCTTCCTTTAATCAGTTAAAATCTATCAACCACCCATTCTGTATTGACACTACATAATGTGTTTGCCAAGTGCATATAATATTAAAACTCACTTATTGAGCACTTCAAATTGCTAGGACCTCCTTTAAGTCCACTTTGTAAACTTACTCCTTAAATCCTCAAAAAAACCCAAGAGGTACATGGTATTGTTAGCTTTGCTCCATAGACGAGGAAGTGAGACACAGAGAGGTGAATTAATTTGGCTAAGGTTACCCAGTTTGAACATATTCAAGTCAGGATCTCAACCACTACTCTCTTTTGTCTTTTGTAGTAAATAAACTGTGTCTTCATACATTTCATGAATTTCTGCTTCCCACTGATCCCCAGGTGTTCCTGTTCCACTTGAAGTGGCTTTACTTTCTCAGCCTTTGTGACTGTTTTTCATTTGTTGGTATCCAAAATAGACTCGCTAGCCAAGGCAAAGTCACTCTAACACTCCTACTTGCAATGTCCTCCCTTTTCCCAATTTACAGGACTGAATATTTGTACCATTCACTTGATATTCAACCCCACACAATTTTGTGACAAATTTTGCTTTATTTTTCAACTCTCTAGGATGTTCATAGTCACTGTCTCCTCAAACAGATTGTAAGCTAGTGGAGAGCCAACAGAATTTATATATTTCTGCATGTCTTTCATATACCAACAACACAGTTGTGTATATAGGAGTTGTTCACCAAATGTTCGCTGAAAGACTTTTAGCCCAGCCTCTGTCAGCAGCTCTTCTTCCATTAATAATTATGCCTTGCCACAAAAACTCTTAATAATAGTATTCTTCTTATGTCTCCTTTTCCTACAATGCCTTCCCTCTTCTCCTCTTCAGATTCACTTTTACTTATCTTGGGCTTAGTTAAGTGTCACACATCCACAAGGTCTGACATGACATCCATCTCCAGGCTGGCTTAAGTGTCTATCCTTTGTATTCCCTTAATACCATTTCTATTCTTCTGTGTCACAATACATTAAAGGTATATACTTCTGGACCAATTTTTATATCTCTAGACTGTAACTCCTTGAGGACAAGGGCTGTGTCTTGTTAAATTCTTAGTGCTAAGCATAATGCCAGTGTATGGAAGTGATCAATGAATATTGATGAAGGAAGGAAGGACAGACAAAGTAATCCTAGTATGTTTCTAACAGCCTGCATAATGAGAAGAGGTAAGATGCAGAATGTATCCATGGAAACAATATAAATATATAAATAATCCTATTTTAGTTGGCCAGAACTTTTTTATGAACATGAATTAGCTAAGACCACAGTGCATCCTTATCAATTCAATTTAATTTTAAATACTGACAGTGTGCTAGCAGTTTCCTCCTGGAAAATGATACTTTCAATCCCCTAGTATCTTAGGTACTATGCCAATTTAGTTCTGATAATTGGGATTGCACCTCTTGTCAAACGACCACAGCTCTATGCCATGAAAGGTCTGCCTTTCAAACTTATCTGGGGCCATGTGCCACCTCTGAACTGCTCTCCTGGGCAGAATTGAAAGGACAGCAAGCATTTCTCCAACTTCTACTTCATAAGTTGGATACTTGCCAACTGTTAGTGGAGGGAGACAATTCTAGATGATTCTTCCAAGCATAAGGTGTGATTGTCTCATTTAATATACTTACTGTGCTGACAGCTCTGGCCCAAAACACCTTCTATTCTACTTGGGGGCTGTCCATTGTTCTCTAGTGTATGATTAGCAGATTAGCTATCATGTAAGAAGCCAGGAAAATGAACTCCCAGTAAACCCTTCCAAAGCAAGAGTAATTCATTACCCAGTCTGATTTCCACTTAAAATGTACTTTAAGCACACTTCCAACTACAAACCCTAAATCACCCTGTGTTCACAAAGTCCATCATTTTTTATTTTATTGCATGGCGTTGGCGTGACATAATCCCTTGCAGAGCATCTCGGAGTGCTTTACAGATCAATAAATTACTTACCTGCACAGTTGAAGCCGTGTCTGCAAGGCCAACACAGTCATTATGCAAGCTGTCTGTCCTCCAGGAAGCAAGTAAAGCTTTGTGGGTGCCAACGCTGGGTGGGAGCAAGGGCCAGGTGAATGTATGGGTTGGGGGAGTGGTGGTGCAAGCAGTGACTGTTACAGTTAAAGCAGTGAATAAAATACATCAAGTTTAAATGATTTTAAGACTGAGAGCACTTAGAAACTTGGATCCTTCAGACAGTCAGCAAATCAAGTGTCCAGTCATTAACCCATCAACTATCTTTCTGTCCAAGAAGATTCAATCTAGCTTTTAAAATGGTACAGCCATAAATTGCAATGTCACGTCTTAGAAGTCCTGGATCATAGAGCCAATGGGCACTCCCCAGCCCTCACCACATAGACTCTTCTACCAAATAGTTGTATCTGTCCTATCAAATAGTTGTGAGAGTGCAGGTGTATGTGCAAATTCATACACACACACACACACACACACACACACACACACACGCTTTCTCTCTGTCTAAAGCTCAATATGGATTTATATCTAAAAATGATTAATTGATGTTTACTTTTTGTATGACACCCCACTCAAGACAGCAGAAAATAAAAAAGTAGACTAAGTCTTTAGATCTTATACTCAGAATGTATAGCATACCGGAAAGATGAGACAAGTGTAACATAAGCAAGTTTATTTTAAATGACTTGGAAGAGGCTATGGGATTGCCAGGAAAGAGAGGTGACATCTTTGTAGAGATATCTGAACAACCTTATAGAAGGCCCTCACCTGGGCCTTGTATAATTCCAATAGGTATACATAGTTGGAGAAGAGAGTCTAAGTGACCAAAATCAGCAGCAAAGGTGTGGGGATTAGGAAATAAAAGTGCAACACATGCTTATTAATGAGTGTTCCCAGTAAGGTGGAGTGTGGGAAGGGAGTGGAAGACACTATGCAAGAAGGAAGGAAGGAAGGAAGGAAGGAAGGAAGGAAGGAAGGAAGGAGGCTAGAAGATACCTGGATGATCCCGTTTCCATGGAGAAGAAAGCCTAACACAATTAGAAGTGAGTGATTAATGGTTCAAGCAGAAGAGGAAAGTCCAGCATGGAAATTTGCGATCAATCTGATTTTCAAATGAGGGGGTTCATCATCTGGCCTTGGGACAGGAAATAATTTGACATTTAAGTTTCCTGATATCTTCAGCAAGCCAGATGGCATTGTGTATTGGGTAGATGATGTGTGCTGGAATTGCACACTCTGATGGCTCAGAGGGTGGCTTATTCAAGGGAAGAACCTAATTTGAAGAGCCCTAAGGGAGCTGAATGGAGGGGTCACTTAATTTATGATGAACTAATGTGTTAAAACTAGTGCCTGTGAGACTGAACTGATATGTGTTTGTAATCCAGTTCTGATATTGTAACAAACATGTAGCAGGTTGGAAAGGTGGTTCCCTTGAATATCATTATAATTCCATCCTATAAATATTTGTTGTGCTTTTTCCCTGGTTATAAATATGATTCAGTCATGGCTCAGGCTATGAAAAAGTTCTTGGTTATTGGATGAGAGATGCTAAGCAAATAACCATAACATAGATAGGTGTCAAGAACTGGAGTCTGGAAGCTCATGAATGTCACCCTTACTTTATAAATCAATTAGAAAATAAGAGAAACAAATGTCATACTTGAGCTAAATGCCACATTCACCAGTGGGAAAGATGGTACTAGAGAATTAGGCTTAGATGTATAGCAACAATGGGCTTCTAATTTAGAACACAAGAATGAGACAGATACATATAGGCAAGTGGAGGCTGTGCTGTAGGGTGTACAAGACCCCATGGGATGCTGCCCCTGTGTCACATGTCTGAGGAAGACGACACTGGAAAACAGCTTCCTAAGGGAAGCCTGGTTCCAAAACAAAAGACTGAAAGAAGTGTGGGATCCTACTCGCAATTTTACCAATTAGAATAAACCTTTCGCCTCCTTGGGGGATTAATTTAGGATAGAGAGAGACAAAGAGACCAAATGTGTTATGCCTAATTGCTGTTCTCTCTGATTCCCCATTAGGTATGAGTAATGTGCTCTGGGAACACAGATAAGAAGAGCTTTAACTTAAGTATCTGAAGGAGGACAGACACGAGTAGGGGTAGGGAAAGCTGCACCAACTGGCATTTGATTTGGACTTTAAAAGATGACTAGAGGGGCACCTGGGTGGCTCAGTCAGTTTCAGTTCGGGTCATGCTATCACAGTGAGTTTGAGCCCTGCATTGGGCTCTGTGCTGACAGCGAGGAGCCTGCTTGGGATTTTCTCTCTCCCTTTCTCTCTGCCCCTCCCCTGCTCTCTCTCTCTCTCTCTCCCTCAAAATAAATAAACTTTAAAAAAGAATGACCAGAAAATTTCCAGGAAGACAAGAGACAATATAGATCCCAAACGCGTGATGGCCAAGAAGGACATAGAGTGTCGGGGATAACAAGGAGGGTAAGGAAAGGTGAGATCATAGGTAGCATAAATTGATGCTTGATTCTGAACTGCCTAGTATGCTGGCATAAAGAAGATTGTGTATTTTCAGGTAGGCAATACGGAGCAACTGGAGGTGTTTAGGCAGAGATGTGGTACAATCAGAACTGCATTATATAAAGAGGACTCTGAACGCGGTGTGGAGAATGACTGGTGAATGTGTGTCGGAGGTGGGTGGGGGTGAGAGTGGAGAAGGAAGCGGGTGGAGGCTAGGAGAACAGTTATTGCAGTATTGCAGTGGAATCCATTCCCACTCAGACTCCCTGACTCTGTGTTTAAATGGGAAGAAATAAAAGCTAAATTCAAGGTAAGATAATTCTTTCATGTTTAAGGTAATTCCTCTAATTTTTAATCATTTACTCCTATAGTCCCAATATTTCAGCCCCTGGGCTGTGCTGCCAACTATCATTATAAGACAACAAAGAAATGTTTCAGCAAGATTTTTATTTCCCTCTTATCTTTTTTGTCTCTACAGTATCTCCCAAAATTGTAGAGATTTCTTCAGATATCTCCATTAATGAAGGGAATAATATCAGCCTCACCTGCATAGCAACGGGTAGACCAGAGCCTACGGTTACCTGGAGACACATCTCCCCAAAAGGTAAGAGAAGAAATGGAAGAATTGTTGGCCATGGCTAGGAGGTCATGGCACTGGTGGCTTTATCCAAATGGCCCTACATTTTTGGTATCCTGATAATAGTATACTCATGGCTCTGAAGGGAATTCTGGTGATCTCTACAAGACAGGAATATGTCCTGTAAGATTTCAGAAATCAAATCTGAGCGTTTCTCGAATGCTGGGGAGATTAATTCCAATTCTTTCTGGGTGCAATAGTGTTAACCTGTTCTGGGTGAACTTTATTGGTCTTGTTTGATGATGGAACAATCATCATTGGTGGCATTGTCCAGATGGTTGTTCTAAGATACTAAAAACACAACACATAAGGATTTAAAAAAACTTTGAATGGGCATAGTCCTAAAAGGAAAATGTCCAAGTCTGACTCCTCAGCATTGACAAATATCTGGTCCCTAGTCCATGAGCTGTTTTGTGGTGGTGTTGTTGTTGTTACTCAGATTAATCTTAGATAACAAATATAGCTCAAGATGTGACTAAATTGCAAAATTTACCTTGTCTAAATGTCTAGATGTTTTGTAGACCAGACTAAGTGTTGTTTTGTGCTTTCATGGATTAAACATTAAACCTTTAGATTTTAAGGGGAGATGCCATTTATCATTAAGGTAGCTTTTATGCAAGATGCATTAAATTATTTCATTTGTTTTTAAATATGTACTGAGTGCTTATAATAGCCCAGGCACTCTGCTGAGCACTGGGGATATAGCAATAAAGCAAAACATATCAGTTTTTGTTCTCATGAGCTTCCATTCTCAGGAGACAAGTGACAAAAAAAATGAATCTACAATGTAACAAGTGGTGATAAGAATAAGAAAATAGAGCAGTATACATTGACAGAAGAACCAGAGGTTCGGTTGGAGAAGGCTTTTGAAAAGGTGACATTTGAACAGATATGTGAATAAAGATGCTTCATTTCAGTGCTTATTGCTGGCTAATGTGAGCTATGTTTAAGTAAATGTGTATGTGTGTGTGTCTATGCATGCATGTATGCATGAAGTTATGTGTATGGCTGAGTACTACAGGTTCAAGGATTCTAAAGGAATCATCATAGTGGATATCTCCTTGGTGTTGCAGGTTGGGACCCCCAAAAGTAGACCCTGACAATGTGATTGGCATGCAAGAAGTTTATTTGAGGCTCTCTTGGGATCAACTTCTATGAAGGGGTAGGGAAGGAAGCAGGGCTGGGCTGAGGGAGAAGCTGAGTTGCCTGAAGACCAGTGGAACATCTCAGCTGACCCTGTGGAGAATTCTGAGGCCAGTGTTACCCTTTAGCAATGCTTTGTTGAGATGGGGGTGACCTTTTATACCAGCAGAACAGCCTTGGAATTTGGGCTATCCCCTGAAGAGTTGTGACCTTGGAATAGGCGTCTCTCTTTACACTAGATAGTCTGCATAAGGGGCTGCACCAGAGAGCTGCCCACCAGCAACCCATCTGTCCCTGGGGGCAGACATCCTCTCTTCCTAAAGATGGCAGAACATTTGGACATTTAAATGAAATCAGGGTAGGACTATGAGTAGGCCCTCATATCGAATTCCTCTCACAGAAAGAGACAGACTTGCCCTGCTGGAGATTCTCAGAGAAGTCATGAAATTTTCAGTGTGTTAGGCCTGAATTGCTGGGAGCAATCCCATGCAACCATTTCTGACTCTACCACTGTGAGCAAATGGATCTGAGAGAGTATTCACATGTCTGCAGTTCTCTCGATTTGGAATGGCCTTACAAATGGACTGGCCCAAAACCTGGGAGGAGACTTCTACTGTGCATGAGATCATCAGTGAGAGAACGTAGCTCTAGGGCACCTCTGAGGCAGGGTCCATCGAAATGGACAGACTTTCCAAGTTCACAATGCACGCCATTCATCACTGCTTAATGCTTGTCCCCAGTGCTATTGGACGCCAGGGCGCTCTGTGCTTTTAAAATCTGTGGAACATTCATCATCCTGGGTAGACTCACTTTACCTTATGTAGAGAGGCACTGGACCCCTCCTTCTTGCAGGTCTCCCTCTGTCTCCTGTCTGGTATCTTCTCTGATTTCCTCTCCCAGCTTTTCAGCTCTTTGTCCTTTTGTAAGTACTCCTCCTGACATTTCTCCTCTGTACATCTCCTTCTGTCTTGCCCTTTCATGCTTTCTCTTTTTATTGTTTACTTTCTCTTTCTTTCTCAGTCTCCTAAACATCTGTGCATTAATTTCAATTCTCCCTCCATTTTTTTCCCCTCTCTCTCTTTTCCTGACAATTACTTCTGTCTCTCTTATGGCATTGGAGCCTCCTCTTTCTTTTATCTTGCTGAAGTTCACACTGGCATACCTTAGAGTCTTTTTACCCCTTTTGTGGCCATTAAGCAGACTCATTGCCTCAGGGGACTTTACCTGAGACTGTGCCAGATGCTTCCATTTTACTGTTTTGGCTGCTATGGAAACAGAAGATGGATCAAGGAGTGAGGAGAACGATAATCTGAATCTACCTGTGGATCAGAGTACTTTAGATGAACAGCCTTTTCCAGATCCCTGGTCCAGATTAGCTATCGCAGATTCAAACTGATGAGACATGCCAAGCAGTAACTAATCACCTCAGAACTCACCAGGGTGCCGTTTTCCCAGTGACTGATTATTTGGAGATCAGAGGTGTCAGTGGACTGCTGCCAGATCTGAACCGAAGCTGGAGACCCTTAGCAGTAAGACCTTCATCTTTCCCCCCTAAATATTTCCAAAAGGGTACTTATTTTAAATAAGTTGGGACAGTCTTGGGGTTCCTTGGTGAAAAAAAAAAGATATGCCACATCTTAGCAAAGCCTCCAAAGGCAAAGAGCTCTTGTCATCTTTTGTTCTACTTTGTGTGGGTAGATCATGTTTCAATCTGGACAGTTCTCACACACATACCCATAAAATCCCTGAATGGATAGCTGATGGAGGCTAAGCACATAGGCAACCCTGATGGCTTCACTGCATTTTCTCCCTCGAGACTGATGTGTTTGTTTTGTATATTTCTGAAAACTCTTAGTTTCTTCCATCATAACTCATATGGTGCTGCTTGCAATAAACTTCTACAAACCTCTTTAGAATGTATATCCCAGGCTTGACCCCTTTTTACATGGAGAAGGAGAACAGGAATGTTAACCACCATTTTAGTAATGGCTCATGCATTTTGGTACATAGACACAGGAGTGATCATCTGATCAGAAGCAGAATGGAGGGGACTTGTCCATGAAATTATCTGCCTAGCACTTTACATCAGATGGATAAAATGCGACTTTTCCATATCCAAGATGTAGAGGAAGGTGAGGCCTCTCAAGACACACCTCTGTGCTGCCATTGATCATGGGAAGTAATTGTCTCTTGTTACTGGCAATATGTCTTCTAGTTCTCCTCATGAACTTGCCACTCCCAAGAGTTCAAGAAGAAAGTGCACAAGCTTTGTAAAGATACCTGCCCTCCTTCTGCACACTTGTTTCGAATGTACATGTTTTGCTAACACCTGTATGGGCCTTGGTCTTTTCAGAAGGAAGAGCCCTCCTCTCTCTGTCTCAAGGAAATTCTATTTGGATGGGCACAAATGTTTTATTGGCCTCTCACCAAATTCTGTGTAAATGCTAGCATCCTACTCCAAGGGCCCAAACACCATCAGTGGCCCCCGTCTCGTATGGGCATATTCCCCATTAATGGCTCTGTGCCTTGCCTTTTGTCCCCATCTAGGCATGCAATAATTTATTTTAGCAAAGCCTTAAGCTTGAGTCTTTCTATGTAAAAAAGAATACCTTTAAGGTTCTCTGTTACTCTGATTCTCCCATGTGTCCTAAAATTTTTATGTCTCCAGTTGCTGTTGGATTGTAGGAGCTTTAGAGAGAAAGGTGAGATTCCTATATATTGCCACATCCCCAGGAGCCCAACATGGAACTCAGGTGAAGATTTGAGTCAGATCACTGACATGCAGATTCTACTATACCTACGGAATCAAGGATCATTGAGCATCCTAATGGAGCATCCCTTTTCAGTGTGCCTACCTCCACTTCTCTCCCATCAAACAAAATACTGAAAATAAAAACCTTACCAAGGCTACTGAAAGAATACTTTGTACTCAGATGTCGGTTGGGGGCTCAGAAAGGTCCAGTGAGCTGTTTACAGAGATGTCCTAATTTCTGATTCATGAATTCTTTGAGACCTATGTCTCTTTGAGGGCCCACATCTCACTTTGTTTCTTGACCTTCTAGCACAAAGTCCATCACCTAGAAAGCATTCAAGAAATATTTGTTGATTCTGTGAACAAGCACTTACTTTCATCAGTGCCCCAGAGAGACATGCTTGTTCTCCCATGTCAAAGACTTCATCCTGATCCTTGAGGAACTCCACTTTGATGTTGCTGTTGAGACCTGAGTGTTTCCTGCTGAAGCTCTATTGGGGAATTTCCAGGACATTTTCTCTGGTCTTCACAGGATTGTCAAGCTTTTCCAAAGTTCTCCTACTGAGAGACCTGCTGTGGCTGGTCTTAACTTCTCCTTGAAGGAGAGACTCCTTTTCATGTACTCTTGAAAAAGTTGAGAAGACTCACAAGTGACTTTGAAACTGGATCCTCTAGTGAGCTCTCTTCTACCCTCATCACTGCCTCACTGCTGTCACTCTCCTGATGCGTGTGTTACTCTCATATGTTCTTCATCTGGCCTCTCTGAGTCTCTTGGTCCTTTTGGTGTCTTACTCTTCCCAACCATAATTGTGCCTAAACCCTCAATGGCTCCAACAGTTTCATAAAATAATCCTGGATGTTTCCAGGGAAAGTTACTTCAACTGTATATGGAAATTTGTTTCTCCTCATAGGTTAAAAAAATAAAAATTCAAAGAAAGAAATCAGTGTGAAAAAGAGAAATAATAGTTTAAAAATTCTCCCTGCCCCTGACACTATGATAGTTGAAGTGGGAAATAGATTGGTTTTTCTTAGGGCCATATAAAGACTCTGGGGGCAAAATTAAGAGCAGGGCCATACATCTTTTGGGCTCCAAACCTAGCCTCTGTTATGGAACACTTACCTTTCAATGTGCAGTGTGAGCAGTGGACAAATACCTGTGGGACTAAGAAACCTTCCTCTGCCAAATCTCTTCCCTTCCCACCTCAGGTGTCCTTCTCTACTTGAAGAGGTCCAGGGGCACCTGGTTTTTCTAGACCTTGTTTCTCATAGCTTTGAAAGACACCAAAAACCTCACCAAGTTGTTGAGGACAAAGTGACCCTTGGATGGAAGCTTTTCTTCTCCTTGTCAATGCCCTGAGTCCTTCCCTCCCCCACCCCCACCACACCCACCTACCTTTCCATTTGTCAGTACTGACAGGTCTTCCTCCCGAGCCAAGCAGGACACTGAAGCACTAATTGGCACTGGAGGTATCACAGCTTGAGTTCAACCAGAGCTGGCAGGCGCCATGACTCCAGTGACAGCTCTGTGAAAAAGTGTCAGGAGCAAAGCTGTGGCATGCCATCGGCTGACTGCAGCACCCTGGCACTAATGAGCAGCCTGTCAGCACCAGCATCAGGGGCCCCATGTGGCACAGAGATCATTAGGATGGCAGATGAGAAAAAACTTCTCCAGCAAAGAAGAGCCAGGATTGGAAGGGAAGGAGGACAAAATGGAACTAAAGACCTCTCCTTACCCACAGGTGGTTATCACCCAGCAGGAAAGGACCAAAAATACACACTTACACACACACACACACACACACACACACATACACACACACACACAACATGTTTATAAAAGATCTCTATGCCAACTCTGGACAACCCTTGGAGTCTCATTTTGGTTGAGTTGCCCTGTAATTAATTGATATAGGCCACAAATCTCTTCTGCAGTAAGCCAAGGGGGAGCTCAGTGACTAAATTAACTCTCCAGTCATGGTCGCCCATACTATGAAACCAGGAAGTAGTGTAAGTCCCAAAGAAAGAGGGACCTGAGGAAAAAAGAAAGCATTGGTATCAGTGGGTTGCTTTTTTTCTTTTTTCTTTTTTGGCTACTTTTCAGGGCAGACTCCCTGCCCAGGGAACCTGCTGAGCTGCCAACTGCCTGCCTGTCTTCCACTGGAGTATGATAATCTAAGAGACACAATTAAGAGAAGTAGTTTTGTTTTTGTTTTGTTTTGTTTTGTTTTCCTTTGTTATTTCATCCCAGAGGTGGGTTTGGGAAATGGCCAGTATGTCTGCTTTGTTTTTCTACTTCCTGAGGGCAGGTGTGAATTCTCCAGCTCCATTCTTCTGCTTCATGCTTTATGAAGAGTCTGGCCTCTCTCTGAGTTTTGGTTATCTCTAATGGCTCCATTTCTTCATGGGTGGAGGTGACCTGACACAAGGTGGCCATCTGTCTGAAAGAAATGGGCCTTGAGAGCAGGTCCAACTACATTTGAAGTTGCTTCCACTACTTACCAGCTGGGTCCCATTGGGGTAGTGATAAATCTTTCTGAAGATGTGTTTATTAATTTTGTTCTTGCTTCTTGGTGTGGCACCAAGAATTTTCATTATTTGTTTCTGGACCCCAGTTGCCCCACACGCTGCAGTTACACTAACAACTGGACATTTACCTTTGGTGTCCTTACCTTTGCACTCACCAGCTGGTCTCCCTTGATCACGTCCTTGCACCTTTTGGATAGAGTTCTATTCTTTCTTTAAGACCATGGTCAAAAGCTACCAGTCACCTCTGGTGGCTTTCTTCAGGCAAAGTGAGTCACCCCTTTTTATGAGATCCCATAGCATTTTGCACACATTCCTAATGATGGCAATCCTTACAGTGACTTGTATGCTCAAAAGGCCCTCCTTATGTCCAAAGGACAGTTATTATGCTGTTTTATTTTATCCTCAGTGCCTAGCACAGCACCAGATGTTTGCAGGTTCTGTAAGTGATTGTTGAACAAAGAGGTATCCAATCTATAGATAGATCCAGTATTTTTCACCCCCCTTTTTTTAAATTTAGTCTTCCTGATGCATAATTTAAAACAAAAGTCACTTTAGTGAGTAAAGGGTAAGATACAGGAACTTCATCTCTTCACAGCATTCTTTACTGTCTACCATGTTTCCCAAACCAGTCCAAAGAATTTGTAAGAAAATGTTCTCCCCACTGGTCTGCCCCCAGAACCAGCCCTAACACTCTTCATATGCAAAACAGAGATAATAAAGCCTTCCTAACATGGATGCCATGAGGATTAAATGTGGTCATCAGTGCCACGGACCTGGCCCCAAAATGACACATAGTAGGTGGCCAACAATGTGAGCTTCCATAGCCCCAGCCAGCATCTTGCCTTCCCTGCCACTCAGGAGACAAGAGCAAAAGGGGAGGAAATTAAAATTCTTTTGTCTGAAAGGGTTGAATCCTTACAAAAGCTGAAGCTCAGTCAATTGCCAGAATGGATAGACATTCAAAGGTGCTTAATCAGCACCTCTCTCACCAACCCCCCACCATTTTCTAATTAACGTAGGTGCTTGATTAAAATTCCCAGAGTACCCCCAAGTAGCTATCCCAGGAGAACTAAGTAATTGCTATTGCAAAAGATATTACAGTGGTCATTGATGGTGGAAAAAAAAAATAATTGCATCATAATTGAAAGTGGCAGATCTCCTGTCCAGCGTAGCAGCAGAGCATACGGTATTAGGCCCAACCTATACAGAGAAAGCCATTTATTATGATAAAGATAAACCAGTGGCACAACTTCAAGTCTGGGGCAAAGTGATCTAGAAACTCGTTAAGGAAATGGTTTAAACACAGAGAAGCAGACCAAGGTGGGAAGGAAGAAAGCTGAGGAAGACATTTACAGATGACTCTTTAACTCCGTAATTCTCTTTAGCCATAAAATTACAGCTGGATAGATACAGTTAGGGTAAAGTTTGCCAATGTCAATAAGCATTTTTGTAAGTTTAAAATTTATGATCTGGTTTGAAGCAATATTATAGCTGTGCAACTTCCTACTTCAAAGATGAGGAGAATCATAAAAAGACTAGTGGGGAAATTAATGAGTTCAATGTGCCTGGATTGAGAACATATGAAATCAAGCCTCAGCCTAGAAACCAAGGGCAGAAGTGCATACCACAGACACTGTTTGTGGTTTTACTAAATTATTTTAAAGCCCTTGAAAAATGTTCTAGAATCAGACGTCGGCTGAATTCAGTCATTGCTAACAGCATCCTTCCCCACACTCTCCTAAGCCAGGCTATTTATGTTGGTACTTGGTGACCGTTACTATGCAGAATTGTTTTGATAGAACAAAAAAGGAAACATAAAAGCAAGAATATTGTATCATCTTCCCCACAGATGCTAACCAGCCCTAGCTAGTTAGATGCAAAGGGCTTCTTAAAATGGGAACCCCTCCAGGCCAGAAGACCACATTTCTGATGAGTATCTGTAGCAGGCATCTCTACTTGGCATCCGAGAAGGTCTCAGCAGGCCTCCCCATCCACCACAAACACAGTGACCTTCTGGCTATCACACCCCTGGAGATCACTTAAGGCTTTGGAGTTCCATGTCTAGCATCCACCAAGCTTAGATAAAGTTTTCCATGCTAGCTTGGAGAAAGCTTTTCATTCCAAATGTCCTTGTCACAAGCAGTGTGAAACATGTCCCATGATTAGGCTGCTTTATCAGTGAGAGAGGGAGGCTTAGAGAGGTAAGGCTAATGGGTCAAGGTCACACAGCTCCACAAATATGCAATGGCCAAAGTAAAACTCAAATCCAAGTCTTTTTGACTCCAAAGTCCATATTCTTGAAGTGTATTGATTTCCTGCCAGGTTTCTGACCCATTGCTTCTTCTGGATCTTCTGGGACATGTATACTTTCTGGTTTCAGACCTCCTGCCAGCCCAGGGCTCTGCTCCTTGGGTCATCCACTTTTTTACAGCCTTCTTGTAAACTCACCCACACTCTTGTTCAGACACTGTACTCCATTTGGGGCACTGTGCTTGGCCTTGACATTCCATCCTCTCCAATGATCTGTGGCTCCATGCAGTGGATCTTTGCATGAATACCTCTGAGCAAGGGACAGAGCCCCAGCATGGAGAGTTGACCCTACCTCAGTTCTCCAGTGAGTTTTCTTTCTCCTACTGAGTCAACCTTTCTGAGTTTTATGCTCTCTCACCTTTCCGCCTCCACCTGGACCGGGACTCATGGCAGTGATGTGGCTGTTCTCTGACTTGATTTATTTTTTCTTCATGTTAAATACTAACATTCACTCACACAATGGTATGTCTTTGGCTTTGATTGTTATTATTAGGTTGTTTTACACTTTAACAGCTTTAGATATGAAAAGAAATTGCTGGATTCCTGTGTATGTTTTTCATTATCTGACTCCATTCAGTTTCCCTGATGTGTCCTTGTAGTATTTGGCATATTTTATCTTCTCAGTGGTGTAAAATGCTTTTTAATACTGGAACCAGGACAGTTGTGAAGTAATGAACAGAATACCAATTTAGTTCCTTTCAGATCAAGGAGACTCCAGCTTTCTCCGTGGCTGGACTTCCCAGGTTCCCCAAGTACTACCGCACACTCAGGCTGGTCACCACCTTTGAATTTGGGATGATGAAGAAGTAATTCTTCCTGCTGTAGGAGGATCATCTTACCCGCTGCTCCCCAGCAGTGATAGATTCTTCTCACACCTTCCCCTTACCCTGAAAAACAAATCCCTCTTCTCTCTTCTAATGGAGAGTTAAAAGGAATGACTTTGGACTTTATCTTTCCTCCATAAGGGATTCAGAACTCCTCCTGTTTTTTAACTGTCCTGCACTCAGGAGGCCTCGTGTTCCTTCTCTGATTTCTTGCATCACTGCTTTGCACTGTATTGAATGGTTCACTGGGGTCACTGTGGTTGAAGATATTTGGCCAGTCATCTGCATGATAAAGAAAGACAAACGGTTTTCTCCCATCATTGATTTATTTATGCTGTCACATACCATCCCAGAAAAGAATTTCATCAGAGAAGGTGACATGGATTCCCCACCTCCCCCAGGAAAATTCCTTGGAAAAACGGCTTTGATTGTTCATGAATTACTCAACAATTTCTTGGTAAGCACCTCTCTCTGCTAGGCCACTGTCCTAGGTAGTAGAGACGCATGAATGAACAAAGCAGACAAAATCCTGGCCTCATATAGCTCATATTTTAGTGGAAGAGACAGAAAATAACCTGATGGATACAAAAACTTTGTAATGTATTATATGGTAATTACTGTGGAAAAAATGATCATAATAAAATGCAAACAGATGATCAGCATATGTTTGGAGGTTGCAATATTTTTTTTCAACAAAATCTCCTTTAATTCTCAATGTTACTAATATTTCAAATTTAGTGTACTAAGTAAATACTAGTTTTGCTATTTTTATGTCCATAATTCACTTATAATCAACATTAAGATTCATAATGTTGTGGCAAAAAATGTTTACATCCTTCAGGAAAATCACATTTTTGTCATTAATTATTAAGATTGCTTTGCATGGTTTAAGCTTACGTGGGTGTTATAATGTTAACTAGAGTAGACAGGGATGGAGTCATTAGGAAGGCGGCCCAAGAAAGTTGGGGGAGGACACTAGGATGACTCCAGCAAAAGCGTTGCTGGCAGGGCTTGCAGTAAATACAAAGGCCCTGCATCAGTACACAGCTGCCACATTCAGGGTCATCAAGGAGGCTGTGGAGATACCAGAAGAGTTATGTAACACCTAACTTCCTCTCAATAGACTATAAGTTTCATGAGGGGAAGGAACATGCTCTTTCTTCCTTACTGCTATGTGCACCAATGCTTAGCATGTATCTGTCAAATTAAAGACATTCAATAAGTATTTCTTCAATGAATTAGTGAGTAACGTCAGCATGGGGTCATAGTAAGAATACTTGAGCAAGCATTCTGGAAAGAGACAAGGTTCGAATCAGAAATTATGGTCCCTTGGGGTGCCTGGGTGGTTCAGTCAGTTAAGTTTCTGATTCTCGATTTTGGCTCAGGTCATGATCCCAGGGTCCTGGGATTGAGCCCTATGTCGAGCCTAGAGTTCAGCTCTATGCTGGGTGTGGAGCCTGCTTAAGATTCTCTCTCTGCCCCTTCTGTCCCTTCCCCATTGGTGTGCACATGCATGAGTGCTCTCAAAAAAGAGACAGAGAGAAATTGTGAATTGTGTATTTTTCATTAGTTATTGAAGGTATTGGAAAATAACATAGGCAAATGACAGTGATAGAATGTGGTTAAAGGGAAGGTCCATGGAGAAGAGGGATCCATGTAGCTGATGGTGCAGGTGTCTGACAAATCATCAAAGGGAAAGTTAAAGTCACCCCAGATAATGGCTGAGGTTAGTGACAAGTAGGGCTGTGAGCCACATGTGAAAGCCCTCAAAGAATCATGAGGAATTCAGGGCATCAGTCATTGGAAGCGAGAACAGGTAGATGCAACATAGCCAGAGGGCAAAAGCTTTGAATGGACTTTCAATAAAACTGTAAAAGAGGAATGGTCTCCAAGTGATCTTGAGTGAGAAGGACTATCACCCCAAACAACCCAGTGATTTCTTGAGAAATACACAAAGGAAGTGTTGCCCTCAGGAAGTAGCTGGGTTTTAATTACTTAAGGCAGTTCAGGGAGTGGTCAGCCTAGAGGCTGAGGGCTTAGGTAATATGTGGCTTCCCAGAAAATGTAAGGTGGGAGGGGTGAGGAATGAAAGAGCTGCAGGACACTGACAATGGGGGGAAGGGGCGCAGAGTCACCCTGGCAGTGACAGATGTGAGGCATGTTAGATTTAAATTGTCCCCAGTGGAAGACAGTGAAACCACACTTTGCAGATTTCAGCTGCAGCCTATGCCTGTGGAGAGGGATAGAAATCCCTTCTCTTCCTGAACCTTAAGGTGGGGTAGTGACAGTTGTAGCTTTTGGCAAGGTCAGGCCTTTTTTGTGATCCAGAGCAAGGGGACTGACTTTTCAGAGGCCATTAAAAGGCCAAGTTTGGAGATCATGAGATAGCATGACAGCAGGGGAGGAGAATAGATTCTGGGATTGAGATAATTGGAGGTGGGGGTAAGATTGCCAGAACCTGCTGATAGGGTCAGAGTTTTCTCCAAAATTGATCATAACAACTCTAGTTATATTTATTTTTTTAAAGAATCAAGATTTATTGGATTGAACAGAAATGATAGAGTACAATGGTTATGATAAATAGGCAGAAAGAATTATCTTTTATTCAACAGATATTTATTGGGTACTTAAAACATGACAGTACATATCTAAGTGCTTCAGATTGTGTTGTGGACACAGCATTCAAAGACTCTACCCTGTGGAGCTGCAACACTGGAGTATAGGGAATATTTGTTAAATAAATATGCAACCTAGTGTCACGGGAAGATAGTACTGTTGAGGAAAATGACACGTTTACCCCAGGGATGTGGTAAAGGATGATGAACGGTACTACTTTAGTCAGAGTACAAGGATCAGCCCTGACCAATACCTAGATGCCCAAGGGAAGCGAGCCACTGACATATCAAGAGAGGGTCTTCCAGACAGAGGTATCTGCAGATACCAAGACCGTGCATCCAGAACATGCTTCGTGTGTGTGAGGAACCACAAGAATGTGGACAAATGTAAGTGGCATAGTGTGTGCTAAAGAGACCCCAGGGTCAGGTCATGTGGTACCTGGAAAACGGTGTTAAAAACTGGAATCTGTTTGAATAAAAGGCATTGGCAAGTTTTAAGCAAGAGAGTGAAGTGATTTAATACATGTTGTTCAAGGGCCATTTTAACCGCTTGAAGAGAAAGGCAGGGGTTAAGACGTGGGTTAAAGTAGCAACCGGGATGCTAGTTCGGATTCTGCTTTGGTCCCTCAAGAAATGATGAGGAGGAGGATTATCATGGTAGGGTTGAAGGCGATAAGACTATGTTTAATGTGCAATGTATTCTGAATTAAAGCTGCCAAGATTCCCTGACTGATTAAACATGGGAGTTGTGAGGCAGAGTTAGGTGACTGAGATTTGTGGCCTGTGCCACTGGTGACTAGGGATATAATTTTCTGTTGCCTAGAACTCCAAGAGCAACAAGTCTGTAGGTGGAAATAGGAGCTTGGTAATTAAGATATGCAAATGGAAATGCTGATTAGATAGTTGGCTATGTAAGCATACAGGGGTATAAAAATAAATGTAGGGGTCAGCAGCATTCTGATGGTGTTCAGTGCCACAAGGCTGTCTGTCACCACCTATGAGGTGAGGCTAGTTAGAGGAGAGTTCTGTGGACTGGGCTTTGGGGCACTCCAATACATAGGTGCCAAGATGAGAGGATGAGTCAGCATGGATGATGGTGGGAAAGTAGAGAGCTGTGAAGCAAATCTGAAAGGCAACAGAAGATGATGCTTCATAAAGGAGGGGTGTGCACAAGTGTGGCTCAGAAGACAAAGGAGATAGGGAACGAGAACTGGTAAAATGCACTTGCATGAGAGTCTGGCTGGTGAGAATGGTTCTGGTGCAAGAAGATATGGACAGGATTGATTAGGAAAGGAGAGAAGGGGTTCAATAAATGGAGAGACCAATAAAATGCTTTGAGAAGCTTTGCACAATATAGGATTAGATGTTGGAGGGGAATGTGAAGGTAAAGAAGGACTTTTTCCCAAAATCCCATCTGCAGTCTGGCTTCCCTTGGCCATTCCTTGGCTATTGTTGCTGTGTAATAAGAGTGGGTCCTTGAACAACATAGGTTGGAACTGCCTCGGTCCACCTATATGAGGTTTTTGTTTATTTGTTTGTTTTAATAAACTGTATTTAAATAAATACAGTTCAACACTGTAAATGTGTTTCTCTTCCTTTCTGTTTTCTTAATAATGTTTTATTTTCTCTAACTTACTTTATCAAAAAAATACAGCATATAATAGGTATAACATACAAAATATGTATTAATCAACTTTATGTTATTAGAAAAGCTTCCAGCCAATAGGCTATTAGTAGCTAAGTTTTTGGGGTTGTTTGTTTGTTTGTTTGGAGAGGGTGGGGGGCCAAAGATTATATGTGGACTTTCAACTGCACAAGGGATCAGCATCCCTCACCCCCAAGTTGTTCAAGTGTCTGCTATACTTGTGTTAGGGTTCTAAGTTGCCCCTCTTCTTCAGGTGGAATAAAAGAAAGAATTAGCTAAGACAGGTCTGTGCTTGTGGTGCTGCCTATAAATCTTGATCTACAGCTGAGTGACCCTAAAATTTCTCTATATGGCTTTTGTTTGATCTGGGAATTTGAAGCCAGAGTCTCCATGTTGCTAAAGCAATTGACTCTCTGACACTGAGGCACATTGTCTGGAGGTGAGACTCTGTACCATCAAATTTAGTGAAGATTCCACTGAGCATTGATAGATAAAACACTTATTGCAAATGTTTAGAGTGTGAAATAGCCACTGAGAAGGAGCATTGAGGATGATATCTGCTTATCTCTCAACCCCTCCTTAGACACCAGGGCAAAAGTTCTCAAAGTCCTCCATATTTGATCTTCCATGACCAGATTTCCAACTAAGGCAGGGTTATTTGAATTAATCTGTTCTTCACAACCAGAACAGGGACCAAGTTAGACTTGGGCAGCCACCCATCTGGCCACAAATGTTTATCCTGCTGAAGCCCCTCTAAGAAGCTCCAAAAGGGATAGAAGAGGATGACCAACTAACTACCCTAACTGTGCCTAACTACCCTAACTGTGCCAACAAACACAACCTAAGTCCTATTCTGGGGGAGATTATCTGTATAGGGGAAATACTTTAGTTCTCTGCAAATTATGCAAACATTCCTGCTGCCTCAGTGTTGCTGAGTCTAGGTCAGGCAGGGCAGAGGATGCAGACAACCTCAGTATTTAATCTAAAATGATGTTGGAGATGGGGGACAGTTCACCAACATGGAAGCAAGTACCAGCAGCAACAGGTATAGTGAAATCTTCTCCATTTAATCTTGGCTTGAAGGTATGTTCCTAAGGATCCATCCAGGTTATTTCTCCTGACAGTCCTAACAGGCCCCTTCCCATTGTCCACATTACCCTAGAGGCACTTCTTTCCTTTGAGAGAGGAAAAAAAAACCACACAAAGCTTGATTGATAGGGCACATTGTGAATGATGAAAGGGTTGTAAAGAACTGGTTCCATCCCTCTTTGCATCTTAGTTTCCAACCAGAACCCATGGCCTTTGAGAATTGAGGGCAACTTAATGAGTGTGACCACAATGTTTGCTCCAAAATAATTTTGCTTCCTTTGACTTCACTGCCAAGCATCCACACTGGCCAGGCCTTGTTCTTCTCTTGAACAGTCACATTCCTCTGTGTGTTGATGTTTTCTCTCTTTATCACATCACTTTTCTAGGCCTCTTGATTTTGGTCACTCGGGTGTTGTCATGGCAATGACATCCTCAGCAGAGTGGTGCTGCTCATGTTGTCATGGTTATAAGGACCTCTTGATGAGAGCCCCACTTCATTGTCATAATGCAGACAGCAGTAAAGAACCCTAGGATCTCTTGGTAAGCCTGAATTCTTAGACTAGGAGCTAGTGTTTCTGTGCCTAAAAATGCAAGTGGCAGTAATTAGAGAAATAGCAGCAGTCTAAAATGGTTAGACTCTATCCACATGGAAAGAAGAACACTAAAAGAGGGATCATTATCATCACTATGAGCATGTCCTCTTATTCCTTTTTTCTATCATCATCATCATCATCATCGTCATCATCATTGCCAGTGTTTTGAAAGGAATTGTCTATGTTCCAGGCACTATTCGAAGTGATTTACATGTATAAACTCTTTAATTTTCTTGACAGCCTTATGATGCAGGTGTTATTACTGTTCTTCTATAGATTAAGGAACTGAGACCCAGAGGGCTTGCATAAGTAACTTGCTCAAAGACATACCCTAGTATGGAGCTGGACAAACCTTAACCAGGCAGATGGTTTGCAGAGGCTCCACTCTGAATCCATTACTCCACTGCTTACTGTTGGACTGTTTTATAATTGATAGCAAAAACCAAGATGAATCAGCCCATCTACCAAAGGGGTTGCAAACTCAGATAATCTTTTTCTGCTAGAATTCAAACAATTTCTATTTTATACCATTTTTAAGTTTTAACATGTTTTTACATTTTCATTTGAGTCTCTAACAACCATATGATCTTACTATTGCTATTAATTTCATTTTACACATGAGAAAACCCAAGTTGAGAAAGCCTATGATCTCCTAGGATAACTTGGCTGCTAGTCCTGAATACATGACCATCATTGATGCAGAATCTAGTGTTTTGTTCTACCCTACTGCACAACTGTGTGACATACCCTAAGTCTGGCTCTGGGGAAGAGGATGGCCAACCCATCTAATGTGAATAGTTTCTAGCAGTCAATATAAAGGTGATAGAAGGAATAAATGTTGGTCTTGCAAAGTCATTCACGTAACCATTTGTCCTTGTTTTCCCTCCTATTTTATGCCTAATAACTCCACTATTAATGGTAGCCACTTTCATCTATCACAATCTAGATAAGAGAGCAGTAGCCTTCATACCATTCCAACTGCTGCAGCATGATGACTCTGCTACTTTGAACAAGTCATTTAACCTGTGTGGGAGACTCCTAATAAAAGGTTAATTACAGCTCTGTGTCTATGCTGATCTTCAGAAAATGACAATTAAACATAAATAAGTTACTTAAAAACTGGCCTCAAAGAAAATATAGCTTTTAAGACAGAAGGAGCTCAGGCCCTGGAGTTGATGAATCTTCTTGAGTATGAGGGGATTGGAGGAAGATATACTGAGTGAGGGATGGCACTAAAGTTAATAATGGTGGAAAACAAAACAATAGTAGCAAAGACTGATAGAATTCATATAATATACCAACACTGTACCTCTATCAACTCATTTAATCTTTGGAACTGCCCTATAAGTTCAGATACCATTTTTATATATATTTTGCAAATGAGGAAACTGAGGCACAGAACTGTTAAATAGTTTGGTGAAGGCCAAGTAGCTAGCAAGAGGTAGATCTGGAAATTGAATTTGGCCTTCTGGATATATCTGTAGATATTGGCATGCTGTCTTTCATGGACATGGGTTGGGTCCCAGAAACCACCTGAGCTTCGTCAGAGACATGACATGGGGAACTTTTAAGACTTGAGTTCTGATTATACCACTTATGAAGCAGTGCCCCCTTGGTCACATTGGTCAGAAGGCTGACCTTCTCTGAGCCTTAGGCATCTCATCTGTAAAGTGAGGCTCATGGTAGGATGTGTATTTGGGTTTGTTTAAGGTTACATAGGATAATGTGTGTAAATGCGTGCCCTGTGGCTGGTATAAAATGGATGTTCAAAAATGTGATGGTAGGTGGCATTAAAGGCAGTGCTATCAGTGATCACTAGTGTGTCATTTTCTCTGTCATTGACATTAGCAACTTATCTTATTTTTAAGGATGAACAGACTGCTCCTGATACTTGAGTGAAGTGTCAAAGGTCACCTGTGGCGAGTAAAACGTAGATTTCCAATTCTTATGCCTTTCCACAATACCTCGTTTCATTGACTAGAGTTTGGCCTATACTAGTTTCAGATGACCTCTTGGTATACAGGCTACCATTTCCTTTTGGCTGCCTTTTCCACATCCTCAGTTTCCTCTTGAGTCAAACCTCCAGGTTCTCCTAAGGTTCCCAGTGGACACCACAGGTTGCTAACGAGTGTCTGTTGAATGGAGATAGTGAATATCTGACTGCTCATTGGCTTTGTACATTTCTTTGTTTCACCTGTAAAAGAATATGTTCACAGTTAGCAGTGTCGTATTTGGGGAGAAACGGAAGTTTAAACTGGAAGGAAGTAACTGAAGTTTAACCAAAACCAGTACTGTATTCTAGGTTTAACAACAAAAAAAGTACAAATAGAAAATGTTATTTCTGGTCTGGGAAACCAACTTATTTGGTATATAATGGTACATTCTTGAAGTGGGATGTGTTGTCATCATTTCTGTGTAAGCAGTGTTCTAGCCATGTTAATGAAGTGCTTGGGGTCTTGAGCTGGGATCCCTGTCTCTCTTCAGGGATGTGAGGCTAGTCAAACAGGCTTTTCCATTCCCACTTCCAAAAAAGTAGCTTGGAAATAGAGGTGATGCTGTCCACAGGGCTTGATAATGTCAGGATGCTTTGCTGCTGTCCTCATGTGATACTTAAATTAAGCATTGGCTTTGAGGATGTTTCCATGTGCCTTTAAAAATGAAAACCTTCTTCTCTGTGTAGCTAATCGATAGGGCAGCCTAGTGGGAGAAGGCTCGTCTGCCGCCCTCCCTGAGCGCCATGGCTGCTGAGTGAGTTGAAGGCAAAGTGAGAGAGAGCCAGGAGGGTCACAGCGGTGTCTCTTTCAAAATCCAAGTTAGATACAAAAGGGAATTAAAAACTTCATGTTGAGTTGTTGTCACTCTCCCCGTGTCTCGCCTGGGAGAGTTCTCCAGCTGGAGAGCACTGAGAACACAGCCCTTTGGAGCTATTACAATTCATATAGACTATAAACTTCCCACTGCGCGAATAAAGGAAGGAGGTGCTTGCCAAGTGCTTGGAGGGGCAAATGCGAGTTATTTCACCATCTGATGATATACGCCATATTGGGAAACATTAGGAAAAAAAAGAAAAGGAGAAAAGAAAGTAGAGTGTGTTGAGAGGCTGGCAACTGATCATCCAACATTCCTTGGTGAAACTCAGATGGAGGCACATTTGTGAAAAGCAACAGGCATCGAGGTCATTCTACCCAGCATGTGTCTTCACTAATGGAGCTCGGTTACCTCTGCTCTACACTTGGGAAAGGAGAACTTTCAACACACAGTTGCCACCTGGCATCCCAGGTTCACACATGAGGAGAGGAGGGAGCAGGCAATATTGGAAAGAGAAGATCACTATTGTCAGGACAATTGATTTGGCTCTGCTCTGCCAGTTAATAAGTGGATAGCCCTCTTGGATCGACCTCTGTGAACCTCTGTCAACCCCAGTTTTCCTCTGTGAATCTCTGCTACCTCATCTGTAAGATAGGATCACAATATGAGATTAGCGGTCCTCCATCACAGATACTTTGTAAACATGAAAACATTATGGGCATGGTCCTTCATTAAAGTTCTGTATTAATCATGCATACTCTCCACGGAAATGCTAAGCAAGTCAAAAAGACAAGGAGGAGAGATGGAATCCCAGTACAGAGCAATTTTTTAAGACAAAGATATTTTTTACATTTTTGAAACACAAACTGAAAAAGTAGATGATGTAACCATTGATTATGACCGTTGTTATAACAACAGCAATTATCATTTGGTGAATCTTCCATTTATTTATGCAACACAATTAATTTGAAAGTTCACCTAAGCATTTCACAAATGCTACATAGAATGTAGCCCAAGAGAGTGAGGAGAGTTGAATCTGCTTAAAAAGAGCAGAATAACAGGACACAACTGTGCATAACAGAAACCAAAAGGGAAATCACAGGGCGATAGGAAGATTTGGATCTGTGCTACTTTTAGAATCAGCCCAGGGTCTATGACTTCCCAAGGAGTCAGTACCTCAGAGCCAGCACTGGTTCTCATTGCCTAATTTCATGACACCAGTGATCTGCAGACTATGGCCAGCTGGCCAGATATGACCTGCTACCTGCTTTTGAACAGCCTGTGAGTTCAGAAACAATTTCACACTTTTAAATGGTTGAAGAACACTAAAGAAAAATAATACTTCATGATATGTGCAAATTATTTGAAATTAAAATGTTTTATGAGAACATAAGACAGAGTTTTAAGAGAACACAGTCATACCCATTTGTTTACAGAAGCTTTTGTCTTACAGTGTCAGATTTGAGCACTTGTAACTACACCATATGTCCTACAGAGCCTAAAATATTTATTATCTAGTCTTTTAGAGGAGAAGTTTGCCGATATCTACGTTACATGAAGACTGACTCTTGACAGTTCTGATCACTGCTATTAAAATTCTTATTTTTAGGGGCACCTGGGTGGCTCAGTCGGGTAAGCGGCCAACTTTGGCTCAGATCACAATCTCGCAGTTCGTGAGTTTGAGCCCCGCTTTAGGTTCTGTGCTGTCAGCTCGGAAACCAGAGCTTGCTTCGGTTTCTGTGTCTACCTCTCTCCCTGTCCCTCCCCTGCTCTTTCTGTCTCTGTCTCTCTCTCAAAAATAAACATAAATTTTTAAAATTCTTATTTTTATCCATATTCCCTTCCTTGGTTCTCTTTGTCATGACTCTGAATTTGCAATTAGGATTGTTCTCATCTATATTCTAAATGATTCTTCCAAATCTGGAACATCTGAAAGTGGTCCCATGCCATTCCTCAAGGGCTCCTCTCTGGCTCATGGTTGTAATGGTCCACCTGACAGCTATGTTTTGACTCTTCTACTGCAAGGTACTCATTTGTTGGGCCCCAGAGGATTACTTCTGATTTTGAAAACATTCTGTTCTCTCCCTACTTTGCCTTTTTGGGGGTTGCTTTGTCTGGGGCAAGATAGAGAGCAGGTGGGTCATGAAAATACAACCCTAGCCCTGGGCCTTTGATCTTGTCTGCTTAAAGCATGCTCACTGGTCTGTTGTTGATTCCAGTTTTCCCTTTGAGGAAGTTTGTTCAGATGTTGCTGTTTTTTCTTTTTCATACAGTATTTTGTGGTAACACTAGAATCTGTCTTCGCTAATAGTTTTAATGACAGGCACCATCTTCTGGGAGGAACACATGTGCATTTAAATCAGAACCTTCCAAACATCCCATGTAATTACACTCCTTAGCTCTTCTGGTTTCACATCCACATTTGACCATCGCCAGAATTACCCCCCTCCTCCTGTTTCTGTCTGAAATCTGTCTATAGCACTGAGTTTGTGAAGACAGGCCTTATGTTTTCCGGATGATCATGGTCATATGAGCTCTACCCAATTTATTATATTCCTTTTGAATTCCTCAGGCATCTCCTAGATGAATAGTCTCTCAGAATCCCATCATTATGATTTCATAGTTTCAGAAATATTTTACACATTATTATGATAATAATAATTTGACCAATGAGAGAAAAGGATCATTCTGTCAAAGAGACTTATTTTCTACTGAGATGTACTTTGAAATCCTGTCACTCACTTTCAAAGCGAATCCCAATTTTTACATCAAAAAATTAATTAGTGGTTATTGCTAACTGTTAGAAGTACAGGTGTTATTTATATTCTTCTTCATAACTTTTCTTCTTTTCAAAATGTTTAATATGTGTTTGCAACAATTTTATCATCATATATTTAACCTTTAGAAGTAGATTTTCAATTTTCCATTCTAGTAAGATATGCTTGGAAGAGACAAGGCATTGAATTAGGGAGGCTAGATGGATACAGCAAATTGCTATATCTGAGATTAATTCTCTCCTTAGGACAAAGCCGAGGTCTATCAGTTTATTTCCCCTTTTTCTGTGATTCCTAGAGCTCCATGAGATCTTAAGACTCTGTTCTAGCAGATACCAGAGTCATAACATTCCCTAGTTGTTGCCAAGGGGTAAATTCTGGAACAAATCTCAGATATTCAAGTCAGTGCAAATGGGTTTTCTCATACAAATGTAGGTGGTCACCTCTGCTTCCATCTTCAGTAAATGCCATTAGAATCATCTTCAGACCCCTTGGGGAGATGGAAAATTCTGGAGTACTCCAGTAGTTTATCAGTGGGGAGCATAGTTATCAAACTATGTTATCAAACACATATCAAGCTTTAATTTTGCATGTGTGAGTATATATGTGTGCATGCATGCAGTGTGCGCACATGTGTGTATCTGTCCATGTGTGTGTGTCCTTGGTTCCTGTGTATCTCCACCCTACAGACTGTTCTTCCAATTATGTTCTTGTTAAATTGGATTGAAAAGTCATGAGGTTTTATAATTAGCAGATGACTAGAATTTAGTACTTTGGGTAACACTGGATTAGGAGGAAAACCTATTAATTTTTTTTGTCTTTTCTCACCTTTTTTCTTTCTTTTTTTCCTCTCCCTTTATACTACCTTATGAGAGTCCCTACTGCTTTTCATCAGTTAGATAAGATAATTTATACTGAAGACACATGGGACTCAAAGAGACTATCCCCACCAGGAAAATCAATGATTAAACAGCTGATGGAGTCAAGTGTCAGATGTATTTTCCAAGATAGTTCCACAAAAATGCTATATGGGCCTGCTTATTATCTCATCATTAGAGCTTTTAAAAGTGAATTCCCTGTGAAATCTTGTACCTAATTCATGTTCACCTTTGCATATATCATCTATTTGAATATGGTGTTGTTGACTAGTCCTGGAACTTAGGACTTAGTGATACTTTTAGTCATAAGCAATGCTGGGAACCTTTTTGAATTACCTTTCATGGAAGTGCGGGTTTAATAAATAGGAGTACATATACTCCTTTCGTTAAATATTTGATGTACATATATATATAGCTATGTGTATTATATATCACCATCAAATTTATATATGTATAAAACATCTTATCACTTATCTGATTCACAATGCTTTGAATTATAAAATGGCTGTTTACAAAATATGATCTATGCTTGAAAAATGAGTTTGCGCTCATTGAGGTTATTAAAAAGCATCATTAAGTAACTGTACTCAGGAATTTATTTTTTGCCAAGCTGTGTACAGAATGCTTAACACGTGTGATCATGTTGAATGTTGATAAAAGCCCAACGAGATAGGTACCCTTATCATCTCCTTTGTACAGATAAGAATGTTGAAGCCTCAGAAAGGTTAGGGAACTTTTCCAAAGTCACACAGTAATGACTGCTGTATTTGTTGTTCATTAGCTCTTATGGTATCTATAGAAACTAACTTTACACAGAGGGAAATAGCATGGTGGAAAGAGCATACACTTGGAATCAAACAGACCTGTGTTTGGATCTTTCAGCCTTTGTTTAGTCTGCTTCAGCCAGTTTCCTCATTCATAAATTGGAATAATAGATATCGCTAAAAGTAAGAATGCGTAACTATTCTATGTCAATTATAGGCATAAAGAACATTTTGTCAACAATTGCAATGATTACCATGTAATCATGAAGAGATAATGGAGAGATGTATTTATACATAAGTTAGCCTTGGGATGGACGAAGCAATGAAACAATTTGGAATAAAATTAGAGTCAGAGAAGCTATGGTACTTCTATGGAAAGGCAAAGACTGGGTAAAACTGGCTGAATGGGCTGTATTGGTGTTAACCGGTGGTAATGGGCATCTTAATTAGGTGTAGAAGCCCCACACCTGACCTTCTATGGAATGGAAGAGGGCAAAAGCAAGGCTGTGCGCTTTCAATGCCCAGGTTACAAAAGACCATGAAGCTTCCACTGGTTTCTCGTGGGACACTACCTGGGAGTCTGGCCACCGTATAAGAAATACAATAACCCTGACATTTCCATATGGAGAGACAATGTAGGGAACATTGGAGAGAAAAAACCTAGGGAAGTCCAGATCCCAGGCTCAGCTGGTGGAGTCAGAATGAGCAGACCTTAGAGAGGCTCCACCTCCAGCCTCCACGTGGCTCATAGCCTCACGTAAAGCCATGGTGAAGTCAACTGTCTAAGCCAAGACAACTCCAGCCCCACAACTAAAATGACATGACTGTTTTTGTGAGCCTCTGTTTGGGGTGGTTTGTTACTCAGCAGTAAATTACTGGAACATGGGCACGTGATATGAGGAAATCACAAAATTCGTCACTTAGATACATTGCTCTTCTCTTTCTCACCTTGGTTTCTCCTTCTCTCTGCACTTTTTCCCCTCTGACCAATGTAGACCCTACCGATCTTGGTCACATGGGGCCTTCCCAGAGCCTACGATATATGATCTGATCTCAGAGCTTTCCTTTCAGATTTTAGTAATTTGTGGTGAGTCTGGTGTTTCCATTAGACTTTGGGGAGCTTCCAAAACTGCAGAAAGTGCTAAGTTAAGCACTGTGTCCTGAGAATTAGCTCACTACTATCTCTGCCCTTGGACCATAGCACCCATAAAAACAGGGAGTTTAGAGAAGTCTGTCATGTAAAGGTCCCTGGTTTTCTAACCCATATGTTAATGTGCTCACTCCCTCACAAAGCCCTACTTAGTCTCAGCATTTCAGGCTATGGTATCCTTTGTGGATCCAATGCCATTCCCTCTTTCTGGAATCTAAGGCAGAGGCCCAATGCCACTATCCCTGTAATTCCCTATAAACCAGAAGCAGGGCAAGTAGAAGCAAGGAAATTTCTCTCTCTCTCTCTCTCTCCACAGCCAGAGGAAATCATAGAGCAGAGAGAGATTTGGAACACTTGAGCAAAGGATGAAAACTTCATCCTACCCTTAGCCAGTCCCAGGACTGGGCTCCAAGTAAATTAAGTGAACCATTTCAACAGGCTTGAATTCTGTCAGCAGCTCAACCATCCCCTTGTTTACTGTTGAAATAATTACTACTTTGCCATAATATTAGCTCTGAGCCGTGACTCCATTACCATTATCACTGGAATATTACCCATTTATTATCTCCCAGCAACCCTGGAAGATGAATACTGGGCTTCAGAGACCAATTGTTTTACAGCAGACAGGATCTTGGTGTGCATTGTTTAATGAGGTAAACTACATTATAGCCAGCATTAATTTGGCTGCAGTGCACTCCACTAAATCACTCTTAACCTGTAAATCTGCCACTGTTTTTGATGTGCACTTAATCAGTGAGGAGGGGAGACATCATTTGAGAAGAAAATGAAGCTGGGGGAGGGGGAAGGAGAAGGTGAAAGTGGGCAAGTCCATGGTCCTGGGAGTGTAGGCAAGATGAGGAACACTCTGAAGGTATGGGTGGATCACAGGCAACAGGAGGAGGGAGCAGCCAGGGTTCACTCATCCTCTGATCCTTTTGGCCAAAACTCCTGAGAGAATGGAAAGGTTATGTGATGGGTCAGCCATAATCAATAGGCCTTCCCTTTAGCAGTTCAGGAGTTGTGGATTCACAGAAAGGATTTTCTGATCACTTTTAGCTCTTGTCTTCTTCTATTTGACATCTTCGGTATGACCACAGTGATCCACAACAGGCAGATTAGGAGAAACTGAAAACAGAGCTAGGAAATGAGATTGTCTTTTGACACAAGGGATGGGAGAGACTCCCGGAAACATGTAGCTCTCCTCATTTGGTGAGCTCACAGGAGCCTGCATGTGGCTGCACAGAGCTCATTGCCTTGGAAGAAACACAGCTGGAAACACACCAGGGGAACAGAGCAGCAGATGAAAGGAGTTTCTTCATCAGGCCTCCCTTGTCACCTACATTCCTGCTTTTCAAACTTTAAGGTGCATATAATCACCTAGGGATCTTGTTAAAATGCATGTTCAGCTTCAGTAGGTCTGGGGTGGGTCTGGAAATTGGGTATTTCTAACCAGCTCCCAGGGATGCTGATGCCACAGGTCATAGACTGACCACACTCTGGGGACCTACTAAAAAAGGAGGAGCCTCTTCCAACAGAAGGTTTTCTTCTAGAAATGCCTACACTGGCTTGTACAGAACATGCTCACAACCATCTGAAGGAACAACAACATTGTCCCCACTTCAGAGGTGGACAAGAGGAAATATGTTGCTTTGTTCTGGCAAATGCTGGTGACTTTCAGGTAGGTCCTGGAGTGAGTGAGGCATCAAAACTCAGAAGTAATGTTCCAAGAACAACAGAGAACAGGAAGACTGCCAGAAATCGGTGCCTTCATATTTTAAGGTGGAGAGCATTGTATTCCTAAAATATCCTAAGACATTACTTTTACATTACAAATGGAGAAAAAAACAAAATGGTTTGGATGCAACTTTGGACTCTTGAAACCTCAATCTACTCATGTTCTTTAAAGAGAAATATATTCTCCACCATGCCACTCATGAGTTTCCCCAAATCACTTATGTTCTTGACTTTGGAGAACTTTTCTCCGCACAACCTAAATAAACTTGAAACTGAAGCAGCTATTCTATATATCCAACCCAGTTAATCAGGGTTGAAATTACCAAATCGTTTCCTAGAACATTCCAGAGTTTTTCTTTCTTTAAAGAGTGGAGCTGACATGCTTCTCAAAAACTTGTCCCGGATTACCCCCAGTTGATCTTCCCAAGAAAGTAGCACTGAGTTTTTCTGAGATAAGTGGGAGGGGGAGGAGAGAAAAAGAAAGAGAGAGAAGGCCTTTGTGATTTAATAGGTAATCCCAGGAGCAACAGAAACTGGCAGACAGTATAAATTTGGAAACATCTTTTACTGTATATCTTCCTTACCAAAGTTTTCTGTTGCATCCATTTTGAAAACATGGTGTTATTATTTCTATCTTAGGGCATGCATCTGAAGTATAATGACAAGGTGTGAGGATGTGCATATGCTTTGTTCTTTATAACACTAGAACAACAATATTAATTTTCCTTTTTAAGTTTTATTATAGTTAAGAAAAAGAACACTACTAATTTAATTCCCTATTATCTACCAAAACATTCCACTAGCAGTTGAATAATACTTATATGGTTTAGGAATATTATGCCTTCCCTGGTTCATTTATCCATCCATCCATCCATCTGTTCATTTGTCCATCCATTTAGAAACATTTATTTAACAGATACTAGATTCCAGTAAAATGGGAAAAATAAATAGATTGGAAAAATAAAGATCAAAGAGGCATGGTTACTTCCCTCAGAAATTTTGCAATTTAACAGCAGAGGCTAACACACAGATAATTTATTGTAATACCACTTGGTACATTCCAGTTGTTCTCTACTTTCCCTAATCCTGCAAACATTTTGCTTTACTGAGATTATAATTCTTTTTACTGAACTAGTGACAAAGGAATGTGTAGACTCAAGCAGAAAGCTAAAAGTGTAAACTTGTATATAACATTGAAGTAATGATTATAAGACTTCTTGGGAGGGCAATTTCCACTACAACTAAAACATGAGCTCTTTCTGAGTTCCCCAATTTTAAAACTAGGCTATACTAACTTGATCATTCCATCTCAAGAATGTTTTTATATACTCTGATGAATATTGTTTCAAACATGGTGGAGCCCTCAGCTACCTTTATATAGCAGTTGTCCACTCTCAACTAATGCTGCATATTTGAGAGAAAAATACCATCTTGCTGAAAAAGCTTTGTCACTAGTCTTTATTTAAGCAACCAAAAGTGGGAGACACTACTGGAGAAAATCTGTTCAAATGAACTTGAGAGATAGTGGGATGATATTAGAAGGGAAAAAAAACCTCCAAACTCTCAGACAGATGTGTCATTAACAAAGGCATTTTGATGTATGAAATTGAGGAATTATGGCAGTTAACCAGGAATACTGGGGATAGGGGAGTTCCAAATGTTTCTATTGCATGTATGAAGATATCTGCCTATTAGAAAATTTAATCATGAATCAAATAATGTGTATATATATACATTAATATAATATGTTAATAATTAGTAATTAGTAATTAATATAATGTGTATATATATAGCATATGTGTATAAGTATATATACATATGTAAATAAAATTTCTATTATAGTATATAAACATATTATGTATAAATAGAATATAATAATGAAATATATATGATATATAAATGTACATATATACATATAATTATGTTTTCCCTTTTGGGAAAGGGAGATTTTGGTTGAGAGTTATGTGGCTAGTTTTCTGGTGCAGAATTAACATATGTATTGAATGGTAATCATGTGTTGGATACAGTACAGTGCAGTGATGTCTAGTTACATGAGCCAAATTAACTTAGGGGATGTTTCAACTACTGAGCAGGGATATACAGTCAGAATAACTCAGAGTTACAAATACAAACAAGTGTCTTTTTTCTTTTTTTTTTTTTTTTTAATTTTTTTTCCAACGTTTTTTATTTATTTTTGGGACAGAGAGAGACAGAGCATGAACGGGGGAGGGGCAGAGAGAGAGGGAGACACAGAGTCGGAAACAGGCTCCAGGCTCCGAGCCATCAGCCCAGAGCCTGACGCGGGGCTCGAACTCACGGACCGCGAGATCGTGACCTGGCTGAAGTCGGACGCTTAACCGACTGCGCCACCCAGGCGCCCCACAAGTGTCTTTTTTCTAATTGACTCTCTCCAGGAACCTTCACCTCCTCCTATAACCTATTACATTTTCTCTATAAAGTGAAGTTTAATAGTGAAGTTTAATTGCTTCCTAATTCTTAATACTCAAAATATCTAATATGCAGATAAAAACTTTGGGGGCCTTACTTAAAAGCTATATGAAAATGCATAATTATTTTGCATGTGTTTGTATGTAAGCATTTCATCCATCAGTGCATTCTCCTGTTCTGCTCCCTGATTCCTAGTACATCCATCAAGCCCAATTGCCCATATACAGTAGAAATGCTCTGTTAAGAAGCTGCGTTTTGGAGCAAAAATGTAAACTAGTCTTTGTTGTGATGGTTCTGGGGTAGGTGTGATGTGTTCTCTCTCCCTTAGAGGCAAATTGCTATGGGTAAAACATGTATTATGCTATCAGATGCCATCCCAGCCTTTGTTCAAGTGCACTTTGCAGAGGCACAATAGATTGTGGTAGTTTGATACCATCTCCTTAGTTTCTTTCATCACATTTGTTTGTCTCTGCTAATCGGCAGAATCCAGAAGCCTTCAGCAGGTACTCTCTGTCCGTAGTCTCAAATCAACCAGTCAAGCCTTCACCATCCTGGGGGACCCTCTGGACAGCAAACATTCTTTCTTTGCATTATTATTTTTAATTTATCCACCCTCAAGGAAAGTAATACCTTAACAATAAAAGCTTATACAAGATGACTGAAGCCTAGAAGGTGGTGGGGGTGGGAGGCTCATCCTGAGTAAATTCTGAGATTTTCAATTTGTAAAGATAAATGATAAATTTTAAAAGGTTCTGCTTAGTTAAAAAAAAAAAAAAAGGAAAAAAGAGGTAGGAAGGGGGCATGTGGAAGAAAGAAAGAATAGCAAAGAAAGAAGATGAAGTCATTTAAGCATCTCAATTGTGTTTCCTCCCCTGGTTGTCAAAGAGCAAAGTGATTCCCACTTCACTCCCCCTCAGGTGCCTGCAGCCAGCTCAGCTTGTGTTGGGTTTGGAGGTAGGTTTCAGGTGGTCCAAACAGCCACCCCATTTGAAAGGAAAGCAAGAGCAGCTAGGAGTATCTGAGATTCGTGAGATCACTCCACAAATTAAAACCTTTTATCAGCCTCTAATAGCTGTGCAAACTAATTATATTTTGGCCAAACTTTGCCAATGACTCCCCCGAGGTATTATTATAAAATTTTGAGCTTGGAAATGCGTCCCCATTCTGTCAACATCAGGATGTTTCAGCTGCAGGAATTGGGCTCCAGCTCATTTTAGCTTCCATGATGTGCTTTGCATAAACTGGCATTTGCACACTGGTATGGCCAGGAGGGTCGCGGAGGGAGCACAGCTGTACTTGAAAACAAACAGGGGGTGTATTTCTAGCAGTTAGACTTCAGACACAGGGGCTGCATTGTGAGAAGAATACATTTTTGACCCCAGATTTTAAGGAGATGCTGCAGGCTGCTAACCCCAGATGTAAAGGCAGTCACTCAACCATTCTGTTGAAACAGCTTCTAACTTGAGGGGGACATGTCACCTCTCTTCTCAATGCTTCCATTTCTCCATATGCCGGAACAGTGTTTCCTAATGTCACTGCTCAAATCCTTGAGCATATTTTAGAGTAAAATCTGGAGGAGGGGGACTTTCTTGAAGAGTTTGATGAGAAGTCAGTAGACCCTGATTGGTCCCAGAATTTAGGTTTACAAGTTATTTAGGGTTCAAGCCCTATGTAGGTCAAATAAAAATAATTTGTCAGTCAGCAAATGCTCATCAAACACACTCGGGCAGTGGGACATTATTAGAGGTGTGTAATGGCATTCAGTGTACCCATGTATGCCAGCATATTCCTTTCCTGTCCTTCTACTTGCTGATAATCCTCTGTGTGGCTGGCCTCAGAGAGCAGAATCACTCTGCAGCAAATGTACACTTTCACATGCACAGAGTCCCATGAAACAGTAAAAATCAGAGGGGACTGGATAAGCCCAGGGTTTTCCCTCATCCATCGCCAGCTATCAGAGCACAGAGACAGCGAGTGGGAGATGCTGTTTATTTCCTTTGCTGGCTTCATTTAGTCCAGCTAAAAGCAGAAAACCTAGTGAGATGACCTTCCAGTGTTCCTAGGCACTTTAGGACAATGTGTTTTGACCACTGCCAGAAATGATCATCTGCCTAACTTTTTGGACAGCTCTGGGCCACTGGTGCAGCCAGGGATCCTGGAGGGTCAAGGGAAGCAGGAGGAGACTCTTGCCCAGCAGTTTAGGGGAGAGCGTGAGGCTAGCCTATGGTGACACAGACCCTCTGGCACTGCAGTGTAGCCCAGAGCCCTCCCAGACCCAGAGCAGAGGCAGGAAATGTGGAATAAGGACACTGCCAGAGTCAGACCCTCCCTCACCATAGGGTCCCAGGTTCATTTTTGTCTCTGCCATCTGCCATCACATCTCAAAGTCTCCCAGGATGGTTTCATCAGATTCTTGATTTCGTTCCAGTTGTCACTAATTACACTGCAGATCAGTAAATCATCTCCGGCTGGGGCTGACAGGGAGAGAAACAGGCCCTCTGCCACACAGGGCTGGGGTTCCCTGGCACACCTGCAGCAGGCGCCTCTGAGGCACCCTCCCGAACCGCACTCCGTGCAGAAGGTAGAGATGCCCGGTCACCCATGCTCGGTACCTCTCTGTCCCTGGGTTGCCCCTGCATATGCATTCTTACCCTGATATCTGTTTCAGGCAGTACAGCCACTTGGGAAGAATTTAGGCAAGTCTCTGACCAGAGGAGACTTCAACTTTGATTGTTGAAGGTAGAGGAGGTGAAAGGTGATCTTATTAGTTCCTCTGGAGTTTTATGAAGTCAGGATGTCTCCTCTCAAATTTTGTTAATGAAACACTAAGTCGATTCATTCGTTTTGGGATGGGGTATAATAATCTGGATTTTAAATGTGCACCCCAGGTGCTTCTGGGTGGTGAACCATTAACCCACTTTAAGTACCACTTTATCCCTCTCTGGCTGTAGACTCCAGCTGGCCTGTTTGCGGATAGGGTGGTGAACTTCTCCTGTCAACCTTGCTGTTCTAATAAGGACACAGATTGTTCTGATTCAAACTGCGCTCAGCCTGCCCATACACTGGACCTACATGCACAGCCCAGGTGCACAGGCTAGAGGCTGTAGCTCTGAGAAAGCCTGTGCCCTTGGCATCCTGCAGCCATGGTGTGGTAGCCTGGGAGGGAGTGCCCCTAGAGCCCCAAGCGCCCCCAGCCCTGTGTCTCCCAACCCAGCCCATTCACTGCACAGATTGCTAGCTAATGGGGCGGAGCTAGCTCAAGTGCCTTCTATTAATGGAGCAGAATATAAACAGAATAAAGCCTTCATTTCCCAGGCTGTGGTTTCATTATTAATATACTTTACAGTTCACAGGTTGTACGTTTGCACCCGTGTTTTCTCAGCTGGTGTAATCTGCAGCTCCGAGTGAGAACAGTCATAAAATTTTCATTTCCAGTTGAATGTGCGTCCAATTCGCCGTGAAATGTTCTATCTGTCGTGAATATTAAGTGCACTGAAGCAATGGCTGCTAGATTAGGTAAAGAGGTTCATTCCCTGGCCCCTCCCAGGCTTGGCCAAGGACAGAGGTTGGCTGGGCTGTGGGTGTGACTTTTACTGAGAATCTTTGTGGCATGAAGCTTGTAGGTTTGAGGCTGCCTCCTGGAGCTGTGGTGAAGGAGAGGAAACAGGCCTTAAGAGGCAGCTGATAGGTCAGGAATAATGGAGAATGTGCACCTAGGGGCCAATGAAAAGCCATCAGACAGGAGGTGAAAGGGGACTGGAAGTTCAGGTGCAGAGAGGAAAAATGGAGACCAAGGTAATGCTAGGGCAGGGGTGAAGAGGCAGGGATGAGGCAAGAGGAGGTGGGAGGGGGTTGCAGAGGAGAGAGCAGGCCCGGGTGGAGAGCTTGCAGGTGCAGGAGGAGGCTGCTCCACAGGCATAATGTTACCAGGAGCAAGCAGCATTTTATGTGTTTTATGCACAGTGCCTTTTTAGCTGAATCCTAGCAGTGGGGGAGATGCAGGGACAGTCAGGAGCCACAGTACTTGCGAGAGCTTCTGTCTGATGGCCTGCAGCTTGGAGCAGGGCAGGAGTGGCAAGGGGGCTTGGGCCCAAGAACAAATGTTACCTGCTGCCCCTAGGCCTAGAGTGGAAGTTATTGTCTTCCCAGCACTAACTTATTATCCTTTCCTCTCAGGCCACTCCCTGAGCTATTCCAACTAGTTCTGTCTTCCAGATCCCTCCCCTCCATTTAGTTGTTGGAGGGCTAGGATCCCTCACCCCTCCCTGCAGTGCAGGGAGCTCCAAGCCTCAGGGAGCCAAAGCTGGGCAGGCAGAAGGTAGAGAAAAGGAAGTTCCTGGATTCCAGCTGATGTTTCCGGTTCTCTCCTCCCTGCGGGCCAGGTGCCCATCCTGTAAGGGTTTGATATGATAGCTGCCCCAGGCTGGAGGAGAAAGCGAGGCAAATAGGAAGACTTAGATGGAGCAAGACTTGCTCCTTAGATGGAGCAAGACTTAGATGGAGCCTCATTGCCTCAGGCACATAGCCTCCTTAGCAGAGGTGAGAGAAGCTGGCTATGCCCTGTGGGAGGATCCCTATAAGACACTGACTTGGCTTCCCAGAGCTGAAGTGCTGACTTCAGCTGGAGCAAAGAGCCCCAGCCTGTACTGCCCACCCAGAAGGGACTCCTCCAACTCCAGCCAGCTGGCCCAGAGAGAGAGAGAGAGAGAGAGAGAGAGTGTTCACACATGTGTGTGTCTGTATATACATAATCACACAACAGAGTCAATCGGCTACACAACCCTTGGCTATTTAGAGTTAAAGCTCATGACAGCCCAGCAATGGTTATTTTCCTCACCTTTGTGGTTAAGGAATAAAGCACAACTGCCAGGTTTAGTTATTTCTCCAAGTTCCCAGCATGGAACTCACGGTGGAGGCCAAAGAAAATGCCCACATTCTGATTTGAAGTTCTGCACATCCCCCTCCACCCCATATGTCACAATTATTTGTTTGACTCCCTTTTTCCACTTTCAATTGTTTAATTTTGAAAAATATTCAGATAATTTTGTGTTTCTCAAACACAAACCTACTGGGAGGAAGAAGCTGAAAATGAGCTGGGCAAAGATAGCAGAATGTTCAAAGATGCGTGGTCTACTAAGCAAAATCCTAAACATGTCCAGCTATAATCCAAGGATGGCTAGTCTGCTTTATACTTGGTCCATCCCTTCTTGTACCAGTTGCACACCTGCTCACCTGAGTTGCTAACCAGCGTCTTGAGAACAAATCCAGAATTGTTCCTATGGTGTATAAGAGCGTCCATCCATTGTTCTGGCTCACCACGGCTCTGCAGGGTTTCCAGTGCACATATGACATACATGTGTCACTGCAAATGCAGCTCCCTCTAACCAGAATCCTCCCTCCCCCACATCTTGAGCTCACCCTTGCAGTTCAACTTAAATGCCCCTCCTTGGGGAACCCTTCCTTGGCACCTATTTCACCCCCCCCCCCAAGCACAGCCTCCCCCACCATCCTGGGCTCCCCATGAGCTTGAGCTGGACATGTATACACTTCAGTTTCAGCATTAATCTCACTGTGATTTGTTAACCATCTGCATGCCCATCTCCCTCAAGGGACAGTGGACTCCCTCAGAACAGGGACTATAAAATGTCTATCATTCAACAGATATCCAGCTCAGAGCCTGAGAACATGGGCATTGGAATTAGATAGATTTGAGTTTCAACCCTGGCACCACTTTTTATGCCCCATGAGACTCTGGGTGGATTGTATAACCTACTTGTACCTTGATTTTCTCATCTTTAAAATGGGGATCATTAGCTTCCATAGAGGGCACATTATAACAAAAATCAGTGAGTATATATATATGAAAATTTAGAAACTAAACATAAAATAAGCACTCAGAAAATGTTGGTTTTCTTTCCTTTAATATCTCTTCTTTTCCATAGATGTTTATTGAGTGATTAAAAAATATTATTAAGTACAAAATTAATTAATCATTCAGATTCAGATTATACTGGGGATTCAGAAGGAAAGGATCAAGACCAAGTATGACCAAGTTCTTCCATGAACAGGTGTCCTTGAAGTGATCCTTGATTAAGACACAAGTACCTTTTTCTTCTGAATCTAGGGGTTCACCTCTGCACATTTATAGGTCCCTCTCTCTGTGTCTGTCTCGTGTCTCTCTCTCTCATATTCTCTGATTCCTTTCATTTATTGAAGCTGAAAATGCAGCTGACCCTTCCTACCTCATGGAGCTTTAACCCATGTCTTTCTTTAATGTTAAATTTGAGATCAGTGACCTCTAAGTGACCTCAATGCTGATCACTGACCTCAGCCCTTAAATACTGAAATCTTCTGAGAACTTAGCCTTCTGTCCATAGGCCCCGGAGAAAGGTATTAAGATGGCATCGAAATGGCATTAGTCACAGCCCAAAGCATCTACTCATGGGAGAAAATGGAGAAATTAAGAGAAAGTGCTCTCAAAATATGCATGCCTGCTGAATCGTTAATTCTACCCCTTGTTGCTCAGAACTCCTGCCCTTAAACTGCATTCAGAATGAATTCCACCAGTGGCCCATTCTCAGGGAGAGACGGGAGGGAGAAAACTGTACATCCTTCTCCTGGCTTGTCACTGTAGAGTTGAGATAATAATAGTCTTTTTCTGATCCCCTGAACTTTCCCATCTGCTTCATAAAACAATGGCAATTTTTTTCCCTTGCTCTGTCTTCCTCTCTCTCTCTTTTATTTTTATCCTCCTACACTATAATTTAAAACTGTGGCAGTGCTATAGCCCTTGAGTTTTTTTTTTTTTCCTTTCTTCTCCCCTTTCTTTAATACATGACTGTTATTTAAAATGGGCTTTCATCTGAGCACCAGGAAGCTGCCTGGGCAGGGAAACTGCCTTGTGCCTTTACAGAGGGAGGGTCAGACCAGTCTGGCCCCCAGTCTAGCCCAGGACCCAGTTCCCTTTAGCACTGTCATGAAAATCAGAGGTGTTGGTGCATTTGTTTAGATTTCCTCTAAGGCATTTTTAAAGAAGAATTGGAAGCCAAGGTCTTAGGAATGCCCCTACATCTGAAATGTCCATCATATTAAGCTGGTCACCCTCAGTGGCTACCAGGCATCAGATTCAAACACAGCAGTATCAGCTGAATGCAGTAAGTTCATTGTGCCCATAGATCCAGGAAGGGGACATTTGTCAGCCGCCAAGTGCAGAGGCATTCAGCTGTTGCTATGCAAGATTTTCCTCAGCTGCTCTGCCAATCACACCCATCCTTATGCATCTCTGCCTCAGCTGGATGGGCGATGTACATGAAAGGCCATGGCCAAAGGCTGCTTTCCCTGGGGAAATGTCATCTATTTTAGGTATCAGGAAGGAGGGTGCATGACCCTGGTGTTTCCCATACCAATGCTACAGCATCGCTGTTTCTGGTTTGGATCTCTGACTGTTATCCCTGTGCTGGAAAATTCTCCACGCACTGCCTGTCTCTGTGTCAGTTCATTTCCATGTATGCACCTGTACCTCCGAAAGCAATTTTGGCCTTGTGTTTTCTGCCTGAGATCTCTCCAGAGCCCCCTCTGAACTGGCAATGGCAAAGCAATCATATTGTAAATGATCTTCATGAAAGAAGATGCCATTGCAATAAAGCACAGGGGACAGAACAAGGCTGAAGGCTAGAAAAATGTGTATGTGTGTGTGTGTGTGTGTGTGTGTGTGTGTGTGTGTATTGTGAGTGGGAAGGTGTGTCCCAGCCCTTGTGGAGATGATTATTCCACCCTTCAGAATATGTAGCCATCCTGCCAGTTGGAGGAGGAACTCTCTGGGGAAGACAGGGCTTGCTGTCCCCAGCTGGTATGCTGGGGAGGCCACACGCCTGCTGGAAATGGAGACTGTTATCCTAGCAAGAGTGGCTTGTCTCCCTGGCAGTGATGCCCAAAAGGGCGGGTGGCAGGAGGAAGTGCTTAGAGATCCAGTCTCTTGGTTCACACTGTTGGAATAGGTCCTGGGTGTCATTGTTTCACTTCCTTTTGGAAATCTCCCTTCTCTTCAATATTGGAAATGATCTTTAAAACCACATAGAAATATGGGGCGCCTGGGTGGCTCAGTAGGTTAAGCCTCCAACTTCGGCTCAGGCAAGTACTGCGTCCAGCTCTGTGCTGACAGCTCTGAGCCTGGAACTTGCTTCGGATTCTGTGTTTCCCTCTCACTCTACTCCTCCCCCACGCACACTCTGTCTCTCTCTCTCAAAAATAAACATTAAAAAATTTTTAAAAAGTATTGTTTTACATAGTTTTCATTCATTTATCATATACTTATCATATCTTTTGCTTTTTATTGCTCACTGCCCTTCCATCTGTTTTTTGTTGTTGTTGCTGTTGTTGTTTTTCTGCTTCTTTAGGGTTTCTTCCTACATAGATCTGCTGCTGGTATATTTTCCCATTTGTTAAGTAATGAAAATGACTTATTTTGCGCAGGTTTCTGAAAGGTAGAGTTTTTTAGTAGATAATTTTGAGTTGGAAGTTTTTTTTTGTTTTTTGTTTTGTTTTGTTTTTGTTTTGTTTTTCCATCTCATAAGGGTCTTTTGACATTCAACATTATGGAGGAGTCAGTTGTGAATCTCATTTTTGCTTCAGGGAAATTTATCCCCCCCTCCCAACCTCCAAGGATCTTTGTTGCTTTTAAGACTTTTTCTTTGTTTTTGTTTGCAATTTCACTATGCTGTGTCTAGGTAGAGATTTCTTTCCTTTTTTTATTTTTAATTTTGCTTGGGATTTGTTGCTTTCTTAAACTTGTGGATTAATGTTTTCATTAGTTCTGGAGATTCTCAGCTATATGTCTTCAAACCCTGCCTCCTGCCCCATTTTCCCTTTCCCTCTCTTTCTGGGATTCCTTAAGAGTGTGTGCTAGACAGACCTCCTCCTTCTTTCTATGTCCCTTATTAATTCTTTTACATTCTCTGTCTTCTTGTCTCTTCATTTTACTTACAGGGTATTATTTTCTTACTTATTTACAATTAGCATAGTCTCTCCTTAACTGCATCTTGTCTTTTAAGCCTTTCCATCAGTATTTTTAGTTTCAGTTATATTTTTCATTTAAAGAAGTCTTATTTTTTTAACATTTATTTACTTATTTTGAGAGAGAGAGAGAGAGAAAGCATGAGTGGGAGAGGGGCAGAGAGTGAGAATCCCAAGCGTCCTTCACACTCAGCATGGAGTCCAGTGTGGGGCTCAATCCCACCATGGCAAGATCATGACCTGAGCCGAAATCAAGGGTCTGATGTTCAACCAACTGAGTCACCCAGGAACCCCTCAAGAAGTCCTGTTTTTTTTTTATTTAAAAAAAAATTTAATGTTTATTTATTTGTGAGAGAGGGAGGGACACAGAATCCAAAACAGGCTCCAGGCTCTGAGCTGTCAGCACAGAGCCCGACGTGGGGCTCAAACCCATGAACTGTGAGATCATGACCCAAGCCAAAGTCAGATGCTTAACCAACTGAGCCACCCAGGCACCCCAAGAAGTCCTATTTTTATTGTTCCCTTCAAAAGTGCTGTTTTAAAACTTTTTAGTTTTATTTTCCGTGAAGATTTTGAAGTTTGTGATTCATTTCTTTATCCAAAATTAGCATGGCTGTTTTATAGTCTGTGCTTCATAATTCCATTAACTAACATAGATTTCAGTCAGTTTTGTTGTTATTGTTATTGTTGTTGTTGTCTGTCTTATGCTGCTGTCACTTTTGCTTTCTTGTATCTTGCTTGAATCTTGTGTCTTGCTTTCTTGTGTGCCTGGTTATGGTCTGCTATGTGATATCCATTGTGTTAAGGAAAACCTGAAATAGTTTGAGACCTGGGATTATAGTACCTTACTACAGAGATGATTTGGGTTTGTGTTGGCAAGATGGCTAAGAATCTCTCTATTCAGAACCACTTTAAACAGAACTAAGGTTCCTCTGATTCCCCAGATCATCCAGGTAAATCAGACCATACTGCAGTTTCTTAGAAGGGATGCTCAATGTTCATCTCACTCTCCTCTCTTGGGGATGCAGCCTTCCCAAGTCTCAAATTACTGTAGAGATGTTTTCCTTGTAGACTCTCTCACTTGCAAAGGGTCTTTGGCTTTGATTTCTGATCCCCTGGACTTTTGTTAAACAAAGGTTCCAATCTGCCTGACACCGCAGATGCCCTAAGGGCCAGCTGTCCCTTGATTTGGTTTCCCTTTAATTTAGGGTTTTGTGAATCCACACCAGGAAGGGGACTCTTGGTGCTTTCAAGAAGGTTTAAGTATGTCTTATCCAGCTCTTTTAGTTGTTTTCAGTTGGAGTGCTGGCTGATAATCTAATCTGTCCTTTCCAGAAATCAGAAGATCAGTATTTTCTTAACCTACATCCATATCCCCTTTCCATCCACATGCTAAAACATATTTATGTAAGGTTGAGTGTGCTCTGAGGGAGAAAGGAAGATATGTGGATTTCACTCCAATATTCTCTGGCTGTTTTTTGTCTTTCTAAGTTTCAGTTTCCTCACATGTGAAATGGGGAGACAATAACCTGAACGGCCTACCTCACAGGGTTATTGCAAAACTTAGAGAAGATCATAAGTTTTGTTTTTTTATTGATTTGATGGTATCTATGAAAGTGTTTTGTGAGATACCAAGCCTACTACATATTTACTAGCTTGCAATTTGCTTGCTTCTCAAAGAGGGTAGAGTCACATGAAAAAAAGTAGACTAGGGAGCAGAGGCAGGACTTCTGTATGCCTCTGACCCTACCCAGGAGAAGAAAGACTTAAGGCTAAAAGTGACAAAGCCTAGCATCATGAAAGCATGGAAGGAATGTGAGCCCAGGTAGTGCTCAACACCCCCTGCCACTTGTGCCAGTGCAGATAGAGACTGTGGGGGTGCGAATTGAGGAAGTTTGACTTTCCCAGTGGATGTCTAGAAAGGGGTCTCTCTTGGAGCCCTCACCTATCCCACAAAGCCCTCAGACACTCTCCTTCCACCAGCCCTTTCCCCAACCACCTCAGCCTGGGCTGGTCATTCAGTGGCAGTTCTACTTGCCGACATTTCCTCTGTCATTTTTATTTTAACATTTGTTCCCTGTCTCATGAAAAATTGGAAATTTATCTGCAATCAGCCCTTCAACTCGTCTCCCTATCAATCCCCCTGTTCATCATTTCTTCTCATTTATTTCTGACAGGCATCATGTAACAAATTCTTAATTTGATGAGCTAGATACAGCCCAGAGGCAAAACAGTGCACTGAAGTCAGGTCTGACCACAAGGCCCAGTTAGTTATCCTGGATGTCCCAGACCATCTACCCATCTGCTCCTGAGAGCTGAGCTCCTAGAAATGAAGGGCGAGTAGGGTGTCTAGGAGTAAAATGGGTGAGGGTGTAGGGAACTAGACAAAGGAGGCCCAAACAAAGGCCAACAGTTTTCTGTAAGGAAGCCTGGAGGAAGGGAGCTACATGGAAGTATGGGGCCCTGGATGTGGGTGTGTAGGTAGTTGTGAACAAGAATTTCATGGCTGGTTGAAAAATAGGACTACTGTGTCTTTGGGATACTCTTTGATAATGATAGTTAAGAAACATGGGCTTGGGTACATGAATGTTTGGGTTTGTTCACGACTGACATAAAGCTGGGCAAGCAAGGGATGCATCTGTGTACATTCCTATTTCTGAAATTGTGTTCAGAGTAACATTTATGGTCTCTTAGAGGTTAATAGATATTTCTGTAGGAAGGAAAAATGGACCTTCGTCAAATAAGCTTAAAAAACTGTATGTGCTCTATTCCCCATTTGGAGATCCATGGTGTATAAGAACCCATCAAAGATTCCGAAAAGCCCTGCATTTAATCTATTTAACCCAAAGTTTCCCCAAACTTATTCAATAAAGAAGTCATTCTTTCCAGAATACTGATTATAGTAACATCCTGCAGGGCACTTAGAATTTGGGGAAAAAAGCATTAATCCTGGAGCAATAGCCATCTGTGTTTTACTTCTGCTATTGAGGGATTTTCTGTCAAACCACATGTTTCCAGAATGGTACCTGTGAGTAAAACTCTCTTCCTAAAATGTATCCTCATGTCCTAAGAGCTTACTGTCTGGCAATGATAAATATTCCCATTTAATAAGGGTCTACTTTTGTCCTACATGATTTATTAGTGCACATCCTGTAATCTTCACAAAGATCCTACAGGATACATGGCATTATCCCCATTTCATGGATGAAAAAACTGAGAGTCAGGCTTGTTTAGTTAATGTACCCAACCAAAGTCAGTGGCTAAGCCAGGACTCTATCTAGGTCTAGCTGAGTCTAATGCAATGTTTCCCTACTATATTACATCAATTGGGTAGTATGAAAACGGGGCACATTTACAAAGTGAAACAATTTTTTTTTTAAAAAGTAAATAAATTTAACAACCTTCCTAAAGTTATATACAAGCACCATTTCTTGTTAGCTCCAGAAAAAGAATAAAACTAAAAATTATCTAGCCCTATTTTTCATTTCTACTTACAAACATGGAAATGGAGTTTGGAGAAAGTGTAATGACTCACCCAAGATCACATGACTGGTCAGTGTCAGTATGATCACCACAAATTACCCTAGCTTTTGGTCTAGAGTTCTTTTTACCCATGGCAAATCTTTCTCCCCCTTTGATCATTGAGATGAGCGGAAACTTCTTATCAGGCTAAGATGTACCAAAGCATTCAACTTGCAAAGTGAAGATGAGGACCACACCCCTCTCCATATATCCACCTGGTGGATAGCTCATTCCTTGTATGGGAGAGTGTCAAGAACAAAGATCCCTCGATTCATCTGCGCCTGCTGTGGGCCTAGCACAGTGTCTGGTGCAGAGCAGAGTAGGAGCTGAGTTAGTTATTGTCCAGGATTCTCCTGATTTTCTCCTCAAATATAGAGTCTGAAGAAATGAGATGGTCTTTGCAGGTCTAGCCATGATCCCAAGGGGGGTCTGGAGTGCAGCTCCAGACTCTGCCCAAAGCCTCATTCTCACAGTGTGTCCTTTGCTTTCCAGTTCCCCTGCCTCCACCCCACCAAATGCTTCTAAATTTGAGCTGCTGAATAAAGCTGACGGTGGGCCACTGATGGATAGTATTCAGGTCAGCTCCTAGAGGCAGACTGAGCTGCCCCATCTCTTGCCAGGGAAGCTTCTTTCCCCCATCCTTACCCTTCTTTTCTTAATTTTCCTCAGCTTTTTGTCTCTTACTTGCATTACCTATTTTTTTCTATGATTTCTCTTCTGTCTTCGTCTAGAATCATTGTTTTTGTTTTTTTCCTCCTTTGTCCCCATGGTTCTTAGAATACCACACATCTCTCCTCACATCTGACACCTTCCCTGTAAATACGCTGTATTTTATCTTTCTTACCCTCATCAAACATCTTCATAGTATTACCTCACACCTCTTCCATGGCATCCTCTCAGAGTAACTGCTACCATTCTCCTTTCTTTAACCGTTCTTTCCTCATTCCCCTTAATTTTCTTTTGCCTTTGTTTATATTATTCCTCTTCTTCCTTGACTCTTCCTTTAAAGAACTCCCATTTCTTGCCCCAGTATATTCCCCATCCCTCTGCCATTTGTATATGAGCCTCTTTATCTCTCTTGGCCTCTGTTATTGTTTGCCTTGTTACTAGAGGACAGAGTAGCTCCATTCCACAGAAATGCCAATGGCTGGTGGGTTGAAGGGAAATTGAACTTCCTTTTCTAGTGTATTCAGAGGGGTTCCAGTTGGTTCAGCCTCTTCTGGCTCCTGCCTGTAACTATAGCCTGCAGATCCTCAGCCTTGGCACTATTGACACTTGGGACTGGGTAATCTTTTATTGTTGGGGGCTGTCCAGTGTATTGTGTTTAGCGGCATCCCTGGGTTCTGCTCACTAGATGCCATTAGTGCCCACATCTAGGTTGTGATGACCAAAATGAGAACCACTTCCATAGCCCACAGGCTGCAGCCTCACTTCTGGAACCCAATGCTGAGGTGAGGACACAAAAGAAGCAGGCATTTGTCAGGATGAATGTGAGCTTGCCTTTTTGTTGCCTTTGGTCTCTTTGGCTCTGCTCCGACCTTCTTTACTAACCCTTCTTTCATCTTTCTATCTGTGTTCTCTATAGCCTTCTTTCAAACCCCAAATTCTGTTTCACATGATGACATGACAGGCTTGAGTCCCTGCCTGCTAAAAATGTCCCTGATTAAACCCTTTCAATGATTCTTACATAAGAGGCTCTGTCAGTGTTCCATCTGTACCCTCGGAAGGTCAAGGTGTAACTCAGCTGCTTGAGGGAACTTAGCTTCTTGGCTCCCAGGTGGTTAATGCCTGTTTGATTAGCTGTAAAACAAAATCCAGAAAATGCCAAGAGGCAAATCTCAATTCACCTTTCAGAATGTAGCTCTCTGCCCAGTCAGGGAAGAGGATGAAGAGGGGATGGGGAGTTTCACAGCTGTTAGATTTGTAATAGGTAAGCAAGCAAATAGACTCAGTTCTGACTGGCTTTGCTGGTCTCCTGTACCACCTGAGCCACCTTCACCTTTCGGCTGCTGACTCTTGACAGGAAGACAGCTCAGTGCTATTTGCTGCCCTCTCTGCTCAGCTATCCCTTCCCAGCTGGGTTCCCCCCTACATTCCTGACACCCTTCCTCCCCCTTTCCTAGTCTGATGCCATCTTGTTACTTCTGTAATAAGCTCAACTCCACAGCCAACAAACTGATGTCCAGTGTGTCTCTCTACCATGCTTCCCTAGGAAATACCTCACACTCTCGTATCTGCCCAAAAAATTAAAACCAAAGAATAAAAGAAGCCACACATACTCAGTGAGCCCTCCCCCACATGAAATAAAACACCCCCACCTTCTTTTCTCTCCTCTGTACCACATTTGTGCTCGCGCCATCCTGGAAGGCACATGTGGACTATTCGGTCAGGGCTATGGATATGGTGGGTTCGTGGTAATAATCTCCTGTGATGTTTTCTTGCACATACACTATGGTTTGAATATGATTGTTGTCTTGTGTTCTTTTCCAAATCACAGTGCAGTGCCCCCCATGTACAGCCATTCATTTATGAAGACAGCACTAATGACTCACAGTAATTATTACTACTCTAGCATTAAGAATACATAGTGCCAGTTGCCCGGTGTTTCCCTCTGGCTGCTGGTGATCACAGAGTTAGCATGCGAAGCAAGTTAGCCAGAACTTAAAAGTCATCAGTGACCCAGGCCACTGCAGCATGGGGCTTCTGTAACCTGTGTGCTTACTTATCTGGCAGAGCCAATTCATTGCTTTCCACCTTTACGTTACATAACTCTGCTTGCTTTTCTGACTCTCTGCCTTCTGTGCATTCATGGCTCACCACATCATTTTTACCCCAGAGCATTCTTAAATAGGGCTTTCTGAATCCAGTCTGACTCCTACTGTGCTGGTTTTCCCCCTGGACCTGTATTACCAGGCACGGCATGTTTTCAGGTGGCGAGGGTGAAAGTGGCATGAATGCAGCATGTGTGTGTCTCTACAAAGCCCTCCAGGTGGTCTTCAGTGACCACAGGAGAGGCCAAGATGGGTTCATCGACCAACGTCTCTCAAGCCCACAGCTCACCTGTGATACCTGCTGACTCCAGCCGAATGAAAGTGGGCACGCCTCCCACAGACCCATGTTGTCATCATCCAGGCCCCCAGCTCCCACAAATGGGATGTGTGTGTTTGTCTGGCTGACTTTCTGCAGGAGCATCTGTCACTCTCCAACATTTCCTTTATCACTGCAGCAAAGTATTTAAACACTACCCACTGAACCCCATCTGTCACTGCGCCCCATCACTGTCAGGGCCCTGCCTCCCCAGGTCTGTGAAGAAACTCGCTGGCAAAGGCTCTGTGCCAAACAACAGGGCAAATTAAATCAAAGCGCGCTCTGGCACCCAGGGGGAAAATGCACATCAGCTTTGACTTATTGCATGGAGCACGCTTACAAGAGAGAAAGCAGCGGCTTTTGTCACTGCAAGGGGCCATGAAAAATGAATTAGGGCCTCTGCTGAGAGAGGGCATGGAGGAGAATCTTTCATTCTGAGACGTTGTCCTCTCTCACCTTGCAAGGAGGAAATAATAAAAGAAGAACTTGTGGGTCTAAGTCTCTCCAAGCTTTGACTGCATCCTCAAGCACTCCTGGGTGTAGAAGGGAAGTGAGGAGTTGGGGAGAAAAGGACTTTTGCAAGGCCTGGGAACAGCCTGAGGCGCACGGTGCTCCCAGGGGCAAGAACAGGAGCAGGTACAGCTGAGAGTGAGCAGCTCCCTGCAGAGGGGAGGCAAGCTGGGGAAGCAGGAGGACCAGGAGAAAACTCTGGGTCTGGTGCTCATCCTCCTAATTAGTTTGAAACTTGGATCCATAGTATTTCTAAACCTTCTCTACAGGTCACTTACAGGGATGACCCTTCTTCACACTTGATCTCTCTTAATCCTCACATTCCTATGAGATGAGGAACATTTTTGTCCATTTTACAGATGAGGAACCTCAAAAAGATTAAAGCAATTGCTCACAGCCATCCAATTTGTGTGTGGCAGGGCCAGGATTCAAGTCTACATTTGTCTGACTTCAAAGCCCATTGCTTCCCTTCATTAAAGAATTCTCCCTCCGTCTCCCAGCTCCCTGTGAGACACAGCTCATTTATTTCCCTATAATGAGGGAGGGGCCTCTGATTTCCTAATAGATTCCTCACCTGCCATACTAATGGAGCTGGCATTCACTGTGGGTTTAGCCGCAGAGTCTTACCCACCAGACACATTTGTACCTTGTGACAGCACTGAACACGTGGACAGCTGCTCAGGCATTTCTAATGCAGCCCTTCCCAGGCAGAGATCCCAGTTACAGATAACATAACTCCATCTTCCTGGAGAGGAGGAACCCACAGACCCTCTCTAATTAGATCCCAGGCTAGACAACTCAACCTTATGCTTCAGGAGCTGGAAATGCATGCCAGGGTATTAGGTGCTCTGGCAGAAAGGGCACAGGACCAAGGGATAGATTTTCTCTGCTCTGACCTCCTCTTTTCTATCCCTGCGTATCCATCTGTGGGTTATTACACTCTGCGATTGTGCATTTTCCTCAAGTTCAGGGCTGGGCTTGGATAAAATATATTGGGCCCTGGCTTACGTGGCTGGTAAGTTTTCCAATTTTCTTCAGGAGGGTGGCTGAATGTCGCGAAATATCTGGGCAGTGGTTGGACTACCTATGCACTTCAAACAGAATGTGCCACCCTAATGAGTGTGTATTTCCTGCACTTTCATAACTGGGTGATATCCAGGCCCAGTTTTGTGCTATGCCAGTGTACTTTCTTAAGTGCTTGGGCTTATATATAACTTTGGCTCTCCTTCAAAGATTGTTGGCCATAGAGAGAAAAGCAAACAACTCCAGACCCAGGGCTACAGTATGGAAATGAGCCTTTTATCTGACCCACCCTTTTCACTCAGCAGGAGCACTAGGGTATCATATGTGGGCAGAGTAATGTGTGGCTTTATGGAAAATACATAAGCACATTATTATAGTGAACAAGTGTCCATCCATAAGACAGTGACAAGCACCCTTCATACATGTGACAGTCAAACAAATGTTTGGCTAAATTCAGTCAAAATAGTCCAATTCAGTAAAAACTCAAAATAATTCTGTTAGGAAGCACCTTCTATGCTTAATTCCATACGATTCCTATTTGTAAACCCACAAGTGATTAAATGGTAGAAATATTGACTATCTCTTTATGAATCTGATATAAGAATTGACCACCCCTTATGCCTCCCATCCCTTTGAGAAACTACTGTTCTATAGGTTGGCTCATGTGGGTAGGACTGATGATATGTAAGTATATTCTATCTATAATCTCTCTCCCCCAAATACGTAATTTCCTAGTACAGTCATGCCTTTAGAACAGTTACCATTGTCAATGTGAATGTAAGTTTTGATGGGATTAATATTATAAAAAGAGTTAAATTCCACTGCATAATCCTAAAAGATAAGACCCCAGGGCAGGATGAGAACTCTGCAAGAGGCTCACATGAAAGTAAAGGAAACATGGAAACCAGAGCCTGGAAAGTTGCCACTGAGGAACAGCCATAAAACAGGCCTTTTATTGGTCACTAATAAGCCAACAAGGGCAGTTTTGAGTAGAATCAGTTGATGAAGGGATTGGGGGAGCATGGAAGATGTGCCCTGAGAAAACATGGAGGGTATTTTGTGACTAGAGTACTGGGGAGGGAGAGGACTACCAGTTGGGATAGTTGCTTCACATAGAACTCATCCTGACCCTAAACTCAAGATGAAAACCTGGGTTGAGTAGATAATCCTTTCTTCAGTGATCATTGGAGGCCAGAGATAAATTACAGGTTTAATCTGGAAAAAAAATTTAAAAATCCCACAGTCTATTCTCTCTCTCTCTCTCTGTCTCTCCCTCTCTTTCTCTTTTTAAGATGAAAGAACACAAGTTCAGAGAGGTTAAATGAATTTCTCAAGGTCACACAGCTAATTAGTAGCAGAAGCAAGACTAGAATCTAAGAGTTTGACGTTTATCATAATATTCTTCTCAAAACATCCTGTTGTCTTTTTGTATCACTATGCAGATATTTAATGTTGTTTGTTCATTTTTAAGAAAAGTTGACAGTTTGACTTTACTTACTTCAAAATGTAGATGATATAATTAAAAGCTACAGAAACCAGAAGATGAATAAAAGATGGCCATAACAAATCTTTGGTATGGTACTCAGTAGTGTTGAGCAGGAAATCTGGTACAAATCCATGTCCTCAGATTTGACTTGTCTGTAGCTGGCACAACTAGATTATGAAATACTTCAAAAAATGTTTTAACTCACAATCTGGCCAAATTGAGTTGTTTTGGCTAAAGACCTGCAGCAAAAGAGGGTCACCAGATGGAAAAGCCCTTTGTCTCCAGAGCATGGCCTGATGCACAGTTGAGTTTTTAGGTGTTGGCAATAGAACACCAGGGAACCTTCTGTTCAAATATGCCCCAAACTCAGCAAATCATAATCCTCAGCCTGGTTTGGAAAATTGTTTATAGGAGTCTTTTCCTCGTTTTCTTCTGAGCACCTCTCATAGGCTCACCTTCTTTAGGAGAGGAAGACAGGAGGCATTGCAGCTTATATAGGAATGGAGTCATGGATAGAGTTTATGCTTAGGAGAATGAGGATTTGGGTTCACTTTCTGGCTCTCATCATCCTAGCTGCATGGTCTTGGGCATATCTGTTAATTAGACAAAGAGAGGAGACGGATTGCTAGTTCATTGGTTGGCCGGGTGCACTAAGCCACCTGCTTTACCTATTGAAAAAAGGTGGGCTTTTCATCGAGAAAACTGTTCTTTAACCAAGGAAGTACAGGTGGCTTCATCTACCTTCCAGAACTTGAAAATAAGCTTTCATGAGCCTTCAAATATTACTTCATCTCCCTGAGCCTCAGTTTTCTCAATTCTAGAGTCAGGGTGGTAACGATACCCCCCACCCCCCGCCCCCTAGGTATTAGTCCACCTGGCGCCCCCCTCTGCCCACTCCCAGCACTGTGGCTGGGGGAAACCAGCCACTCCTCGCTGTTGCAGTGCTTACAATACTTTGAAGGGTCAGGTAGAGCAACGGGGCAAGAAGGAGCAACACGGGAAGAAGGAAAACCCAGGATCTTTTGCGTTTGGTCAGAACTGGATAAATGCAGAACTGGGGTTAAGATTGCCAACATTTGGAGACATCATTTAGAAGGCAACTTAATTTCTAAGATGGAGATTTGAGCATGGGAGGCCATGGGAGCACATTCACTGATAGAACATCTGCACTTCATTGTCTAGAGAATGGTTTGGTTTCAGGCTTTGGTAGGGCAGGAGCTTCCACTCAAGTAGTTTTAATAGAAATGGAGCATGCAGATTTCAAGAAAAGAAATGAGTGTAAATATTGTGAGTGGAGGAAGAGAGAAAGCAGAGAGATTATGTTTGACTAGTCACAGTGGGGAAATGTTTCAGAAACTCTATCCTGGAAATTCTTAGAGCTGAAGCAGGTGACTGGGTTGAATCCACTGTCAGCTATGAGTCCAGGTCTTGCTCCATGGGTACACATTAATGAGGTTGAGAGTGGACAGGAGAGCCTCCAAATTGGTGGGCCTCCACCAAGATTGAAGACCATCCAGGCATATGCAGTGAGCACTCAGCATTTTGTACCTTTGGCCTCCCCCCACTGCCTCCCTGCACAGCATCCAGGGAACCCTGCCTGCAGAGACTCTGAAGCTGGTGCCTTGGCCAGAGGGATGCATAAATAGTTTCCTTCAGGGGCATTTGCAGGGCAGCAGCCCTCACCACCTTAGCCCAATGGATTTCTTCCTTAACAGCATCCTGATTTGCCCCACAGATGCAAACCTGCCACCCACCCTGACCCCTATCCCTTCTCAGTGTGCCAGTTTCCTGGGATTTCTCTGTGTTCTTTGGTCTGAAGTCCCAGGGGAAGCAGGACCTGCTGACACTGTGCTAAAGGATTGCCTCTACCTCCTGCCCTGACTCTATTTTGCCTCGGGCTGATGCCCAGGTGGCCTGATGCCCAGACTGCACCTCACCTGGAGCATGACTACTCTCTCCTTTCAAAAGTCCAGCCCCTGCCGTTCTCTCACTACTTCTACCTGTGTGTCACCTGGGTTGCCATCTTCCTCTTGGACTTAAGCTGTGATTGCAGACTCCTGCCCTGGCCTTGTCTGTCTCTTTTCTCCGCTTCTCTCTAGATCCGTCCCCCTCCCATCCCCAGCATGTCACAGTCCAGGCTCTTGCTAATTCAGTCCATCTCTGCTCCTTGCTGGTGCCAATGCTAATTCAAAGGATACAGTTTATCCTAAAAGGCTTATCTTTTATTTTGCAGTAGGAAGTATAAAATCATGGGCCATTAAAAATCCCATAGAATTTGGGACTCCTGGGTGGCTCAGTCGGTGAAGTGTCCAACTTCAGCTCAGGTCATGTTCTTGCAGTTCATGGGTTCAAGCCCCGCGCTGGGCTCTGTGCTGACAGCTCATAGCCTGGAGCCTGCTTCAGATTCTGTGTCTCCCTGTTTCTCTGCCCCCCTCCACAGGCTAGCATTCTGTCTGTCCCTCTTTTTCAAAAATAAACATTAAAAAATAATTTAAAAAGAAATCCCATAGAATTCAAATTAGAGAGCATAGTATTCTTTTGGTAAGTAATGGAGAACTGGTATTTACTTAATGCCTACGTGGCCCAGGCATCTTTTCTCTTGCCTGGGTTTTTGCAGTACCCTAATAATAACCAACTACCCCTCAGCCCCTCTTCAGCTTATTAGTGGCATAGCACCCACAGTGATCTTACTAGAGCTGCATCTTGTTACACTACTGCACCAAAGCCTGCAGTGCTTTCCCATCTCACTTAGAGAATAAGCCTGCATCATCTCTCTTAGGGCTTCATTTCCTCTATCTCTTTGCATATTCTATTCCATCCATATCGCCTTCCTGTCTGCTCTTCAGATGTACCATGCAGACCCTTCCCCAGGGCCTTTGTACTTGTTATTACTTCATGGATTGTCCTTCCCCAGATATCTACATGGCTCACTTCCTCATTTCTTTAGTTTTACTCTCAAATGTCATTCTGTAGAGTTTTTCTGGGTTTCCTGCATCAATTTATCTTTCCATCACAGAACTTCTATCCCAGTATAATTTCCTACCTCTCAGCACTGACCACCATTTCTGTGCTATATATTTCTGTATTTATTTTACTTGTCTCCCCACTTTAAGGTAGAAGCTTCCCGAGGGCAAAACTGTATTGTTCACTAATCTATCCCTAATAGCCAACATAGTATTTGGAATGTAATAAATGCTCAGTTAAAAATGTTTAATTAATAAAAACCCTTATTCATCCCTGTTGACAGTTTAAATGACCATCCTTCTAGAAAATTTTCTGTACAATTATACATATGTGCATACATAACACACAAGCCATATGTAAATGGAATTCCATTGTACTCACCTCTAAAACTACATGTTTTAAACTTAACAATAAATCATATAATTTTTTATTTGCATATACATAGATAGATGGCATTCAGTTCAGCACTGCACTATCCATAATATGACCAGATTATAACTTATTAAACTTTGTGATAGTCATTTCTAGTGTTTCACTCTTTCCAAGAGTATTTCCCTGAATCACTTCATACAAATATCTATGTGTGTGTGTGTATGTACATATATATATGTAATGTATGTACATATAATACATATATATCATATGATGTACATACAATATATGAATATTAAATATATGAATATTTCCATTGGTTGGATCCCTACAATGGACTTGCTTGGTCACAGGACATGTTTATTTATGTATTTGCAGTTAGATTGCCCCCCCAAAAGGGTTATGTCAACGAACACTCTTGCCAACAAGTGGAAGTTCCCATTTCCCAATCCTTGGCTCTGAAGAGGTACTCTCAATACTTTACATTTCTGCCAGTGTGATCAGCAGGAAGTGGTACCTCCCTTTAATTTGCATATCCCTGTTACTAGGCAAGTTACCCTGCAATTTTTTTTTCATTTCTCAAATGTTTATTGGGTATTCGTATTTCTTCTGGGAATTGCTTATCCATGTTTTTCATCTATTTTTTCATTGGCTTGTTTATCATTTTTAAAATCGGCTTGTGGAAGCACTATATATATATATATATATATATATATATATATATATATATCATAGATGTTAACCCTTTGTTATAAAGGTTGCAGATCTTTCTCCTGGTCTGTCTCTTGCCTTTTACTTTGTTTTATAATGTCATTTGTCATACAACATTTTTCAATTTGTATGCAATAAAACCTGTCAATCTTTTCCTTTATGACTTCATCATATCTTGTGTTTTGCTTAGGCAGGCTTTCACACACACACATACACTGTATGTGCACTTGGTAAACCATCTCAAACCCCTTTAAAAAATAAAGGCAAGACATAAAGAAATGAATGAATTAAAATAAGAAGAGTTCCTTCCAGGCACATCACATGGAAGACAGAGGTATCTTATATTTACATAGCACTTTTACTTCCCAAGTGTTTTCAACTTTATTATCTCATTATTCAGGTCTGCAATTTATCCAATAGACATAACTGCCGAAGGCTCCCTCAAGCAGCTGCTCATTGCATTTACCACTATTCCTTCTGCTCTACCCCTGGAGGGATGTGCAGGCCCCTTTAGGTTCGTAACAGGGGGTCACAGCCTTGCCCCACAGTCCCAGACCCTCCTGGTGCGTCATTAGTAGGTGGATCCAGGCATGGGGAACATAGCCATGTGCCAGGTAGTTCAGGAAGCCCCATTAATTGATGAGTGGTTGTGGACCCTCTGTAGCATCATTTGCCCTGATGTTTATAATCCCCAGCTATTTATTCCCTAAGAGGGCAGTCACTGTGAGACCGCAGGAGGTTACAAATGTCACTTTCCATGGATAGCTAAGAAGCATAGTGGGGAGAGGGGGCAGGGGACAAATGGAAAAACTTGTCATCCACACTTCCATCCAGAAAGCCCTACACGCAACTGATTACATACTGACAGTCCAAGAAAAATCTTATAATGTTAAAATGAGGCAACACAGAGGGAAGAAGACAAGACTTGGCATCAAAGTCCAGAGGCTAAGGTGAGCATATCAGCTTTCCTGCAGACTAACTGTGATGGGGCAAGTTATTTTAACTTCCCTAGTCCTATTTGTCTTTCTGTTACTGTGACACTAGAATCTACTCTTAGCTCCTCTGATTGTTCTGAAAATTAAATAAAATTATACATCTGAAGCATGTTAAGCATAACTATCTCTTAAGAAAAGCCAGATGTTTTTATTAAGAAGTTATAAACTTCAATAACTTCTGGTGTGGTTGAAAGGAAACGGCTTCTGTGGACAAATCTAGGTTTTATTCCTGGATCTACTCTTTTTAAGCAATGTGATGTTGGGTAAATTACCCAACTTCTCTGATAAGCTAAAGATCTTTCCTTGCTCAAAGGGGACATCATATCTGCTCTGACTTTACCCAGAAATCACCTAAGCTCTCCAGGGCTTCTTGAACCTAACTAGTATTTGGGTTGTACTACTTAAGAGTCTTTGCTTGCACTGATTCTGACTAATATAAGCCAAAGAGTGTCAAGAATTTGGAGGCCCACAGAATCTATTGAAAGCTGGGCAAGAAGGAGGGGACATGACAGAAGAGGATAGAAAGAATGAAGCACATGAATAGTAGAATTATGATGATTATGGTAATGAGAATGACTGATGGCATAGTCTCCCTGTATATCATGTGCAGGGAATAAATCATTAAATTATAATACCAACTGGAGGGGATATACATTATTATTGTTCCCATTTTATAGATAAGGAAACTGAGACTGGGATGCACATTATAACAAATACTTACGAAAATGGAAGATCTGGATCTCAAATTGAGGTGGTGGGCTCCAGCTGCAGGTTTTTCTCACCCAATAACGCTGTTAGGATTCTCCATCCATCTTGGTTCAGGGTTCATGGAAAACAGAGCCTTGAGCCAAAATCTTACCTGCTAACTCCTTATTCAGGAAAACAATCTCAAAGAAAGAAGACAAACGTGAAGCAAAGCAGAAAAGGAAGAGAGGTGAATGTAAAGGGTTGCCTTGCTAAAGCTGGGTGCAATTTCATAGTTCTGCATCTGTCACCTGGTCTCTGGGATGACTCGGTAGAATCCTGTGAAACACTGGGACGATGATTGATCAACTGGCTCCTTCACATGGCCAGTCTTTCTTGGTTGAAGCCCATACCACAGAGCATTAACCCCCCACATCTCTGGCTGTGTTACCCAGTCTCCTAGGAAGCCAGATACTCCCCAGGGCCAGTCTGGCCAGGGTGCAGGCATGGCTGTCATCCCTCTTGTCATTCACACTGTATGTGGGCTCCCGGGTCTGTTGTAGTAGTGGCCATAGAACAATGTCATGCAGACTAAGATCACTTCTGCTAAAAGCACAGCATTTGGCCAGAGCAAACTGCTGTGAGTAGAAAGTGAGTACCAACCCCCACCCACCATTTGGAGACTCCTCCAAATATTATTTCACATGAAGATCACTCTATCAGGGCCAAATGGAAGCCACATAAAATGAGGAGAGAGGCCTTTAATCTCTTCCTCTGAGATGGCAGCATGATCTAAGTTTTAAAGATAGAGAACTCGAAGACTGGAAGGATTATGTGATTTGAACAAGGTTTTATAGCTATTTAGACATGGAGGTGGAAAGAGAATCTTGGTGCCCTAGACCTTTGTGAGTGAAGACTTCTGGATTTCCAATTTTTGTCAGTAATATGGATCTAATATGCTCCTGACAGTTTGGGGGCAGGTGGGAAGGGTTACCGAGAGAAAAGCTACAGGTGTGTGTGGAGATAGATTTTGGTCACTTGTTTTGGAGTAAGCATATGTAATGGCTGGATAACTTAAAATCTGAACCAGAGAAGTGCATTAATAGAGTTTGACTGTAATTTGTTTCATTTGAAGCCAAATGATCTTTTGAGAGAGTAACAAACATTAGGTGTTGTTAGTCCTCATCAGGGAAGGTTGGCATACCAAATTGTGATGAAAACATCCCACAGGATGCTCAGGTAACATGAGTCAAGATGGAGGGCATTCACCATTTATCATAATTTTCATGTGCTAGCACCTTGTAATAAGGACAGGCAGTATCTTATATGTATATATTGTATTTCTTTTCCCTGGAGTAGTTAGATCAAAGTAGTTCTCCTTATGAAATCTCGTTTAGTCTCATAGCAAAGATTCAGTAGATGAAAGGCTAAATGTACAGTCTGGGAGTACAAAATCAATTAATTTGAAAAACACAGTGTAATATATTATACTTACTTACTTAGATGCTGCTGCTAAAATATTGTAAAGATCATTGGAAGACAAGTTATCATTTAGATATACATATTTGTCACCCTTTGGTTATACTACTCTCCTTAAATCTACTGGAATTTACATAACCTCGCTTACTCACTGTCTTTACCCACATTCAGTAGGTTTCAAATACATGCCAAAATCCTGATCATAGGCATTTTCTTGGAACAAATTTTCATTCTAACTTTGCCCAGATGCCTATTTTTTCTTCACTTAAACACTCATGGAAAATCATACCTTATGTATGAAGCCCCCCCTATGGAGTCCAAGTGGATGCTTCTTCAACATGCAGGAAAGAAACTAATATATGGGAAAAATAGTCAAATACATCACTAAGAGTACTCTGTCCCCCTTGGCTCTATTAGGCATGAAGCTCTTAAAAGTCTGAGACTGGAACATGCACCCAAGGGTTCATACCTACATTATTACCAAATCATGAATTTAATGAATATTTATGGAGCGCTTACAGTATGTAAAGTGCAGTGCCAGTGTGACATTGGAGATACATAAATACAAAAGACATGTTTCCAACAGGTGTGTCTTCTGAACGAAATATGGCCCTTTGTAGCAACGTGGATGGAACTGGAGAGTGTTATGCTAAGTGAAATAAGCCATACAGAGAAAGACAGATACCATATGTGTTCACTCTTATGGGGATCCTGAGAAACTTAACAGGAACTCATGGGGGAGGGGAAGGAAAAAAAAAAGAGGTTAGAGTGGGAGAGAGCCAAAGCATAAGAGACTCTTAAAAAACTGAGAACAAACTGAGGGCTGATGGGGGGTGGGAGGGAGGGGAGGGTGGGTGATGGGTATTGAGGAGGGCACCTGTTGGGATGAGCACTGGGTGTTGTATGGAAACCAATTTGACAACAAATTTCACATATTAAAAGAAAAACCAACAGGTGTGTCTTCTAAGGTAAACTTTTGGAAGCCTTATATTTTCTTGATGATCACAAACCTAAAGTAGGTCTGTATAACTACAAGGAAAAGGAAAATGTTTCGACTGTCTCTCCATGACAGGCACTATGCTGGTTAAATGCACCTTATTATGTTATTTTGATCTAAATCACAAACATGCAAAGTAGATATTGTGTAATTTTTCAAATGAGGACTTCAGACTCCATGAACAGTTCAATAAAAATTTAGCAGCACACATATAATAATCAAACACCTCCGGCATCATGTTTTATTTTTGTTTTAAAAGGTTGGCATAAGATCTTGTTTGGTGAGAGAAGAGGCTGCCCATATGTTTAGGCTTGGCTAACGGTGTTGATTACTAATTCAAGAGTGTCTGTGTGTGTGTGTGTGTGTGTGTGTGTGTGTGTATGCGTGAGAATGTGCATGTCTTTAGGGGGGAGAGATGAATTTAGGATAAACCTGCACTGTTTTTAAAGGTAGTATGGGCTAATGCTAATTTTGTAGTTAAAAAAAAGTCCCAGTTTGCTAGGGGACAGTGATGTTATTAATGACATCTCTAATAGAAAAAAAAATAATATTGAATCTGGGTTAGGGGTCTAACAAAGGTCAGAGAAAGCTGGCTGTATTTATTGAGTGATCTGAAGTGATCACTCAGACATGGTCAGTTATGATGGCTGAGCTTCAGACATAATCGAAAGATCATCAGGATCTCCATTCCTCCTGATGCCTTTATCCCCTGTATTCCAGAGCAAAAGCAACGTGAAGGGTGTGAGGGGAAAATAAAATTGAATCTGCAGGCTGACTCTGTTCAGTTGAATTAAATGTAAGGATGTCTGCTGTGTGAAGCAGAGAGAAAACTCAGGAGGAAGTATAAGATACTGCTCTGAATCAGAAAAGCCGAGAACACAGAATAGCATAAGAAATAAAATAAGGAAAAGCTACCAACTGTTTTATGTGCTTTAGAATTTGTCTTCCATTTAGACTTATGTTCTATTGCAGATCTGAAGATCTGGAGTAGAGGATAGAGAGGGAAATACTAGTGATTTTATTTTTTAAGTTAATAACCAAAGGTAAATCTTCGCTTTGAGTTTGGATGGAAACAGAATGGACAAGCTCTAACTTGCAGGCTAACATGCTTCCTTGGCTAGGAGACCATTGCACCATCTACCCCGACAGAAAATTTCAAATATTTCAGTAGGCTGTGGTACTTCTCTGTGTAGACTTGTGTTAATAAGATATTTAGCTGTAACAATCCCGTCCAATAGGGCAGATAGTTATATAGTCCTCGTATAGTTCAATCTGTGCAACAACTCTGTAGAATAGGGAATGGATAATGTTCCAAGAACAGCAAAATGTTCTCAAGGTTCATTCATGTTGTGACATTTATCAGTGCTTCATTTCTCTTCATGATGGAATAACATTCCATTGTATTGATATACCACGTGTTGTTTATCCATTCACCAGCTTATGGACATTTTTTTTTTCACTTTTTCACTACTGTAAACAATACAGGTGTGCCCTTTTGTGTGCAAGTTTTTTGAATATATTCATTCCTTTTGGGGTATATACCTAGGAATGGAATTGCTGGTTCATATGGTAGTCTTATGTTTCACCTTCAGAGACATTTCTCAGAGTTGCTGCATTATTTTAGATTCTCACCAGAGTGCATAGGGGGGGTTCAATTTTTTTTTTTTTAGTATCCATATCAGCACTTGTTATTATTCATCTTTTTGATACTAACCATCTTAGTGGATATGAAGTATTATCTCACTGTGGTTATGATTTGCAATTTCTTCACAGCTAATAATGTGAAAAAAAGGGGAAAAGCTTCCAGTCTTTCACGTTAAGTTTGATTCTAGCTGTGGGCTTTTCATAGATCTACTTTATCAGGTTGAGGAAATTTCCTCCTATTCCCAGTCTGTTGAGTATTTTTATCAGAAGGGAGTGGTGGATTTTGTCAAATACTATTTCTGATCTATCGACATGATCATGCATTTTTTGTACTTTATTCTGTTGATTTGGTATATTACATTGATTGATTTAAAGATATTGAACCAATCTTGAGTTCCTGGTATAAATCTCATTTGGTCATAGTGTATATTCATTTTTGCATGAATCTGGATTTCAGTTGCTTGCATTTATTTGTGAAAATTTCCACATCTATACTTGTGACAGATATTGGTCTGCAGTTTTCTTTTATTGTGATATGTTTTTCTGGTTTTGGAATTAGGGTAATACTGGCTTCATACAATGAGTTAGGAAGTGTTCTTTTTTTAAAGAATTTGTAAAGAACTTATATTAATTCTTCTTAAGTTATTTGGCAGATTCACTCGCAGAGCCATATGGGCCTGGCCTTTCTTTGTGAGTAAATTTTAGTTACTAATTAAAATTTTTACTTGTTGTAGGTCTATTCGTATTTTTTTAATTCTTTGTGAGTCAGTTTTAATAGTTTTTATCTTTCTGTGGATTTTTTCACTTCATATGTTACTTATTTTATTGGCGTATAACTATTCATAGTATTCCCTTGTGATCTTTTTTTTCCTGTAAGTTTGGCTCCTCTTTCATTCCTGATGTTAATAATTTGAGTCATTTCCCTCTATTTTCCTGGTCACTCTTTCTAAACGTTTGTCAAAGAACTAACTTTTTGTTTTATTGACTTTGTTTATTGCTTTCTATTCCCTATTTTATTAATATATTCCATATTTTTTATTACTTTCTCCCTTGTGCTTGTTTTTTTTTTAATTTTATTATGATTTTTTCTTTAATTTACTTCCAAATTAGTTAGCATATAGTGTCCCTTGTTCTTGCTTTAAGTTGAGTTTGCTTTTCTTCTGGATTGGTAACTAGTTCCTATACTTACATTAAACTTACCTTAACTGATAAGGAAGGTTCACTGTGCCTAGACTGTTTTACAATGAGTTTTATTCTGCACATCTGTTTTCCTTATGAGAGTCTATAATTTTGATATATAGTATGCAGAGGGTGCCAGTCCATAATTAAAACTATGGGCACTGTCTCTAATGGGCTTCCTTAGGCAGAAATATTACACACATGTTGCTGTATCTTCATTGCTGGGGAAAGACTGTGCTCTATGCGACCCTTCATGGGAGGAAGGGAGTATATAGAAGCCTCATATGAATTCCTTCTGACTCTGCCTGTGTCTTTTTCCTTTATGACTCAGCTATATATCCTTACTACATCTCTGTAATAAATCCCAGCCATGAGCACAGCTGCATGCTGAGTCCTGTGAATGCTTCTAGTGAACCCTTTAATATGAAAGTGGTCTTAGGGACACCTGACATATTATTCTTGCCTTGTTTCATACTTAAACCAGAAGACTTCATTCTCTCATTGTTAATTTATTATTTACTTTTCAAGTGACTTATGATTTAATGACTTTACCATTGCTTGATATTTTTCTAAGAGTACATTTCTCCTGAACAGGAGATAAGACCAGAGCATATGCTGTGTGGGTATGAGATGACCAGGTATTGAAGGAGAAGGCCTTTATTTATGACTATAAAAGGGATTAAAGGATGATATTGTGGTATCTGAAGAATGACTTAACATCTTTTTCAGTTTTTCCTCTGACTTGCTTTTCTTCTTCTTCACTTATATAGCTCTTAGTTTCTAGCCCAATGCCTGACACAGTAGGTCCTGAAAAAGAAAAAGAAAAAAAGGTCCTCAAATACTTGAATCAAAACTCAATCACTATAAGGGGTTATTATTAATTTTATCAAATGCATAATAATATTTGGTAATGTAATATCAAAAGCATTACTTTTTAGGGATATATTCTGAAGTATTTCCAGAGAAAATGATATAATGTCTGGGGGTTACTTTAAAATATTACAGCAAACAATGGTAGTAACTACAGTGAGGTTTTCAGAATATTGATCATTGTAAAAACCTAGTGCTAGGTATACCATATTTAAAAGTCTTTTAAAAATATCAATCAAATGTCCTAAAATTTTCAAACAAATAGGTAAATTCTGGTTGGGGGATTTTTATCTCCTGAGTTCCAAAAAATGAGTAACATATTTGACAATTAATTTTTCATGATGGATTATTGAGAATTATAAAGATATTGGTACTGTCAAATCATCAATTGTTGAAAGATAAGAGAGATGCTTGTAGAAATAGCGGTCTGCTTTCATTGCTTCATCTTCCTTGGGCCATGTTCACTGCTTAACTCACAAGGGTATAATTTCTTAACTCACCCTGCACTGGGAGAAACTCAGACCACCACATGTTTTATAGATGCCAAATCTAATAGACACCTCTTCACCTTACTTCAACTGTTTGCCTTTTTTGTAGTGTTTATAGACTGCTCAATTTCTTTTGGATTTCTATTCCTTTACTTTGCCTCTGTTCCATGCAGCTAAGAAACTATCCCCAAACTTAGTGGTGTAAACCAACCATTTTATTACACTCATAGACACCTTGAGTCAGGGATTTGGACAGAAGCCAATGGGGCCAGCTTGCCTCAGCTCTGTGACTGGGAAGACCTGAAGGCAAGGCTGACTAGACAGCTTAGGAGGGTGGAATCACCTCAAGGTATTTTCACTCACCTGTGTAATTGTTCATACTGATTTTTGGCTAGGACCTCTGTCAGGCTGTCAGCCAGACTCCTACATGTGGAGTCCCTGCATGGCCTTGTTTGGGCTTCCTCACAGCAGGACTACTGGGTTCCTACAGAAAAAGTGAAGATGTAATACAATCTCACCCAGATATAAGGAGAAGGAATTATTGACTCTGCCCTTCATTGAGGGGATTGTCAAAAGTCAGTGTGACATGGAGACATTGTCCAGAGATCTGCAGAAAACACTACTTCCTTAGCCTCATAACAGTCTCAGCATCCTCTTCCCTCATTAACTTTTTTTCTTGAATATCCAGTGGAAAAAAGACAATCTCTTCAACAAATGGTGTTGGGAAAACTGGACAGCAACATGCAGAAGAATGAACTGGGCCACTTACATGATACACAAAAATACATTCAAAAGGGATGAAAACCTTAATTATGAGACAGGAAACCATCAGAATCCTAGAGGATAACAGGCAACAACCTTTTTGAGCTTGGCTAGAGCAACTTCTTATTAGACATGTTGCCTAAGACAAGGGAAATGAAAGCAAACATGAACTATTGGGTCTTCATCAAGATAAAAAACTGCACAGTAAAGGAAACAATCAGCAAAACTAAAAGGCATCTGATGGAATGGGAGAAGATATTTGCAAAATAAAGACATAAAGAAAGGAGCTAGTATCCAAAATCCATGAAGAACTTGTCAAACTCAACACCCCCCAAAAGAGTAATCCAGTGAAGAAATGGACAGAAGACATGAATAGACACTTTTCCAAAGAATACATCCAGATGGCTAACAGACACATGAAAAGATACTTAACATCACTCATCATCAGGGAAATAAAAATCAAAACCACTATGAGATACCACCTCACACCTGTCTGAATGGCTAAAATTAACAACTCAGGAAACAACAGATGCTGGTGAGGCTGCAGAGAAAAGGGAACACTTTTACATTTTGGTGGGAATGCAAACAGGTGCAGTCACTCTGGAAAACAAAAATTCCTCAAAACTTCAAATAGAACTATCCTACAACCCAGCAATTGCACTACTAGGTATTTATCCAAAGGATACAAAAATGCTGACTCAAAGGAGCACAAATAGCCAAATTATGGAAAGAACCCAATCGACTGATGAATAGATAAAGAAGATGTGAGATATATATATATATATATATATATATATATATATATATATATCCCCTATGCCATTTTTCCTTTCATCTCATTCCAGACCCCAGCTACTATAAACTATAAATACCACCAATGTGCAGCTGCAGTGAACAACCAAAGAAGGAGGTCTGCATAGTTCAGGCTCCACTCCTGAGCTCCAAATCCAAATATCTAACTATTTAAAAGACATTCTCATTTTAATGCCTACAGCCACTTTAAACTTATAATTGGAGTCCATCATTTGCTTCTTGTATTCCTTATTACAGGGAATGGCACTACTGTCCTATTGTCTCACACAGAAAAGTATCAGTTAACTTAGCTTCCCTCTTTTTATTTGACATATCTTTTTAGTTTCTGAGTCCAAGTCCTTTAGAAGCACTTCAAATCCTTCTGAATATCCTTTCAATACATTAATTTCCCTCCATTACCACTGCCACTGCTAGTTGAGGCACAGGTTGTCCCTTACCAGGATCATTCACTATTTCTCTTGCTGATCTCTTTGTCTCTTAGACCTGTGCTTCTCTACTTCGTCCTCCGTTCTGCTGGTAGAGGGCACTATCATAGATATCTCATTTTGTTCTTCTCTTGCTCCAATTCTATAAATGGTTTCCCTTGCTCCTTAGGAATATCCTAAAACCTTTTTGTCTGTCATATTTAGATCTCTACCCAAATGGCCACCCTTAATGCCCACTATTCTTTCCACTATTTCACTTTAAGCCCTGGGATCAACAATTGATTTATAAACATCTCTCAAAATACTGCTTTTTCTGTCTCTGTGCTTTTGCACATACTATTCCAGTTTCCTAGAATCCTTTCCCCCTTGTCTTCCAGGCTCTTTGTTTATGTTTGACATTTTAAAATCTCAAAAGAATAAATAAAAATAAAATCTCAATTTAAGTGTTACCTTTTTCTGGGGCTCCTGGGTGGCACAGTTGGTTAAGCATCTGACTTCAACTTTGTCTCAAGTATGATTTCGTGATTCCTGCATTCAAGCCCTGCATCAGGCTCTCTGCTGTCAGTGCGAAGCCCTCTTTGGATCCTCTCCGTCTCTCTATGCCCCTCCCCCACTAGTGTTCTCTCACTCTCTCTCTCAAAAATAAAAATTAAAATAAATGTTACCTCTTCTGTGAATATTTCCCTGATAAATAACTCCCTTTACCACTGCCCCCCCACAGATACGAACCCACCAGAATTAACTATAGAGAGAAGAACTCTATAGTCTTGTGGATGCAATACTCTGATTACATTGTTTCCTTTACACACTTCCAGTATAAAATATCCCAGTGTGTTATAATGGTTGCATTACATAATTCTCCAGAGGCTGTAAGCCTCTTAATGCTAGAATTCTGCCTCAGTAATTTCTTAATTATTAATTCTATTAACAAATAATTATTGGTATCTCCTGTTACATGCCAGTCACTGTTGTCAGGTCATTATCTATTTCTAGCTCCTGGTAGGTCTTCAGAAGATTTGTGTTGAGTTTTAAATAAATAAGCAATAAACTATTATAGGTGTCCACTAGTGTCTTTAAGAGGTTGTTGAGGTATGTGCCAGCATTGCATGGATCTAAGCTGGGGTCATTAGAGACATTCTTCTGGGCCAGAATTGTGATTTACATAATTCAAGTAGGTAAATTTGAAATTTGCTGTTAAAACTCTCTTGAATGGGGCGCCTGGGTGGCGCAGTCGGTTAAGCGTCCGACTTCAGCCAGGTCACGATCTTCAGCCAGGTCACGATCTCGCGGTCCGTGAGTTCGAGCCCCGCGTCAGGCTCTGGGCTGATGGCTCGGAGCCTGGAGCCTGTTTCCGATTCTGTGTCTCCCTCTCTCTCTGCCCCTCCCCCGTTCATGCTCTGTCTCTCTCTGTCCCAAAAATAAATAAAAAACGTTGAAAAAAAAAATCTGTAAAAAAAAAACAAAAACAAACAAACTCTCTTGATTAATTTAAAAGGCTGTTGACATTCATATCCCAAAGAAAAATAGTAATGTAGCATCATGAGATTTCAGGCCTGGGAGACTGTCATGCTGTTCTAACAGTATTCCTTTGGTGGATTCTCTGGGAATCTGCCTCTATTTGCTTCTGGTTGTATAGACAGCACCCAGATTCCAAAGCAACAAATAGATCTTCACCCTCCTACAGAGTTGGCTACCATTGCCCACGAGCCTACACAGACTATGCTGGAAAATTAGTCTTGAGACAAATAACATTCCACTTTTAGCAGCTCTTATCACTTTTTTTTTCTTTTGGCCTCTATTGCATTGTAGACATTTTTATAATGGGCATAAATCTTCATTTAATTTCATTTGACATACTCTGCTTTAAGAGTGCCACATCACCACAGAGTATCACTTTTTTAGTAACTGAATTCTGCTAACAGCTGTAAAGGAACAACTCTGGGTGTGATCAGGGGTGATTTGGAGCATGGCCACATTTAGATTGGTTAAATTTTCTGTTAGTCCACACACCAATTACTCAAGCATAATCACAAGCTTGAAGGATGCGGGAACTCTTATAGGGAAGTAACATTGCTACCTTTATCAGTGTATGATTATTTTTAAGCAAGTACCTGATAGTGTCTAGGTAAATAAATTCTGTTCATACAGAAAGCCCAGTGTGCCCCCAAAAGGAAAATAGTTGAAAAATATTTTTTCACAATTCTACTTATGCAAATAACACAGAAATATTTGTTGACTTTCCACTGGGTGCTGTTTATTGTCTTATAGAGGAAGAGGTCCTTGCCCACCCAAGGGACTGTAGGAGAACCTTCTTTCATAAACATAACCCCAGTTTATTCTTATTAGAGATGTAGAAATATAGAATCCTGATGCCCAGAAATCATCTGTGAAGCCTGATTCCAAAGCATGAAACATAAAACCTGAAGGATGACAAGACAGTATGTGGTCACTCACATATAGGTCAAGCATGGGCATATTTTTCTTTTAGGTTTAGAATAAGGGTCAATCACATAATCTAGAAAGCATTCGGGACTATCTCTTTGAAAATTCTCATAGTTATGAATAATATCAAAAATTAACCTCACTCATGATGAAAAGAACAAGAAAGCTGAGAATTCTTTCAAGTCTTAAAAAACAGCATTGTGATATTAATAACATAGATGAAATTTATTTTTATTAACTCCTACTTCTAAAATTTCAACCAGTGTGCTTTAAGCCCACATCTTATAATACAGTTATATTTTATTTGCCAAAAATGACTACATATTGATATTTCAGAAATGCTGCAGGGCCTTTATGTAACTAGTTGCTATTTTACCTCAAAAAATAAATAATGCTTCCTGTTTTTACTTTTACTTATCTGGAATAAGTAGCTATTGACATCTGCTGAAGTCAGTATAAAGATTTATTTACCTGAGTGCAAATATTGACCAATAGGGAGCCTGGCTCAGTGTTTATATTGAAGGACTATAAATTTTGATATTGACTGGCTGAGACATCGATATTTGCATTGTTGTTAACATTTTAAAAATCTCCATGAAATATTCTTCAGAAATTCTCTTGTCATAAGTGTAGCTGAGCTAGAGCTGTTTGGGGAATAGCTTGTGTCTGGAAGCGAGTGGGTAACTTGAAATACTTATAAATTGTTCTGGTTTCCAAGTTTACATAAAGACACATTTTTTATGGTGATGGATAAGAGTGATTATTAGGAGCTTTCAGATGACAAACCAAGAACTCCACCCCCAGGTCGAGGATTTTGTCTAAAACAGCTCCCTGAGCAGAAATATTCTCCATGATCAGCTTATGATGTGAAAATCTCATGTTTTCCAAAGAATATCTGATCTCTGATACAGTTAGCATCATTAATTCTAACTAGACTAACTCATAACTTGGGATATTTATACTGAGCTTGGATGATTTTCTCCTTTATGTTTCCAGCAGAAAGAAGATGGTTTAAAACATATTAGGGCAGGTAAAATGATAAATTGAACACTTACTGAATTTAAAAGAGAAATTACACAAAATCTTATAACTTATACCTATGAATGCCTGTGTTTACCTGTAACTTGTTGAATACAAGTGGTGTGTGTGTGTGTGTGTCTACGTATTTATATGGTATGCATGATTTTTTTTTTTTAATTTGAGAGAGACAGAAGCAGAATGAGTGGGGGAGGGGCAGAGAGAGGGAGGGAGAGAATCTCAAGCAGGCTCCATGCCATCAGTGCAAAGCCCAACATAGGACCTGAACTCATAAAACCATCAGATAATGACCTGAGCCAAAACCAAGAGTCAGACGCTCAACTGACTGAACCACCTAGATGCCCTGGTATGCATGATTTTTAATTAATTGTTCGGATAGATCCAGGGTTACATACCTGCAGTAATATGTCTTAATATTATTGTATGTACTTGGAACAAAACAAAGCATGGGCAATTCCTATCATATAGTGTATGAATTAAACTTCTGGCTATTATTCTATTCTTAGTTATTTACAAGTGAGTAAGGTCATTACCTACTTTGGCCAGCACAGTAGCTGTAGGTGAGTGATTCAAGGTAATGAGCTCCATAGACTGTCCTAGTTCAGGGTTTGATGCCCAATGTCTCTATACAGAAAGGCAACTATGACAGCCTCCTGATCAGATATCACACACCTTGGGAAGATGGAATATTATGCCTATTAAAGTTTGAGCATGAATTTGGATGGAAAATTTGGCATTTAAAAAAAATATTTGCATCATGTGTATTTTCCTGGAGGATTGGGGGGAAAAAAAGAAAAAAAAGAAACATCTAATATGCCCTATAGTTTCTTAAACCTTTTCTCTAGGCTGTTCTTCACAGCATCCTGTTCTAAGTTGGTCTCAGGGACTGACAGTGCTTTCAGCTAATAGGGCTGGAAGGGAGGCCAAGATGGGCAAGACTAAAATAGGCCTTCCCTGTTAAACGAGGGGCTTATGAGGGAAAGTGGATATTTTCCTGCCAATAATGGTGGCTGCAAATGAAACATTCAGCTCCTGCCCAGTTCCTGTGGCAAGCCTCTGTTCTGTCTTTGCCCTACAGACACCATTTCCATCTCCTCTTCCCACTCCTTTTCTTGTATTTCCCTCTCTCCAGCCTCCCTGTGCTTCCCTTCTCCATCCCTTTGGGGAAGCTTCTTTACCCAGCATTGGGCCTGTGTGTCAGGCCCAGTGTGCATGTGACTGAGCACAGGGCCCTTGAGCTAGCTGTGTATGTGTCAAGCTGTGAGTGTGTATGAGGTTGAAGTTATGTGATTTCCTAGGGGGAAAAAAAAAAACATCTGGTTTATAAGAAAACATAATACACTAAAAAGAATTGAGAAAGGGATTTGGGAGACTGAACAACCACTAGAGAATATGATTATAGGAAGTCAAGTGCAAATGAATTAAGGACTTATGATTCCATGAATGCTTCCCAATATAGAACATCTGAAAAATAGACTTAAAGGAAAATAAATGACAAATATAACTATTCTGCTAAATATATAAATAATAAAATGTGCTAACATATGTGTATATGTGAGCATGCATATGAGTGTGTCCCAAATAGGCCTTCAATTTTATTAGCTTACACTTTGGGGTCTATGTGCATGCCCAAAGAGAGTACATGGTGTATGCGAATAAAAGGAAAAACACAGTGCTCTGAAGATGTCCTGGGTGAATACATGTCTATTTTTAAGAATATTGAGTAATAATTAAGGCTACTCATTCAGTATACATTTATGTGTTTGGCAGGGACAATGTATTTTATCCCTGGAGGCAAGACTGTTTAAAAGTGAAATTTTAGTTCTTTATATGCTTTGTGAAATATATTCTCCTTTTTTTGTCAAAAACCCTTTGAATTGTGTGCTATACACAGAGACTAGAGTTAGTGTTTCCCTGGGAACTGAAGCAGACAGTTCTACCAATCAGTGTAGAGGGGAGACAGCCTGGACAGGACACAAAGCACAGAGTGGAGAATGGGATTCTTAGTAGAATCCAGAACCAAGAACCACAGAAGAAAAAAGGGCTATGAGTTTCCCAAAATATCCCCAATTATTTGAAGGAAACTTGAGTTTCTCCGTGCACTGAAAATCCTGATTTACTTAAATTTAAAGAACAAGTAAATTTTAAGAAGAGCTCTAAGCTTGGGAACATCCAAGACTTTGACTTATGAAATATAATTTGTTTGGCACTTATGTTGTACCATGCACTGTATTAACTGCTAAAGTTAGTTACTTTTTTTTTAGGTATACATTTCTATAAATTTTAACATGTTCCTCACCACTAAAACTGAACAGAATACACAACAGCCCCATCACCCCAAGACATTTATTATGTTGCCCTTTTGTAGTCAAGCTTTATAAAACTAGAAGTTTTCTGTTGAAAATGTATATGTTCATTTCAAAAGTATTCATTTTTATTTCATGGGCCCTAGATACTACCTGCTTGAAAGTCTGATATTTGCAACATATAGAACTTCTGAGGGTTGGTTTCTGTTGTCTTTGGCCTTGTGAGTTGTCAAGAATTTCCTTGTTCTTTGTATAGTGATTTTGGATCATGCCCCACATGCTTGGAATATTAGGTTAGTAGGCTCTAGATTTTATAAAAATCCCTTCAGTAATCTGCTCAGAGATAGAATTGGCTATTTTTACAGCCTATTAGTTCAGTTTGGTCCATGCCACAAATATTGACCCTCTTTTTGCTGTCTGTGGTTCCAATGCCAGTTCTACTCCAAAGTCTTCACAGTGTTATTAAGATATGTCTTCCATTGGCTAACTAGGACTCTGGGTTAAACAAGACTTCAGTTATTGAAACTTTGGGTATGCTGTTTGGAGTGAGTTCCACAGATGTTCAGAGGTGAACTTGAGGTTTTACACAGTGTTTACATGACCCCTTTCTTGAGCTCCCTTCTCTGTGATTTCCTCCTACTCTCTAGCACTCATGGTCCCCTTTTCTTGCCCTCTGCCTAGAAAACAAAATTATTATACTTTCCTTAATGATTCTAACTTCCTGTGTCTGAGTCAAACTCTGGGGCAAAGCAGTGAAAGAGGACAAAAGGAAGAAAAAATATGTAATGGAAATTCCTTCACATTTTTCAGACCACAGGGGTCCTTTTCCTTAGTTCTTTTGGTCATAAAGAAAATTATTTCTTTTAAGTTTTAGGTGTTTTTGTGGTCACTACTGCCACTACCATTGTTGCTGCAGGACTGCAGCTGCAGGACTGCAGCTACAGGACTGAGGTTTACCTCAGGGCAGAGCCAAGAAGGGAAACAGCAAAAAACAAAACAAAACAACAGAGAATGTCCCTTGCTCTCCCCATCTTGCAAGTTTCCCCTGTCTTCATCCTCAGACCCAGAAGAGAGGGCTTATCTTTTCTCAGTTTGCATATATCACACCATTTCAGGATTCTGGCTGCTCTGCGTTTATGCTGAAAAAGAAAGGGAAACAAAGCAAAACAGGAAATTTACTGTTTTGGTCTTTCTTCAAGTTTTGATTTACCTCTCCAATCTACCTGTTATTGTTTGTTTTTCAGAGTAATTAGATGATTTTTAAATGTATTCTGTCTAGCTGTAATGAGTGGAAGACCGTAAGGTGTGCTTGAGGTACAGTGAGCTTACTCCATCTTAACTGGAAATGCAAGTCCTGCAGAGGATTAATGATAATGATAATAATAATAATAACAACAATAATTGACTGAAATGAGTCCAATTTTTTAAATAATCACCATGAATGTGTAATTTTTGGGTAATGTCAGCAAACACACATCCCCCACCGGTAAACCAGTGATGTAAGAAAGATGGAAGCTGGGAGTAATAGAAAATGGGACTAAAGTCAGGTATGTATGTCATGTGTTATTAAAGAATTTAATAAGGGCAGATTTCTTTGTTAGGCAGCCCTGAATATGCATTTGATTATAAAGTGGGTTACTTGAAAAAAATTCTGTCCATACAGATATAGACAGAGAATTAGTGTGGACCTAGTTAGCTATAAATTTACTGACAGCAGGGAACATATCAGCTAATATATTAATTCATTCCTTCATTCATTTAACAACTATATATTGTGAACACTATGTGCTACATATACAGAACTATTATCTGCTCTTAGTGGACTTTTAATCTGAAGGGAGAAACAGAAAAATAACCAGACCATTTCAATATGATATTATAAGTGTTAAGGTAGGAGAAAAAAACTGGGTACTTATGACATACGATGAAGAGAGGGATAAGGTGTTATTCCAGGGGCACCAGGAAGGTTAAAGAAAGGGGCATCTGGGTGGCTCAGTCAGTTAAGCATCTGACTCTTGATTTCAGCTCAGGTTATGATCTCACAGTTCTGAGATGGAGCCTTGTGTTAGGCTCCATGCTAACAGCACAAAGCCTGCTTGGGATTCTCGCTCTCCCTCTCTCTGTCTTTCCCTCAGTTGTGTTCTGTCTCTGTCTCTGTCTCTGTCTCTCTCAAAACAAATAAATAAACATTAAAAAAGAAAGGTTGAGGAAGGATTCCCATATGAGATGAAATCTAAGTTGTGACCTGAAGGAAATGGATAAGGCAGCCTGAGAGAGAAAGTGTTTCTAGGTGATAGCATGAGTAAAACCAGGGACCAAAGAGAAGATGATATTCTCCTGGAATTACAAGTTGTTTTTTTGTTTTGTTTTGTTTTGTTTTGTTTTGTTTTGTTTTGTTTTTAGTGAGGCCTGAGCCAAGTACAGAAACATATTAAGGAAAAGGTGGTAAAGAAAGAAAGAGGGGTTAAGCCATGATACACTATGTAATAATTTATGTTTATTTGGTGTTTACTGTATCAGCTGTACCTACCTGGTAGTGTTATTGGAAAATATTGAATAGATAATAATTTTTTAAATTAGAAAGTCCAGAGGCTGTTTCAACAGTATGCTCTGTGTTGAGCATTGAGCCTGCTTAAGGTTCTCTCTCTCTCTCTCTCTCTCTCTCTCTCTCTCTCCCTCTCTCTCTCTCTCCCTCTGCCCTTTCACCACACTCGTGCTCTCTCTCCCTAAAAACAGGGAAAAAAAGAATTTGAGATGGCACATTTGGACAATAGTTTCAAGATGCTTAGGGTTGTGGAACAGTGTCAAGAGAGGAGTAATGTTAAAACAGACATTTAAAAGGTGAAAAAAATCTGAGTGGATTACAGCTAGGAACTAAGACTGGGATAGCAAACTGATTTTTATCAGTTAAACAAAGTCAATTGGAGTAACTGCCTGGAATGGTGCCTTTAAAAATAATTTTTAAAAAACCTGTGAGGCATAAATAAATAAAACGGAATGATGTCCTCAAAAAAGTGAAAATGGAAGAAATTATAGATCAGAAGGAAGACCTTTTTTTTTTTTTTTTTTTGAGAGGAGACAGACAGCTGTTCAGTTAGAGGGCAGGAGAAGAGGAAGAGGAGTTGAGGGTACCCTCCAGTAAAAGTTTACAATGATGGGTCATTTTCCACAACTCAGGAGACAATGTGATGATAGGCACAGATATAGAGGTCTGTAGATTTGATTGTGAAAAAAAGAGTGATACTGCCTGGTGGCTTCTGGGTCCCCCTCATTAGCATATCATCATCAGAGGATGGCACAGATCATCATCAGAGAGATGATGACCTGGAAGTGAGGTGTTTGAAGAGAGTGAACAAGAAAAATGAACCTTGAGAGTAGGAGAGTCTGGTTATCAGAGAAACACTGTAAAATTCCAGAGCATTGGTGAGAGTTTATTTGTGATGAATGTCTGGTGAAGTCAGGCTCCTCTTTGTGTGATACTCCTAGAGTAAACACAGAGAAGACAGATATCTGGATCTACGTAGAATGGGGCTTCCTCAGGCTAGTATAATGTACAGGTAGATGTGAAATAATTGTGAGTATTTTCCAGTGAGAGACTACAGTGATGGGTCATAAAAACCTAAGTTTTATCAAAAGGGATGTCAAACAAAAAAAGAGTAAAAAGTGTTGTCTCAGTGGATTTGAGGCTTCAGGGAAATAGAATAATGGTTTCCATAAAGTCATTGAGCAAACGTGTAGGCAAAGATATGAAGTCATGGACAAAGTGAGATGCTCAGATTCATGACTTCAGAGGTGGTACAGTTTCTTATGAGTTACATGTGTGCGTGTGAAGTAGGTCACTGAAGTGAGCAGAGTAGAAACTCATTGGAGATAAGGGATAAATAATGTGAGAATCAAGTTTTTGATAGATTATGTTTCTGGACAACAAATTCACTGAGAATGATAGGTTGGAGGTGGCATGGAGTTTAAGACTCTAAGCCAGGAGCAAAGGTGTTCAATGAATGGGAAGGGATGACCAGGAGGTCAGTAGAACAGATGTGTAGTGAGGCAAAGGAGTGTGCAATTAGGTACAGGATTTTATAAAGATGGAATGGAGTCTAGAAATTTCACTAGAAAACAAAGATACCAACAAACAATAAAATACATCAGTAGCCTCCACTTGATAGGGTGGGTCAATGGAATGCATACCCTTAGACTCCATGACAGTGAGAGGGAGGTATCTGTCCAAGAAAAGAGGGAGGAGATAAGGGAGTCGCTGGTCACTGCTAGAGGTACAGCGAGCAGAATGGAAGAGGTTTGAAAGAAAAGGTAGTGTGAAGTTGAGCCAGATTAAAGTCCTGTGAAACTGTGAGATAAGACTATGGGAAGTAGAAGGCGACTGGAGAGATTCATACTTGTACATCAAAAGTCAGCAAAACTACAGTCTGTAGGCCATATCCAACCAGCCACCTGCTTTTTTGCATGTCTTGCAAGCTAAGAATGACTTTTACATCTTTAAATAGTTGAATATTAAAAGAAGAACCATATTTCATAATAAATTAAGATTATATGAAGTGGGAATTTCATTGTCCATAAATAAAGCTTTATTGGAAGGCAGCCACTGTCACTCGCATATACTCTATGGCTGCTTTTGCACTACAACAGCAGAGTTCAGTAGCTGCAACAGAGGCTGTATGGGCTACAAGGTCTAAAATATTTTCTGTTTGGTCTATGTACAAGAAGTGTGCTGCCCCCTTTTCCGCTTAGATGGGTTTCCTGGAAGGAGTGGTTATTCTAGCCAATGTCAGGGTCTTTGAAACCTAGTAAGACACTCAAGTTCTGTGCAGACTAGCTGCTCCCACAGACTTCATACAAAAATGTAGTTGTGTCTAACTACTTCCAGAGTAGTGACAGTAGTTTTGATGAGAACACAGTAGTCATGGGAGTGAAATTCTGATTTACCTAAGCAACTGGATAATTGCCTTTAGCAAACGCGTGCATTCTGCTTGCTTTCTTTGTTGTTTGATGTGTAATTTTATCATCTGCTTAAGCTCTACTCTCTTACACTCTCCTCCTCTGTTTCACTGCCTCTGTCTCTTTCTCTCAACCCAGACTTTACCAGCCATTGACTCTATGGGCTGCTTCATGAGCTTCTATCCACTTGTCCACTGCACCTTAGAAGGTGCCAGTCAAGTCTTAGATGTGGCAATTAGTCTCCTAAAGTAGATAATTAAAACAGAAATTAAGAATAACTTATGGCCCATCAGTTAAGGCAGTTCATTGTTTGCATTCAAGAATTAGTAACACTTTGGTCAGTGATAAAGTAAAATGTCCCTTTATCCCATCTCTTGGAACTGTAGGAAATGGGAGCTAATGCAGTTTAAATAAAGCAGGGGAGGACAGGTAGAAGCGAAAAGAACATGACACTGTTCATGTCAGTGGCAGGCATAGCCCCTGGATCCTGAGAAGGAGAGAGGGCAGGGGACTGTCATGAGCACATGTGTGAGAACAGGGACATTTGTTTGGTCTTTTTGTGCATTTTGCTTTCAAACTTCATGGATCAGGTGATGGGGAGAGCTCAAGGTGCTTCTGATGCTATAGTACAATGTTGCTCTATGAGGCCAAGTTCAGTATTTTCTCAGTAGAAGCAGCCGTTGCTTGAAACCACATCCCCACTTACCAGCTTCCATGCCTGGTGTGATGCTGCTTATTGTAGTGCTTATTGGCAGTGGTGTTTCTACTGCAGAGGCTCCCCCTTCTCCTGTTGAGGCCCATTTTGTGTTGATGACAGCACTTTTTCCCTGCCTGTCCCAGGAAGGTAAAGAGCCTAATCACATTGCCTGCAATCATTCCACCACTAATTACATATAGGCAGAGCTGAATCACCAAGCTGATTCCAGTTGGAAAAAATTCATCCAAATTGACTATGACATAAGAAAGCTCTCTGAGACACTTCTGATTAGGGCACGCTGCATCCTAACTCGTTCAGAGGAAGCAGGGACATTAGCTACAAGAGCTTTTAACTAAGGATATTTGTGGAGATGGCCAAACCCAGCTCTTATTCACTCCAGGCCTAGCTTGATGAAGGCTTTTTTAGTTCACCTTAGAAAATGTGGAAAAAATTATTTAACTTATGGAGATTTGAGAGGTCCAGCCCTTTATCAGAAAGAAAAAAAAAAACTTAAAAAATAGACCTCTGCTGTTTTCTCCAAAAGAAGGTTTTCAATAGTTCATTATGGCAGCCAGAACAGCCATCAGAATTATAGTCAGTTCATTCATTCAATCTTTGGCCATATGATCATTTGGTGCCTTCCTTGGTTAAACACTGCTATAGGTATTAGAGATATAGAGACAAATAAGAGTCCTTCTTTTCCTGAAATTTTGAGTCCAGATGGGTAAACATATGCAAATACATAACAATGCAGTATGATTAGTGCAACACTAGAAACAAACAAAATAAACTGCATAGAAAGGAAGCAAGGAATTCTGAATGTCAAGAAAACGTTCATTCCCAGAGGAATGATACCTGAGATGGTTTTGAGGAATGTGCAGACATTTGAAAGGGAACATAGGGGCATGAGATCCCTGGTGGAGAAGGACAAGGTAGAAAGGCACATATCAATAGCCTAGTATTTTAGGAACTTGCTGGTGTGTCCAGTGAATGTGAGGAGAAAGGAGTTGGTAAGAGAAAAACCTGGAGATATAGACAAGAGCCAGCTCCTAAGGAGCCTGTATATGCCATGTCAAGGAGGAATGTGGTGCAGTGAAAGGATTTAAGCAGGGGTGTGATTGTTTTTTATTTTTAGCAATAATTGGACAAAAACGAAAATAATGAGTTGGAAGTGGGTAGATCAGTAAAGAGGGTATTAAAATAGTCTGCAGTAGATAATGGACACCTGAATTAAGATAGTTAACAATGACAAGGAAAAGAAGGAAATAGATTTAAAACCTCTAAGGAAGGTAAAAACAACATGATTTGTTGAAGAGAAAGAAGAATCACATGTGACTCTTTTTTATTTTACTTAATTTTATTTTATTTTATTTTATTATTTTATATTTTTTTATTTTATTTTATTATTTTGTTTTATTTTATTTTAGGAGGATGGGGAGTTAGCCAGACCAGCAACAGAGCCGAGTGGACATGGGGTGAGAGCAGGTTTGAGGGGCAAGACGATAAATTCAGCCCATGGTGTCTGTGAGACTAATGAGGCATTTGGTGGGTGGAAAGTTCAGCAGAGCCTCCTGGGGTTGTGATGTACATGTGGAAATTATGAGCATAGTTTGTATTTGAAATGTTGGAATAAGGTTTCAAAGTATAGGTTGACCTGGAAGGGGATAGATGTAGCAAAGTGGCCCTGATTTAAGGATTATCTACTGTCCTGTGGTTTGTTCCTTCTAATATGTATTGATCATCTTCCATGTGACAATCACCCTTCGGTGCCTTCCACACGCATTCTCTCATATAATTCTCAGCCCCAGTCTGTGAGTAATAAGAAAAGTCTTCACATTTTGATAATGGGGGAACTGGGGCTCAGTAATTTACTCAAAGTTCCCTTATTTCTAAAAGAAATAACCATAATCAGGATTCAGACACACCATGCTTGTTCTAGTAGATAATGGTTGTCTTGTCTATGTGGAGTGCATTTCATCCTGGACCCACGGGTGCATGCCTACTTTTAGATTTTATGTGAAATGAAGACAGGTTGATGGAAATATTAGTAGTGTCACTAGTGAAAGAGTAAATCAACTCTTCTTTTTCATACATTGTCTTTTCATGGATTCCATGTGGTTGAAAAGTCCAGCTGTATATAGTGGAATGTTAAGAATGGACACATGGCCCATGTACATGTTGTAGGCAGTATGATTTGGTAGCAAGTAGCTTTTGTGGTGGGTAGGTTTTGAGAACTATTTGCAAAGATACACACACACACACATACACACACACACACACACACACACACACTCAAAGGCTGTAATAAAATATGGCAAATATAAAGATTTTCAGCCATGCCTTCCCTTCTCTCTGGGCCCAGATCATCCTACATCAGTAGGCTTCCTTCTATTCTATGGGTAGTTCTATTTGATTTTCTCAAGGCATTCTCTTACACACATTCTTTTACCTCATGCCAGTTTGAAATATTGGTATACTCTCTACATGTCTAGTATTGATGGTACTTTGTAGATTCCCCTCATGATCTAATCTGAATACATGCATTAGATTACCTTAGCCATAGATATGACCTCACCCCAGTTTTTCTGCTCCCTTCCTTCCCCCAAATGGTCATTGAGTGTTTGCTTGATACAGTCACCAATAGATGGGATTCTCCAGGGAATTCATTCTGCTCCCTATCTGAGGATGCTGCATGCCAAGAGAAAGCCTTATCCTTCTTCCCTCTGTGTCCAGCAGGCCCCTGGCTAATCAATAGGTGATCACGGTGCTCTGAGGGAATGGGCAGAAAGCTACACACTTTGTTCCTTTCAACCTAAGTCTTGATGGGCAAAGCACTCCCCCCTCTTTTAGTGAAGAAAGAACTCCTCAGCTCTGCATAAATATTCTTCAAAAGTATTATTTAGAAGTTACTTACCTCCCCATCCTCCCCAAAATATTTAATGACATATACACAATGCTGTGTTTTTTCTTCTAGAGTTCTGTCCTTCCTATCGTTAGTTTTATTTTGAGGAGCTTTTCTGTTTTATCTTTGTGGGGCTGGGCGTTGATAGAGATTTGATTCTGTATCATCACTGGGAGACAAACAAAAGGAACAAGAAGTGTAGATATTAATCTTTTTCAGAAAGGCATACAATCCTTCATTAAGGAAAACACACACACACACATTTGCACATGCATCAGGTCATTTCTTGGGAGTCAAAACACCTAAGGAAAACATACACATATATGTGCACATGCATCAGGTAATTTCTTGAGACTCAAAACCCCCTGGGGTTAGAGTTCCAAAATTCTCAGATTAATAACTCCTGTTTTTAATCTAAAAAGTATCTTCATGACTAAATTACAGACCAACTGTACAGACTGCTCTGCTTTTCCCAGGCAATTCAGAGCCAGGTTGTGAAGGTGACTCTGGGAGTGGACTTCTGGCCTGAGGGTATGCAGGCTGATGTTAGGAGAGCCTTCCCCCATTAGGAGCCTCTCAAGTAAAAATAATTCCCTTAAATTAATCTGAGCAGGAAATTTCAAAGCAATTAAATTCTTCACATTTCTCAGCACTCAGTACTGACTTATATCTCTAGAGATTTAGAAAAACAGAAAGCAAACAGCCAAGATACTGAGGTAATATGACACTGAGGAGTTCTATATTTATCCCCTATCAATGTCTTTCAGATCAAATTGGCTGAGTTTACAAATCAAAAGCTGATTTCTTTCTTTCTTTCTTTATTATTTTTTTTAGCAGCCATCAGCTGCACTGCTGCAAATACCCAGGTTCCAGACATCAAGCTGCAAACTCCAAACATCCAGCTGTGTGCTTTCTGACTCTGATATCATCACCCATAATAGAGGGTCTGCATGCAAAACCTAGCTGACAGGCTTCATGAAAAGGCTCACAGAAGAGCACACAACTCCCAGGGCCCAGCCGGCTGCCAAAGCCGCATCTGCACAGAGAACTAGTGTCATATCATTAAGGGAGGAGATAGGCCTCAGAGATACACAGGGCTCGGCCCTGTGGAGTCCCAGGGCTCATTTTCATATAACTACATTTTGGGCTTCAGCTCCTCCTTAATACAAAGTTTATGATTATTCCCAGAAAGTTTCCTAATCAAAAATTAAGGGAATTCTTTTTCTTTTTTTTCCCCTCTTTATATCTGTACAATAATATATTACATTTTTATATATGTATATTCATACATATTCAAACAAGAAACATATATTCAGTTTTATCTATAAGATAAATTCTTAATATATGCTAGGATCTATGCTAATTGTCTCTCTGTTATCTTTACTGGTAGATAATAGATTGATAGGCAGATAGATAGATAAATATTAATAGATGATAGATAGATAGATAGATAGATAGATAGATAGACATGCAATTTATAGTTGGCATCAGTGTATGTAATGTTTTTATTGGATCTCTATCACTTTATGATGGAATCAGGTTAATAGATTAATTTTTAAAGTCTCAGTTTGCGTTCTCATCTTAAGCAGAGAAGGTCATGAACAGTGAAGCTGTCTGGGGAATGATATCTTCTGTGTGTAGAATGTGGTACAAGAGGTGCTGTGACCAGCTGGAGTTGCTCAGAAAAACCAGTTCTTAGGTCTCTAACAGAAAGCTGAGGGAAAAGATGAGATAATTTTCACAGGTATAAGAAGAGGCCATGTGACACAGATACAGATCTGAGACTGGCAGGTAGGTAATGGCTTGGAGACGTTGCCATACATAGAGTGTACATTCTGCAGTTTTAGTTCCCAGCTCACTAGCAACAAACACTAACATGTTTAAGGAAAAGCTTTCATACAGTGGAAGCCAGCTATTTAGAACAAGTCAGTTTGTCTCATTTCCCAAAGATGGTCCCTATGTTGGCACCAAGAGTAACTTTCTAAAAGACTGAGGCTGTACCTCAATGTTATACCAAGTAAAAGCAGGTTGGCACTCTCTAGAACATTTTTTTCTGAAAGAGTTCTTATAAATTCACTCATTCAGACTCTTTTCTGTCAGTCATATTATCTGTATCCAAAGGAAGTGTCGAAGATATATATATATATATATATATATATATATATATATATACATACATATATATATATAATATATTTATGTTATATAAATTATATGTATATGTGAGTGTGTGTATACTTACATAGAGACATTTCTCAAGCCCTCAGCAGGTCTCACATGGGCTATGCAGCTACACCAGCTTTCCTAGAAGAAATGATCCTGAGAAACCGTATTCCTTATAAGTCAAATCCTATTTTAAGTGAAGGGAGTAGAACTTTTTAGTTAAAGGATCTTTGGTGAATCCTTCATAAAGTTTATTACTATTAAATTCCTACTAGAAAAGCAGAGATCTTATTATTCTTTCACTTCTTCATTGAGATTTTCTTGTATCGAGGATCTTGTATATTAAAATGTGCTCAGAGTTGTGGCATCAGTAATAGCTAGCACCTAATGAGAACTTACTACGTTCTAAGTACTTTACACATATTTACTTATTTAATACTATAAGATAGCACTGTTTGCCCCATTTTACAGAGGAGGAATGTGAAGCACAGAGATGGGAACTATCCACCAGTGTGTTCTACGGAGCCGAAGTTAGGTCGTGGGAACTCAGCCCTGCCCGTGGAGCAGTCAAGCCAATGGTGCTGATATCTGTGATCAGCTCTTCAGCATAACATCAGACCCTTAGGAGCTATTCTGTGTGGACAAACTAGCACTGTTACTATGTTTGGATATGCTTGTTAACATCATAATCTCACCCACTTGCCATAGGTATTGCTGTCTAGAGTCTTTGTTCAGCCTACGTGTCCCTAGCCTGGCCCCACAGCACAAGGATTATATCAGTGCCATGTCAGTATGGCTCTCTGGGCCCAGCCGCAAGCCCAGAAATCTTCAGCAGTATCTCAGTGTCTCCTCTGCTTAGTTCTTGGAGTCGCTGCCATGTGTTCAAATATAAGTATCCTCATGTTCCGCTCCCTGTCCCCTCAGTGAAGCCCCTTTCCTTTGCCTCTGCTGACATAGAACAAGCCTCTGTTCTCAGTGGTTGTTGGTTGTGAGCTCACAGTCCAGCCTGCACTAAGTTCTCAGGTGCTGGAGGATGAGGAAGGACTTCCCCTCTTCATTGGCAGATATTGACCCTGTATCTCACAGCAGCACCACCCACTTCCAACTCATTCATGAACACATCTTCTGTAGTTTCTGGCTCTAACCTTGGACTCTGTAACCATTTTCTCTGCTTGCAGAAATTGGTGTTGCAGAACAGTAACCATACCTCTGTCACATGGCTTTTGTCCACCCTACCTCCTAGTGTCTGAACAGACCATGTTTTTCCTCATAAAAACACAAAACCTCCCATGCTGGTCAGCTCATAATAAATGCCCCAGAGGGACCCCAGCCAGCCAGTCATGTAAACAACTCTCTCTGAAGCCCAATCTGAGTGTAATAGGAACATCCTTATGGAAACCAAGAAAGAGAGCAGTAGCAAGAGTACTAAACTAGTTATAGTATTTGGACCTAAATTAAAAATAAAAATCCAAGTCTCAAATTCTGGAAGTCTGTGTTCTGTGTGTGTTTTTTTTCAGTTTCTGAGGTCCCATGATTTTTATCTCAGCTGGTATATATGCTATAAAAATATTAAGTAAGGAAACAGCTGTGCCCTCTCCTCTCCAATAGCTACAGCTGTTCTCCTGACAACCTTATTCTTGGGTGCAATAAAAATGATAATTGTGGCTATTATTATTTTTCAGTTATAAAGGTTTTTAACACCCAATATATGGAGTCAGAAACTTGGGGTTTTCTTTTCCGCATGGGTATCACTTATACAGGGCAGTTTTTGTCATTTGATTTGTTAAAAACTGCTGAGCTCAAGCCTTTGGACAATGTGAAACCACTCTAGGGATTGAGAGACAGGTGTAATCACATTTCCAACTTGCTTCATTTCACTGCTTGAGGTGTCAGATTCCACTTCATGAAATAGCTGTGTTCCTGAAAAGTTGGCTGTAAAACAAACTCTGTTAGATAAATCATACTTCCTCATTGATCTACATTTTTAAATTAAGAATGCATTCCTCTGAGGAAATAATTGGCCCAAGACTAAATATAAATTATACTAAACACTCAATAAACCTTTTAAAATCACATATTTAAAGAAAGTCTGTTTTGTTAGAACACTAATAGTGATGGTATTTTTTAAAGTCAGGAAATACAAATATTGTGCTAAGAACAATTTCCAGAAGTGGCACCGTCTTGAAAATAGAGCCAATGAAGATTAGGTGAGCAACGTGGAGCTCCTGACTTTTTTTTGTTTTTAAATAGAACTCAACCCATAGTTCTGAGCCTATCAGTCAATCATTTTATTAAAAATCAGTTGACAAATTTCAGATTATGTAAACTACTTTCCTAGGTGCTTGAAAGCCAGAGATATCCAAGATTTGGTTCCTGCTGTCAGTTTCCTTTGCACTGGAAAATAAAACCAGTGCATACAGCATAAAACAGTCATTACAAAATACTGTTTTAGTTCCAGGAGCTGTGGATTGGACATCAAGAGACTTGGTATGCTCCATCACTAACCAGACACGAACCCCTCTGCACTGCAGTTCCCCACATTAAGATATAAGGATTTAACAATATCACTAATTCCCAAGCTCAGCTGTATGTGACAATTTCCTAGTAAAATTAAAACTCCTCATTCCAGAAGATTCTGATTTAATAGGTGTGGATGGGATCTAGAAATCTATATTTAAACAACTATTCTATGGAATTTTACTGAAATCAGACTATGTCCTAATATAGCAAGTATGGCATTTATCACCACTAATATCTCTTTAAGCTCTTGAGTTTAATTTTCTTATGGTTTTATTTTTTTTAATGTTTTATTTATTTTTGAGACAGGGAGAGACAGAGCATGAACAGGGGAGGGTCAGAGAGAGGGAGACACAGAATCAGAAGCAGGCTCCAGGCTCTGAGCTGTCAGCACAGAGCCCGATGCGGGGCTCGAACCCACGAACCGTGAGATCATGACCTGAGCAGAAGTCGGACGCTTAACCGACTGAGCCACCCAGGCGCCCCAAATTTTCTTATGGTTTTAAAGCCTAGAAGAGCTCTACATACAACAAGAGTGCAGGACAGCCATAGGCACTGACAGGAGACAGATGGGAGTCTGGGAGTTTTCTAAGAACGCCATAACAAAGTAGCCCAAACTAGATGGCTTAAATAACACAAATGTGTTGTCTCACAGTTCTGAGGGCCAGAAGTCCAAAATCAAGGTGTCAGCTTGCGTATGTTCTCTCTAACTATAGGGGAGAATCTTAATTTGTCCTAGCTTCTGTGGTTGGCCAGCAATCCTTGGCTTTCCTTGGCCTGTAGAGGCATCACTATGGTCACATGGCTATCTTTCCCCCATTGTCTTCCCATGGTATTTGCTCTGTGCCTGTCTCCAATGTTCCCCTATCTATGAGGATACCAGACACTCTGGATTAGGGCCCACCCTAAGTCCTCACTTTAATTTGATTACCTTTATAAAGACTCTATTTCCAAATAAGGTCACATTCTGCTATTACGGACAGGATGGTAAGGGAGACACAGTTCAACCCCTAATGGAGTTCTCATGGAAGAATTAGAACTTGAAATCTAGATGGTGTCTGCTTCAATGACAGGAAGAATATAGCTCTCTGAGTGACAGATGCAACCTGTGCAAAAAGAATGAAGATATTTGTCCAAGATGAAAAATAGCATGGCCTGGCTCAAAAGCTGTGACAGCGGTGGTAGAGACAACAGTGGTGACAGTACTAACACCTGCAAAAATGTATCATGTGCCTTTCAGTGTGCTAGCTGCATTGTGCATGCATTCCATCTTCAAAGTGCCTCTTGGGGTCTGATAACTGAGTTGTAGAGAGGAAGCAATGCTGGCACATGGGAGTCAGGTAAGTTAACTCTTCAGGAAACTTGAAGTAGAGGATTGGGTTTGTCTGATGCCAAAATTTGCTTTTTATCCTGATGACGTATTGCCTTCCTCACAGCACAGATGTGAGATGAGCTGGGAGGAGTAGATTGGGGCTTCTTTATGAAGGGCTTTGATAAAGCAGTGGAGTTTGTGTTTGATGTTACAGAAAATAGGGACCCATTTTTAGTGTCTGAAGAGGTGTGACATGATAGAGGGGGTATTTTAGGAAGATGAGTGTCTCATTCCCACTGAGGGATGTGTTTTCTTTGGAAAGGAAAGACTTACAAATGAGAAGCTATTGACCATGAAGGGTTTCTTTTCATAGAGTTTTATCAAGTGATTTGCCCCTTTCCCACTGGTAGTTCTTAACCAAGAATTTCCTTTAGCACTTTAAATGCACTTTAAAGTATGCTCTGCTTATCTGCTTCCCCCATCCCACATTCTTTTTAAGTTCCTCATGTGAGTGATAAAGCATTGATCATTTACAGCCAGAGCACAAGTGCTATTAAAAAGAAAACTCCTTGAATCATTAAATCTATAAATTCAATCATCAACTCTGTAAACTTCAACTTAGGATTTTTTGTTTGTTTAATTCTTCATTTGTTTTAAACAGCAAGTATAAGAATTTCATTTCTGGTGGTTCAAAGTATAAT